>NC_140583.1:331489972-332089972 GCF_964204655.1 Triturus cristatus
GTTCTGTATCTCCCTCTCATATTGCCCCGTCGGTTGCCTAAAAAACGGGAGTTTCTTCTTTGTCCCTCAAAGGCACCTCTTCTATTGCTGTAGATATCAAACAAACTATAGCCTTCTTCCCCTTCCGATCCTGACGTGTCCGAAAAAGTTAGAATTCTCTTGCTGGACCAATATTGATGATCAGGCTGGTTGGTATAGTCTCTAGAGCCGTTGTAATATTGTGCTCCTAAATAGGGATAGACTCTCTCCTCAGAAAAATATCTTATGTCCTTACGAAGTTTTTCTGTCTTTTTCTTAATAAGATAATCACTAAAAGAGCTCAATTCGGTATTAATATCATCGAGCCTCCGTTTAGCATCTTCCACTGGGTTATTTTTCTTCATCGTATCCTCTAACTCAGCAATTTCCTTCATAAGCACTTCAACCACCTCTCTGGCTGTCTCAATTATCAGGATCATAAGATCTCTTGAGCATTTGTTGGCTATAAGTGACCAACGCTCAAGAAACTTTCTTATTTCTATAAAGAGACCTGGTGTTGCAGGGATTCTGCTTTTGCACAGAACTATGCGCAGGAGACCAGGACCTCAGAGAATTGTAGTGTACCAGAAAACTCCCCTCAGAACCCAGAACCCCTTATCCGACTAGCTTAGTATCTCATTCGTTAACCTAGATCTAGCTAGGTGGTCCCAATGTATAGACAAACCAGAACAAGCGACTTAGATATTTCTCAGGAGTGGTGGGAATCCGAAATACCTGTTCGTACTTATTTATTAGTCCACAACATAATAATACAGACACGGTAAAGTTTAAAGAGTTTATTTTATAAACCTCGCGTCCTAAGATGCAGTACTTTGGCTAACACTAGCAGACTAACAGTACAGATCAGAATCATGAGCATTATTACAATACCATATAGAATGAAAGGAGCAATCATACTATTAATGACAGTGGTATACGGCCACACTCCTTTCACTATAATCTAATACATTATTATTATTAGACTATTAGAAGGTCTCTTAGGCTAACAGGGGGGACCCCATACCGTATAGATCAGCTTAGTAGAATCACATCAAAGGATCAGCTCTCTCAGCATGCATCAGCTCTTCTTGTTCGAATGAATGTAAAACCAAACTGTTCTGCAATATTAAAGACGCTTGTCCTTCAAATATTGGCAGCTGTATGCATGATATGTCTAACAAGTGGTACGATCAATCTAAATACAACACTCTGTACCTTCTAGTGACCCAGACGCGTTCTTTGCATGATGTACAGACCAAGGGCACATTTCACAGTTAAGAATGTGCAACAACAGTTCGTTATCCTGTAAGGCAAAGTCGAGTCAGCATTTCTAAAATGAATAACACATAACAACAGTGTTTGTGTGCAGCGCAGCAGAAACGACAAGCTTGCTTGTTAACCATGATCTCGGTTATCCTAATTAGTGTTGTAAATAGGGCGTGGCTTAATCCATCTCACACCCCCCCATGATCGGAGCACTAACCAATAGGGATACACTTAACAAGAACGCAGAGTTCAAGTGATTTAGAGCGGAACCAAGGGCATATAAGGTAAGTGTAAAGTCCGAGAATAAAAAAAATGTTCGTTTAGAAAATGAAAAATGATGTGCTAAAAAATAAGCAAAATTTTCATAGAAAATTAACAATTCTGGATGCAAGCTGTATTGACAATGTCAATCAGTCAATCCATGAAGGTATATGCACCGTAAAGTTGCGACTGCTTCCAAGAGGAAATCATTGGAGCGTTCCGCAAAAGTATCTGCCATCCAGTTGAGCAAGGGAAAGGAACACACATGTTCATCAATTATCGGAGCATCCAGCACCATGATAGGACAGCTGTCAGCATCCTCGATATAACTCCTTTCAAGGAAATCAATAGCTGCCTCTCCGATATCCGAGTTTCCAAGGACTCCGTGTGCAGCACCCAAAGCCATAAACCCGACACCAGAACAGTCGAATTCATGAGCCACTAAGGGACACATTAGTTCATCAGAATCCGGGTCAGGTGACGCCAAGTTTGACAGGCACAAGTCCAGAGCCCATTGGAAGGGACAATCTAGGCAATGAAAGACAGGTTGCACACATGTAAAAAAGGGAAACCGGAAAGACAATCCATACTTGACGCTTAACACAGCTAGTGGTAAGGTGCCGTAGAAATCAAGCATCCGGCTACGAAGATGGAGCAAGCGCAGCATTCTATCTTGTAACTCCCGGTGTGCAGCCATATAGAAGTGCGCAAATCAACAAGAGGATCCCAGCCGCCAAAGCGAGGAGCAAGGGGAAACCTCCGAAGACACTCGAAAAAATAGAATGTAAAAATGCGGGGATCACACCAAAAACAGTCTGGAAAGATGTCACGAGGCCGGAGCCCACAATTTTAAAAAAACTGAACAAGGCCAGTCGTAGACGAAGCATTAAAGATAGTTTGAATCAAGGTTCCAAAATGGAGGGGGAGGTCGGTATTTAAAAGTGCTTGTACCTCAGTGCGTGTGTTCGCAACATTAAGAAGAAATGTTTCACGGGATGAAGTCAACGCAACCTCTTTTTTAGACAAAAGAGCCCTTATTCTGCTCATCCTATTGAACTCTGCGTTCAAGGTTGGAATCGCTGGCCAGATGGATATATCGAGTCGGCCTTGCGGGGGCGGGAAAAGGACGTTATTACAGCAAACTACTTTTTGTGAAACAGTCACTATGTAAGGAATACCCACTAGCATCCCACAGCAAGCTTCACTATCTAAAAGCAAATAACTACAGTTGGCAAGCAGCTTAAAAGAAGACGTTATAACTGGCATTGGAATCCCCTTTAGGACACAAGCTAAATTAGGAGCGTGTATATTGCAAGCGCAATGTAATTTTATATGTCTGCAAACAAGGTAAAGGTTCTAATTTTTCAATGTGCAGCAATGCATAAATTGCATCTTTCATGGACATGAACTGCTGTTTTTCAGTCAAATTAAACGGAAGGAACAATGATGAAATATTCATGTAATCCCAAGGGACTTTCCCTGCCTTTAACGTTTGCAATGTCCATGCAAACTGCATAATTGAACGCAACTGATTTTGACCATGATACAACACAGATACATCATCTTGCACAATGTCTACGACAGAAGAAACAATATTATCTAATGTATAAATTCTAGAAGACAACGTATTAATACTATTATCTATCACAGCCAATACTTTTTCCATATTGGCCTGGTCAATAGCACGTAATCTAGAAGCAGCTTCAATTTGCGACAATTTCCAGATTTCATTGTAAATAGCATAAGCCCATCGTTTAGACCTGCCATTTGCAGGACCCTTAATAAAATCATTTAAATCTATTTTGTCATTTAAGCGTGATAAATGAAGCTTAACTGAAGTTAACGTGGAATGTTGCAGCCATGACTGACATAATTTACCTACAGAGTAGGTAGTCACTGTGTGTGAAGATGTAAAACGAGGGTCAACCCTAAGTTGTGTATATCCTGGAGCCAAATCCAGAAACCGACGTTGACAGGAATCTGAGCTTGTTTGCCATATCAACCAACCCTCAGGATTCAATGTTGAAATATTGAAGGTTGCATTGCAAACAAGCGACTGCAACATAGTAAGGGACAGATCTGAGTGATTTTCCCAACCAGGATAAGCACCCAGATCAGGGATCGAGGGGGTAATTAATTTTTTAGATATAGCCAATCCAAAACAGGTGGTCTGAAAAATAGATGAATTTAAAAATAAAATATGGTTTGGGATAAGACAGGCATGATGCAAAGCTTCTGTTCCCTGTACCGGCCATGGTTTAGTTCCCCAAACCGATTTAAGATCGACAGTAGCTTTTCATACGTCATAACCTCCAATAGCCAATTCCTCCATAAAGGATTTGGAATATAATAATTTTGTGTGTGTCAGTCTGACCTTAGAAGTGGGTTCTACCGCTACCTTACAATAAAAAGACTCAGGGGTTGACACACTAAAATCCGAAAAGTATGTGAATTTTTTCAATAAAGTGGCAGAGCTGCCGGGCATAGGGACAGGACAATGTTCCCATTGTGTGAAATTAACAAAATTTCTAAATGTATTTGCTCTGTGTAGGAAATGTGTGCCATAATGTTGAAAACAAAACTGCTCATCATAGTTTGCAGTATTTAAATACAGATCTTCAGCATCAAATGCAGCAAACCGTACCACCAGTAACGTTGCTGCAAAAGAGAGACAGTTGCTGACACTCCAGCATGCGCAGACGCAACACCTTCGTGGGCAGCTGTTATCAGATTTGGTCGGCAGTCCGCGTTGGGAATCAATCTATCACCAACGTCGTTAATCCTTACTAATGGGACGTTATCAGGACTTAAGTGATCATGGTATCGAGAAGGGAAACCTCTAGGGAAGTTTGTCCCTGTCTCAGAAGCAGCTATAGCTGCTAAGATGTCTGCATCTATCTTAGATTTTGATCTTGTAACTGCTGCTACTAAATATGTCGCCACTGCTGTTTTAGCTGCCTCGTCAGCCAAACTGTTACCGACAGCATGGACACCATCTCGTTGGTGACCAAGAGTGTGAATTACATCCACAAGTGGCAGACTCCCTTTGAGTTCCGACACTCGAGCCCAAATTGTTTTATGCTTTACTGAGCAACCTTTGGAATCACGAAAACCATTCATAATCCAAAAAAGTATATTGTCGTTGTTAGATTGAACACAATAGTAAGAGTCACTCACTATAAGAGTAGTGACTCTGTGATCAGCAAACTCAAGTGCAAGCACCAGAGCACGAAGCTCCGCCAGTTGCGCGGTACAATCACCCAATGACTGCGTATGCACTGCATCAGATTTGAACTCTCCATTCACGAAAGTACCGACTACAATTGCGCAAGCCGCTGAATAAGTTGCAGTTGTGGGTTGCGCCGACCCGTCAGTGTATATGACACAATGGTATTCCTCGATGGGGCGCAATGACTGCGGAGCAGGATGAACAAATTCATACTCCAAACTCTCCTGAGTCTGCAACGCCGCGTCAAAGATGTATTCGACGTCGGGCGAAGCTAAGGAGGTCGCCCATTGTATCCATCTTGGGTGCAAAGCCTTAGAATTTGGTACACTAGCCTTATTGACTGCTTCAAGAGCAGGAAACGGTGTTACCACCAGCATGCGTTTTCCTTGTGATAGCGCTCGTTCTTTCAGGATCGCCATCTGAACTGCTGTCAAGACTTTTTCAACAGTGGAAAATCGCAGCTCAGCCGAAGTGTATAGATGAGATTTGTAAGCAATGGGGACTGTGTCACCCTCATTGAACGTTAAGTACGTGAAACCTTCCGCGCCTGGAACAATTCTAATGACCAGGTTGGTGTGGTTGTCATGAGTTTTTAGATATTTAGCTGTAAGAAGATCAGTTTGCAAAGTATATAATGCCAACGAGTGCTCTGGCAGCCAGCAAGATCTGGTATAAGTTGGTTGTATCAAGGCATAAAGTGTCTTGATACGCTGGGCATAATCAGGAATGTAGGATCGACCGAAATTCAGAAAACCCAGCAAGGATTGTAGTTTTTTCAGTGTCGTAGGGATACGAAGGTTTGCGCATTTCTCAAGGAACTGCGGTGCAAAGCCTCGACCTTCATTATTGAGTTCGTACCCCAAGAACAACACTGTAAATTCAGCTATGTGCGACTTCTTAAAGTTAAACTTGTAACCGAAGTCTGCAAACATAGTCACTATGTTATCCACACCAGCAAGGTGTGGAAGCAACTCGTCGTCTGTCAGATAGATGTCATCGACATACGAGTATGCTTCCGGGTCTACCATCTCTAAGAGAGAGACCACACGAGTGGCAAAAACTCCAGGGCTGTTCTTATAGCCCATCGGGAGCCTCTTGAACAATTTTTGTTTGCCACCCGAGGTGAATGCTGTCCACTCATAACTAAGAGGGGCCAGATTATGGCAGTAAAAGCCATTGGATAAGTCAAGCGTAGTTTTGAAACGTTTTCTCACAAGACTATCTACGAGAGCCGAACTAGGAGTATTTTGTACCGCACACGTCCAGCAATGGGAGTTTAAATGCCGGTAATCCAAAACTAGGCGGTACGACCCGTCAGGCTTCGTTACAGTGAATAAAGGATTATTCATGGGTGACACACATGTCTCAATCACTCCTTGATATTCTAATTGTTGAAGGATTGACGCGACGTGAGGTCTAGCCTCGCGACGCATGGGATATTGGGGTTGAGGCTGGGGATCGGATCGCAATGGAATCTCGTGATTGGGAGAACATTTATCCCAGCCAACCTGATTACGATATAACGCAGGCGCAAGCACCTGCGCCCACTCCCCGGCCAACCTAGTAGACTCCTCCGTGGGCACTGCGTGTCCAAAGGAAGGAAGTATAACTTCCTCTCCCCTAGGGGCGTCCAAAATTAAAGCCGGAGGCCAATCTTTCTCCGCCAAAAGAATATCATATGTGGTGGTAAGATTATCCCAAAAAACCACTTTAATTTTGCGTTGTATGTCACCCTCAATATGAAGGACTATTTCAAATAATCTTTCTGGGGGGGCTACGCGAGTATCAGCAGTTTCAACTGTCAAATATATGTCAGTTGCTGTCGCCTCCAGAAATGGACGCAATGCTTCCCGCACTACTGTAACTTCCGCCGCGCTGTCTAGCAGCGTTAGTGCCCATGTCAGGTTCCGAAGCTGTGTCCTGACCATCTGAGGCATATCTCGCTGAAATAGCAGCAACTTTCTTTTTCTGAAACGGTGGACGTGGTCTGGCAGCGTCTTCTTGCTTGCCTTTACCGTCAGTCTGGCGGGGCTGTTCTCGACCTTGAGTGCCCCGTCCTCTTCCACGCTCTCCACCACCACCAGAGTGCGAAGTCGATGTTTCCTGTGAAGAACGAGGAGAGCGTTGTTCAGAAACCTGAAACCTATCAGGTGACTTAATACGAGTACGATCGCGCAAATCATAAGTGCGTTCACTGTACGACTGAACTGGTGAGGCAGGATGAGAAATCTGTTTCTGTTGCTGCTTCTCTTGTTTTTTCGCTCGCCAACTTTGATTAGGGAAGTTGGGCTTTTCGTCTTTTGTAGACAAACTCACCTTAGTTTGTTGCACTACATCAGGAATTTTGATGGTGGGTTTTACACCTAAGGCACTACGTCCAACCATCCTATAGGCTTTCGCAATAATTTTTGCGAACTGCCTAGACTTGTCGGCATCAGCCAAAAGCTCCAGCATATTACCGACTTGGAACTGCATGGCATCTCCTTTGAGGTTGCCCATTACCATGGAACAAACCACATCGAAACTGTCGACAAGCCTCATTCCCAACTCAATAGCTGCCTCCGCACCATGACTTTCTTGAACGTTCTTGATGACGGAAGGTAGTACAGCCATAGACGGAGTGCCGTAGCACTTCGAATATGTCGCAGCAAAGACCTTGCCCCAATTGTCACAATCAACAAGTTCAGGGACTAGGTCTTTCGGCAAAGTAATGGTGAGTATCCTGTGTTTATCCACAGGTGTAGTGTTTGGAAACACGGCTTCTAATTGATCAAATTTTTCCGCAAGCCAGTAAGAAAATTCATCCTTACTGAGGGGGCACTTGCCGACAACCGCGTTAACCATAACAGGGCTAATCACCACCGCGTGATGGTGATCCGCCCCGTGTCCAGCAACCGCAGGTGCTCCCACCTGAACTGTGCGTGACACATACTGCACTAAAGCCCTATGGACGGTAATCAGGGCTGTGTGTAGTGTTCCTAAATCACCCACGCGTATCGTCATGTAGCGTGGGTGTGGAGTATATCCGGCCAGTACCGGCCATGTAGCCCCTGCAATTGACAACGGGCCCATTCTCGCCGATACGACCTCATGGGGGAGGGCGCCATTAAACCAAATTGTATGCTGCCAGGCAGAAATAGGAATTTCCAGAGTCCTATACGGGGCATAAGCCGCAGGAACAGCCGAGGCTGTATATTCGTGGAACAAATTATCGTCCGTATCCACCTCCGCAAAGGTCACCCATGAGTAAAACAACTCATACGGGTAGGTGGTATCAGCACTGACCACAAAAACTACGGACATCCCGTCATCAGGTACCCCATACGCCCTCAAATGAGCGCGCAGAGGAACCCTACTATGAGCGGGAATATTAACCGCCATAAGGACTCCTTAAAGAGTAACAACGATATTCACAGTAGCACTTGGGCTCAAAAATTATAACCTTTTTAATTTTCAAGCTTGATAGAACCTTTAGTCTAAACCTAGGTAGGTTAAACCGTCACTCAAGTTTTCCGGAAACGAGAGTGAGGGTTGTTGTGGACTAAAACTAGCACTACTAAAGCGTCTCAGACGTTAAGACCAAACGTTAGGTGCGCCATGTTGCAGGGATTCTGCTTTTGCACAGAACTATGCGCAGGAGACCAGGACCTCAGAGAATTGTGGTGTACCAGAAAACTCCCCTCAGAACCCAGAACCCCTTATCCGACTAGCTTAGTATCTCATTCGTTAACCTAGATCTAGCTAGGTGGTCCCAATGTATAGACAAACCAGAACAAGCGACTTAGATATTTCTCAGAAGTGGTGGGAATCCGAAATACCTGTTCGTACTTATTTATTAGTCCACAACATAATAATACAGACACGGTAAAGTTTAAAGAGTTTATTTTATAAACCTCGCGTCCTAAGATGCAGTACTTTGGCTAACACTAGCAGACTAACAGTACAGATCAGAATCATGAGCATTATTACAATACCATATAGAATGAAAGGAGCAATCATACTATTAATGACAGTGGTATACGGCCACACTCCTTTCACTATAATCTAATACATTATTATTATTAGACTATTAGAAGGTCTCTTAGGCTAACAGGGGGGACCCCATACCGTATAGATCAGCTTAGTAGAATCACATCAAAGGATCAGCTCTCTCAGCATGCATCAGCTCTTCTTGTTCGAATGAATGTAAAACCAAACTGTTCTGCAATATTAAAGACGCTTGTCCTTCAAATATTGGCAGCTGTATGCATGATATGTCTAACAAGTGGTACGATCAATCTAAATACAACACTCTGTAACTTCTAGTGACCCAGACGTGTTCTTTGCGTGATGTACAGACCAAGGGCACATTTCACGGTTAAGAATGTGCAACAACAGTTCGTTATCCTGTAAGGCAAAGTCGAGTCAGCATTTCTAAAATGAATAACACATAACAACAGTGTCGTGTGCAGCGCAGCAGAAACAACAAGCTTGCTTGTTAACCATGATCTCGGTTATGCTAACTTAGTGTTGTAAATAGGGCGTGGCTTAATACATCTCACACTGGTATGTTCCTAATTCTAAGACCGTTAGGGATCACTCCCGCTTTCAAATATTCTATCATGAATTCCGCGTGGGACTCCGTCCGTCTAGCTTTCTTTTTAAGATTAAGTAGTTTAAACCACTCTTCATTTTCGCCTTTATTAGTAAAGGCCGAACGGCCTGGTAAAGAACTCTCACCTACTAATCTGGCAAAATCCTCATCAGAAAACCCAAAGGTTTTGATTTTATCCATATTGACAGCTACGGTTACTAAAAGATAAATAAATTTAAATCATGCAAATCTGTGTGATAGAATAAAAAGGAAGATAGGATAAACAAAGAGAAAAGGGGAATAGGAAATATAAGTAAAATATAAGAACAATAATAAATGAAGATAGAAACTCTCCAAGAATAGACAAGCACCCTGAAGCTAAAGCAAATTAACCCTCACAGCAACGTGCCGGGAACTAAACAATGAAAACATCAGAGGGTCCCTGTACTCAAGAATAGCGGGGTAAAGTAGCAGGGAATACACAATTCAAAAAACGAGAGAAGAACGCCTATTAGGAAGATAACCTCTCAAAACCACAGAAGAGAAACAGTCTGCTATAACATTCTTTTGTTTTTTATTATAAAAATATAAAGTTGTAGATCAATTTTTTCTTTTTTTTTAATAAATCATTTCATTTTTTGTTCAGAAGTATTACAAATAGCCAGCTATTCATCAGGCTAGAATAGACGAAGCAGTACAAATATTAAATAATACATAAACAATAACAAGATCACATTTAGACAATAACAATCAGTGCTGTATATACAAAAGGGAACAGTTCAATAAGAACATATACAATAATCAAATACATATATGTAAACAATACAAAACAAAAACAAAAAGAACACACAAATGCGCCGACGCGCGTTTCGGAGTCTTCCTTCCTCATGGCGTTGATGGCATTTCACAAACGGTGAAACTCAATACAATTTGATAAGGTGAACCAAAAATAAATAAAAAATGAATAACATAAGTGTACTTTTATGCCTCGTCAGTCTTGTGATCCGCATTTGAAATTCACCTCTAAAACTAGCATAGAAAAAATTGAGTTCCTGGATATTTGGATAGAGGCCATTGAAGAGCATATTGAAGTATCATTATATACTAAACCTACGGCCCGCAATACCCTTCTTCAATACCATAGCTTCCACCCGCGTAGTCAAAAAGACAGCATCCATTTCAGTCAGTTCCTGCGTCTCCGCAGGAACTGTACTTGTTTACAATCCTTTGAAGATCATGCAGAGACCCTTAAAAGTAAGTTGCGGAATAGAGGGTACCCTAACAGAATAATTCAGGAGTCGTACAAAAGGGCCAAATATTACAATCGAGAGACCCTGTTGACCCCTAAGAGCAGAAACATCCAGGAGCAATTGGTTTGTGTTACCAAGCACTCCAATTTCAATAACAAACTTCGCCAAGCGATCAATTCTTCATGGCATATCTTGAATTCGGGTAACCAACAGAAAGACCTGCCTAAACCTATTTTTGCTTTCCGCAGAAATAGAAATCTGAGAAATGTATTGGTTAAATCAATAATGCCAAGTGAAAACCTTTTGGTCCAGCGTTCCATCACGGGCGCCCTACCTATTTTTGGCACACATAAATGTGGCGGATGTCATGCGTGTGCTTTTGTTAAAACTACTCCCACTTTAAAATGGGGGAAAAAGAGTTTTTCTTTTACAGAAATGTCGAACTGCAGGACTACAAATGTGATTTATCTAATCTTGTGCCCTTGTGGCAAAGGCTATGTAGGGGAGACTAGCAGAGAGATGCGTGTTCGTTTCTGCGAACATAAATCTTCCATCAATAACAAACGTGCTGGAGCTCCTCTAGTCAAACACTGGCTTGAGAAACAGCATTCTATTAAAGACCTTGAATGGCTGATTTTGGAACGTGTACATATACCCAAAGATCGTAATACTGAAGCTTTGAAAAAGAAAAGAGAAGTGTTCTGGATATTCACTCTTCAGACTTTCGATAACGGACTCAACTAATCCCTTCCCTGGGAAAATGCGATTCTCTAATATTTAGACTGAATATTTACTAGTATATGACTGCCTCGTTTTTCCATCTAAGAACCCCATTACAGTAATTTTTTGATCATACTTTGATACCTTCTCTAGACATGTACTTCCGTTTTTGGAGGTTACCCTCAATTTTAGGAAGCGCCAGGTCCGTGGTTATGTGCAATTCACCGGTTTTGTCCTCGGGTTTTTAATATAATACTATATCCGAATACTGTTTTGGTTTCTTCATACAGTATTTTTGTGTGGATGTATTGCAACTTCATCGTTATTTTTGCATGTTTGAACATGCCTCCGCCTAGGCTACTAATTGCCTTGATACCGGGACTAATATTTATGTTCATTTACCTTTTGTCGGTATCGATCATTGATACTTTACCCTCTATAATGTGGCGGGCATGCTCTATTTTTGACTATCACGATGTTCACCACCTTCTAGAGGAGTCTGGCCGATTCTAATTTGCCTTTTTTTAGTTTTACGGTTACTTTTCATCTCCCACTCTAAGATGGCGGCCGCCTTTTTACGCCCTACGAGGTAGGAAATCTAATGCCCTCGGATCTCCGTAATTGTTTTCAGGTGAGGCTTGCGAGTTTTCTCCTCCCCCTCGATCTTACTCACCGGTATTTAAGCGGTGTCTGACCCAGTGACTCGATAACTGAGCGGTGGTGAGGCCGTGAGGCTATTCCAGGAGAACCGAGTATACGCGAGTCGATTTCTTCCGATGAAGTAAGTGTTTCAGAGCCTGTTAGAACTGGCGATTTCTGGTTGGCTAGGGCTTGCGCCAAAGCCAGGCAGAAACCACCACTCTAGTCAGGGCAAGGAAGTTACACGCCAAAGATAACCCCTGCTCACCCCCTTGGTAGCTTGGCACGAGCAGTCAGGCTTATCTCTGAGGCAAGGTGTAAAGCGTTTGCGCGCACACCCAGCAAAAACACCCAAGGCCCACCACAAAGGAAACTCCACACAAGGTATTCTATAAAAATAGCCTTTGTATTATAATAAAACACATTAGATAAAAACACACACTTTACAATGTGCCAACAGGCACGGGCAGAATTTACAAGGGATTATATGGACAGGGCCACTGTCAAGAATTAGCACTTTTAGATATTTAGCACTTAGCACCAAATATAAAATTACTGTAGCACAAAAATAACATATATATAGCACACAACCAGTACTTACTGGTAACAAGAAAGTACCACCTACGCAACCCTAACCACCTTAGGAGACTATCACGCAGGGACTCAGAACCTCCCTAGTACCACCCGTACCAGGGGAACACAACCCCCTAAGTATCACAATACCTGTAGGGGAAAACACACATTACACATGATGCAAAAAAACATTCAGAGGTGCAGAACATGGCACATGACGCATAGACTCATTCAGAGGTGCCGGGCAGGTAAACACATGATGCATAAAACATTCAGAGGTGCTAGGAAAGAACATTAGCGAGAAACTCTCATGAGCCACCACCTGTGGCAGTCCCTAGGCCAACTGGCCTTGTCAGGGCTAAGACGCCCTGTGTTCAAGTCAGGCTGCACCAGCTGCGCAGACCAAAAGCGTGAGGATCCCCACCTAAACGTTGCAGCTGCCCACTAAGTGCTGGGCAGCTGTAGGAATGAGCGTGGGCACCACTGTGCCCTGCGAACACAAGTCGGTCGCTCTCGTGGGGAGCCTCTCTGGGCTCTAGCTAAAAGAATGTCCCCTAGAGCCTCAACCGGCTCTGCACAACCAATGCGCCCCCAACGTTGGAGCGGCCCTCTGGCAAGCGGGGCCGCTCAAGTACCGGCAGGGATAGGTGGGGCCCCCTCTCTGGGACCCTCGAAACTCAATTTACCCCCGTCGTTGGAGCCTCACGGGGCTCGTGAGCACGGCTCCCCGCACCCCCAGCACATGCGCGGAGTCCCCCAGCCCTTCTAGACACTCACCGGGCTGCTCGGGGTACTCCCGCGTCGTCTCCGCTCTCCGGCTGTGGGAACGTCGAGGCTTCCAGTAACGCGGAGGGGCAGGCACCGACAATGTGCCTCGCGCCCCCTCCGCACCAGCTCTATCTGCACTCCTTCCCTCCGTCCAGCTCCCGCCTGGATCTTCGCTGTGCAGGAGCGTCCGCCTCCTGATTTCAGAACGAGGCCCCGCCCACGTCCCAACGAGGACAGCCTGACTTCCTGGCTCCCCCGGGCCCGCGGCGGTGACTTCCACTACGGCGGCCACGAGGGGTAGGCTCCCTCTTGATGGTGGATACACGGCGGGGTGGGCACCCGCCGTAAAATAAACAAATTAGCGGGGTGGGCACCCGCGAGCACACAGATCAGCGGGGTGGGCACCCGCTCGGGTGATAACAATGCCGGGTGGGCACCGGCCTCCAGAATCAAAGCGCACACAGCGCTAGGAAGTCAAGCAGCGCACACAGCGCTACAAAGTCAAGCAGCGCACACAGCGCTACAAAGTCCAAGGAGCGCTCCCAGGCGCTGTAAATCAACAAGGTCCAGCAGAAAGTCCTTCAAGAGCAGGGGGGCAAAGGCTGGGCCCAGAGCCAGCACACAGGGCCCTCCAGCAGGGAGGCAGTCCCCAGTGGTGGTCTCTCCTGGCGCCCAGCAGCAGCAGGCCCCCTCCAGATGATCCTGCAAGAGGACACAGCCCCTTTTTATACAGTAAAAAGTCTTTGTCTGAAGGTGCAGGGAAGGGGCGAACCAGTTCCAACAGGTTCCTGAGCACTTTGTTTTGCTCAGCCCCTCTCCCTATTCACTGGCAGGCCAGGGTCATCAGACGCACCACAGGGGCCGGAGCCAGCAGTGTGTGGGGAAAGCCCTTTCCTATTCAGGACCCAGGTATACTCCTCCCCAGCCATCAGTATGCTAAACTCCCATTCACCACTGGGTGACTCCTCCTGTCCCTGGGGATTTCCCTAGTCCGTCACATGACCTCCACCAGCCAATCGCCAGACAAGCCACACATTTCATACTGCACACTGAAGTGCCCACTTCTAGAAGTGGCACTTCCACACTAGGTACATGCACGCCGCACACATCATCGCGCAGCATTCAATCACACGAGTCCGCACATACCAAACTCGGGCCTGCACACCCCACGCATCAGGAACTACCAGGACACATACATTCCCCCATGCATTCCTATGGGAGGGCAGGCCAACCTCACAAAACGCATGCACTTTACCCTGGGACACAGCGGTAAAGTGCGCAGAAACCCAAAATCACTACACCAAGTTACCAAAAAAAGAGCAAAAAGTCTCGGGGGTGAACCTGCCAGAAGGGCCAAGTCCAACAGAGCCCTTTTGCTGTTTCTATTTTTTTTAATTCTATGACCTTAAAGTTAGTTAACGGTTTTATTCGGGACTACCTCTAACTCTATATTCCCCTGCATACTAGTGTTTGTAAGTATAAATTAGGATAAGTACCTCGTGGGTTATTTACAGCATACTTTTTGAGTGCTGAACTGTGACTCAGATTCTATATAGCGTATAAGGGGTTTCGGGCTATGAGTCCTGATTTGAAAAACAAGGTGGGCCATAGCTGTTATTTCTACCCTCATACTTTGTCATAGCTACATACATCTTGCATAAACAAAATTCATTGTTCGTCTTCTTATAGAATCTGTTTCCTTTTCCCTGATATGCTTCGCATTATGTGTGAGTTGCCCATTTTTATAATTTGTGGGTACGTTGATGCCACTAGGTCTAATCTAAATCATGCTCGTCAGCTATTCTCCCCCATTTGAAGTTAGGATATAGCCCTTTTCGTCACTATAAGGAGCCCTCTCTCGTTTTCTCTACAGATTCTGTTGAATACAGATTGATTTCTGGCCATGACAGCAAGATTGTTATTGCTTGCTCCGTAAGGATTCTGTTACTGGGAGCATGAGTCCTCACCTTTACTATGATAATACTATTGTACTAAGTAAGTCCTATGTATCTGTTTAAATTTGACCAGACGTTTTTTATTATTGGACCAATACCGGGCAATACTTCTAACTTTAATTATTGACTAGGGCTTCACAAGCATATTGATGTTTCTTCTTCCTTACAGTCTCTTGAGACCTACTGCGGAACAGGAATTAGATTTGGGACATCAAGCCTCTTTATTCTGTACCAGAGTGTACACAATTTTTGGAAATTCGTCTCCTGCTCCCCATCCCTCGTTCAACTCGATCTAGAGACTCAATTTTTGACGATCCAGGATTATATCTGACCTGAAGTTTTTGAGGCCTTACAAGTGTGTATTATGTAAATATAATCTACACTTATCTCCATTCTTCTGTGGGCACACTTGAAGGTGTTTTAATTTTTCTTTATTCTTTTCACCAATGGTTTATGAGGTCTCATTTTTCCATTTTTCTGCCTCCACTTTCTATTCTTACTTTTCTATTGTTGTTTGTCCGGTAGCTCTCCTTTTATCTAAGCACTTTTGAAGTCTTCCTAATGTCCTTATTGTGTATTAGCCATTATGCATTTAATAAAAAGATAACCTAGTTATCTCTTTTCCCACAGATAAGACTGACGAGGCATAAAAGTAAACTTATGTTATTCATTTTTGATTTATTTTTGGTTCACCTTATCAAATTGTATTGAGTTTCACCGTTTGTGAAATGCCATCAATGCCCTGAGGAAGGAAGACTCCGAAACGCGCGTCGGCGCATTTGTGTGTTCTCTAGGTTTTTGTTTTGTATTGTTTACATATATGTATTTGATTATTGTATATGTTCTTATTGAACTGTTCACTTTTGTATACACAGCACGGATTGTTATTGTCTAAATGTGATCTTGTTATTGTTTAAGTATTATTTAATATTTGTACTGCTTCGTCTATTCTAGCCTGATGAATAGCTGGCTATTTGTAATACTTCTGAACAAAAAAATGAAATGATTTATTCAAAAAAAAGAAAAAATTGATCTACAACTTTATATTTTTATAATAAAAAACAAAAGAATGTTATAGCAGACTGTTTCTCTTCTGTGGTTTTGAGAGGTTATCTTCCTAATAGGGGTTCTTCTCTCGTTTTTTGAAATGCTGTTTATATTTGCCCAGATTACTGGGGATCACTAGGAAGGACATATCAATGTCTCCATCACAAATCGGCAATGCCTGAATGGGTATTCTGACTAGGCCAGAGTCCACTTCAGAACCCAGGGTCAACCCTACTACTCCCTTATTCTGAGTACCACCTCCACCAGTAGCTCAACTAGGGGGAACAGTTGCCTCATGGGCTTGAGTGGTGGTGGTTTGCTCTTTGGACTTGTTACAATCAGAAGTCCAGTGCCCTTTCTGTTCACAGAATTTGCACCAGGGCTTCTGTTGGCCTTTTTGCCTTGTTGGATTGTGACTCCCCACCAGCTGTAGATTTTAGGGGCCCTTGGGAAGACTTCTGGTCTTTTGACTTATCTCCACCTTTCCCAGAGCCCTTAGAATACTGCTTTCTGGTATCACCCCCTTGGTTCTGGCTTTTCTGCCTCACCCTGGTTCTGACCCATTTGTCTGCCTTCTTTCCCAATTCTTGGGGAGAGGTCAGATCAGAGTCCACCAGGTACTGATGCAACAACTGGTTCTGGCAATTATTAAGGATCGGTTCTCTCATGATAAGATTATAGAATCCCTTAAAATCAGTAACCCTACTGCCAACCAGCCAACCCTCCAGAGCCTTGGTTGCACAATCTACAAAGTCAGTCCAGTCCTGAGTCTGTGCCTTCTGGGTGTCTCTGAACTTCAACCTCTACTGCTCAGTGGTTAAGCCAAACCCAGCTATCAATGCACCCTTGAGGAATTCATAGTCATCAGCATCCTCTTCTCTAACAGTGAGGAGCTTGTCTCTACCTTTATCTGAAAAGGAGAGCCACAAGATTGCTGCCCACTGCTTTTGGGGGACCTGTTGTAGTCTACAGGCCCTTTCCATAGCAGTTATCCACTTGTGGATATCATCCCCACTCTGGTAGGGAGGAACAACCTTGGACAGGTTCCTATGGTCTGGAATATATTATCTGACTCTAGGGACACTGTTGCTGCCACCAGGGGGTTCTAACCCCTCTCTTTTAGAAGCTCTCTGGAGCTCAAAGGCTTCTCTGTCTAATGCCAACTGCTTGGTTTTGAGGGAAATCTTGCTTTCTCATACTGCAGCAGTTTGTACATTCTGTCAGAGGAGGTCTCCCTTCTATGAAAGTAGGAGCTCCCCTGCTGGACAGATTCTGTGCCAGAGTGATAGGAGTGGTCAGACCCTCTGGAAAGGGACCTAGGCCTTTCCTCCACTCTGTCAGTTCTCTTAGGGAGAATTCCTCTGTCCTTTTCAGATCCTTGTGGATCTGGCCCTTCAAACACAGAGTCCTGGTCATCTTGATTTTCCTCATCTGAACCCAGACACTGTAATTGACCCACCCACTGATTCAGACCCATTAGCTCCTAGAGCTAATCTAAGATCATCTGCTGTCAGCAGATCTATCAGGTGTAGTGTGGAGGGACTCTGTCTAGCTTCAGGTACCTTGCAGCACACCTGGCTTTCAAGTCAAAGAAAGTCATGTCCTTATACTGAGGCTGGGTGGACCCACTGGCTCCACCTTTTGAGGACATTCTAGTGTTGTGCAGTGTTGTGCAGTGTTGCACTACCTACACTAGTTTGTGGTCTACTGATCCTAGCTTGAGCTGTAGAAAGGGTGTGCTATCCCTTGACACACAGCTCTAAGTTCAGTAGAACTTATTGATACTAAGTTTGACTTTATATGTACCTTGAGTACCTATAGTGGTTTTCAGTTAGTAATTCAAATAGAGATTTTCTGGTAAAACAATGGCAAGCTGGAATCCCACACGCTGCCCACCAATGTGAGAAGTTGGCCTGGTATATGCTGTTCACTAGTTAAAGTGGACACCTTGCACCAGTACAATTCGACTCTTATGGTAGTAGGTTTAAGACAACCTTTTAAAGAAAGCTATCCTAGTGGTAGCTGTGGAGAGCAGCCTTCAGGCTAAGTCTTTAGAGGAATGTAAAGCAGCTTGTTTTACCTTATAATCTCCGGAATTACTAAATGAAAGGACACCACACAGGTATATATATCAAATATATATGTATTTATTACTAGACACACTCTACTAATCTCTTTATGAGATTAGAAGTCAGGAACATATGCACAAATCAACGTTTCACAATAAATTAAGCACAAATATGGCTGGGGCCCTAGGGGCGTACCAGACCATATACAAAAAAAGTGGTATAAGAATATCGACTTGCGAGGGGACAAGGCCCAGGGCCTGCAGAAGCGCTAGGGACTCACTAATCCACCCAAGGCAGGTAAGTAAAGGGCCCACCCGAGACGCATGCAGTGTGAGAACACAGCTGCGGATCCCAATTGACTTCAATGGAGCAAGTCGCAGTTGGACTTTTAGAGTTTTAGGATACTTCGGGAGAGTCTACAAGCAAGTCACTCACAGGGTAAGTAGTTCTAGAGCCAACACACACAGGAGCACCGTAATGCTAGAGTTTCCTCACCCAGGGAAGCCGGGTGCATAGGTGTCTTTTGGTGTCGGGTTGCGGCGTCGTTTTCAATGGGAGCCAAAGAAGACTTGTTGCTTGTGAAGACAGAAGAAGTGTCCAGTGGAATCCAAGGCTGGATTCAGAAGAAGGAAGACCTGAAAGCAGAGGGGACAGTGTTCAAAGTCACTTGGCAGTCACCCGGGGCAAGGAAGCTGGATGCCCACAGGCGTCGGATGATTTCAGGTGATCACGGGTGTCTTGACTCTTCAGCCATGAGGTCCAGGAGGCGTCAACATCGACCAGAAGCTGGATTCGGCGTGTCGCACGAAGTCTGCAGCTTACTGCGGTGTCGGTGACCAGATTGGAACCAACAAGTCTTGGTAACAGCAAGTCTCGTGGAAAGTGTAAAAAGTCAGTGGTGCAGACCAGCAAGGTCTGAGGGACTCACCCAGCGAGGGTAAGTCAGGGCAGGCCTGGAGCAACCAGGGGAGCCTTTTGGAACTGTAGAAAAGTCTTCTGGGGACCCACAAGCCAACCGGAAAGGGATCGCTAAGATGCCTCGGGAGGATTCACTCAACAGGGGCCCACGGTCACTCGGGACAGGGTAGGACTCTGTTCTTCGGTGGAAATCCTGATGGAGGCTTGGACCACACGTGGTCCAATGCACAAGTTTGTAGAATGTTGTGAAGGGGTTGCACTCGAAAATAGTGCACGGTACCCAGGGGTTGCGGATCCCCGTCACTCGTGGGGTCCATTTGCCTCAGAGTCGCTGGGGACTCACGATGGCCTTGGAGAAGTCAGGAAATCCTCTGCCTGGGCTGCAGGGACTTTGGACTCTGGGAGACGCTTCGTGGGGCGTGCTTGGTGCCTCTTTGCCGCTGACACCGGACCCAGGGAAGCAACTACGTGGACCAGGGGTGAGCGGGGTGACCTCGTGACCAGCGGTCACTCCCCCCCTGCATCGGCTGCTTTATCTGCAACTCGCGCCTCCCGCTTCGCGGGAGACGCTTCGTGGGGCGTGCTTGGTGCCTCTTTGCCGCTGACACCGGACCCAGGGAAGCAACTACGTGGACCAGGGGTGAGCGGGGTGACCTCGTGACCAGCGGTCACTCCCCCTGACGGCGGGGCGTATTTACAGCCTGTAGAGACGCGCGACGCGGGACGCGCGCGGGCGGCGCCGGGCTAAGCCCGGGCAAAGGGCGGGCCGTCTGTGGCAGTCCGGGGCAGGAGGAGGCAGGGCTGGGACATCCCTCTGACATCGGTTTCCAGGACATCTGCCCCACATCAGGTACTGCTGTTGTCTTTCACATTCACATTCTTGCTCCATGAGTGTTGCTGTGGAGGTGTTCAGCGTTAGTGTACATTGGCTGTAATCTGTATTTAGTTATAGCCGACATTCAATTTCGGCCCATATTCTATGATGTCTGGCCCTAAGAAAAACAAGGTGGTCACGGGGGCTGGTTCCATGAATAATTTTCTTGTTAAGAGGGTGACCAAAATCAACGAGGATAGAAGGGCTTCTTTAGGTAAAGCAGACGCTCTGGATTACGTCCCCTCCCCAGCTAGAGCTGCTACACTGGAGGATTTCCAAGATGGCGAAAGAATCTTGGACTGTATGCTAGATGAACAAAACGCTACTGAACCAATAAGTAATACAGTAGCCTCCATTCACCAGGAGCCTGATACTGGATTAATGGTCTCTACAATGAAAGATACGTTATGCCCTGACTCTGAGGAAGAGGCAGAAATATTGGAAGAAATTAGGGGAAAGAGACCCTTTAGATCATGCAGAAGGCAGCAAAGCAAGAGGGGGGGTAAGACTGTCCACAGGAGAAGAGGGGAAACTCACCGGCCGGATAGTTACATTTCCCCCAAATCCAACCCAAATGCAGAGATTATAAAGGAACCCAGTATTACACTGAGCTCAGAGCAGTTTGATTCTCTAATTAAACGTATGGAGGCGGCTGTTGACCTAAAACTTAAGGCTCCCATTGACTGTCTTACAGTCAAATTGGACACCGCAAATGCGGAGCTTAAAAGGCTAGGAGGTCTATTGGACCAACGGCTGGTTAAACTTTCTCAGGTGAATCCCTTACCCCCTCAAATTAGTTTAACAATTCCTGAAGTGATGGAAGATAGTGCTACAAAAGCCCCCAACCCTCCTTCTTTGATCCCTCCGGTTAGTTGCCCGGTTAACAACCCTACTGTTCCCCCAGCCATCTACCCCCCACCAGCAGATTTGGATGCTGATCAGGCTAGGGGATTGCAGAGACCTGGCCCCTTATATAACAATAATGTTGCACAAAGTAGACGCGTCAATACTATTAATTTGCCCCCGGATTGCGCCCCTTAGGTCATCGTACTTGCAAATGTTCCGTTGTTTTGCTCAGGTAATACTGAGCCGCAAGAGGAAGCGCATGATTCTCTCAAAAACAAAGTGGTGGCCTGGTTAGGTGCTAAATGTGGTTTCCCTTCCAAACATGCTGGAGATATTATTACGACGAGGAGAGTGAATTGGATTGGCCCATCAAGGAAATCATGTAGAGGGGATTGCGTGGTTGTGAACTTTAAATACCCACAACATGTGGCCACAGTCCTCCTACGGGCAGCATCCCTGTTGGAGGACAGTAATAGTATCCGAGTTCGTCCACTTGGGTATTTCTACAATCAGGCCAATTTGCCCTCCTTGCCCAGACCAAGATCAAATCCATTTACCCCGGTGGGGCCCAGTCGGGCTCATCAAAGTTCGTTGCTGGGCCGTGAAATCTCTAGTACATTTGGTCCCCCCCATTACAACTTATAACAGGTTTAATGTGCTCTCAGGCCTCGACCTCTGTGATTGACGGGGTGAGGGAGAGGGTACAGAGGACGCCGCCGTAGCGGCCCCAACACCAGTGGTCCATGTACCTTCTTCTGAGGCGGTTAAGAACAGTTCACCAGAGTTTATTAGTGACAATGGGGACACGGTTAGGCTGTTATCTTGGAACATTGCTGGGTTGCGGGCTAAGAAGGGAGACCCCAATTGGGAAAACTTTGTAAAGCGTTATGATGTTATCGCATTGCAAGAGACTTGGGACTTGGAGTGTGACTACTGGATAGATGGCTTCACATCCTTCTTTGTCCCTGCTTTGCCTTCCCCTGCTGGACGGAACAAAGGAGGTCTCATGATGCTGGTTTCGGTGAATTTAAAAGGCAAATTGATTATGATAGACTGCGCTTCCAATAACTTTATTATTCTGGAGTTAACTTTAGAGGATGGTGGCAAACTATTGTTGGTTAACTGTTATAATGCTCCTAACAGCAATCCAGAATCCTTGCATTTTAATTGGTTATCTGATTTTTTAATTCTCTACGGAGACAAGCATTCCACTCTGTATCGATTCATTTTAATGGGTGATTTTAATGTTCATTTGTGTTCAAAATGTGTCATGGTGGAATCGGAGGGGCCAGACAGCGTGTCACCCCCTCATTTAGAACACACACAGAAGGGTCGAGCACTTGAACATGTACTGCAGGAAAATGAGCTATTTGAACCTGAATTTTATGATAATACTACACGGGTTGCCACCTACACGGGAAGGGCTAGCGACTCGATAATTGATTTTATTTTTGTTTCGAGATATTTTCTTAATTATGTGATTTCATATAATGCAATTGCTATGCCCATGAGTGATCATAATCCTGTTGGCTTGGTGTTAACAAATAGTGCCTTCTTGTCAAAATCTGTTGTTCCCCATCGGACTATACTGCCTGTAAAGGAAAAGGATCAGGGGAGAAGACTTAAATGGGAGACGGTTGTACCGGAAAAAATTTTCATAACTTTATCCAACTCAGTCGCGGAAGAGTTAATCGTGTGTGCCACTCCATCAGCTGGGCACAATGATATCATATCTTCCTTTGAAGATATTTGCCGGTTTGTGTCTAGCAGTCTTTTAGCCAAAGGGCAGGGGGCTAAACAAAAGCCGGCGAAAGGCTGGTTTGATAAAATTGCAGTAAAGCTCATAACCGCCTTAAAAAAGCCCTCAACACTCGCCCAAGGGATAAGGAGCTTGTGGCGCGATTAAGAAAGGATTATAACACGGCCACTACTCTGCGTAAAAATGAATTAAAAAGCAAAGCTTGGGAGGACTTAAGGGATAAAGCCACTCTAAAAAATAGCGCTGAGTTTTGGACAATAATAAATTCCCCATTACTTACAGGCGCTCAAAACTCAGCACAGGAACTAAATATCTCAGAGGACGATTGGCTATCCCATTTCGAAAAAATTTATGACAGGCACAGGGAGCCGGACCCTTTTATAATCCCCGTAAATGAGAGCCCCATGGAGCCGGTGAGTTTTGAAACCACTGAGGTACTTAGAGCCATAGAGGAGACAGCAGGGCGCAAGGCCCCTGGCCCCGATGGAGTGCCAGCGGACATGTACAGGGCAAATCCACTGTTTTGGGCAAACATTTTAACTAGAGTTTTTAACGCCGCCGCAATAGTGGGTTTCCCTCAGTCCTGGTCTCTAGCTACAATCGTCCCAATATTCAAAAAAGGGCAGAGAGGAGACCCAAAATGCTATAGACCAATATCGCTTCTGGACTCCTCGGTAAAAATTTTAGGCAAGGTTGTCCTGGCGAGGATTTCTGAGTGGGCTAAGGGGAATAACATCCTGTCCGAGGCACAATTTGGCTTTAGGTCAGGGAGGAGTACTGAGGACCAATGCCTCAACCTCCACCTCATACTCTCCAAATATACCAGAGCAAAAGGGGGCAGCTTATTCCTTGGTTTTATGGACCTGTCCACAGCTTTTGATCTTGTTAATAGATCTAAGCTGTGGGCAATGTTGCTGGAGATGGGCCTCGACAGTTCCTTGGTACACTTTCTGGCGGAGCTCCACAAAGATCTGAGGGCCCGTATTAGAATGACCACCGACGGAAAGTGTACCGAGAGTTTTAGATCCACTAGAGGGGTCCGCCAGGGATGCATCCTGGCGCCAATTTTGTTCACGCTTTACGTGAACTCGTTGGAGGGTTACCTAACGTCTGCCACAAAAGATTTCCCGAGCATGGGGGGTGCACCAATTCCGGTGCTCCTCTATGCCGATGACGCGGTACTTATAGCTAGGACCCCAGTTGCCTTACAAAAGCTACTTGACGCCTTTTGCAATTTTATGACTAGTCTCGACCTGGTGATCAACAAAAGTAAATCACATACCATGTCAGTAGGATGTGGTATGCATAAAGAAAAATCTTTTTTCTGTGACGGAGAGGTGATTACTAGTGTCAAGGTCTTTACCTACTTGGGTGTGATTTTTGACCAGAGGGGAACCTGGACACCGCAGCTAACATCTAAAATGAATGCGGTAAGAAGTTCATATGCTGCAATTCTGGGTTTTGCTAAGAGATTGGGGGGGAAACCTATGGAGGCTATTATGGCCGTTTATAAAGCCAAGACTATTGCAATTGCTAGATATGGTGCAGCTGTCTGGGGTTACGTTAATTCTAAAGATATCCAGACTGAGGAAAATAAATTTTTTCGCTCACTGCTGGGTTTACCCCAGTCAACGGCTACCTACTCAGTCCACCTAGAGTTGGGAATGGGTTACATCCTAGACATAATAAATCTAGCTCCACTCTTGATGTGGATAAAGCTTTGGCTTAACCCAAACCTTAGCCTTAATCATCGGATCATTAAAGATTGTCTCCAACTTGATCACAGGAGGGATATTCAGTGGCTGTCTTACATTGAAACTACGACAGCACTTTTGGGACGCCCTGAAATATTTAGTAGACCTGAAGCCCTGTGTAGAGCTGACCTGCCGTGGGTGAAAACAAATTTTCTGAGAATTCGCATGGCCGAGCGCGAAGCCCACGATTTATGTAAACCCTCTGTGAGGGCTCATGTTCTGATATCTCCTTCTTGTGTGCTGGCTCCTTATTTAATAACGGTAACCAACCCTTTTCATAGATGGCTTTTATCCAAATTTCGGTTTAGCCAAATTTATACGGTGCTGTGGGATGAGAAAGACTGGTGCAAGCTGGAGGAATCGTCCCCTTGCAAATGTGATGGTTTCTCTATTCAGGATAATGCCCACTTTTTGTTTTTTTGTTCCTTCTATCATGACCCTCGCACTAGATATTTAAAATCTATTTTGAAGGACCTGGGTTTTATCCAGTATAAGCCTGCATTGTTATATTTACAGATGTTGCTCTCTCCACTAATTATGTACTGCACTGCTAGTTTTTTAGCCGCATCTGTGAGATGCAAGAGAGTAAGGCTAAGATTGGAAGAACAATAGAAACTTGGATCCATCTATACTGCTCATTCGAGTGCATTTTTTAATGTATTTTATGCAATTATTGCCTTTTTATTCTGCTTTTTAAATTTATTAACTGTTTAATACTGTTTTAGATGAATTTTTGATATTTGCTGTAGAATGCTTTTATGATTTTAATTAATCGAATAAAGTGGAATTTGACTTGACTTGACTTGACTCTGGAAGGAGCGGGAAAGATTGCGACCGTTGATGCAAAGTTTTGGTGCCTGCCAAGCAGAGGAATCACACCTTGACTCCAAGGGAGATTCTTCCGTCTTCCAGAGATAATGGAACGTAGAAGGTCCAGGATTCTTCTTCAGAGCGTCGTCCAGGGATATCTAGTTTGCAATGGCAAGGGTTCCCTAACTTATACTAGAAGAAAGGGAGGGACTAGCTCTATAACCCCTCCTATGGGAGGGTCAGGAGAGTGGGTGGTTACACCCACTTCCCTTTGTCCAGTTTCACGCCAGAGCAGGGGCAGGTAGCCCCTAAGCTGGTTTGAACTGGCATATACACAGAGGAGCCTACTGCTCCCCCAGTGAAGGACTTCAAAGCACTTTAGGAGAGCACCCACCTAGCCCCAATACACTAAACCCTGTCTGGGAGGTGGTCACTCCTCCCTGTGACAGGATACCTATTGTTGGGCCTCCTCCACTGCAAGTTTCGGTCATCAGCAGGAGGGCAGCCCAGTGTCTGTGACTGGTGGCATCCATTTTGTGATGCCAGGGCTCTTCAGGATTCTACTACGTGTCCACAGTAGGTACATGTCTATGCCTCTAGAAGGGTGGGATCATACTCCCACATCAGTTACTGGTGTGGGGGTATGATTCCAAAGCGTTTGATACCAAACACAACATGTTTTGATGCAGCCATTCTAAAGTTAGCATTAACCGCGAGGTTATAATGCACTTAAGAGTATATGGTTTGACCGCATTCACAAACAGCCCCAGAGAATAGACTGAGAGCTGCAGAGGGGCCCTGCTCAGGCAGAGGCACCCCCTCACATGGAAACCAAGCACCCTGCCCTCAGGATTGATAGGGCCTGCCTTAGGGGTGACTGATAGGTTTAAATGCATGTGCAGGGAGAGATATAGTGAACCTATATCTCAGTGAGGAGTGCTAGCACCACCTCACCCAGGCTGCAGTAGCAGGCCTGTGGTGTCAGATTTAGTCTGCTTCCCAGGGGTGGCATAACACATGCTTCAGACCCTGGTAGGCCTGTGAAGTACCTATGCCCTTGGTACCTAAGGTACCATATACTAGGGGCTCATAAGGTACCACAGTATCCAATCACTAATGCATCTAATATGCACTCCAAGTTGTTTAGAGAGAACAGAGAGGCTGGGGCCCTGACTAGCAAGGTCCCAGCCAGACTATAGCCAGAAAGCAGTGTCAACATCAGAAAAAAAGGGGGGGCAACATAAGGAGTAGATCCTACTCTCCTACAGTGCTTGTATTATATTTTGCATGCAACAATCTGTAGATGAAACCAACAAAATGGTTAAGAAAACGTTTTTCTTTATGCTACATGTTTGACCATGCCCCCACATTTACTAACACCAACCCCATTTTTCTCAGGATCACAAACAGTTCCTATACTTTGTATTTACTTGGACTGCTGATTATAGGCCGTCCTCAATACAACTGGCAGCCCTACCAAGTGTCACGAATTACGGGCTAGTATAATGCATTTCAGTACTAATGTCCTCATTACCGCACTAAAATGCAATGTCGTGCCTAATGAGCTTCTCTGAATTGTGCAACAACTGAGGCACTGTAGCTCTCAGAGAGGTGGCTAGCATTGTGCTTGCTGTCCTACCCCAAGGAGTTAGAGTGTGAGACGGGCCCAAGTTGAGAAGAGGCGAGTGTGGTGATCCGGGATCTTGAGCGCTCTCAGCTTGAGCCTATCTTTTTTAGTTTAGTGTCTGTTGTTGTTACGCAATTAGTTATTTACACAGTAGCAAAGAGTAAACTATCGTCTGCCCTTGTCTACGCAAGTTATGTGGCATCCTGCAAGACATTTTATTGAGCAAAGAACAAAATACACTGCATGTGCGAATATGTGAAACTGTGACCTCGAACGGTTAAGTAATATTGTATTTGTATGTTCACATTAGAAAAATAAATAAATTTAACAGGGATGGCAATGCAAGGTCAATCCATAAGCTTTGAATAGGGGAAAAAAAAAGAGAAGATGGAGGAAACAAAAGGAGACTAGAAGAAGAAAGAGGGAGAAGCTACAAGGATTAAAAGAATTGATAGCCTTAGAAACAGGTAGAGTGAAAAGCAAGAATTACAGAATTCATAAAATAAAAATATTCCATAATAAGTCTAAGCGAGTAATACCATGTATAGTTAGGCCGGGGGAGGTTTATCAAGTTCCCTTGCAGTGCGTGACAGATAATTCCCGAGTGGAATCTCTAGCTGTTGACTCTTGAAGATTTTCATCAAATCTGGTTTGTAACTGTCAAGTCTGTGACGGTAACAGACTGAATTTCACCACCTTAGAAGAGTAATGTTATCTGAAGATTTCAAATTGGAGGTAATACCAGTAATCACTATAGAAAGAAAGAGATCTTTCAGCTTCCCTAGCAGTTTGTGGGAACTCCAGATTTTGTGCAAGTCACCCAAAAACAGTAAATCACATGACAGAAGCAGAGAAATATGGGTGATCGCTCCAATGCAAGACCATATCGAAAGCGGATAGAGTTGGGCAAGAGAAAAACATATGAAAATCAGTGCCCTTTTGCGTATGGCATCGCTAGCAAATGCCATGTTGTATGAGTTTAAGTTTAAAAAGACGAACAGGAGTGTAAATAATTGTGGTATAAAAGAAATATAAAGTATAAGTCAGACTGGCTATACGTGCAGTGGAACGAGTCCCATTCCAAAGTCTATCCCATAAAGAGGTTGGCCATACAACACCAAGATACGATTCCCACAGTGTCTCATTAGATGTTTTGACATTAGTTGGACCAGACCTTCTTAGAGGTTTACACATACATGCTGCTTTAGGGTGAGTGGAAGTTGCAATTGGGTGGTGAGAGGAGAAAGGATGTGGGGTAACAGGGGAGCTAAACTGTTCAAAAGCATCTTGAGCCAAAGTGAAAAGTACATGATACAGGAATAGCATGCAAGGTGGGGGGGGGGGGGGAATTGTATATTAACGATAGATTAGAAAACGGGATAAGGGAGTCTGAATGATATAATTGTGCAATAAGAAGTATACCTTGGTTCTTCCAAGCCTTCCAGCACCAAGTCCTACCTTGTTTTTTAAGTAAATTGTTATGCCACATAGGACTGTTGAGGAAGTGCTTAATGGGGGTGAGGTGTGAGGTGAAATATGGTTTCAGTATAGTACAAGCATGAGTGCTAGGTAACCAAAATGTTGAGGGACTGCATAGAAAAACAATGTGTTTATGACAAAAGGGAGAAATAAATGTTTTTCCAGGGAAAACCACAACTTGTGAGGAACAACAGTCAGCATAGACATGCTGGTTTGTAATTGCTTAATGCCAAAAGCCCTGGGGTAGTTTAAAAAGTCATGGAAATTCACACCACCATGGATTTGGGAAGTTTTAACTTTGAGAGCGAGATTTGAGATGCTTTACCCTGGCATAGACACTTGGGCAAGATTTTATCTATTGAACCAAAAAACAAAAGAAAACAAAAAAAGACTTGGGTATCCTAGCGAGAAGGGTCATGAGAAATAAGTTAATAATAGGAAAAGGTATCATCTTGATAGTGTCTAGGTGACACCACCAAACAGAGACCTTCTCTGAGAGAGGTTTAAAAGCTTTTCCGATAAAACATCTGAATCAGTCTTAAGTGTGTTCTTGAGAGTATTGCAGTACCATACACCCTCACATTTAATTTTGGAAGAATTACAGGATAAGCCAGTACAGTGCATATTAAATGGTAGAACTTCAATTTTATCTACATTAAGTGTATAGCCTGATACAAATATAAATGAAGTATGAGAAAAAACAGGAATAGAGCAGTCTGGACGAGACCTAAATAAAAGAATTTCATCAGCATAAACTGTGAATTTAATGTGCGTGATCATTTTAAAGCCTGTAAATTCCTCTGAAATCCTTAGTTAATGAAGGAAAGGTTTGAGAGCTAAGACGAATAATAGGGGAGATAATAGGTAACCCTGGCGAGTACCCTTTTAAAGAGGAAAGAAAGGAGACTGAACACAGTTTGCTGTGACCGAAGAACGTGGTAAGGAGTAAAGTATGGATATAATATGATGAAAATTAGGGCCAAAATCGTGCCATTCCAAGGCCTTTGATAAGAAACACCTAATAACCCTATTGACGCCTTTTCCCCATCCAGTGATAAAGCTGGCAGAGGAACCTTGATCTTAGAAGCTTTGTTAAGGATGTTTAGAAAAGTACAACAGTTATCTGCTACATTTTTATTGGAAATAAATCCAGATTGGTGCAAGTCTACAAGATTAGACATGTGACGTAGCAAACAAAGAGCAAATGGGCTGATTTCGACTTTGACAATGCTGAGCTGGCTCTCCGCCGGCACAGCACTGCCAAAGCCGTGTAAAGACCGCCCGCCTGATTACAAGTGCAACTTGTGCAGCGGACGATCTTTTAGCTTTTCCCATGACGGTGCCCTGAAAAAGGGCACTGTAATGGATTGGCAAATTTTCCAGCAGGGCATGGATTGTGAAGTCCATGCCGTGCTGGAACTGGGGGTGCAGGCAGACAGGGTTTCGCATGTTGTGCCCCCTGAAAGCATTCCCATGGGGGAGGCATGGGGGTACTATAGGGCCCCCTTTTTCCTCACCGCCAGCCTTTTCGTAGCAGGCTCACCGCCATGAAAATGCTGGCGGTGGAGGAACTCGAAATATGCTCGGCGGGACTGTGCTAGTCCCGCTCAGCAAATTGCATTGCCCCTCAGCTGCACCACCGCCAGAGAACGGCGGTTTCCTGGCGCAGCGAGCGCTCCGCCAGAACGACTCAGAGTCGTATTCCGGCGGTCAGACCACCACGAGTCTGGCGATCTATGGACTGCCAGACACGTTTTCAGGCCCAAATACTTTGGCATAAATTTTACTGGTTAAGGAAATGGGTCTGGTGCTTTTGTATTGAGTTAGATCCTGATCTTTTTTAGGAATTAGACATATCATGTCTTCTGCAAAAGAACCAGAACTTGATGTTATGACATGATTAAGTATTAAGAGGTTGGGTAAAAGGAAATTAGCAAACTGAAGATAAAATTAGACTGTAAAGCTATCTGGGCCTGGTGCCTTACCCTTGGGGCAGCCTGTAAGGCTGTAAAGAGTTCTGCAAATTCGAGCGGGTGATCTAGAGATGGGAGATCAACCGGTGGCAATTATCTGGGTTTAAGGTTAGAAAAGTAATTGTTAAGAGAGTCTACTGATGGTATGTGTTTTGGAGTATGTAGGTCTTTATAAAGAAGCAAAACATGTTGTAATACCTGTGTCACTGAAGTATTTTACAGCATTGTTGTCTGTAATGGATTTAATAGCTGTTTTTACACTTCTGTGTTTCAAGTACCGAGCTAAAAGAGATCCCACTCTATCTCGTGTTTACTTTTTTTTTTTGTAAACTTTATTTTCAGTTTATATATTATAAACAATAACACACAACTGGCATCAAATCAGCGCATGCAAGCAGATCGACGACCTTTTTAGCGGCCCTTAGGACTACAGGCGGCATCAGGGAGGGAAAGGACTCATGGGGAAAGGAAACTATAACACACAATTATAACACCAAGAGGAAGGAACCGGGCATATCTCGTGTTTACTTTTAGTAGTGTATCACATGCTTGCTCGGTTGTATATTTGTTGAATTCTAATTTAGCTGTGACCAAGGCTTCAAGGTGGGTCTTACTAGTTATAGGAGTATAACAATCATGTTCAAGGGATTTTATATGTGTGAGAACAGAAGCAGACTTTTGTTGCATGGACTTCATTTTCGGATTAACATAACCTATGATAAAAACCTATTGATGCTGCATTAAACGTGTCCCATATAGAGTGAAATGGTCTTTGGTTAGTGTTGTTAAGGTGGAAGAATTCCTCAATGACCACAGTATAAGAGGCAATAAAAGAGGCATCTGAAAGTAAAGAATGATTAAACCTCCAGGAGAACGTTTTAGATCTGCTAGCAAGAATGTCTAAGTCAGTGATCACTGGCACATGGTCTGATATCAGGATAGAAGCAATCTCTGAGTTAACCATATGCTGCAGTAAACCTTTACTTAGAAAGATCTAATCAAGTCTAGACTAATAATGGTGAGTGGGGGAGTAAAAGGAGTACACCAAGAGGTCAGGATTGTATCATCTGCATGAATCTGAGAAAGTGTGCTGAGAAATTAAGGGCCTGATGACGACGGCAAATAAGACCGCCTTTGTTGGGCCATCGGTGGCAGTCCCACCGCAGTCGGACCGTGGAGGTCCACCTGCCGCATTACAATGGTGGGTGGATGGTGTGTGGTCGGAGAGACCGTCCGACACTAAATCAGATGGGTGGACTGTAATCACTACATTGGTGGCGGTGCCTGCTCATGCACCGCTGTAGGGATTACAATGTCAGTTTCCGCTGACCGTTTCATGGGGGTTAACCAGACATGAAAAGGCAGGCGGAAAGTGACGGGGGGGCTATAGCTGGCCCTCTTTAAATCTTGGGCATCCACTATGGGCCCTGGGGGGGCACCATATCCCTGCACCAGGTGGCAGGCACCGCATGGTGCAGGGATATGCAAAATGTGTTTATTTGGTACTGCGACCGCAGCACACGCCACAATACAAAAGATACACATTGCAACCACCTTGAAGGTGGTCGCATTCTAATGGCGATGACATGAGCACGGACAGCTAGTCTGGCAGTCCCATTTCCGACAGAGTGGCAGTTGAACAAACATCATCATAATGAGGCCTGAAGTTTTTTAAAGCTTTGTGGGAGGCATGGGGAACAAATTGTGAAGTTGAACCTCTGTCCAAGAAAGGGTCAAGGATTTGATTGCAATCACCTCCTAGTATTAAGCATGCTCAGAGACAGTGTGAGAGACTTCACCAAAAATTTGGATCCTGGTGAGTAAATATTTAAGATAGTAAAAGTAGTGTTATCAATTGTAAGTCTAACAAGTACCCAGCAACCCTCCATATCTTGATGTTGTGAAAGTATGGCGAGTTGAAAGATTTATGGCAGAGAATAATTACACCGTTTTTGTTTGTGGTAGAGGAAGAAAAAAGATGTTGCCAAACCATTGTTTTTTAAGCTTAGCAGCCTCTGAATCATTAAGATCGGTCTCCTGTAACAGAGCTATATGAAATTTCAATTGAGCTGGGAAAGATAAAGCAAGCTGATGTTTAATGGGGTTTTTTGCATCTAGAAATTCCATATAACTGTTTTAAGTTGCATCACAGAAATTAATGTACATCCGCTGTATCAAAGAAAATGCCAGGGATATCAAATTAGAGGAAGTGAAGTAAAAGGAAAGAAAGAGGATTAGTGTTATAGGACATCCTGATTATCTGTTCTAGTGTGCTGCGAGGTGGGGCCCCGGGTGATTGCTGCAGAGTGCACCTAGGAACCGAGCGTGGCTTGCAGGATTAAGAACAATTGTCTTCACAGAGTGGGGTCGGGTGTCACTTGGCACCTCATGGATTCAAGATCAGAGGGTAGGTGATAGACTGTGACTGTCGTGTGTTTACACCCAGCTGCCAGGCCTGCTGCATAGTTGCAGCAGCAGCCTCTGGGTAATCTATTTCACCAATACATTCCTTGTTTACATTTCACGTTTTATTTTAGGGTATTAGTGTTTTCCAGTTGATGATGTTTTCTGTAGTTTTTTAAAGGATCTCTTGCATCCCCTGTGCTGACATATTGCTGCCTATGCGCAGCTGCGTAATACAAGCAGTGGTTCTGCCACGAAAAGAACTTAAAATATTTCTTACTTTGTCCTCGCAAAAGGTAGGACTCCAATCAATGATACAGTAAGTCACTACACTGATTCATTGAATAACAAACAACTCAACTAAATTGTGTGGTCAAATGTTATATTGAAAAATAATATTTGTTGAAGAATTTGTGATCCAAACCAGGACAAATACACAATGAACATAACTACTAAATGTAGTTTTTACCCAATCGTGAAACACAAGAGAAGCGAATACAATGGTTTCTTGCATATATCACAATATAAAATATACATAACCAATAATACATGTACAACATAGATAGTTAGCGTCATGTCATCAATGGAAAATCCCTAACAAGACCTATGATCTATTCTCTTAGCTGTGATGGTCTGGTTGGGTAATGCTTGTCATATGAATGCCGACATTTCGACCCCTTAAAAAAAGTATGAGTTTGAAAAGCATCACTGTGGGGTCTTCATCAGGACTAAAGAGCAATAATTGTGTATCGCCTTCCCAAGAGTGTCTCAAGGAATGGCCAAAATGGTTAGCCTCGTCGTCAGTACATGGTGACCTGTATGTCCAGGTACAGGTGTTTATTCGTAGTAGGCAGCCATATTATGGCGTCCTGGTAGGGATTGAAATAATCTTGGCAATTGTATAGAGTTGGAAGTAGAGAAATTAATAATCTCCTCCTCCTCCTCCTTTATCTCAAAAAAACGATTAGCAGGTACTGGAAACCGACCCTTCTGACTGTTCTTGGTATATCCTATGTAAGAGGCATAGTGTGCTCCCTTTAACCTTCGGTGTCTGGTGTTCAGAGTAAAGTGCCTGAACATGATCCCACAAACTCGGTAGGCTCTGGACTTAATTAATAAACGGGGCCAGCGGCCTCTGTATTCACAAATCCTCAGGCACCAGGAGCAAACTTGCTTCCTTGAAACCTCTGGCGTCTTGCGCTCGGAGTATACTGAAGAAGCGTCCTGGGCATGGGCTTTTTCACGGGCACTCATTCAGATTACCTACCCACACCCACAGAAGGAGTTGTGGAAAGGTATGCGTCAGGGGGCTGGACCTGTATTCATTGTGGGCAAAGACAAAAGGCAGACACGTGACTTGTGCCTAAGTAATGGAGTCACTATCCTTGATCAAATCAGCCATGCTACTTTCACAATCATTGCAGCCACTTTCACATGCATTATGGAAGGTGCAACAGAGAAGCAAACATATGTTGCACGCATCTAATTTTGCTGAACTATAATTGCATAAGTGGCACCCCAGAGCAAGATATCAAGAAAATCAAGCCTTTGGAAACACGTTAGTTTAGCTTGCATTCCCAAAGCGTATTTACATTTTCCAGAAGATGTTGTTTCTGTTGTATTTTTCAAGAAACGTGACTCTTGTACAGTGCGTACTTTGAACGGAGTTGCCTCCATGTAGGGTTAAGTTCAGGCTATGGATGGGTGTTTATGATGTATGAATTATTGAAAACTCTAGAGCAGAGGCTAAAGGCAGTGAATGTTTCTTACAATGCATGTAAGTGGTCATACAGGTGGTTAGAATACATACTCATACAGTTTTTTACTTCTCTGCAAAGTGCACAGAGCGATGGTAAAGCCTTAAGGTAAACCATGTCAGCGATGCAGTGAATGTTTGCAATTCACATTTTACTTCATCTTGAATTCCCTAATATATGCCTTTTCATTTTATTTTTTTGCATTGGAACGGAAAAGTCCTCTGCATGGTAAAGACGTGTACCCCTGCCCTGAGTGCCCAACTGATTGTTTTTGTCATAGGCGAACACGGATCATGCGCTTCGGCATGACATAGGGCTGTCTCATGGATGGTAGTCTTTTTGGACCGGGAGGGGTACCCAAAGCGCTACCCTCATAGTGATAAAAGGCTACCGCCTTCACCAGGAGTTAAAACAGTACAAGCGTGGTAGTGGCAGCATACCATCTAGTGATGAGTAGTAGTGAACAGAACCTTTTTACCCTGTGTCACTGGAGTAAGGCTCACAGACTCACTTACCTTATTAAATGTTCTGCAGCTAACTCACCCTTGGCCTACATCAGGTACGATGTGGAGTGCTGCGCTGCACATGAATAGTGACTGTGTTGAATGTATATGTGCTCTGGAAGTGTACAGTACAGGGACAGAGCAGTACTGTGCAGTGCATATGTGGATAGTACAAGCACTAGGTGTATGTATGACATCCAGGTGTGAACTGTAATCACTCACATGAATTGTGTGGGGGACAATTAGCTTAGAAGTCATGCCTGCTATGGCAGACCTCTTTCACAACGGAACAGAAAAAGCAGAAGTGCCCGCTTCAAAAGAAGTGGAACACCAACATAAAACTTTGAAGACCCAGGCCCTAAATCACATTTGGTGTCTGGTAAAAGGACTATAAGAGGAGGAGGTTGAGTCCCCAAAAACTGGTCATCTGCCTAGCAGCTAGACGGGCTGAGTGAGAAGGGAAAGCTCTACTGCCTGTGACTAGGACTGGGGGCCAGGGCCTGCTAGTTTCCCTGCTGGGTGAAGGGATATCACCCAGGAAAACAGGACCACCTTCCCAGGAGCCTGGAGCACCAGCGCCTGCCTGCTTGCCAAGAGTAGTGTGCCCTGTGAGGAAGAGGAGTGCGTTGGAAGGAGTGGGGTCCAGTGGGAAGCCCTACCCTGAGGACTCCCTGTGAGAGGATTTAGCTGTGCACCCATCGGGCCGCAGCCTGTGTCAAGACTGTTTTCGGTGACCTCTGTATGCCAGAAGAGGGCCCCCGTAGACTGTGTTAAGTATTGTGTGAAGGGCATCAAGCCCACACGTTCTCTATGCGGTGACACTATATGCCAGAAGGGGCCACAGGTGAAGAAGTGTGACCAGCGTGCCAGGACTTGTGAAGGCCTGAGTGGTGACCTTGTATGCTATGAGGGGCCACCGTGGAATGGGCGGTTGCACCTAAAGAGTCTATGTTTCGTCCGGAATGTACCAGAGCAAAGCTTTGTGCCCGGAGGGACTAAGGGGACAAAATCAGAAGACTTCGGACCGTCGCCCCAGGATGGGAGTGAAGCTGTGACCAGCGGGTCTAGCCACTCTGAAGGATCAGCACTGACTGATCTCTGTGGACCAAGAAGATGCTGAGGAGGGCCATTGTGCCAGCACAGGACTCCAGCAGGGAGCTGAAGGACTGAATTCCCCCCACCAGGGAGAACTTGACTTACTGCACCACTGTGAGCTGGAAGCTGCTCCGATCGCTGGGAGAGGCCGCTCCACTGTGAAGAATGAGCCTGCATCAATCGACGCTGCCACATGTACCGTGAGCATCCCAAGTTCTTTGAGCTGTACCACGAGCAGCTTGTGCTGAGAGCACCCACTGTCTGTAACGCCAAATGCCTCCGTGCTGCAGGAGTGGATAAGACTTGAACAGGCCTTTGTGGTCCCATGGGATTCATTGCTGAAGGTCCTGTGGCACCATAGACACTTCAGACTAAAATCCTGAAGAGTCAAAAGAGAACTCTTGAGTACAGCCAAATAGTTTGCATTTCCTGATGAAGTGGCCACCACTGAAAGGGGAATAACCCTGAACATGTTACACGGAGGAGGGTGTGACAGGGAATCAGCTGACAACTACTAGAGCCCGACCTCACGGTGGCTTGTGGTATTGCATCTGACTATCGCATGTCTTTGCATGTGTAGGATTAGAAATAAGATACTACCTTTTCTTATAAAGGCAACTATTTGGCTGGACATTGATTTATTGGTTGTGCTGTTTGCACTCTGAGTTAGGAGTCATGTCCACTGACTTGTATCTACATCCCTGCTTCTTCACCCCCCAAAGGAGCCTTTACTACTCGGCTACAGCTACCACTGAGAGACTCGTGCAGAAGAGGTACTTGGCTTAGCTAAGCGGAATACATAGTAGGTTGGGCTCTGGGACATCAGGAGTAAAAGGCAGCCACTACCAATGTTGGGCCCAGTAGCCTCTGCGTGCCCAATGTTTCTCTGAAAGGGGTTCTGACATTATGCTTTTTGTAGTTCTTTTCCATTCAACACATGCCTCTTCTATAGTGCATACTCTAAATCAATTTGCATCCAAGTGTCTGGGTAAGTTCAGGTTATGGGTGGGTGTTAAAGACTGGCATCAATTGATAGGTCTTAAGAGTTTCACATAGTGCCCATTATTGAGTGATACAGTTGTTCGCGCTACAAGCTCATCCGGTACTTGGTCTCTTCGCATACCACACAGAGCAATGTTCACACATTTGCCATTTGTAATTACCATTTTACATGAGTGTGTAAAGAAGGTGTACACACACAGCTGTCAAAACACTGACGGCAACAAATATAAAGAAACGTGTCTACAGACGAGGGAAGAGAGAACGAGTGGTTGTGTGGTGAAGAAGCACAGAGTGAAACGAAAGTGATGAACAGATAGGAGATGACATGCAGGATATGCAGAAGGAGGATTTCAAAAAGATGTGGGGAGAAAAGGGACTGCAGTGTGAGAGACTGCAGAGGTGAGCGATGCAAAGGGGAGAACAGCCCTGATCGTTTTGAGAAATACCGAAGACCACTACCCCTTCCATACATCCTAGTAACAGAAAACATTTACTTATGAAAAAAACGTCACACATTTGACAGTACAATGTCGCTCGTACCACACTGAAATCTTAGAACTGTCACACATAAGAAACATGAAATATTGGTAACTGTGAACTAGTGGCTACTAGAAGTGTCGCCTACACAATCTACTTACTACTAGGCAGTTAAATATAACATACGGTAGAGGACCACTGAGTTTGGGGCTGTTCTTAAAGGAGACGCTGCTACCTACGTACATACCGATCCTCGTGAAAGAGAATAGATTGGTGAACCTGGCCCTTACCTCCGACCTGTCGACAGATGGCCTTAAAAGCCCTATATCCTTCGCTTTGCTTTTCGACTCTAACCAACTTCAGCAGGTGAACGGTAGTGACAAGCGTACTTTAGAGAAGTGATCCTTGGCAACCATGCAACCTCGCATGACATACGGCCTAGCTTCTGCGCGTCCATGTAATGCGAGAAGCCTATTAGAGGAATGCACATTAGCAGCGACGAATAGTCACGTGATACGGAAGTTCAGTCATAGTTTTGCACACCCACCATCGGTGAGAGGGTAAACGAGCAAGATCAACGGGCCAGTTTCGAGACACCGTGCCGTATTGGGTTCGCAAAGACGGGCATACAGTAAACCAGCGTTACTTTACTCCAGAGGCGGTGCTGATGATCATTAAGCGCCTGAGCAAAACTTTTTTTTTTTTTAAAAGCATGCGCTTGCTAGTGAAGGATAGGCAGTTGTCACACACAATTACCATTAATCAGTGCCTTAAGTGAGATTAAAAAAGTAGGGGGTCTCTAAAAGAGCCTTCGCTAATTAGGTGACGTTAAGAATCCCTTAGAAGAGGTGTGGCCTAAGTGATTAAGCGTGTGGGCTGAGTGATTAAGGGCGTAGCTTACAGCATTCTGTGTTTCATACAATGTGTCCCTGATCTGTATTTTGTGGGTGGGGCTCTCTGTGCCTTTTCAGTTTTTTCCATGTGGAGAAGTGGGCGGGATCTGAGGAGCACGACGTGCCCATACTTTTTTTAATTTAATACAAACAGTTCCCCCCACTGTTAGTGAAAACACAACCGTCCCTGGACGGATAATTCCGTGAGCTGAAATGCCCTAACTAAAACGTAAGGCTTGGAGGTTTCTGTGCTGTGAAACCGAGGGGGGAAGACAGCTAAACAAGCCTTCTTGCCAGGTTGCCCGCTCGCCTGAAAGAAATGCCGCTGCCCGCGTCCCAAGCAGTGGGACATCAGCAGGGCAGCCCTCTAGTGGCCGCCCGTCGGAGCCTTCCCCCTTGTTTGCCTCGCGTGCGAGGCTACGCCCACGAAGGTTATGACCTCCCAATAGTGTGTAGGTGGAGGCGGGCCGTTGGGGGTGGGGGCGAGGCTTGCCCCCCTACTTAGGAGGCCCTCTCGCCCAGTTCCTCCTCTGTTCCCTGCGCGCCGCTCTTATGCATGGGTCGGCTGGGGTGGACACGAGAAAGATGGGGCGCAAGGAAGAGGAAAGGGTCAGGTATCAGCGATGGCCGGACAAGACGATCGAAAATTGGACATCTGCATTTAATATATTGGCAGCTGTCATAGTGCAGAAATTTCCGGAACAGAGTGAGGCTCTAATGCAGTATGCCAGCACGATACAAGAAGAGGCTAGGCTCTCTGGGGGGTTAGGTTGGTTCTATTACGACCAGGATTTCAGGAAAAGAATGGCTATATGCCCGGACCTGGGGTGGGACCAGAAGGAGATTCAGCTTTGGGTGGAACACATGTGCCGCCCCACCAGGGAGAAGAAGGACCAGGCATATAAAGGGCAAGGGGAGGCATTTGATAAAAAGAAGGACCAGTTTCCCAAGCGCCCATTCAAGCAGCCTTTTCGGGGTGGCAGGGGGCGGGGGCAGCGGCAGGGCAAGCGATTCAATTCTGGGACTTGCCGCCTTTACAATGGGGGAAACTGCACCTGGGGGAGGTCATGTAAGTTTGCACATAGTTGCAGCAAGTGCGGCGCGCAGCACCCTGCCACTTCTTGCTCCTCCAGCCAGAGCGCACCACAGCCCACAGCACCTACCAGGTCTGATGCCCGACTCTGAGACCACACATGGGCCCCCTCCCTTGTCAGTCCCCCCCCCCCCACACCAGCCCCGCCCCCGCATTTCTGGGTGCACCACAGAGCGCCACGGCCCCTGTCAAAGGTCCTTCACCCATCATCCTTGGAAATATCCTCCCACTCATTAGGCGGTATCCACTGCTCCGGGACAGACCGCTCCTGGCGGGGGGGTTCATCGATGGCTTTAGGATTCCCTACAACGGGCCGCTGGAGTCCAGAGATGCGAAGAACCTGAAATCCGCTAGGGATATGCCCGGGGTGGTGGACCTAAAGGTGAGAAAAGAGTTGTCAGCAGGAAGGGTCGCTGGGCCTTTTAGCAGCCCGCCCTTGGACCATTTTTTGGTGTCACCACTGGGAGTTGTGCCGAAAAAACAACAGGGCACCTACCGCCTAATCCACCACCTGTCATACCCTGAAGGAAATTCCGTGAACCACTGGCTGGACGAGGGTATTTGTTCTGTGGCATACTGCTCCCTGGACATGGCCATTGACATGGTCAGGAGGGTAGGGAAGGGGGCGTGGCTGGCGAAGGCGGACATTGAATCCGCGTTCCGCCTGCTGCCGGTTCATCCAGCTAGTCAACATCTGCTAGGCTTCAAGTGGGCAGGGCAGTTCTTTTATGATCGCTGCATGCCGATGGGCTGTGCTGTCTCCTGCGCCTACTTCGAAGCCTTCAGTTCGTTCCTTCAGTGGGCCTTGGGGGAACTCCACGGGATCACACAGGTGACCCACTATCTAGATGACTTCCTAATTTTCGGTGCGAGTGGGTCGGACGAGTGTGCAGTAGGCTTGAGTCGGTTTGAGGAGCTGGCAGAGTTTCTGGGGGTTCCCCTTGCCCCAGGTAAGACCGAGGGGCCGGCGCAGGTACTGACCTTTCTTGGCGTGGAGCTAGATACGGTAAAGGGCGAGTCGAGGCTCCCTGCCGAGAAGGTACTGGGCTTGTTGCAGGATATCCAGGCGCTGCTGGGCAAGGACAAAGCGACCCTCGGGGCTGTCCAGAGCTTGATTGGCAAATTGAATTTTGCAGCAAGAGTGATTCCAGCAGGCAGAGTGTTTTCAAGGAGACTGGCGGGGGCCACGGCAAAGGTAACTCAGAAGCACCATTTTGTAAGACTGACCGCCGGCTTGAAGGCTGACCTTGCCATGTGGGCGGAATTCCTCACGGGCTTTAATGGGACGGTGATTTGGAGGGCCCCATGGATAGCCAGTCAGGAGCTCTGCTTGTTTTCTGATGCGTCCGGAAGGGAAGGTTTTGGTGTGATTCTGGGGGAAGAGTGGTGCGCGATGCGATGGCCCAATGCATGGCGCAAGAAGAAGGTGACACAGAACGTTGCAGTGTTGGAACTCTTCCCAATTGTAGTAGCACTGCATCTCTGGCGGGCCACACTGAGCAACATGAAGGTTGTCTTCTGGTCAGACAACATGGCGGTGGTGCACGCCATTAATGGCCTGACTGCCTCATGCCCGCTAGTCCTGAGCCTGCTGAGGGAGTTAGTCAGGGAGGGTCTGCGCAGCAACGTCGAGTTTAGGGCGCGGCACATCGCGGGTGTACGGAATGTGGCAGCTGACGCTCTTTCTCGCTTTCAGTGGCTCCGGTTCCGGGAGGCCTGGCCGCGGGCAAGGGCGGAGATGACACCATTCCCGGACCACCTCTGGCGCTTGCTTCAGTGGGGGAGAGACTGAGGAAGATGGGGGAGAGGTCCTTGGCGCCAGCGACGCGGAGGAAGTACGACTCGCAGCTAGCGACGTTCAGAGCGGTAGGGGAGGCGCTGGGTGCCTCAGCCTTGGGGGCGGAAGAACAGGTAGAGGCCTTTGTTGTGTGGGCCAAGGAGAATGGCAGATCGCACTCCTGGATTAGTGGTCACCTGGCAGCAGTGCGCCACGACGCCAGGCTAGATGGTAGTGGCGACCCTACGGGGTCATCCAAGATTAGGGCGGCCCTGAAGGGCTGGGCCAGGGAGGAGGTTAGACAACCTGACACCAGGGCACCCATTGAATTCAGAGACCTCCAGCTCCTCCTGGACGCGGTACCGCTGGTGACTTTCTCCCCGTTCGAAGCCAGGCTGTTTTCAACGGCCTTCTGCCTGGCATTCTTTGGCGCTTTCAGGGTCAGCGAGCTAGTGGCAAAATCAAAAGCTGACCTGTCTGATTCTGCGCTGGGGATTGCGGATGTGGCCCTCAATGCATCACTGGAGCTACGGATTCGCAGATCAAAGACAGACCAGGCAGGGAGGGGGAAGACTGTGGTGTTACAGACCCTAGGGGACAATAGGTACTGCCCGGTTCACATGGTCAGGGAATACCTGGCTTTGCGTCCAGCATCCCCGGGTCCCTTCCTGGTTCATGCGGACGGATCACCCCTCACCAAATTTCAGTTCGACCGTCTACTAGGAGCCTCGCTGGCTAAAGCTGGCCTAGCGGGGTGTGGGCGCAGGTTCTCCTCGCACTCCTTTAGAATTGGTGCCGCTACTTCAGCAGCCAAAGCCGGCCTGGGCCCGGAAAGGGTAAAAGGGGTGGGGCGATGGGAGTCGGACTGTTTTAAGAGGTATGTTCGCCCTTAATGCTGTATGTGCAGCCCCGACTTTTGTTCCCGCTCTGGGGTTTTGTCCATTATGATGAACGTATCGAATTTTTTGTGTGTAATAAAGATACGACTACCTAAAAGCCGTTTCATCGTTTTATTGACAGGTCACCAGGTCTGGTTGGTGGGCCATTCCTACATCACGAGGCTGGAACGCTGGGCAGCACACAGGAACTGGTCGCAGAACTTTGCTAATACACAGCTTGTGTGGTTGGGTTCCCCGGGCATGAAATGGAGTGAAGCCCGCGGCACAATTGAACAGCGCCTGGCAGTCGTAGGGGTTCCGCCCTCTGTTATCATCTTGCACCTAGGGGGTAATGACCTGGTTGCCAGGGGGAGGAGGGCTCTGCTCTTGTCAATGCAAACTGACTTGCAGGCCATTAGCCAGGCCGGGGGGTCATGCGAGGTTTGGTGGTCTGAAATTGTCCCCCGCAGGAGTTGGAGAGGGGCCAGGTCCCCGGCGGCAGTAGAGCGGTCCCATAGAAGGCTCAATAGGTCCATGCAGAAATTTATGGAGCGCAGGGGCATGGGCTTCATCAGACATGCTTTGATCCAGGAGAAGGTTGAGGGGTATTATGAGGCAGATGGGGTGCACCTGTCCAGGGTAGGGATGGACATGTTCCTGCTTGACGTACAAGAGGCACTGGCTAGCAAGGGACATCCGTAACACCTATTAGGAGAGGGGGGCTCTGGCAGCGACGGTAGCCTCCCCAGAGCTGTGGCGGAGTTACAGGGCGATCTGGAGGCAGACGGGTACAGTAAGGGTACCTCTGCGACAGGCGGTACAGTAAGGGTACCCCTGTCCGGCACAGTAAGGGTACCCCTGTCCGGCACAGTAAGGGTGCCCGAGCCAAGGTCCAGGAGCCGAAGGGGGTTCTGGGAAGACCGCGACGGCGCCCCGTTAGTCCTTCGGGCGGTTGGGGGGCCTGACCAACCGGGGGTGTGCCACAACACGCTCCGCCCCTGTCGGAAGGGGCGGGAGTAGGATACAGATCACGTGACCCAGTGGATGATCTGAAAATAATTATGTGCCACACTGCCGGGCATCGACCCACCGTGTGTGCTGGCTCACCAGGCGGGCGGAGCAGCTAGGGGCTGCTTGCCCTGGATCGCCCGTAAGATAACCCAATTTTATTATCATACTATGTTGTATGAAATAAACCTGCAGCAGTTCTTCACCCACAAAGAAAGTGTCAGTGTAATCATTGGGTGACGTCTGTGTATGCGTGTTGACTGAAGCGGATGACGGCGTGGTCACTATGTAAATGTGCACATCTGGTAAAACTGCAAATGTAAAGGGTCTGTGGGAGCCAGTAATGGCTTTAATTTATAGAATCATTTAAAGCTTCCTGACCATGTAGATTTATTATTTTCAGTCAGTATTGCATGGGAGTTACCAGTTTAGCTGTGAAGTATATACATTTAAAGTCAGGGTATGACTATAATATATAATCCAGAACACTTTGTTTTTATCTTAAACCATTTTGTAGCAGTCTATCTTATTCTGTGTGTAATGCAAATTTAAAATAATGACTTGCATATTCACAATGCTTTGTGTCACAGGCTAGGACCTCGTAGTGATGCAGCGTGGAATTTTAAATCCTCCCTTCGTCACAGATCAAATATCACACTAGCACATTCACTCAGAATCAGAAACAGCTTTATTCGATTTTAAAAACAAAACCATAAAAGCACACATATAAAACATTTCATTCATAAAAAAATAAGACAATTTAACTTCAAAAAACAAAATTTTTCCATTTAAAAGTAACCTAATTCATGGAGATCCTAAATCTTATAATAGTTTTAAGAAACATTGACACAGAGGAGATAAGAAATTCATCATCTAACATTTGCAATCTGACCAACGCCACTCTGCATTGCCTCAATCCTAGTTTTTTTAAAACAGGTCGAAGAATACCTTTCCTAGGTTCTGAATAGTATTTACAAAAAAGAATACAATGAAGGGAAGATTGAACAGAAACCAGATCGCAGGGGCAAGGAATAAGTTCCTTTAGCCAGCAGTTCATCTCAGGGAAGGTAACTAATCTAAAAAAGATATCTGCCCTGAAGCGAGACAGTAACATTCGGGAATAACAACTAGGGACTAATTTCAAATATGGCTGAATACCTTGATTTTGGATAAGTAAATGGTTAGCCATAACAGAACTCTTGCATTTCTCTGACTGCCAGCGTTGCTCAGCTAGGAAATGCAGGCAGGTTTGCTTGAGCTTCTTCCTTGACATACCCGCCATACTGTCTGGAGTGTCGAAAAATTCCGGATGGCCCATCTCCACAAAGAAATTTTTTAGATATTTGAACCAAGAAATCTTCGACACCCTGTCAAGACCCAAACAGTCCCTAATTATATCCCTGTTCAGACCTGTCTCGAGTCCAGACCAAACTTTATGCCACAACAAAATGGGCTCCAGTTTGAAAAGGTCTGAAATATATAGTACGCCTAGCTCTTGATGACAGACATAAGAGGAAGTGGACCCAGGCACTGCCAGTAGATAACGAAGGAAAGCATTCTGATAAGTCTGAATGCTTGAGGTGTTCACTATCCCCCAAATTCCTGCACCGTATAGTGCTATGGATACACACTTAGATCTGTAAATGTCTAACAAGACTGGTACTGGCCGGCCTCCTACCTTATTAGAAAAATGTTTAACAGCCCCTATTGCTCGCGAAAATGCTAATTTTCGTGATTCGCCCGCTGCTGTCCAAGTGCCCTTTTTGTCAAAATTAATACCTAGATAAGAAAAAGTATTTACAGTCGCAATTTTTGTGTTAGATAAGAATGAGTTACAATTAAGATTCTTCTTTTTTGTGCAGCACATGTTAAAAGTTTTGCTTATATTAATCTTTAGGCCCCTATTACCCATATATTCTGAAAAATTATTGATCGTTCTTTGAAGACCGATTTGGGTCCGGGCCATGATTACAGCATCGTCTGCATATAAAAGAATGGGGATATAGGAATTGCCAATTTTAGGGTAATCTTGTTTATCTTCCAGGAGATGAGATGCTACCGAGTTAATGTATAAATTAAAAAGAAAAGGAGCTAAAATGCAGCCTTGTCTCACGCCCTTTCCTATAGGGAATTTGGAAGTACAATCCCCCTTGTCCCCAAAACGTACCCTAGCACCTGCCTCTCGATATAATTCTCTAATGAATATTAGGAGGTTTGGGTCCACTCCCATGTCCTGCATAGTTAGCCAAAGTTTATTGTGGTTGATACAGTCGAAGGCCGAACTTAAATCCACAAATGTTAGAAATAAATTCTCATTTTTGGCCTCGACATATTTGGCTACTAGAAGTGCTAGGTTCAAACCTTGCTCAATTGTTCCCCTGCCTTCCCTAAAACCATATTGAAACTGAGAGAGAATACCTCTATCATCGACCCATGTTTGCAATTTGTTAAGTATAACTCTCCCAGCGATCTTCATGAGTGAGTCAAGTAAGGAGATCGGTCTATAACATTTTGGTAGGTTACGATCACCTTTCTTGAAGATGGGCACCACGATGGCTTCCTGCCAAGTCAGTGGAAAGCCCACTTTAGTAAAGCTGTTAAGAACATTAGTTAAAAGCGGGGCCCATAACTGGTTATTAGCCTTAAAAATGTCCACGGGTATTCCGTCCGGGCCCGGGGACTTTCCCGCTCGGCTCTTATCAATAGCTAACAGGACTTCCTCCATAGAGAAGTCGACATTAATTGGATAAGTTACTAGATCCTGATTTCTTGAGTTTGGCCCCCTTTCTGTCACTACTTGAGAGTCTTCTTGGTAAAGCTCACGGAAGTAGATCACCCATGACTCTTCAGTTATAGCTATTTCAATGGCATCTATTGCATTATCATTGAAAAAAGGAGCGTTCACCGCTTTCCAGAAGGCAGTACTATTTTTTGAGCGGCAAGCTTCCTGTAGGGTATGCCAGGCTTCCTGTTTAATTTGTTTTTTCCTTCTTTTAACTGCTTGTTGATAAGCAGATCTGGCAGATCTAACTTCAACCATTACCCTAGGGTCTCGTTTTATTTGAGTCATTAAGTGAGCGTGGGTCTTGCTACATTCTCTATCAAACCATCTCTTCATTCTATTAGCCCCAGGATGCAAAGGTTTTGTAAGTAACTTTCTAATTTCCTCAGAAATGCTAAGGAATGCATCGTTGACTTTAGTGGGTTCGATGTTCTCAGAGAGGCAGATATTAAATTCCACTTCTTTGGAACAGATTACATTTTCAAAGAAGGCCACTGGTTCCACTTTGTCCCATTTTAGGGTATAGCCATTCTTCCTGGCAAGTTCTAGTCTAAAGTCATATAAATTCTGGACCGTAGAAACTGTGTTGCTTTTTCCCCTCGCAGTGGCAAAGGACATACTAAGTGGTAAGTGGTCACTCATTGCTACCTCACATGTTTCAAACGAACGAATATAATGAAGATAGCGTTTGGATATTAGCATGAAATCAATGACTGATTTACAGCCCCTTCCTATAAAGGTGGGGTTAAACGGGACTGGTGGAGAACAAAGTTCGTTTACGAAGCCCAGGTCCAGGGAGAAAAGTATATCATTTAAATGGTTTCCTAGGGGTGTGTGGGAAAAATGTGTCAAGGGAACATCGTCAACCTCCCCCAGACCACAGGTATTTCGGTCACTGAATGGACATAGGAAGTAATTAAAGTCACCAATCCAAATCACACAGAAATCAGAGGCTTCTTTTTCATCTATATTTTTAAGGGTCTCGTGTAGATCTTTAAAAATCGAGGCCCATAATTCTTTCGGGATGTTATTATAGAAGTTTATCAAATTTATATGTTGGCTGCCTCCAAACGTTATATGCAAAATGTGATAGAAAACAGAGACAGGAAAAAAAGAAATTTTTGTTTCCTTTAAGCAGTTTGATACATAAGTGCATAACCCCCCTTTATTTCTCCCTCTTAAGGTATGTATTGCTGGCGTATGAAAGGTACGGTAACCATTCATATGAATGGGATCGACCGTCCAGCATTCCTGGAGGCAAATAATCGAAAACTGTTTTAGGAAAGAAATGCAATTTAAATCCCCTAACCTGGAAGACAGCCCTGCAACGTTCCAAGACAGAAGTGTAAAAGCAGAGCCTGTGTCCCTCTCTGGCAATAAAGATGCAGTAGCAGTTTCACGGGGAGCCCCACTTTCAGAAATTCCACTATTAGTCAATGTGAGATAGTTTGGTATCTCTTCACCCACAATATTAATAAAAATAGTTTCAGAATTGTCCAGTAAGGAAGTTGGCAGTTGTGCAGGCCTAGGATCGGGCAGTGAGATTGACACATCATCATCTACGACCTCCCCTACAAGGTCAGATGTAATAGAATTTAGGGGTAGTCAATCGACCATATCTAGGCAACTGTATCTATTTGCTCTTGGAAAGGCCTCCAGCCAACCCTGTTCGGCTGGGGCCGCCCTGCCTTTTTCAAAGTTAATATTTATTTTGCCCCTCCCTACTTGTTCCCACATGCTATTATTTGCTTGATAGGGGTAAAAATAAGCAAGGGGAAGTGGAGTGATGCTTGTGTTGGGCAAAAAAGGACGTGCCTGCTGGATGTATTTTGCAGCCTGTGTATCCTTAAAGTTAACAACAATACAATCCCCCGATATGTCTTTGTTCCTTCTGCCCACCCAACTAACCCTCCGGACTAACAGAATTTTGGTATGGGTATAAGGAGGGAGTGGTCGTTTAATATTGAGCCAATGCATTGTTTTATTCTTCAACTCGTGATATGACTCAATAGTTTTTTCTTTCAAACCAGGTACCCCCGTCAATATAATAGTATACGGCGAAGATTCTGGTGGGAGATCTAAAATGGGTAGCTTGTGGGCATCACCTTGGATGGAAGCAGATCTACTTTCTGTTACATTTATATTCTGTGCCATGCCACTTTTAGCTTTTGCGTTGACGTCAGAAGATTTCTGCGGGGACTTTTCTCTTGGGGGTGAGTTTTTAGAGTCGCTAGCACATGTGGTGTTTTCAATACAGGCAGTATCCTCGCCTTTATCCCGGTGTAATCCCGTGTGCCGGTCCAAGAAGGACGTGAACAAGGAGAGAAAAGTTTTCTCTTTAGGGTTGCTTACAGAGTTGGCAGGAGGAAGATGTTCACAAAGCTCTCTGGATAAATCTGTCTTCAACGATTGATTGAACTCAAGATTAGATAAAGCAATCTGCTCTAATTTCTTGAGACGCTCTTCTATCCTGTTGAGTCTGTCCAAAATCGGGCGGGTTGAGTGTTCAAAAACTTCCCCTATTTTTAAATAAAAACCATCATCTACTTGCCTAGTTAAGTCTGGAGATGCTTCAGTCAGAGATTGATCAACAGCGTCCAGAATATAATTAGGTGCAAGTTTAGTACTTTTAGGTTTTGTCAGTCTTAATTGGTTCCCCTTTTTCCCTCGCGGGGCGTGCTTCTGTTTTGGTTTAGCTCCAGAATTTATGGCAAAGGAAGAGGAGACAACCTCAGAAATTGCATGTGTTTGTGCTCGAGTAGATACGCCTTCTGGTTGATTAGTCACAACGTCGGCCGTAGTAATTGCATGCCTAGTTATGCTTCTAGCTTCTTTGGCCCCCTTTCTTTCTGAGGTTAAATCCATACAGATGTCACTACTTTCATCCTCACTGACCGAAAAGTCAGTTAAAATGGGATTTATGGTATTTACCTCAGGTGTAACGGATAAAGCAATTTTGCCTAAAGATGAACGTTTGGAGGTAAGAGGGTCCAACGAGAGACGACGCTCTGTAAGGTCTATTTCTCGTTCAAGAAGATTAGCAGCTCTTACAATGAAATTGTCCAAGGTCCCTGCCATAGAGGTGCCAGCTATGGCACTTTTACCCCTGGTCATTCCTCCCACCGTTTTCATAATGATTACTTCTATCAATTATGCTACACAAAATGCACAGGGAGTAGCCCAACCCAGCCTCAACAGTCTCGAACGGCCTCTTACAGCCCGCTCTTTGCCCGGGCTACGACCCGCGCGCGTCCCGCTAGCGCGTGTGTGAGGGACTCTGTTGATATAGATGAAGGGGGCTAGAATTGAGGAGGAGTCGGGAAGAGGACCAGGTGCGGCCGATGAACGATACGCACAGCACCCTGGTCCTCGCAGTCCCGAGTGCACTGAAATCCGCCTTTAGTCCAGCCTTTAGACCAGCAGCCGCAGTATTCACCCCTGGGCCGGGCAAAGCGTGGTGTCCTTCGCGATGTGTCCACAGGAGCAGACGGCAGTCCAAGGGAAGTCCAGCAACCAAGTTGAAGCCTCCGAGCGGCAATTAGCATAGAAAACGCCACCACAACGGGGTAAACAGGATAGTCAGAAAAAAAAGGTGGTCTGTGTAAACAGCAGGCACATATAATGGGTGACCCAGGACAATACTTGATAATCTTTAAAACTTTAAATCTTTAAATTTTGACTTAAAAATTTGGCTTGGAAAACACCCAAGCCCAAGTTCAATGCCGGCAAATAACAGCTGGTTACCAGGTATTTAAGAGATCCAGTCCCGCAAGACAGAGAGGGGGCCCGACGCCGCGGGGGTTGAAACAGCGCTATATGGCGCGATCACCCCCCCCCCACGGCCTCCCCAGCAGCAGCTGTAACCAATGCGGGCGTTGTGGCACGATGTACTCAGCGTCCCGCAGCGCTTGCTGCCTTCGCTCCTCCCCGCTATGAAAATGGAGACGGGGGGGTCTGCAATGGGCTGAGAGAAGCTAGTCTCCTTGCCTCGCAGTCGATTCACACTGCCGAGAAACGCTACCGCCGGCAGAGCGTAAAGCGTAAAGCCAGAACTGGATCCTGGGGGGGGAGAGGTCACGATCAGCGTCAGGGAGAGTACTCACAGCTCCAGCCGCGTTGGGAAGTGTTCTGCGGCCTCCGCCGCCCCAGAAAACACCTCCGCCACACCAGGGAAATGCTTTGCGGCTCCTGCCGCGTTGAGAATCGCACTCGCGTCGTCTGCCGCGGTAGGAAACGACTCGCGGCCTCCGCCGCACCAGGGAAATGGTTTTGCGGCTCCTGCCGCCCTCGGGAGGTTCTTGCGGCTCCCGCCGCGGTAGGGAAGCGTCCCGCCGCCCACGGGAGGTTCTCACGGCTCCCGCCGCCCACGGGAGGTTTACGCGGCTCCCGCCGCCCACGGGAAATGTCCCGCGGCTCCTGCCACGATAGAGGGACTCACCGCACCCGGGTCAAAAAACTCAAGGCCAATTGAGATTCCCCAGCTGAACTGGAAGGGAGGAAGACTCCGATGATGTCGTACGCTCACTCAATACATTCATTGGTGGGGCCCATAACACCAATACTCACACTACATTGATCCGTTCTCACGGGAGAGATAAATTGTCCAAACGCTGACATGAAAGGAATATCTTTTCAACTAAAGAACCTAATTTACCTGAACACACACTAAGTATCTTTATTAAACTCATAACCTCGAGATATTCCCCTCATTTAGTCGACAGATGAGTTAGTTGATTTTGGATATTTGGTGATCCAATACTTTAATCTACATTCAATCTTATTCTAATTTCTCTAAATAAATCACCCAACACATTTGTTTATTAGAATAATAATTTCATTTATCTAATCAATTTCAATTTCAATAAGTCATAAACTAAATCACCGAACATCATATTTACCTAATCTGGCTATTAGTCGTCCTCTAAGTCAATCAAGTCGTGGAAAAGTCTTTAATTCATCAAAGTCAGACAGCAATTCAGTCTTTCAAAGATTCAGGATAACAGCTGTCCAGCAGTGTCACCGTCCTCTCCGTCAGCATAACGTCAGGAAAAAGAAAAGGATCAAGGATCTAATTAACTCCCTAGTCTTCCTTCTTTTATAATGAAGCGAACGTCAAAATGTAACAAAATCAGTTTTAGAAAGTCTTGATTGGCTGGTTTGGAGTCATTCGGTAAAGTTCTCACATAGTCCGTTAGGTTAAGTCATCACACTTGCTGGTTCCGGTTTTAAAGACAGTCCTTTGTTTCGTGATTTTGGCGAAGCTCCCAGGGTGTCCTTGATGGGTACGTCTTGCCTGGGGTCAGGACGAGGCCACTGTTGCTGGCGGTGGCGCAGGCGCATTTCACCAGAAACCTCGTGAAACTGTAGTAGTCACATCGTGTGTCCCAGTCAGCCAACTTTTCGTAGGCCCAAATGGTCAACTTAAGCAAAGCAAACACAAAACGTAATTAAAACATTGAAATGGCTAATAAAATGTTGAACCCTCACGTAATTCCCCTATGTGTGAGTAATTATCTAGCATGATAGCAACATTCAAAGCGTTTATATTCACCCAGTGATGTCATCTGGTGCAACTTACAATTACGTCACAAAAGCAACATATATCATGCAATATTCTAATTTTCTACTATTAGTATGCGTACATATATTAGTATACAGTTAGTTTAGCCACGCAAATCCCACGTGTAATTCTTTCGTTAATATAATTGGTGAGTTATCACTTCAAACAAATTAATAATATTACAATTAATAGATTATTCGGATTAATATAAACATGCAGAAATGGGAGGGGTATACAACAATTTGTACTACCCGCTCCAGCAGTAGCACTAAACTTAGTCCCTGTACTGCACCAACCAGGATTCAGTTATGTGGCTCTCTGGTTAACCTCTTCTGTGCCCATGACGAGATGGTCTCGTCATGGAGCACAGTCGCGCTGTGCCCATGACGAGACTATCTCGTCATGAAACCCACCCACTAGGGAAGCGCCAGGCACAGGAGGGGGAAAAGGCCTGGCACCCAAGGGGTTAAAGACACAGACCTCTGCAGCGCATTAAATAATCGAGGTATCTTAATGCACAATCGTGCATTTCCCACTGATTAAATTGAGTTGCATTTATTTTTCCTTAAAGCTGTGCCATGATGCATATGTAGTTACCTGAAGGTGAAAGACTGAAAAAAGTTACAGAATAGTTTGCTTTTTTAGCCACACCTTTAGCCCCGTTCTCACGCTCACTCACCCCCATCACTTTGCGCACAGCATCACCGTTCTCATGGTTTTTAATGCACCTTGACTTCTGATGTGGAGTTCGGACGTATGACACAATGGACATACACCTAAAACAAGCCAGAATAATTACTTTGCCAATGCTTATATGCAATATGATATAATTTGTGTGACTTTTTAAAATTAAAAATGTTTTAAGTCTGAAAATATAAAACTGTGTATTAAACAGTTGTGTGATGGGTAGTGTCCTTTGAAGTGTCTCAAGCGGCGCTGTTGTTCCGTTCACTCTCGTTTGCAGGCAATTGCACCCTTTTCCTCCTATCTTTCTGAAATCCCTGATCTTTATGTCTTACAAGTCTCTTTACTCTGCCCTTTTCTATGTATTTCCATACATCACCTCCAGTCAACCGACCCCTCTCACACAAACAACTCAATCCTCCAGCTATGTTCCTCCTTCACACACTTTCCTTTCAAATCACAATTCCAATTGGCACATACATGGTCACTGTTGTGTTCTGCAGAGAGGCCAAGGACTGCATCAGCCTCAACTCCAGAGCCTTCAGTCATGTCCCTTCATAAACACACATCCACATTCTGAACTCACCCAGACACCTAGAGGCATATCAATTTACAGTAAGGACAATACAGAAGTAATCCATTAAATAATATAAAACTACATAAACATGTCGGAACCCCTTTTAGAGGGATACGGGGCAAGCGGAAGCAACCGAGCCCACCCGTGGCGGTTGAGGTTTTTCACTGTTGATGTTCCCAGGTCCGACTTCCTATGGGTTCTGAGCAACTGAGACAAGTATCCCTTCAGCATTTGACTCTCCATGGTAGCGAGCGTTGAGAAGCACAAGGCTTACCGGAGCACAAGGCTTACCGGAGAGAAGACAGATGCAGAGGGTGAACACAGGTTCACAACTCAAAATACGTTCAATAGGGGCAATCTTCAGTCAAATGCTTGCTTTAAAAAAAAAAACAGAGTCTATTTATGAACACAAATTAAAATCCAGCACACACAAATAATACACATTGTCCTGTGGTCAGTACTCTAGAGTTCAAGACCCACTTCCCTCTCTCAAATGGTGGAGGTTATTCCCCATTCAAGATAGGCAACATTTGGGTTGGGCCCCACTAGCTGTCCGAGGATCCAGAGTCCGCCCAACCCTTCCCAAGTCAATAGTGTGCCAGCACTTTAAACGCTTTTAGGCAGAGCAAGTTTTTCTACACACCTCAACCCTGCTACCAATCTCACCCACTACTGCGTGGGTTGTTCTACTGAAGTCCCAAGGAGTGTTCCACACTCGCACGACAGAGAGGTCTGCTGCGGCTGCTGACAGTGAGTAGCGCACTCAGCTTTGCAGGGGCTCTGGCTGGTCTTCCACAGCACTTCCTCTGATGACACAGTAAGTTCCTCTGATCCTTCTCTCAGGTAGGAGGACAGTTACTTGGGTTTCAATACTTTAGTAGGTGAAACCAGGCAACGATCCTTGCTTTTCATGGCAAACCCCTCTGGCATATGGGGTCACTGAAGTTACTCTTCCCACTGCCTGTGGCCAGATCGGCAGCAGTAATGCAGTCTTTACAGCGGCCCACTCAGGAATACAAAGTCATCGACCTTACTCTGCACATGGGCGATGGCCTGATCGGCACATGGTAATGCAATTTTGACGGTGGCCCCCTCAGACATACAGGGTCACCAACTTTACAATGAATATAGGTCTAGGGCTCAATCGGCACAGCATTATTGTAATCTTCATGGTGGCCCCCTGTGGTAAACGAGGTCCCAGACTTCACCCTGCTTGGACGCTACGGTCGGATTGGTGCAGCAGTAACTAACTTCAGGACGGGCCCCCCTGGCGTATGGGGGCAGCAACTTCAATCTGCATAGGGATGACAGCTTGATCGGCATGGCATTAATGCAGTCATCACGCTGACCCCCTCCGACATACAAGGTCACTGGCATTACTCCACATACAGGTTATGGCCCAATCAGCATGACAGTAATGCAATCTTCACAGCAGCCCCTTCTGGTATACAGGGTTGTTGGCTTTACTACGCACACAGGCGACGGCTCGATCTGGACAGCAGCAATGCAGTCTTCATGGCATCCCTCTCTATAATGTACGGTTGCCGACTTTACTCTGCACATGAGCTATCCCCCAGTCGGTGCAGCAGTGACTAGTTTTATGACTGCCCTCTCAGTCATAAAACGACCACTGACATGAACGTGCACATGTGCATCGGCCCAACTGGTGCAGCAGCTGCTTCCTCACACATCATAACAGGGTTTGAGTCACCAGGATCTCTCACTGGACCTCGCTCCCTCCATGCTCTTTTGTCTTCCTCACAGGGCACACTGGTCATGGCGAGTAGGCAGGCGCTCGTGCTTCAGGCTCCAGAGCAGTTGGTCCTGGATTTCCCTGGGAGATGTCCTCTCACCGAGCAGGGAGAACGGTAAACCTTAGACTCCAGTCCTGGTCAAAGGTAGAATTCTTGCAGAGTTTCTCCTCCTTGACATACAGCTGGGCTGGCTGCTTTTCAGTTGACCATCATCGGGGCCTTAATCTCCCATTCTTATTGTTCATTTCCATATACAAAATGGGATTTAATGTCGGAGTCATTGAAGTTTGTGTTGGGGTTTGCTTTTGAAGTGCTCACTCCTCTGCCTTGCCCTTCCTCCAACAGGAGCAACTCCAAATCTGATGTGCATCAAAGGGTTATCGGACGACCCCAGCCCTACTCTTCATGATTCTCTTATCAGCCCCATCTCCTCTCAAAGTTGTGCCCAGATGCCTTCCAAGTGACCCTCTCTGAATGAAAGAGCCTCCTTTTAATTTACTAAAGAGCCTGGCTTTAACTTCCTCCAGTGTGTGCCCCACCCAGCAGTCAGGAATGCAGTAATCTACAAATCTGTCTGGGGAATTCTCTACCTCCTCATGCTCCTCCATTGATTTTTGGGTCTCCCAAAATTGAACCTCACTTGATGCAGGTCAAGGGTGAATTAAGCACACAGCAGTGGAAATTTACATGAGTGGACCTGTAGGCCTCCCTCCAGTCAAACAGGTAAAAAGTTCACTCCAACTGATCACTACATAGTATGCTGCCAGCACTGTGCTTGTGTTACTCCTGTTAAAGGCAGTAGCTTTTCGCCATTATGACAGTAGCACTTTGGGCACCTCTTTCAGTCCAACAAGACCGCAATCCGTGAGACAGGCCAATGACAACAAACATCAGTACCACAGATCCAGATATCTTTGCAGGCAGGGTACTCCGGACAGAGGTAGATGTCCATCACCATGCTAGGGGCTTTTCTGTCCCAACAACAGAACATCTAGAAAAAGTAAATATTCTTAAGGAATGTAGATTGAAGTATAACGTGAAATGTAAACGGGGATGGCATTGACAACAAGGGTTACATTTAACTCTGGGCGGTGAACTCCGTCCATGGAGTTTGTGGAATTTTCCCCACTCCATGGAGCACACAGAGTTCCCAAAAACTCTGCTCAATGGAGCAGGGTTTTTTTCCTTGCACTAGTCAATGTCAAGTTGGCGAGCGAGGAAAATACACCTCTCGGCGAGATTCTAGGTCTAGTTGGCGAGGGCGAGCAACGAAAATCAACCTCCTTGTGACATTGCTCAACCCGGGCAGTCGGATTTCTCAGTGCCACTGGTCGTGGCAGGTCGTGACCAGTGGTGTTGAGAAACCTTCCATTCGTGTTGAGAAAGCTGCAGCTTGAGTAAAAAAATCTACTCGAGTAACAGAAAAGAAGCTGCGCCCTCTTGCGCTGCGCATGGTGCAATCACGATGATTTTACAGCGAAGGACAAACACCCGGCGCTCAAAATCTCGGCGAACGGCATGACCCTAATGCACTCCACTGCTTGCGGAAATCCGCGTATCGCGTCAGAGTTTTTTTGTCACCTAACTCTCCCCAGGCTTAGTTACAGTAAGGGTTCTTACCAGTCACAGTTGAGAAATTGATCAGTCTGTTTACCTATGAAATTAAGGGCATGAATATAAGCTCCTGTTCCAAAGTTTGTTTTTAAATACTGCTGGGTCGGAAATCTGGCAAGATCCGACCCACCTGCAATTGACCCTCATAAACGGTCAATTTGCTTACAGCGGAATGCAGCCATTGAGCCCTTGTTATAATGCTCTTTTGTTTAGAGATTGGCAAATCAAGCAAGGCTTGGGCCTGATCTAGCTGAATTGATGGGTCTGGCTTAACCCTTCTACCCTTAATGTAACTAAGCCTGGGCAGAGTTCATGGAGTTCCGGAACTCCGTGAAGTGACCAAAAAATCCGCCGCACTACGCAAAGTTCCGCGAGCAGTGGAGTGCATTAGGGTCATACAGTTCGCTGAGATTTTGACGAACCAAAATAGTGTCGAGCTTAGCATCCTGGGAACTATTTTTTCAATCCCTTTTGCAGCATTGAAAGACAATAAACTCTTAACTGCAGGATAGGTGAGCACAGGAAATCTATGCTTGTCTACTTTGCATCTGAGGTGAGTTGCAATCCGCATGTGTCTAACTGAAGATGTTCAGGATGTTGGAGTCCCCCCTGTTTTGCTAATCATTGTAATGTGGAAATATGGATTTTTCTGGTCAGTTATGTCCCCTATCTTGGACCCCAACGGTTTCATGTATAAATCACAAGTACATGTATGTTCCCTCCAGTTCCAGTTATGAAGACGCAAACACATGTGTGTCCACCGCCAACATGTCCTCTTTCAGATCCGCCATAAATGGGCCGGATATTCCATTCCTAAGTACGAAAGGCCACCGGCTTTATATGGTTCACTTATGCCATTTTACAGTCCAGGCAAGTAGGCCCTGATTCTGCCATCAAGCTTTTCTTGCCTTCTGCCTTTGAAAGCTTCAGTCTGAGCTCGCATCTGTATCCATGAACTTTGTCCTCATTCTCTGCGCAGCTAACGGTGCCTGACATCAGCCTGTTGCCTGCCAAAAACTGTATTTCACCTTCGAAATTATCTGCTCCGCTCCCTACCCAATGCATTCCTGTCTAGTAGTTTAAGTAAACATTCTTCCAGCTACCGAGCAAAGGGCCCGGCTTCTCTGTCTTTATGCAAGTAATTCATAGCCCTGTTACTATGGAAGATTCCTGCCCTCGCATCTAGTGTAGACACTTAGACGCTTGTACACGCACTCACAGTCAGTATAGTCAGTATAGAATAAGATTCTACTCCAAGAAGGCCTCTCTTTTGGATAACACAGTTCTTTAAACATAGGATGTTAGATATGATTTGGGATTAGGTTGACTTGACTCTCCAGACTTCTGTCGCCACATGTAGAGCTAAATGTCAAGTCACCTTCACCCCCTAGTTGCACGTCAATCACACGTCATGCTGCTGCGCGCGCATTTCTGCCAAGTATTTCTGCTGACATTGCGAAATTCTTTCATGGAACCACCCTATTATGACATCATACCTGATGACGTTCTTTATTTACGCCCAGTTACACCCACTTTTGCTACGCATGTATGTTTTATCTTTACTATCAATTGTTACGCCTCCTCCATTTGTTTCACTGTAATGCCTATTGTATAAAAATGATTACCTATCAATAAAGTACGGTCTTCACTTCCTGAACCTTCGTGGTGATGGAATCTGGAGCTCATCGATTTAAATTGATTATGGAATAAAGCCCGTTCCGAACCTCTAATACCACGGATTCTGCCTCTTATTTTACTGAGCTATTGTTATAGATTTTCCGCATCAAATTAAGTCCCGGTAATTAAATTATTTACCACATGAATGGCGCCCGAACAGGGACACTTTCTCATCTCACGCGCCGGCGGTGCGTTGCAGGCCCGGTCTCCTGTCACAGCTGGACGGACAACAACGCGTACCCACAGGATTTCCTGTATCTCCCTCCTGCCGAGCGGGGGTAACTGAGGCTGCGATCAACACCCAGACGAGGCGGTGAGAAGTGCGAAGTATTCCGACCAGAGCCTAGCTGAGAGAGCAAGATCCGAGGTATACAGAGGCCCACCAGTTTCCGAAGTTTCCGAAGTTTCGAGTCGAGTCCAGTCCGGTTCAAGTTCAGTTCAGTTCCGAGGCCTTCCGTTCCGAGCTACCCGGTGAGTACCATTATCGGGGAGGCGTTCTGACGTGCACATAGGTTGTGCCGGTCAAGACGGGTTTGGGTACACAAATCCGGTCTGCACTGTTTCAGCAGTGTATCTGTACTGTTTAGCAGTATATCAAGTATGTCTAGTATATAATTCAGATTTACCTAGCTAGTATCGAGTATTATGCTTAGTGACTGGTTCCCTAAATGACCATCATTGTTTGTTCATTAAATGTTAAATGTTAAAATGTTTTAAATACGTTCTGTATATTGTGGTGTGAATGACTGTTCATTATTGTGTTTTATGGTATTTAACGTGTTCAAAATTAGGTATCAGATCAGATCAGTTCTCAATATGCCGCTCTTTTCGAAATTAAGACAGATCACAACTAGAAAAGGGGTACTCGAAGAAGCTGTTCCCATTCCTCCTAGGGACACTCCAGGGTACTTCATGTATCATAAACATGGCCTAGACGCCATATTATTTCTTGATCTATGGGTAGACTACACCAAGGAATTACCAGAAAGTCAGAGGTGGCCCGCAGCTGGGACCTGGGATGCAGATTGCATCGTGAAAGTAGAAGAAGAATTATGGAAAAGGAAAGCTAGACAATCACAGAAAGACGCCATTGAATTATGGCGTAAAGAATCGTATAGACGTACAGAAAAAGCACGTAGACAGGAAGAGAAGAGTAAGGAGAATTCAAATAAAGTTCGAGAAAGTGTATTAATTGAAGAAGGTACTCGAGTAAAGTCAGAACAAACAGACAGACAAAGAAATGCCCTTGTGAATGGTATGTATCCTCTTCTGGCCGAAGGACTACCTAAGGCTACTCCGGAAATACCAAAAGACTTGCCACCCCCATTGTTTCCGATAAAAGTACATCCCAAAGGGCATCCCAGATCCGCAGAAGATGTTTTTCTTTCCTCTTATTTAGACGACGCAGCTCCCGAGTATGCTAATGCTGCGCCACATAGACCGTCTGCCGAGGGGGTTCAACGCCAAGACCCTCCTTCGTCTGTACCTCTGCAACAGCAAACTCCGACACAAGTTCCGGCAAGCACATCTGTTTCTACATCTGCATCCACACCTATGGTTGCTATATCACGTTCAACGTATCCTTTCACATCCAGCACCCCAGGTGGTGCTACCGGAGGTACATCAAGCATTTTTTCTACGCCACCCAGAACAAATAAACTTTCCTTTCAAGAAATAGCCCACCAACGTACGCCCAAACTAGTAACTCCCAGCACGCTCAAGGAACTTCTAATAGACTGTAGATATGACCCTGTGCCCGGAAAAGGGGACGAAATGATGCTGGCATCATTACGTATCCGACGAGCTGCAATATATTTAGGGAAGCTACCAGGAATGACTGCACATTTAGAAAATATATATCATTTTGTTCAGTCAGGGCGAGACCCTGAGAGTATTACCAGAGCCATGGAGTACCAAAAGGTGGAAATACAGGGGGAACTGTTACGTTTCCTCATAAACTGTGCGATCAGAAATCAAGATCAACCAGGGGTAAATCCGGAAGAAATGCAGATTCTTACCACATGGGGTAAGAATATATCAGAGGGGAGACATGATAAACGATCATGTATAGTAGCTATGAGCCGAAAGATCCGCAAAGAAATAGAACGAATACACGAGGAAAGGTTAGCAGTAGACGAACCAGAACAAACCGAGGACGAGGAAGAATTAGAACTGCCCACAGGACAGTTAGAAACTATGGCCTATGTAGGTAGAGGAAGATCTTGCAATAATACTAGATGCTTTACTGATCCGACATGTCCGATACGTTCAGATAATAACAGAAAATTCCAAACTCCTATAATAAATATAAGGTCCCCCGAACATTCATTCCAAGCCGCTGACAAATTACTCCGAGAACGAAGGGGTTATCATATACTCGATTCTATGGACGAACAAGAATTAGCCAGGTCAGCCGTTCACTGGGTTGATAGTCCTGGAAAATATGGTGATGATACACTAGCACGTACGTTTTTGAACCTCGCCCCAGATGAACAGCGTTTAGCTGGTATCTACATGATTCAACAACTCCTTATATTATATAAAAGCCAACACTCCGATCCTGGTCCCTTACCTGATATATTGACTGAATTACTCACGAATAAATGGAGAGGGTCCGGTACTAAGTTAGAGAAATACTAGAATGTAGAAGGCAGTACATTCTTTTTGTATGTCCTGAACATGTCTCATTGCCCATCAAGGAAAGAACGACGTATTACATGGATAGACAGAATCCCTTACGCGAAGTGCACCCGATAAAGGGTGATGACAATGAGTTTAAACGTGTGTTTGTATACACACCCATATCTAAAATAGAACTATTAGAAATGAAGAAGGTGGTACCCAGTCATGACAAAGACCCAGCGGGTTTCCATCGTGAAATTAAAGATATGTTACTCATGGGAGAATATACCTACCCCGACATTATGACAATATTGAAGGTATTAATGCCTGCGGGCATTTACGAAAAACTCAAGGAAAAGGATTGGGAGGTGGGAGACCAGAAGATAGATTGGACAGCATTAGAAAACGAAGAAAAAGCTCGAGGTCCAGGTTCAGGGCTCGGGGACAAGATCAAAGCACTACCAGGTCTACTAGTACAGGTACTGCCACGTTTATTAACTACGAAAAAGGAAGACTGGGGTGCAATATCAGCCTGTAAACAGAAATCAGATGAAGACACTAGTGATTTCTATTCCCGATTTGAGAAATGTTTTGGTATAAATAGTGGAATAAAAGCAAGTAGCGAGTCGTATCCACATCTGTTTGTGACAAAGTTAGTTGAAAATGCCTTGCCCCAAGTTAAGAATAGAGTATTGAAGTTCGAGAGTACCTGGCAAGGTAACACTCCGTCACAAATGTTACAAATGCTACAGTACCATCACAATAGAATTAGAGAAGAACAAGAACATGAACATAGACGCATGAAAGACACGAAAATGAAAATGCTAGTTTCCCAGACAGTGCCAGTTGACGGTCATAAGAAGGGTATAACACAGTCCAGTGTTTCAATAGGTCCTGTTAAAGGGACGTGCAACTATTGTAAACAGCCAGGTCATTATGTACACGATTGTCCAGTTTTAAAACATAATATTGCCATAGGTAACTCAAAAGAAAGACCACGACCAATTAGACAGGATCAGAACAAACAAGGAGCTCCGCAGCATGCACAGTCCATGCCAGCTCCGCAACAGTCTATGCCAGCTCCACCACCGCAGCCTATTGCTGCCACACAAACAACGACCCGACAGATGTATCAGACCGCACAGTATGACTATCCTGATTATCAACGATACTCATGAAACAGCCTAGAGAGGGAAGTTGGCTTACCCCTTATTGAGGTCCCTGTAGATCAAGAAGGACCTTATGTACACAGTGAACTATTAGGCCAAGATAGAAAATTCTTACTTGATACAGGGGCAAGCCGAACAACAATAAAACGTAGTGAAGTTCCAGGGGCACCCCTCTCAGGCACACAGAATATTTCCCTTGGTTTTTCAGGAAAACCTATCATTAATGAAGTAACACAGCCTCTTCCACTTACGATCGGTCCCTTGACACGAACTACAGATTTATTACTTACTAAATCATGTCCAGAAAACTTGTTAGGCATAAAAACTTTGAAAGCTCTAGGAGCTATTATATGTTGTTCTCCGGAAGGAGTAAGATTATTTTTACGTGATTTCAAAGGGCACTACGTGTCCCGAGACATGGATCACCGACTACAGACTTTACCGACACATTTATGGGCACAAGGCCCTACAGATGTTGGTTGCATGAACATTACACCATATCGAGTCACACTAAAGGCAGGAGTGGTACTTCCACGAATGCGACAATACAAGTTACCCCCAGATGCTGTAGTGGCTTTACTACAAATCATTGACGAGCTTATTACCCAAGGAGTGGTCGTGGAAACTGACTCCAATGTATGTAATTCACCGATAATTCCGATTCTTAAACGAACCGATCCAACAGCTCCGCCAGTATATTGATTGGTTATTGATCTGCGTGAATTAAATAAATGCATAGTACCACAATACCCCGTAATCCCAGACATTTCTTCATTACTGACAGCCATTGATTCCGAAGCAACATTCTTTACTGTAATTGATCTCAAAAATGCCTTTTTCAGCGTCCCAATAGATCCGGAAAGCCAATACTTGTTCGGTTTTAGTTTAAATGGACGAAGCTTTAAATTCACACGCGCACCTCAAGGATTTACAGAAAGCCCCAGCATTTATAGCCAAGCACTGAAACGAGAACTCGACAGTATCCACATGCCAGTCAACACTGCCCTGCTTCAATATGTCGATGATCTGCTGATCACCGCTAGAAGCGAACCTGAATGTGAGAAAGCCTCACTGACGGTATTACAATTTTTGGCCGAAAAGGGGCACAAGGTGTCCCCTTCTAAGCTGCAATTCTGTGTCCAGCGAGTTGTTTACCTTGGTCACTCGCTGTCCAAGGAGGGAAGGCAGCTTACATCAGATCGCATCCAGCTAATTGCTAATATGCCAATACCCAAGACACAAAAGGAGGTGCGGGCTTTCATAGGCCTCACTTCATATTGTAGGCAGTGGATCCCTCAGTATGCATTTCTAGCAAAACCACTCATTCAATTGAAAACACAGGAGGCAGCCACATCGACTGTTCTCCCTTGGACTCAGGAACATACACAAGCTTTTGAAAGCCTAAAGAAAGCCTTATGCCAAGCACCTGTTTTAGCAACACCATGTTACAATAAACAGTTTACACTCTTCGTTACAGAACGCGAAGGTACTGCCTTGTCAGTACTCACACAGGAACAAGCAGGATCACACAAACCATGTGCTTATTTTTCTAGTACATTAGATCCCGTAGCTCAGGCTTTGCCTGCGTGCCTGAAATCAGTGGCAGCAACAGCTTTAGCAATCAGACAAAGCGATGCCATAGTATTAGGACATCCATTGACAGTACAAGTACCACATGCAGTGGAGGTTCTCTTGAACCGCACACAAACACAACACTTGACTATAGCACGACTTACTGGTTACGAATTAACATTGTTTCAGCCACATATAGAAATCAGACGTTGTAGTACATTGAATCCTGCCACACTGTTACCTGTAAATGGAACAGACCCACTTGCACATGATTGTATCGAAGTTATCACTATCACGACGAAACCGAGACAAGATTTGACAGACGTCCCATTGTCAGACCCAGACCTGACGTTGTATGTAGATGGTTCATGTATGAGAACGAGTACAGGAGAGCTAGTGGCCGCTTACGCAGTCACAACAGACACTGAAATCATTGAAACAAATTGCATAAATACCTTGTCCGCTCAAGCAGCAGAGCTTATCGCTCTGACACAAGCCTGTATTCAAGCCACAAATAAAAAAGTCAACATATACACTGATTCACGTTATGCATTCGGAGTTGTACATGACTTCGGCGTGCTGTGGCGAGAGAGAGGTTATTTAACTTCTCACGGTGCCCACATTCAGCACGGACCCCTTATTCATGCCTTATTAGATGCAATACATCTACCAACTGCAATATCAATTATGAAATGTAAAGCTCATACGAAAGTTACTGATATCATTTCTCAAGGCAATGATCTAGCTGACAGAACAGCTAAACAGACTGCTCAAACTCAAACATCCGACATGACAAAGACAATAGTCCCGACATCAACACATTGCATGATGGTTAAGGATCCCGCTCTTGACGTAATTGACATACAGACACATGCTACTCCAGACGAAATAAAGAAATGGACTGAATTAGGAGGGATCCAAACGGATCAAGGATGGATGACGAAGGAAAAATCTGTGTGGTTCCTTCCTGATTCAATGGTCCAAGTCGTTATTAACACTGTACATAGTCCAGCACATCTAGGAGAAAAAGCTATGCTAGACAGCATCCAACACATTTGGTTCAACAAACATTTACGAGCAGCAGCTAAACAAAAAGTCCGTACCTGTATGATCTGTTGTCAGTTTAACCCAGGTAAAAGCATTCCCGTAGAACAGGGTGGATTTCAGCCTCCTGACCACCCTTTTGAAGTCCTCCAGATGGATTATATCCAGATGGAACGATGTCGAGGATTCAAATATGTTCTCGTAGTTGTCTGTGCTCTTTCCCGTTGGACAGAGGCATACCCGGTTTCAGATTACACTGCCCCGACTACTGCCAAACAGTTAGTTCGAGAATTCTTCCCACGGTACGGTTTACCACGTGTTGTCTACTCAGATAACGGCCAGCCGTTCTCATCCGAACTAATGAAACACGTTTCACTTTTGTTAGGCTATCAGTGGAAGTTTCACTGTGTCCGACACCCCGAGGCAGCAGGTCTCGTGGAACGACATAACCAGACCCTGAAAATTAGATTGTCCAAAATTTGTAGAGAGAAAGGTGTCGACTGGGTAGTAGCCTTACCCGTTGCACTCTTTTACATGAGAATGGTAGCACACTCTCGAACAGGGCTATCCCCGTATGAGGTGATCTTCGGTAGACCACCAAATATGTGGGGGACGCCTATACCACGCAAAATAACTGATATTGACTGTAATATGCTGACAGATTACTTGGCTTCCTTGATGTCTGCACTACAATCTTGTCGTTCACAGGTAGCTGCAGCCTTTCCCGACAACACCGAGGTGAAACCCCATGACGTAATTCCAGGGGATTTGGTTTTAGTGAGGAACTTTGATCGGAAGTCTCAACTGGATCCTAGGTGGAAGTCGCCTCAGCTCGTACTGCTAACGACGAGGACAGCCGTAAAGATCGAAGGACGAAAAGGCTGGATACATTCAAGTCATATCAAGAAATTTCATGGACTACCGTCAGACGTAAACGACACACCTTGCGTGTCTTCCCCGATTGACTCAAAACTTCCTTTGGTTGAACTGAATAGCCATGAACTATATAAACTAAAACTTAGGTCTAACAAGTCAGGCAATTTGATTGTTTAAGTCCTCTCCAAGGTGAATCGGTCGAATTTGTCTCTGACATGTATCCCTTAGACCTGTATAGAGAAAGAAACAAAAGGATAAAGCTGAAACGACATGCGTACTGTAAATCACTGCGTAGTCATTGCACAGTGACGTTATTAATTCTGTTTTCCTTAAGTCTTTTAATAATTACTGCAAGTATATTGTTGAACATATATTATCCTATTTCTAGACATGTTTATAATGTTACTGCTGAACATTCTTTTAGTGAATTACCTCCGCATGAATTGTCTTATAGATTTGCGCTGCGCAATAACACTTTTATTAGTATGTTACATCATTCCCATCAGGTTAGCAATACTACAAATTGTTGGATATGTGGCCGACTCCCTCCCTATCAGAACTATAAAGGAATTCTACCTCTCTTTCCATACCCGTTCACACACAACGGCTCCTGTGGAGCATGGTTTAGTTTAATTAATTACCTAGATTCGAATTCTGCAGTTTACCAGAAAAACTGGGTATGGGGAAATCTGAACTTAGTTTTACTCAAAGTCTGCCACCCCAACAAGGAGGGACTTCCCAAAAGAACAGGAACTGATCTAGAAAATGAAGTGTATGGATTAGGTAATTTTACGCTTAATCTCATGATCCTGAATGTCGAATCCGAAGCTACTCCAATTTTGCCCGCCATGTCAGTATTTCCAGTAAAAGGTGAATTATGTGTAAGAAAGAATGGTTCCATACATATGGGCCATAGTAGATGCACCACTGTAATAGAATTTAGTGATCAAGGCAAGTCTACATTTAGAGCTTCCCGCCATTCCTACTTCATATGTGGTCAGACGGCATACATACGTTTGCCACTAGATTGGGATGGTACCTGCTACATCGGATTCCTTTTGCCTCCTGTTTTCCTAGCTCCTCCTGATTATCACAGAAATACTCATTTAGTACATAATAGAGAAAGGAGAGATCTCCCAATAGTCGATTACACTGAGACAGCATGGGAAAAATACACAGATTTCAATAAAGGTCTCTTTCCCTATATAGGTACAGTTACCAATAGTAAGCTGATACGTAGATTAACTAGAACCCTTGAAGCAGTAGTGAACGAAACTATTTCCGCCTTAGGCAATTTAACAGAAGAGCAGTCTGCTATGCGGATTGTTGTGCTTCAAAATCGTCTTGTCCTTGACGTCATCCTGGCCGATAGGGGCGGAGCTTGTAGGGTCATCGGATCAAGTTGTTGCATTTTCATACCAGAAAATTCGCCATCTGTATATAAAGCCATAACTCGCCTTCATAAGATTGTAAGCCAGATACACCAGAACCCAGGCACCTGGACTTGGTCCGGTTGGTTTTGGAGTGTATTATCTACCTTTGGATGGAAGGTCCTATCCTTCCTAGGTATTGGCTTCCTCATATTATTCAGTTGCTGTCTATGTCTACAATGTGGACCAGCGATCTGTGGTCTGTGTGCCACATCGTGTATTCCACCACCAAGATTTCATTCATCACGGAAGAAGAAAGAAGAACAAATGATGCTATATGAACAGATCGATGGATTAATGAAGATTGATATCTCTTGATGGGCAAGTAGGGGACAAGGAGGGAATGTGGAAATATGGATTTTTCTGGTCAGTTATGTCCCCTATCTTGGACCCCAACGGTTTCATGTATAAATCACAAGTACATGTATGTTCCCTCCAGTTCCAGTTATGAAGACGCAAACACATGTGTGTCCACCGCCAACATGTCCTCTTTCAGATCCGCCATAAATGGGCCGGATATTCCATTCCTAAGTACGAAAGGCCACCGGCTTTATATGGTTCACTTATGCCATTTTACAGTCCAGGCAAGTAGGCCCTGATTCTGCCATCAAGCTTTTCTTGCCTTCTGCCTTTGAAAGCTTCAGTCTGAGCTCGCATCTGTATCCATGAACTTTGTCCTCATTCTCTGCGCAGCTAACGGTGCCTGACATCAGCCTGTTGCCTGCCAAAAACTGTATTTCACCTTCGAAATTATCTGCTCCGCTCCCTACCCAATGCATTCCTGTCTAGTAGTTTAAGTAAACATTCTTCCAGCTACCGAGCAAAGGGCCCGGCTTCTCTGTCTTTATGCAAGTAATTCATAGCCCTGTTACTATGGAAGATTCCTGCCCTCGCATCTAGTGTAGACACTTAGACGCTTGTACACGCACTCACAGTCAGTATAGTCAGTATAGAATAAGATTCTACTCCAAGAAGGCCTCTCTTTTGGATAACACAGTTCTTTAAACATAGGATGTTAGATATGATTTGGGATTAGGTTGACTTGACTCTCCAGACTTCTGTCGCCACATGTAGAGCTAAATGTCAAGTCACCTTCACCCCCTAGTTGCACGTCAATCACACGTCATGCTGCTGCGCGCGCATTTCTGCCAAGTATTTCTGCTGACATTGCGAAATTCTTTCATGGAACCACCCTATTATGACATCATACCTGATGACGTTCTTTATTTACGCCCAGTTACACCCACTTTTGCTACGCATGTATGTTTTATCTTTACTATCAATTGTTACGCCTCCTCCATTTGTTTCACTGTAATGCCTATTGTATAAAAATGATTACCTATCAATAAAGTACGGTCTTCACTTCCTGAACCTTCGTGGTGATGGAATCTGGAGCTCATCGATTTAAATTGATTATGGAATAAAGCCCGTTCCGAACCTCTAATACCACGGATTCTGCCTCTTATTTTACTGAGCTATTGTTATAGATTTTCCGCATCAAATTAAGTCCCGGTAATTAAATTATTTACCACAGTAATTGATTTCATTTAGAGGCTGACCTTGCCCCTCTTGTCTGTTTCTTAATTATGGTGAATGCAGAGATATTAACATATAAATAATCGTCCCTAGTTCATGTTTAAAATTAAAATAATACATTCTGACATTTAATACATATATTGAGTCAGATTGAATTAACATACGATACTTCTGTTTATTGAACTTGACATACTAATTTAGGTCAGTAACTAATTGATCACATGTTTATGTAGCTAAAGCCAATAATCTTGCTACAGAGCTCTTTGTATAAACACTTGGTCATAATTTTGAATTATTGGAGTCATGGCCACTCTACTGAGTACTATATATATGGTTTATTAAAGCCCCAATGGCCTTCTGTAATATCTCAGCAGCCCATACAAATTGATCAGCATGGAACTCAACTTGGAAAACAAGTTACTTACCTTTGGAAACACTCTTTCTGGTTTGAAATAACTCTTAACTTCAGCCTCCTCACCTGATGAATACCCGTTGCACCAAACGGGATCTGGAGATTTTTCTTAGATTGTTCTCACATGCCAGCAGGTCTTGTGGCTCCACATCAACTCAATTTCAACCCACGAGTGCCACCAGATTCACATAAAGTGCCAAACCCTGCGCACTGATGTCAGTTTCTCTCTTGACTCTGCCCTTGTCGTTGGACGCCAAGCTTAATAACTGATCAGATGTAATACTGTTCAGATATCTAAATTGGGATGGATTTTTATAAATGGAGAAACAAATCCTCTGTACATAATCGGACGTTAGGAGGGCAGTGAGCAATCTGAAGCTAGGTAAAGTATTCACCAGAATCAGCATTATTGAAGGTAAGTAACTTGTTCTGATGGATAATTCTAACCACAGATTCCTCTCCTTGTGAAAAGATAACAAAGCAGTACCTCGTAATGTGGTGGGTCTGTGGCGTGGCTTAAACCATAAAGACCTGCAGGACGGAAAAAGTGAAGTGCCCTTCCAGACCTGTCTACCAAGCCACTAGTGCTTCATGAACATATGAATGGAGACCCACGTTTCAACCTAACAGAAGTCAAAGACAGGTACTGTGCCTGCCAACTCAGTGGTAGCAACCAAGGCTCTGTTTGAATGAGTCCTCAGACCGTCCAGAGGCTTCTTGGCCAATGCGTAACGGATTTTAAGACTGAAGGCTATCCACCTCCATATGGTGCTTTTTTGCATTTCCTCCCCCTTCTTTGCCCCAGTGAGCCCCACATAGAGCTGATTGTCACCCAATGGTCCTTGGAGTAATAAGTGTAGAAGTTCAAGGCCCTTTTGGTGTCCAGTCTGTGAAGCCTATCCTCCTCTTTAAAGGGATGGAACGAGGAGTGCTGGAAGGATGATGGATTGTTTGACATGAAAAGGTAGGAATGCCTCTTTGTTCCTCAGCTCAAGCTTTCTGGGGAATAAAGTGGTTTACAGTAAATGAACGGGCAGAGCATGTAGCTCACTCACATGACGGGCTGAAGTTATCACTAAGAGAAAACCTGTTTTGAGAGTCAGCAGAAGCAAAGGGAAGTTGAGCATTGGCTCAAAGGAAGTACACATAAAGAGGTGAGACCCAAATTAAGGTCCTACTGCAGCATCACAAAAGGCTTGGGTGGAAAAGTATGAACCAGACCTTCAAAAAACACATGTAACAAAAGGTTTTTCAAATAAGGACTGTTGGTCTGGGAAACGCAAAAGGCCAAAGGAGCTGACAAATAACCTTAAACAGTGCCCATGGCAAGTTCTTGCTGAGCTAAAGATAGCACAAAAAGCAAAACATCCAACAACTTTGCCTGTAATAGATCTGTATTGCGAGATGTACACCAGGCCACAAATCTATCCGGACATCCAACATAACGTTTTTGCTAATTGACGTCTGGATCCTAGGATGACGGACGCTTCCTAGGGAAGAAGATCGAAAGCATTCAACTGCTGCTTTTCAATCGCCACGCAAGGAGGTGTAGATTGCATAGGTGCAAGGCCTGTCTTGCTGCTACACCAGGAGATCCTGTAAAGTGATAGCCTGATTGGAGGACAGATGCTCATGTCCAGAGGTTCTGGGTACCACACTCTCCTGACCTAATCAGGAGGCACTAGGATGATGTGGACCGGGTTGTTCCTTATCCTCTTCAAAACTCTGGGTTAGGGAAGTGGAAGGCATACAGATATCCTGAGCTCCACTCAAGGCAAAATGTGTCTCCAAGAGAGAGGCTTCTTCGGAACTCCAGCATGTAAAAGTGTTCACAATACACGTTCTCTGCAGTGGTGAGCAGATCAACCCAGTGTTTTCCTCATTGCTAGAAGACACGCTGCTGCAACCTCTGGTTATTGTTTATATTCATGATCCGCTAAATGTCGCACTGAGTTTTTCTGCCCTGGTGTTTAAAGATTCCGCCAGGTGGTTCACAACCAGTGAGATGCCCTACTGACTCAGTCAGTTCTAGATCCTCAGGGTCTCCTGGCACAAGGACCAGGTTTTCTTGGTACTGAGCCAACTGAAACTTCAGATCCAACTGTAGAGCCTGCATGTGCACCTGTGGGACTGCAAGTCAGGAATCAGCGTCCTGCAGTTCGAGTGCTACCATCCAGTCTCCTCGATCCAGGACAGTTGGACCAATATGAGCATCTTGTATTTGTCCTTTTTCAGGCAGAAATTCAGAGGGCAAATATCTAAATTAGGATAAACTGGATGAATAGTCTTCCCAAAACCGATCTAAGGTGGATTGGATATGCGGCCTGCCTGACAGGAATGATATTGCATAGCAGGGCTGTGGAATTTAATAAAATATCTGCTTGTCCATGGGGCAGGTTGCTTCATAATTCTTCTTGTCCTGCAACAAAATCCACTTGTCCATTTGGTGCCATGTAGTGCGGTGACAAATTATGGTAGCAAACTCATTATATAGGAGCTCTGATACAGCCTCTCTGATTATGTCAGGGCTCATACCATACTAGTGTTTGAATACCTGCAATCATCTTTTGTTGCCACGTTTCCGCAGATATACACACTAGGGCTGAAGTTAGTGGTCAGCAATAGTTCCACGGTTAGAATGCCCTTTTGAGTCTGTGCAAACCTACTAACTTGCATGTTTTAAGGGTTTTAAACAACTCTATAATCTTTTCCCATACTGAGAAATGTTGTAAATGTACTCAATGGCAGTTGTAAACCTTCTTCCAGAGTTGGGAAAAAAGTGGTTGGAGGGAAAGAGAACTTGCAAACACTCAGATTTTCGCATGAGCAAATCTACACATGCATATTTGCTTTGCAAATGCAGTTCACAAATATTTTCTAGGAGTACTGTTTTTTTGTCCTACTTCTGTCAATTCTTGGAAATTAACGAAAGCTGTATATCTACACTTAATGCAAGGACATATACCATGGGTGCACTTTTGAGACTTTCTTTAATAATTGGGCCCCTAATTTGGTCTGGTGTTGACCATGACCTTTTGCGTTTATTAAAATTCTGTCTCTCTCTGTATTGGCTGGCTTCACTGTGATTGACAGCATTCTGCTCTTTCACAAGGAGCATATCAGGACACAAAACATTTTTTCTTCAGTGTCAGTAACTACTGTGGCAGTGTGTGCTTTTTGAGACCAAAAACAATTTTTGCTTATGCCAATGTTCTTTATAATGGTGAGGGCCTGGCAGCTTCCACGCCAATAAGGTTTCACAAAAACATGCCAAAACAAGTCACACATTGACAAAACTAAAAACCTGACCACCAATTTCAGACCTACTAGCTTTGCCAACGCTTGTTTATTTTAATCTCCCATAATCTTACCGAAACTGGTTACACTGATTTTCCATAAGGAATATTTTTGGGAAATACTATCAGGCATCAACCTATGTTACTAAATGTTGCTGCCAAGAAATGGTACCTGAAATGTTACAGTAGTTTAGCGAAATGTTTTTTTTCCTGCTCTCATCTTTTTTAATGAACATTTTATTTTGAAACCAAGGAATCATCAATCTTTCTTTCAAGCTTTTGCAAATATTTGCATCAAATCAGAAAGCATTCTAGGAGCATTATACATATTCTCATATTGCTAAACTTTGTGAACATATTTTTATACTGGAACCACTGTCAGTAGTGCAGTCAGAGCTTACAACATTTACTTAGAGCGCTCAACCTAATAATTAAGACTTTAAATGAATGAACCACAGATACAAGTTTGAAGAGCATTAACATATGGACAAAATATTACCTTAACTCCAGACAGTGCCCTTCCCTGATCCATAATGTGGTACTGCAAACTGGCAGCCAAAAGGTTTGTGCTGCAGGGGGTTGGGCCTACTTGTCACAAGGACAAAATGCACATGAAATCTTGTTGGCATTGCCCCCAAAAAATATCACCCCGGGTGTCGGGCTATAGGAATTCCACATCCCTGTGCAGAGCCCTGTTGCATGGTTTGGAGCACCCCCTGGCTGGATGTGATATTCTGTCACTCCTAAAGGCAATGACTTGTCCATCCTCCCACAGGGTGGCCATGTGCCACTGATGGCAAGTTAAGGTAACTTGGAATCTGGGGGGTGGGAGGGCTGGGCTTCTTCTGCTTACCTGGACATTATCGGCTAGATCCCCGACCCCAGCCTCAATGAACTGGGGGTTTGTTTCATCTGTTGGTGGCGGGGAGGACATCTGCATTGTATTTGCACTGAACCCCTTTTGAGGCTTCAAAAGGGGCACAATTGCTGGGGATACCGTTGCACAGGCACAGGAAGGCCTAGGCAGTGGACTATTGCCCTGCTTGTTTTGAAGCTCTACAATGCTGAGTCCGTCTTATCTCTAAAGAGAGCAGTGTGCCTTGAATGGCATATCCGCTAATGATGCTTGGCTGCCACCCGTGGATCTCATCCACAGGCGGGGCCAATGCACCACGCTTGTACCAACTGCCCTGCCAAAGCAGTCAGTAGTGTCCAGCCCAAAACAGATCACCCACTTTGCTGCATCCTGGCCTTCTTGGATGATCTGCACTAAATTTGCACAAACTCTTCTTGGGTTGTTGGAAAAATCTAACCAACTATATCCCACAATGCGTGTGAGTATCTGCCTAGAAGGCAGCTAACATTGACCAAGGAAAAAACCCAGGCTGGCAGAAGAAAACAATTTTCTGAATGCTTCCATAAATTTGGATTCTCTGTCAGGAGGAGTCATAGAAATTGAGTTGTGATTGAGCCGCCTGCTTGTAGAGGCCAGGACAACCAGGCTCAATGGTCTGGGATGCTGGGTTAAGAAGGCAGGGTCTTCTGGGGCAGGCCTATGATATCGTACATGTACATGTTTTGGCCCTGGTACCCATCTTTGTGTCATTGAGCTCTTCATAGTAATGAAGACGCTGCTCAGTAGATGCCTATCCTAGCTGCAAAAGGTCTGTCAACACATTTGTCTTGACCTCTATGGAATTAAGCTGTAGGTCCAAATCTTCAGGCTGGATGACCACAGCAAAAGAAACTAATTCCTCCATTGAGGGCCCAGTGGAGGAACTCTTCATAGTACCAAGGGAGGTATCCAGACCAATGACATGCTGCAAATTCTTGTACAAGTTCGTATCATCATAGTGTTGGGCATCATCCCCATCGTCATTTCCGTTATTATGTTGACTTTGGCCAGAGTCTGAGTCAAGCTAGTTGTGAAGGACTTGTTGACTTTTTCTCTACAGGGGAAGTATTCTATCCTATTTTGAATGAGGTTGGACTGGTTGTGTTGTATGCCACAAAATCGGTTGAGTCAGGTTTGTTTCGAAATTGGACAAGATAATTAGGTTCTCTGGTTTCTGTGGTGTTGAGGCTGGAGTTATTGTGACAGGGACTGGTGTGGGTCGTGGTGCTGGGATTTAAGTTGAGTTGGGCTTCAGCCCTCGAATTGGAGTGGACCCCACTGGAGGGTAAAGAGGCACAGGCTCGGAGAGGACTTATCAATGAATCAATCAAGGGATGGTAAAGCGCAGCTACTCACCTGTGAGGGTCTCAAGATGCTGTAGGAAGGTGGGGAGCTGATCCGTCTAAGATGTGGGCTAATTTGAAGAGCCAGGTCTTGAGGTACTTCCTGAATTGGGGTAGTGTGGGATATATAGTCTGATGTGGAGGGGTAGGGTGTTTCAGGTCTTGGCAGCTGGTGGTAATCTGACTGGAAGCCTCCTCGGATTACTGGGGCCCGAAAAAACACCAAAGGGAGCCAGAAGGGCACTAAATATGCACAGCATAGCTTCTTTGCAAGCTCCTTGCTGTTGTAACATTGCTGATGAATCTGGAAACACAGGGTGCATCAAGAGAATTTAAGGCATCAGTTCCTTGGTAGGGCACCAATCTCCAGAGGAACATTGTTGTCCCTGGGACTTCTCTGGTCAAGAGTGGTGGTATGAGGATGACTCCTACTTCGACTTCTTGCTTTTCTTTTTATTGAGACCCTAGGACTTCGAACTGTAGTAGTATCTATCTCGAAAAAAGCCTTGAGAGCAGAAGAGGATCCACACTCTCGATGTGCCCGGGAGACGGATTTACGTGCCTTCCATCGATGTGCAATGACGTAGAGTTTGGGTTTGTGGTTCTGGTTCACTCTGGGGTTCATCCTGGCACAGTTCTCGTAATCCTTGGAGTTGTGCAATGACCCAAGACACCAGAGGCACACCTCACTGGGATTTGTCACAGACATCTGCTTGTGACAATACTTGGTTTTAGGTGGGGACACATTCTCTTGCACACTAAAGAGGAATTTGACAAAAAAATCACATCAGAGACCAGGAAAAAGTTAGGAAGCAAACTCCAGAGCTGTGTCCAAAGGCATGTAAAGAAAGGAAGTCTCCTCAGATTGCAGGGGTGGTGCTTATATGTGGTTCTGGCATCTATTCTGGGGCAGGATAGAGCCATATGACACCTCATGCTGGCGCACAGGAGCAATGCTAAAATAAATCTATGTATCGAGTCTGGCCCCTGTGGGTGTTTACAAGGTGAGGAATCTGCAGTTTAAATGTGAGACTAAGTGCCTTAGGTCCTCAAGGGAATTTAAAAGTGATGGATTGGCATGCAAAGGACTGAAGGCAGAAAGTCATTTAGACCAAGAAAAACCTGGTTGCTGAATCTGACTCAGGCTCCATCACGGTCAGATGCAAATTCTGGCTAGAACCTGGTCTATTACAGATTTTTGCACCAGCGATTTTTAAAAGAATGAAAGTCAATCTGAACAGCATTGAGAGCCTCCACATGCCAGACCTGAGGAAGCTGGGTAAGGAAAGAGGGATGAAACTGGCAAAAGGGTCTTAGAAGTTGGAGTGCTGAGCATGGAAGAAAGTACGCCTACTGCAGTCCACCACACAGAAGCAAGAGGATGATGAGGGAGAGGAGGGGTAGAAAGAGATGGAGGAAAAAGGGGATGCCCTTGCAGTGGCCCATTTCCACAGGAATTCTTCAGACATAGTTTACCTGCCTTCTCCATAGTATGGAGCGCAGCCTGACCCTGGCAGTGATAGAGAACAATTAGTCTCTGAAATTGCAACTGGCAACCTTTGCTCTGGAGGAAAATAACAGGGGCGGATTCTTCATTAAAGCTCTGGCGCTGTGCCCCCTTGAAATTCCTACACATCCCTGTCCAAATATGAATTAGATTGATTTATTTAAATATGCAATTGCATCTCTAAACAAATTGATGTATTTAAAGCTGAGCTGTCTGTCGCAGGTTGCCTGCCCTGCCTTGTTCTGAAGTAGGAGACGGAAGCCAGGCAGTAGATTAATTTTCTGAACTTTGACACACAACGCTGGGCTTACCGTTATACAGCTCTTCATTGCCATTGTTGTCTATAGCAGTAGCCACTGTAGGCCAGTGGCGCTTTCAGCAACATGGTTTCTAGCACTGGAGTCTCTGTCCCTGCGTGAGAGCAGTCTCCATCATTCACAGGCTTAGATTGCACCCTTTTCCATTCGTCACACGTAGGAGTGGATAGAAGCACGTGTGTTTTGGTGCCTTGTTCTCGGTAAGTGTTAGAATTCTAATCTTGTGTAAAGTATATTGTGCTGAGACCTCTCGCCATGCTAATCTTCCCCACTGTGATGCCGCAGGCCCTGAATGCACTGTGCTGGCCCCTTTAGAAGTGGAGTTGCCCCGCAAAATTGATCCAAAAGACGAGAAGGATTCTTGTTCCCTTGTGAAGTTGATCCAAATATCTGAGGCAAGTGCAAAGCGAGTGATATGTGCTTACATTAGACAGTTATCTGCTGTATGACATTAAAACTGGCTCTATCTTCATGCCCTTAACATCATTAATGCCAAAAACCTGGATTGATTGACGAACAATGAGTGTTAAAAACATTAAGGCAATGCATATCAGCAATTTCGTTCCTGTCTTATTTCACGTTTTAATAGTGCCTCACTCAAGAGTTAGCTATTAAATCATGTTGTTTTTCTGTATTTTTTTCGTGCATACTTTCAGCCGTGCCAGGGGATAATGAGGAGCTTTGATTGAGAGCTCTGACGCTGAAGCCCAAGCAAAGCGCGTGTCCGTGGGTTGGCCTCTCTGCAGAGCACACAGAAATTGGTCATGTATTCCAGTTGTATTTGAAGTTCTGTGGAAACGATTGTGAAGTGGGTGCACAGATGGCAAAATATTTACAGGGCAAAAGCAAAAGGAAATACATTTCTTAAATGTTAGTGAGTGCAGTGTATGTGTGGAAGTGGTGAAGTGAGGGAGATGTGAGGAAGTGCACATGTGGAAGAGTAAAAAGAGGGTGCTGAAAAAGAAAGAGGTACTTGAAGAAATGCAGATGGACATGATGTGCAGAGAAAAATGGCATACATGTCTAAGATAAAACACACATGACTGAATGCTTAGACTCATTCCACAGACCTCAATACTATTGAAATTTCAGAACTGAAACATTTTCAAAGTTATTTATAACAAATCCTAGATTGTAATCCGGCTCTTCTGCCAATCCTTCAGACGGATGCTTCCCCCTTCTGCATCTTCGCTGTCTGCGTTACTGTTATCATATGTGCCTCTTAATCGCCGCCCATAACCGATGGGTGCTTCATCATGATGGAGCAAGGTTTCGTAAAGAGTAAACTTGCTCGGAAGCAATCCTTTCAAATAACGTATAATACCGTAATCAGTTTGTTTGCAAATACTAATACTGCATTACACACAATATATTGTATCTAGGGAATGCATGCCTATGTGTATTACTAACCAGTAACCTGAGTGACACTAGAAATGGCCGTGCATGCGTCTACTGCATCTACGTAGTATGACGTTTTCTTTGCTTGGAGGAAAACCTCTGCAGCTGCGCAGTAGCTTCTAAAATGGCCGCCTGTACTCACATTTTAATGCACATGCTTGCTTAAACTAAATCTTGCAAGTTCTACTAAAATTGCTAATGCGAAAGATATATATATATAAGTAAATGGGATTAGAGTAGTGATAAGTGGTATACAGTGAATTCATTTATTTTCGTATTCTAACATGTCTTTCTCTGACTTTATTATTAGTTTGTATTTGGGCCTCAGAGGGTGACTGAAATCTCTACCCCAACTGACCTGTGCGCAAGCGCACTTAACCCTGCCAGGAACTATGATAACACCGTTGAAACCCAGCCAAGGTCAAGCTGGCAAGAATCTCTTGCGAACCTAACCTATCGACCCGGACAGAGGAAGCAAAATTGAACAAATTACATACAATGTATTGATCATAATGTGAAATGCGGGTGGGAATAAAGCTTGGGGAAATGAATTAAGGGGTGGGAACATTGAACAATGAACCTAAAGTAAAATATTACATTTAGCATGGTGTGATGAACTCACCTCCTTGCCTTGTCCAATCAGAAATAGGGGATTTCATGATATTGAAACATTTGGGGGTGGTACATGATCACAGAATAGTATAATTTAGGAAGGTTAGTTAGTTAGATGTCACAGACCCGACACCAATGCTGCCACAGACCGGTAGAGACGCTGTCTCAGACCCTGCAGATGCCAGAGACCCTGCTCGATAGACCGAAATACTGATCGATGAATCCAATCATCTAGAAGAGGAGTGGCGGAAAAAAATCGAGGAGAGTAGTGCCAGAGAGGGGTGCGACGCTGGTGTTGCACTTAGAAGAGATCACCTTCCCGGCCCTGAACCTGTCCTGATCCTTTGTCTTCCACCTGTCCTGGTGGACTCCACCTGACTCATCTTCAAGGAATTGGGTTCATCTTAGGTAAACATATTTCTGTGAAATCTGTCCTTGTACCTGCTCTCTGTTTTTCTCCCTCTTCAGGTACTGTCATCACAATATTTTAATGAGACTCATATTGAACAAAACTTGATTTTTTTCCTGAATGAACCCGATGTTAACATGTATTTGATTTTTGACTCACAAAATGATTGATTAGATAAAACTTTTAAAACTCATTGAGTCTGTGGTTATTTGGAGAAAACCTGAAATGTTATTTCTACCTATTCTACTAGCTACTAGATTAATTGACCAGAGGACATTTATTGTCAAGGAGATTGGATTGGTGAGATTCGGGTAAAGATAACAAAATCTTGCAGGTAAAACAAAATTGACTCCGGCTGTACTACTAGCTTATTTGTATGAATGATTATGGGCCCAGGTGAGTATATGGCGTGTGAGTAACTCGAGCTGGTAACCCGCTGGATCAGTTTTTCTTGGTAGGAGAGCTATGGTTTAGAGTTCTAGTTAGGTAGAAAATTTTGTGGATTGAATTATTGATTTTATGTATTAACCAAACCCGTTTGTATTCTGTTTTATGTTGTCTGGAAATTCCCGGGAATATTGAATAGCGGGTGGCGAATGGAAGCCACACTGCAGTGAGGTTACTTGTCTGGATCAAGAGGGTGCTGAAAGTTATGCAGGACTAGAAGCATTGATTTAGGGATTATTTTCTTTCGTATAAAAGTGAGAGTAATTGGTAGCAAAAGAGTTCGCTGGTGAAACTTTGGTCTTATAACACCTAGAAAAGGTAATACCGAAGGACTAGCAGGTTCTCTGATGCTTGAGTGAAGAGTAAGCGGAAAGGTTTTACTTGCAGCAAAAGAAATAGACTATTCTTTGAATTTAAAGGATCAGACAAAGTAGTAAATGTTTTTATGTTGTTAATTAATGAAAATTGCACGTAAATTGAAGAAAATAAGTTTTGCATTACATTATAAAGGAGGGGTCAGTTGCGAGTGCTTCACTGACGTCACAGAGGGACACGCTGGGATTGGATGGAACAGCGGGCGTGTGACTGACGCGAAGAAGTGTAAAGGAGGGGTCAGTAGTAAGGAGTGATACTGATGTCACTGAGAGCCGCGCTAGTATTGGCTAAACACGTAGCAGAAGATAAACACGTAGCAGAAGAGAATCCGATTGGTGAGAAGCATAAGAAGCCGCACTGGTATTGGTCAATTGTTAAAGTAAAAGCGAACACGATTAGTAGAAAAATAGACGCCATAATAATAATTGAAAGTGGGTCTTGCATGTGGAGACACAATCCTACTTTGATAGGGAATCGTCCAGATAGAAGGTTCTTAGAATTTTTCCACGAACAGTACAGTAAGGAAGATCTCGAAAAATGTACGGAGAGAAAAGGAAAATGTCATTTATGCAGAAAATTAAAAATTATTTTTACAAAGGATAAACCCATTAAAACTAGAGAAGGGGTTCTTATTCCTCCCCCAAAAACGCCCGCATCCTACATGATGATAGAGGCTATCATACCTGTGTATGGTTAGAAAATTGGATAGAATATACAAAAGATGATGGAATACTAGCTTTTCCAGAGTTTGGAACATTTAGTGGAAGAATCCTACATAACTTACGTACTAGAATGAACAAATTAGAACCCAGACCCAGATTAACACAGTATGAGGCATTAGAAGAATGGGAGACTGAAGCATTTGAGCACGATAGATCAAGAAGTGACCAACACTTGAGCAGATTTTATCCCAAATTTCCATGCGAAACCCGAGATAGGCAGATGAAACAGTGGAGGCAAGCCATGGTAACAGAAGGATTATATCCTGTATTGATGGCTGAGGAACAGACAGAAGGAAAATGCACAGAGAAAACAAAGCACTTAACAATGGCAGGTAGTGGAGACTCAGAAGATGATTACTTAGAAGATATTTTAATGAAAAATCCTCTCCCTTATCAAGAGAGATCTAATAGAACTACCCCGAGTGCCCCAATTCTAGATATACCTTTTGTTCCACAGGTAGTACATGAAAAAACAATGGAGAGGGTACTACAAGAAAGAGAAAGGGAAGCGATAAATAAGAATAAAAGTGAATTAATACAGAAAATTACCCAGTTAAACATGCATCCTGAAGCTTTGACTATACCAGTGACCATAGGTCCTGTAGTACCATTGTATGGGAATAAATTAAATTGTCCTAAAACACCCGTCATGACTACTCCCATTATTGAACCTAGAAAAGAAAAATGAATAATTGATGACCAAGCCAGTGAATGTGATTCAGTGATTTCATTAATGGACTTACCGATAAGAGGGCAAATGAATGACACACCCAGAACAGTTACACCAGGTTGCTCAAAAGAAGTACGAATAGAGACATCCACAGGGACGAAGAGTGCCACAATAGTAATCCCAGAAGAAATAAAAAGATGGGCACAAGAAATAGAAAAACCAAACCCACCACCGAAAATATTGGACATTTTCAAATTAAGAGTTGAATTAGAAGAAATGTTAGCTGGGAATGTAGGACTGGATAGGTTAAACACCTATAGTGAGGAAGAATTGCTGTTCATGTCCAGAAGCATAACCCGAAACACGAAAATATTTCATGAAAAATTGACAAATTTGGTCTCTGAAATGGGAATAGTGATAGGGAGATCCAGGGTGTTGCAGAAACCCTATAGAGCAGAATTTTCTGATAAAGATTTGGAAAACATGAATTTGTCAGGAAGAAAATTGCAGATTAAGGGGTTGATGACGATATTACAAAAATGGGGAGATTTAGACAGATGGAAAGTTAGATGGACAAAGAAAAAGGAAGAAGCACTGTCAAATCGATCGACATCTGAATATTTGATGAGAGAAACAGAGAAGGCTGAAAGATTGTGCCCAATGAGTGAGGTTCCAGGAGGGGTATATGTACATGTCCCATGGACCCGACAGGATATTTTATCATTTACTAATGATTTCCCTAAATTGAGAGAAAAGCCAGTGGAATGGTACAGGCAAGTTGAGAGGTTTGTGAAGGTTTCGAAGGGCTTGTTGAAAGATCTGGATGGTTTATTTGACATAGCGGTACCTGCTGATTTGTGGACAGAATGTAAAATTACATTTGATTGGCCTAATGATGAGTACCTGAGAGATGAAAAAACCGGGGCTCCGTCAGAAGAGGTTATGAAGAAATATCACCAAGTAATCACTTTCTTAAAAGGGAAAATTCCACCAAAAGAAACCGATTGGATAAAGATAGACCGAACAACTCAGGAAAAAGATGAGTCTGTACATGCCTAATATGAGCGCCTCTTACAGGTGTTCAAACAATATAGTGGTTGTGAAAGTATTGGGGATAAGGACATGACTCATTTTGTGTACCGATTTGTGTCAGGGTTAAGGCAAGTTATATCCCAAATTAGTCAACAGCACATGCTGTGTTGGCAAGCAAAGCCCATAGATGAGATCTTACAATATGCAAAATACTGCGGAGATGAAATTGACAATAGATGAAAGAATTTAGAGGAGAAAGTAATGTGGGCACAAGTGAAATTAGCAGAACAGCAAGAACTCCAGCTAAATAATGTTTACGGAAATTCAGGAAAGGGGCAAAGTCATGGTGAAAATAACGGGGGTAAACCAAAAGGGCGATTGAGCAGAGAAGAGGCAAAGAAAAAGTTTCCCTGTCATAGGTGCGGAAAATTGGGGCATTGGAAAAACGAGTGTAAAAGTATACAGAATAATAATGGCACAAATCAAAATTTAAATCCACAGACGCAGAAAGAGGTGATAATGAGTCAACCGCAGCAGGTTGTAAACCTACAGAGTCAATTCCCACCTGCCCCATGCCAACTTTTGTCAAGCCATGTACAGTACGGACACGGGTTTCAAGAAGAAAATGGTAAGAAAGGTTTTGTAACATCGCAGTTTCTTTTGAAGGATTCTTATTTTGATGACAGCACCTTATGACGGTGCCTGAGGGGGGAGGAAGAGGAGTGCATACTTGGCGCATCCTTGCCGGTAGATCAGTCAGGTCCATATATTGATGGTAAGGTGGAAGGAAATGACATTACCTTTTTATTGGACACTGGTGCTACCCGTTCTACTGTGAGAACAGCAGACATCCCAAACCTACCCCTCTCGGGAGAAGCGATCCAAGTAAGTGGGCGTTTCTAATAAACAAATTAGAACCCCTATTACAAAACCAATGGGGGTATGTATTGGCAGATTCAAAGAGATGCATACGTTTGTAGTGTGTGACTCCAGTCCTGTGAACTTATTAGGAAGGGATCTATTGTGTAAAATGAATTGCACCATAGTTTGCACACCGGATGGTGTTGCAATTCAGACCCCAGACGAAGACGGAATATACAAAATCATGCTAGCCAAACAAGGAACAGAATTAAATGAATTGTTTTCCTTAATGACCAAAGATGACTTACCAAATGAGGTCAAAACAACAGTAAATCCTGAAGTGTGGGATTTTACAGGAAAAGAAGTGGGATTAATGAAAAATGTAGATCCCGTAAAAGTGACTAAACAAAGGTGCAGTTTACCCAAATACTCGACAATACAAAATGAGTCCTGAAATAAAAGCTGGTGTTTCAGCAGAAATTTATCGAATGGTCGAACAAGGCATTTTGAAAGAAATAATGAGTAGTCCTTGTAATTCACATATAATTGGCATCAAGAACCCTAAAAGAAAATAAAGGGTAGTACAAGATTTACGAAAGACAAACAAGATTGTTGTGCCATGTTTCCCTATAGTACTTAACCCTGCAGTGATTTTGTACCAGATGCCATGGAAGGCAGGATGGTTTATCGTAATTGATTTGTGCCATGCCTTTTTCTCTATTCCACTGCATCCTGATAGTCAGTTTTTATTTCCTTTCAAATTTGAGGATCGAATTTATATTTGGAATTGCGTTCCTCAAGGGTATACTGAAATTCCTTTGATTTTTAACCAAATTTTGAAAAAGTGTCTTGAAACATTAGTGCTGCCTTGGGAGTCAGTCCTGGTACAGTATATTGATGACCTGCTGGTCGCATTGAAAAAAGAGATGACTGTGTTACTGATGCCATTGCTTTTTTGAACCATCTAGCCTAAGGTGGACATAAAGGTGTCGATTCCGATTCTGTAAAACCCGGGTACGAATGGTCGTACGGAGCGTTTTTTCCGTCCGACTCGTACCCTGGAAAAACACCTTACAAACTCGCAAGTACGATACGCACAGAAATACCATTTCCGTACGAGTCGTAAAAATCACTGACCGGCAAAAAAATACATACAAATCTCATTCTGGACGGCGCATACGCGACGTCCGGACGAAGTCAGGCAGCGTTCTACGGACCAGCAAGTACGATTCGTGCCGACGTCACTCCGCACGCAGCAGTTTTTACGGGAGCCAAAATCTGCCGGGAAATTGAGGACGACGCGAACAAGGAGCCCCGGTACGCGACGGACAGCGATGGACCCCAACCTACGCGTCATCCCGGCCCTCATAGCCTACCACCTCGTGTACAGAAACCGCCGTAGATGCCGCAGAAGGTCAGAACAACCCCCAGGGGCAAAGGGGGGGGGGGGGTGTGTGCAAGGGGCAGGAAACATAACCCACACCCCACAAATTACTAAAACATCCTGCACATTAATTACCTCCATGGGCTGGTCACTTCTGGGGGCGTGTCCACCAATCCCACGTGCCGCCACAACGGAAGTGGACGTGGACGCGTATCCGTCACCACCACAATGGTGGTACGGGACGTACCCACGCCCCCCAGAGCTTGGGTACGGACCGTACCACGCCTACCCCTACGTCACACCAACAATGGCGGTACGGCCCGTACCCACGTCCCAAAGGCATGGATATGGGCCGCACCCCCAAAGTTGGGGTGCCGTAGGGGTACGGGCCGTACCCAGGCCATCAGCGCGTGGGTACGGCACATACCACGCCTACCCCTACGTCACACCAACAATGCCGGGACGGCCCGTACCCACGTCACAAAGGCATGGATACGGGCCGCACCCCCAAAGTTGGGGTGCCGTAGGGGTACGGGCCGTACCCAGGCCATCAGCACGTGGGTACGGCACATACCATGCCTACCCCTACGTCACACCAACAATGGCAGGACGGCCTGTACCCACGTCGCAAAGGCATGGGTACGGGCCTCACCCCCAAAGTTGGGGTGCCGTAGGGGTACGGGCCGTACCCAGGCCATCAGCGCGTGGGTACGGCTCGTACCACGACAGTGGACAGATACATAGGGGTGGGTGCCTATCACTCCCAGCAGTGCCCAGACATATGAGGGGAGGGTGCCTATCACCCCCAGCAGTGCCCAGACACATGAGGGGTGGGTGCAGAGGACCCCCAGCAGTGCCCAGACATATGAGGGGTGGGTGTAGAGGACCCCCAGCAGTGTACAGACACATGGGGGTAGGTGCAGAGGTCCCCCAGCAGTGGACAGAGACATGGGGGTGTGTACATCACCCTCCGATGAGCAAAACTCCATGGGTGCATGAAGGCATCCACAATGTGCGACAATGTTGAGAGTGCCATGACAACACATCACTGACAGCAGTGTCCCACTCCCATGAGGATGGATGTCCTTCCCCCACTGCATGACACACCACATGTGGGTGTGATGACAAATTACACATGCATACCCACCCCTGGCGGAGGCAGCACAATACACACACTGAGATCATGAAACAAGACTGTATATTCATGTCAAACACCACTAAACTAAGAGAGCATAAGGGAACGCACACTGTCACCCACATCCCAGGAATGATAGAAATGTACAGGTGCCGGGGCAGCCAACAAGTTGTAGCCTCCCATGGAAGGAAAAGGGTGGAGTACACACAGATACAATGCCCACAATTGTCAGTCAGGTGCCCAAATACCCTGCAGAACACGTAACACATGTGTGTGAGGCAGGGAGTACACACATGCATAGTGCGGAAAAGGGAAAATGTCCACATGAAGTCATGTCAATATACTCCATACACAAGTACAGTGTCCAGCAAGGATGCCACAAACGATGCAGGTGGAGACATTGCAAAGCATGCATGGCCAAAGTCGAAGGGATATGTCACACACCGAGGAAATGTTGACACAGCTCAGCACAACAATTGGGAAACACCCTGCAGGGAAGATGTCAGGTGCCACAGAGGAAGGAATGTAAATGTAAATGTATGTGTCTTGTAAAGCGCACTGCTGCCCTGAGGCGTCGTGGCGCTGTAGACCGCTGGGGAACCCGTCCTGGCTATCCCTGTGAGATGGTCCCTCCTGGGTATCTCCAAGGTGAAACCAGGCATCCCCGGCGAATGTGGGGGGCCGTTGTGGAGATGAGGCAAGCTAATGCCCAGAGTTGCCGAGTGTGTTCCTGGTTAGAGTAGGTACCGAGGCGAGAATTATCGAGTCTGTTTTGACCCTGGTCCACAACCCTGCCGCGTCAGGAATTGAACCCTGGTCCCTGGCCGATTCTCTGCTTGCGGATCTGCCGCCTCTAACCAGTGAGCCACACCTCTCACACCTTGGGACAATGTCACCATGCAGTAAGAGCTAACATGACCTACGAATATATGCAGACACCTTGTGACGGCATGCAGATACCAGGGTCCACCCCATGAGCAGCACACTACAACATTTCCCAGACACCCAACACATTATCACCACCCCAACTCAGGGAGCAGCAGCACCAACAGCAATACCAGAAAAGCAATAGTGTGCAAACGAAAAACAAATAACCACATTCAGCATTTCGAAGAAAAGTAGCTACAGTACACTATTCAACAAGCCCATAGGCCACGCCAGATGCAAAGTCCTGGGGGGGGAATGGACACGTTGGGACGCGTCTCCCCTAGCTTGCTTGCACAGTTCACTGTACCATATCATCCACAGAAGGGGGGGCATCATGTGGGGGGGAAGAACCAGGCACCGCAGGGACAGGAGGGGCACGGGTAGGTGTCGTGAGTGCAGGGACGGACGACTCCACCACAGGGGGTGGGGCAGCGCCAAAGGAGGAGGTCAGTATGGCGCTGCACACGGCCGCAAGCTCTTCCTGTGTCTCCCCTGCACCCGAAGGAATCACAGGCCCCAAGGCCCCAGCGCAACTGGGGGAGGGTGTGGACAGGGTGGGGACTCAACTACCCTGCCCGGGGAATCCCTCAAAGGCTTGCGGGGTGGTGTCACACTGGGGCTGAGGGACGGACTGGCCATGAAGGACTCTCTGTCCGACTGTTGGGCAGGAGAGCCAAGGGGAGTGGTTTTGGAGGTAGTGGGTCGTGAGGACTGCAGACTCCTACTGTGACAGCGTGGCTGCTGTTTGCCCCCCGACCCAGTGCCTGTGTCTTCTCCCCCCTGTGTGTGCGTGACAGGAGGTGTGCGCTTGGCCTTCCCTGGTGGTGTGCTGCCTGTGTCTGGTGGGGTGCGTGCATGGGGACGTCTGGGTGTGTATGGGAGAGGCATGGGAGTGGGAAGTGCGGATGGTGCCGGGGTAGGGGGGGACGGAGCGCTGCAGGAGACCCACTGCTGCCGTCAGTGACGAGTCCATGGACCTCAGCAACATCCGTTGGTCAGACATCGCTGATGACATGCCCTCCATGTACGACACCATCCGTGTCAGCAGTCTGGTGTGGCCATGGAGGACACGCAGCAGCGATGTCTGACCAACCTGCAACTGGCGCTGAATGTCCACAGACTCTGCATTGACGGCAGCAGGGGAGACAGGGGCAGGGGTGCGGTGCCTGGCACGAAGGAGACATGTGTGGTGTACCACAAACTCCCCTCAGACACCCAGAACCCCTTATCCGACTAGCTTAGTGTCCCATTCGTTAGCTGAGGTTGAGCTCGGCGGTCCCAATGTATAGACAACCCAGAACAAGCGACTGACAATATTCTCAGGAATGGTGGGAATCAGACATACCTGTTCGTCATTATTCTCAGATCACTCCACAACAGAATAGACACAGACACGGTAAAGTTGAAAGAGTTCATTCAATGAACCTCGCGTCCTAAGATGCAGTACTGTGGCTAACATAAGCAGACAAATGGTTAAGTTCAGAAGCATCAGCGTTGTTGCAATATCATAGACAATGAAAGGAGCAATCATAAGAAAATGACAGTGGAAACAGCAACCTTCCTGTCGCCAGTAAACCAATAGTAGTATCATTCGACTAATAGAAGGTCTCTAGGCTTGAATGGGGGATCCCCCAACGTACAGATCAGCTCAGTGGAATCACATCACAGGATCATCTAGTCTCATCTCCTGCGAAAGTCCTCCATCACAATGAAACTAAAACGTGCTGCACTGCAATATGGCAAGCACTCGTCTATCAGGTATCTGCAGCTGCGTGCATGTAATGGCTAAATAGTGGGACGATCAACCTGCACACAACAACATGCACCGTCTAGTCACCCAGACTGTTTGTGTACACAATGTACAGTTCAAGCTCGCTGCTCACTGTGAAGGATGTCAAACAACAGACAGTCCTCATGTGAAGCAAACTCGAGTAGGCATCTTAAAATTAATAACACGCAACTACAGTGTTGCGTGCAAAAGCAGCAGAATTGGCAAGATGGCTTACTAACAACTAACACGGTGGTGCCAACTTAGCATTGTACATAGGGAGATAGGAATCATCACTACACCCCCCCTTGTTCGTACCACTAACCACTAGGGGCGCAAATTCGAGAACGCAGAGTTGAAGTTTGATAGAACGGAACCAAGGGCATGAACTGGAAGTCCATAGAAGGGAAGCGAAAAAGTCAGAAAAGAAATTTCAATTATGAACGATGTTGCAGGGAAATTAACCATGTAAAAGGGGAAAAAATATAACATCGATGGATGCACCATGAAATGAGCAGGGCTAAAGTCAATCCATCAAGGTATAAGCACAATAAGTTGCAACAGCTTCCAAGAGGAAATCATTAGAACGTTCCGCAAAATTATCTGCCATCCAGTTCAGCAGGGGGAAAGAACACACGTGTTCCTCAACAATCGGGGCATCCAGCACCATTTGTGGACAACAGGTGGGGACATCAAGATAACTTCTGAATAAGAATTCAGTTGCAGCCGTTCCGATGTCCCAATTCCCTAGGACTCCATGTGCTGCAGCACAGGCCATAATCCTGACGCCAGAGCAGTCCAACTCATGAGCCACTAAGGAGCTCATCAGTCGATCATAATCCGGGTCAGGAGACACCGAGTTAGACAGGCACAAATCCAGAGCCCATTCGAATGGACAATCTAGGCAATGAAAGACAGGTTGCACGCAGGTAAAGAAGGGAAACCGGAAGGACAATCCATAGGCACCGCTTAAGGTCGCCAGCGGCAGAGTGCCGTAGAATTCAAGCATCTGTTTCCGAAGATGGAGCAGCCGGCGCATGCTGTCTTGTAACACAAGTTGTGAAGCCACAGCGTAGTACGCAGATCAATAATAGCACCCCAGCTACGAGGGCGAGAAGCAAAGGGAGACCTCCGTAGACGCTAGAAAAAATCGAATGATGAAATGCGGGGATCACACCAAACAGAGTTTGGAAGGAGGTCACGAGGCCGGAGCCCACAATTTAGAAAAAACACATCCAGGCCACTTGTTGACGAGGCATGAAAGATAGTCAGAATCCGAGTCCCAAATATGTAGTGGGAGATCAGTGTTCAAAAGCGCTGTGCGCGTATGAGCTACGTGAAGGATAAATGTTCCTCGGGATGAAGTCAACACGACTTGTTTTTGAGACAATAGAGCCCTTATTCTGCTCATCTTGTTGAACTCAGCTTTCAAGGTTGGAATGGTAGGCCAGATGGATACCTCAAGCCGGCCATGCGGGGGTGGGAAAAGGACGTAATTACAGAAAACCACTCGTAGTGATACAGTCACGATGTGAGGAATTCCCGGAAGCATCCCACAGCAAGCTTCATCATTGAATAGCACATAATTACCGTTAGCAAGCAGCGTACAAGACGGGGTCATAACTGGCACATGAATCCCTTTCAGAATACAAGCTAAAACATGAGCGTGCATATGACATGCACCATGCAATTGAATCTGCGTACACACCACAGAATGATCCGGAGTGGAAGTGCACCCTTCACCTTTTAAATACACCTCCTTGCCGTCTCTCACGCACCTGTTGTCGCCTAGCACGGACACAAGGGACCCGAGCAAGTGGGAGGGCGGTGATGGGAATGGAGGGTGCGGCAAGAGATGGAGTGCTGCTTTCAGCTCTGGGAGCAGTCTCCGTCCCCTCTGGGAGCTCTGCCTCGGACCCGGCAGCGTCATAGTCGGTGTTGGGACTGGACAGGTCCTCCGCCTGACTACCCTCGGCCTCCGTGCCACTTGCTGGGCCAGACTCCCCAGCACTGGTGGCCCCGGTGCTGGATCCCTCCCCCACGTCTGTGCCAGTGTCTCCCTCGGTTTCCCCCGACGATGCTGTGGGCAAGGTGAAGAGACAGAAAATGATCAGACACCTGTATACATATGACACATGAGTCCAAACTACATAGGACACAGCGCATAGCATGAACAGCAACATGAGTGACATCTACAATACTACAAACATATGTAGGCCCTGCACCACGCAGTTGGTTTACCCTCCATGCCACTGGGAAACAATGGGGAGCATGACACAACAGCAAATTACTTGATATCAATTGATACAGAGGAGCACTGCATCACTGGCATGGCATAGTCACCTACACCCGCAACTGTCCCCTGATGCCAGGTACACGGATAATGACACCTGACATGTAACTACCGGCGTTGCACGATGTGACTATGTCATGTGTGTGTCATGTGTTCCCATGAGCTTGCTGTAGTTGTTCCGTGACATGCATCTGCAGTTGCTGCATCCAACATGTGTGTGCGTGTCGATGGGCATGGCACACTATTACGCACACCAGGCCACATGTGGAATCAGACGTAACGGGTGTATGTATGCATTGCACATGGACTTGCGAGACAAGGACATATCTGCGTAGTCTCAATGTATGTGTGATCATTCCTGACATGTACCCCTTCATGGCAAGGTGTGTGGACTGTCCTATTTCAAGGACATGTGACCTGTGCCTCTAGTGTTCCGCAACTGGTCTGTATGATTAAAAATCCTTCTTATGCACATATGTGGATGTCTGTCGCTCCTGTAATGCGTCTGCCTGTTCACTTACACTGGCCCACAGCTAGTTTCATGGCATGTCATGTTGACCTTGAGCACCCACGTGTGTAGCTGACTGTTGGTAGGGGTGTCACCTGGCTGGCATACGTGTCCTTGATGCATTGCACAGTACAGACTCTGTATGTAGCATATGTGTATTAGCTGTTGAACATGTGCTCAGTTCATTGACAGTGGTGTAGTGCTGTACTCAATCTTCGTTATTCCTTCCAAATTTCTGCAGGGCACCGCCTCTCCCCCGACCAATGCCGGACTTGGCTGCCATGAGGGAACGTGACTGTATACGCCGCTACCGCTTCTCCCAACCGTTGATTGACAACTTGACCACAAGGCTGGAACCACACCTCCAACCGCTACACAGGTATCCTACTGCACTGACAGCCAAGATGAAGGTGATGGCAGCCCTACATTTCTTTGCCACGGGTACGTTTCAATTGACCATAGCTGATGTAGGTGGCATGTCCCAGACCATGTTCAGCCGTGTCCTGCATGATGTGTTAGAGGCCATGTTGTTACACCTGGATGAATTCATACATTATCCAACTCGTGAGCAGTTGACAGGTGTCAAGGGTGAGTTCTATGCCCTGGGAGGGATACCCCATGTCATTGGGGCCATTGATGGGACACATGTGGCTTTGGTTCCACCACAGGCAAAGGAGGTAGCCCTCCGTAACCGCAAACATTACCACTCCATCAATGCCCTTGTGGTATGTCTTGCTAACATGATGATATCCCATGTCTGTGCCCGTTTTCCAGGATCAGCACACGATGCCTACATCATGAGGCGTAGCAGGGTGCCTGAAATGATGCTGCAGCTGCGCAACGAACGTGCATGTCTTGTTGGTGGGTATACTCTGTTAGTCCTGTATTTAGCGGTATCTTAATATCTTACTGCTTCTCCTGACCCACTTCTGTCCATGATGTTTCCATGTAGGGGACGCTGGCTATCCCAACATGCCATGGCTGATGACGCCTCTCCGCAACCCCAGAACAGCCGCAGAACACCGGTTCATCGACACCCATGGGCAGACGAGGCGCGTGATTGAGAGGACGTTTGGACTCCTGAAGAGCAGATTCCGGTGCCTCCACAAAACCGGCGGGTCCCTCCCATATGCCCCGGTGAAGGTCTGCAAAATCTTCCTTGGGTGCTGCATGCTGCACAACATGGCAGTAGAGAAAGCTGTGCCACTCATCCTGAATCCGGATGAGCAAGATCATCCACCCGTGGAGGATGAAGGGCTTGGGCACGGGGCAAGTGAGGATGAGGATGAGGACATCTGGAGTCAGCTTATCCGCAACTTCTTCTCATGATGGTGAGTTCCTGTGTCTGAGTGTGCACGCTTAGAGCCTTGTGTGGCATGTGTTGCAATGTGTGTGTCGAGCTGACTGTGTGCTAAGTGACTTGGAGGTGTGTTCTGATGTGTCATTCAAGTGATGTTGTCATTCCCCAAATTTTGGCGGGAACACAAAATTCATTATTAGCATGGTGACAACATCAATCCTGTAGAGTGCATGTATATTTCTGCGGATTACTAGCTCTTCGCTGACTTGTTGTGTGTCTGTCCTCCCCAGGTTCCTGCGGCTGTCGTCTGCTCATGTCATCATTGCACTCCTGCTATTCCTCATGAGTATTGCAACGTGTGCTGGATCAGAGTTACATGCACAGACATGGTGAAAAGTCATTTTGGGTAAGGAGTGCAGCAAGGCGTTTTGTGGGTGGTACGTGTTTGTGATATGTGGGGACTGCTCCTGTGCATGTTGTGTTACCATGCATACATGTCGACTCACCATGGGCCACGTGACGTGTTGCATGGCTCCCATGAATTGATAGTCACCCTTCCTGACAGTCATATGTCATGGATTGAAGGCATCAATGTGTGTATAACATCCCTCAGGTACATACGGGATGCTAATGGTGGACATGGTGTGGGACATCCCCATATGAGGCTCAATGGGGAATTGTAGACTCTCCGTCTGCAGCAAGGGGTGTGAGGCTCAACCCCTTCACTTGTGTGCCAGCTCAGTAGGATTTACCACATCTGTGTGTTGCAGCGGGTGTCCAGTGTAGGTCACACATGGTCAGCCGAATGACCTGTGATTCTGTTCCAATGGATGCAATTCCATTAGTGTGAGGCTGAGTAATAAAGGTGTTCGTCACACTCCAAGGTGCCTCATCTCTGTCAATGCAGGTCTCTTGCCACTTGGCATGCGGCATCTCTGGCATACTTGCGGTAGATAATGCATAGGAGTCCATGTGTAGTTTAGCGACATGCATGCAGTTGCTCATGGATTGGGCTCCCTATTGGGCATGAAGTACATGGTTGTGTATGTTTTTTAGCAAGGTCGACCACACAATGGGCCATCACCAGCTGCTGAGGGTGTGTCTCCTGTGCGCAGGTCGCCCTTCAGTTTCCTGATCTGGTGTAATGGCTCTTTGGTGATTGTGCATGCATTGTCTCTGGGTGTGCCATGTGACACTGGACACTCCTTACTTTACAAACGCGCCTGTTGCAGTTGTCCTTCTGACATCCTAGTCTTTGTGTGCAAAATGGGGCATTTTGCAGGGAGATGGCGCCTGCTGCTGCGGAACCTGCACAAGCACCCAGTGGCCACAGACACAAGATGGTGTGCATCATGTTTGGCTCGCTCACATATGCCATGCTAGTCCACAGCATCTGGACCTCATGCTGCAACGCCCTCTGCATTATGCACATGATCCACAGATAGATCCACTCCAAGTTACGACAGACCATCCCCCAGGTCCATGACGACATCCGTCTCATATACTGCCCTGCCCTCTATGGAGCAAGTACATCCAAACTCCAAGGAATCTGGTCCACTTCCAGGGGGCATCTGCACACCTCAGCTTCTACACCCTGCGCCCCAGCCACCTCACCGTCCACCATAGATAGCTGCAATGGATCACTGTCTGCTGCAGGATGACCTCCACACTCCCCACCCACACTCAGGAGGCAGTCCTCAAACCCGACCCGACACCAACCTTGTACGTCTGTCATCCTAGATCCCGTTGGTCCATCTCCGTGCATCCAACCTTGCCCTGGCCACCGTTCTTCACATCCACCGTACTCCAGCATACAGGACATTGTTCTCCCACCTGGCCACACATACCTGGGACTCCCTCCCCGGGTACCTCCACATGGGCCATGACCTCTACGTATTGATGATGATCTCCCAAATAGGTCTGTCCGCACAGTTTAGCAAGCCCCCCCTCAGCAGCCAGAGGCCATCACAGGTGAGTGTTGTGCTCCATGCCTACATTGAATGATACCTTGTGACCCATGTGTGTCCTGTACCAGACTCTGTTCACAGGCTATGGATGGCTGGAGTTGGTTCAACACTCAGGCATAGTTAGACATTTCCACACACATATGTCGTTGAATAATGCAAAATGACAGCAACATCTCATGTGCAGAACAATATGAATTTATTTTTGGTGGGGCGAGTCTTTTGGTAGATGTGCTAAGGTGCACTACCGGGGGAATAGAATCCAAAGTTCACAGGGGGAGATGGCATCCTTGGCATTGGAAGTCATCAGAGTCCAGACCACAGTGTTGGTCATCATTGGTCAGACTGTGACCAGCAAGTCCATGTGGCAGAGAATGTCATTGGGTGAGGTGCTGCTGTTGCGCCAGAGGGCCAGGTGCCAGGCCAGGTGACCTGGGAGATGGGGATGGTCCACTGACTCTCACGGTCTTTTCCGTGGACGATCCACCTTCCTCCGGGGACCCTAAGATGCAGGCCTTGACGATGCTGGGGACGCTCCGTCAGATGAATCCTCCTCCTCCTCCCTCCCTGTGTCTGGTGCTGGTCTACGCCTGGTGGCACAGGGAGGGTTTGCCAGACTTTGGGCGATCTGACGGAGTGATTGGCTCACGTCCCTGTGCACTGCCAGGAGCTCAGCCAGTCTTGCCTCCATCCGTCCTTGGTGTTGTTGATGACTGGCATGATGCTCGACCTGCAGGTTCTTTATCTCATCGAGGGTCCCCTGCATCCCGGAAAGTCTGGACACGACCTGGTCCATGCCTCTGGTGTCACTCCGGTATGAGTCCAGGATGTTGCGTATGTGTGACATACCGGGGTCCTGAGCTGGCTGGTCAGGTTCGCGCCTCCGCCTGCCTCCACTCCCACCGGTACAACGACACCCATGGACAGACGAGGCGCGTGATTGAGAGGACGTTTGGACTCCTGAAGAGCAGATTCCGGTGCCTCCACAAAACCGGCGGGTCCCTCCCATATGCCCCGGTGAAGGTCTGCAAAAGCTTCCTTGTGTGCTGCATGCTGCACAACATGGCAATGGAGAAGGCCGTGCCACTCATCCTGGATCCGGATCAGCAAGATCATCCACCCGTGGAGAATGAAGGGCTTGGGCAGGCACGGGGCAAGTGAGGATGAGGATGAGGATGAGGACATCTGGAGTCAGCTTATCCGCAACTTCTTCTCATGATGGTGAGTCCCTGTGTCTGAGTGTGCACGCTTAGAGCCTTGTGTGGCATGTGTTGCAATGTGTGTTTCGAGCTGACTGTGTGCTAAGTGACTTGGAGGTGTGTTCTGATGTGTCATTCAAGTGATGTTGTCATTCCCCAAATTTTGGTGGGAACACAAAATTCATTATTAGTATGGTGACAACATCAATCCTGTAGAGTGCATGTACATGTCTGCGGATTACTAGCTCTTCGCTGACTTGTTGTGTTTCTGTCCTCCCCAGGTTACTGCGGCTGTCGTCTGCTTATGTCATCATTGCACTCCTGCTATTCCTCATGAGTATTGCAACGTGTGCTGGATCAGAGTTACATGCACAGACATGGTGAAAAGTCATTTTGGGTAAGGAGTGCAGCAAGGCGTTTTGTGGGTGGTACGTGTTTGTGATATGTGGGGACTGCTCCTGTGCATGTTGTGTTACCATGCATACATGTCGACTCACCATGGGCCACGTGAAGTGTTGCATGGCTCCCATGAATTGATAGTCACCCTTCCTGACAGTCATCTGTCATGGATTGTGGATTCTGATGAAGGCATCAATGTGTGTATAACGTCCCTCAGGTACATACGGGATGCTAATGGTGGACATGGTGTGGGACATCCCCATATGAGGCTCAATGGGGAATTGTAGACTCTCCGTCTGCAGCAAGGGGTGTGAGGCTCAACCCCTTCACTTGTGTGCCAGCTCAGTAGGATTTACCACATCTGTGTGTTGCAGCGGGTGTCCAGTGTAGGTCACACATGGTCAGCCGAATGACCTGTGATTCTGTTCCAATGGATGCAATTCCATTAGTGTGAGGCTGAGTCATAAAGGTGTTCGTCACACTCCAAGGTGCCTCATCTCTGTCAATGCAGGTCTCTTGCCACTTGGCATGCGGCATCTCTGGCATACTTGCTGTAGATAATGCATATGTCACGGGCTTCGTTGATCTTCTCCTCGGGATAACGCCGATGCTAGGTTAGGGTCCACCTCCCATCCGTCCCCAGTCCGGAATACGTATAATACCCTCGGACTCAGAGGACAGGTGGGCGAGGGAAGGGAAGGATAGGGACTGCAGGGAGAGAGACCTGGAAAGAGATAAGGAGAGGTATTAGACACTGCGCCTGCGTCCTCACGCTCCCATCCCTTCGTCGGCTCTCCCCCGTACCTGTAGCTCCTTCCTCCCCTGTGTGGTTTCTTAGAACTATACCGGGTCGTAGCCTTGACCCAGTTATCCTCACTGGGCGCAAGCTCGGGGATCCGGATTTGTGTAGGGCTTCCGTCTGTCTCCGAAAGTTGCGTGCTGAAAGCCCCCACTAATGTCGGAAGTGAAGGCCCGACAAGAGGCCGGCGCTTCTACTCTACGCCCGGAATCCTGGGGCGGAGGAGCGGCGCGGCGGTGCTGGTGCCCACCTCCGCACTGTCCCGTTGCTTCACGGGTACGTGCGGGGTGGATGGCAAGATCAGGAGGAACCAAGGTCAGGAGCGGTACGCGCTACCACTCAACGCCCGGAAATCCTGGGGCGGAGGAGCGCTGTGGCTGTGTTGGTGCCCCCCTTCGCACGGGCCCGTTGCGTCACGGGTACGTGGGAGAGGAAGGCGAGCTCAGGAGGAGCTAGAGTCTGGAGCAGTTCGCGCTACTACTCGACGCCCGGCAATCCTGGGGCGGAGGAGCGCGGAATCCACTGTCGCCTCCCCTCGTATACGGTCGAGGGTCGTTGGCGGAAAGGAAGGTCAGGTCGGGGTCAGGGTGAACTCTGGACGAGGAGCTGCAAAGCTGCGCCTCTCTCACTCACCTCGACCGGGACCTGCAGGAACGTAGCTGCGCTCGGGTTGCTGTGATGGGCGTTGATCACTACGGGATCCGGTGTCTCTCTTCTTGTCGGACTGGAGCGGAGGGACTCGGCTGGGACAGGTCTTGGCTGGGCCGTTGATCTGTAGGTACTGGTCAGGAATCATTGGCAACGCCCCCAAGTACGACGGGACCTTTATCCCTTTCCCGGGCTCTCGCGCTGGCACGTGACTCGTGCTGCAGCGCCTTCTGGGAATTGGAGTCCCGTTCTCCGCCGATTCGCGGCAAGCCCCGGAATCATGACAGCACATCCCGCTTCACCCCGACCTTCGGAGCAGCGGGGCCCCCCGGCTTAGTGGGGGCGCGGCGATGGAAGGCCGCCACCAGGCGGGGTGCATGCACCGCAGTGGCAGGCTCCCAGGAATTCTCCTCAGGCCCATAACCCTTCCAAGCCAGAAGGTACCAGAGCTTGCCCCGAACCAGCTTGGAATCCAGGATGCGTTGAACGACAAACTCCTGGTCGTGGTGCACCCATACCGGAGCTGGGGCCTTCCGAACAGGACACCTCGAGGGCTTGAGTAGTGATACGTGAAACACCGGGTGTATGCGCATCTGCGGGGGCAGACGCAGCTGTACAGCCACGGGGTTCACGTGCCCGCCAACAGGGTAAGGCCCGATGAACTTGGGAGTGAAGGCGCTGGGTTTCCGGAAGCGAATGTTCCGCGTGGACAGCCACACCCTCTCACCCTTGCAGTACACCGGTGTGGGACGACGGTGCTTGTCGGCCTGGGCTTTGTACTTGTCCTTCGCTTTCCGCAGATTCGTCTGAGCCCGCCTCAAGGCTGAGTGAATGCTGCGGATTCTGTCCTGCACATCGGGGAGAGGGACTCTCTCCTGAGGGAGAAAGAAGGGAACAAAGCGAGGATGGAACCCTGAGGCTAGAAAGAAGGGCGTGTGGTGTGTGGAAGAGTGTTGGGAGTTGTTATATGCTACCTCAGCCACCCACAGCAAGTCGACCCAGGTGTTTGCCGCTTGGTCCGTGTAGCAACGAAGATACTGCTTGAGAGTTTGGTTAAGTCTCTCGGTCTGGCCGTCGGTCTGCGGGTGGAAACTCGTGGAGAGGGATGATTGGATGCCGAGCTGTTCACACCAGACCTTCCAGAATCTCGCGGTGAATTGCGTCCCTCTGTCGGACACGATGTTTCGTGCAAGGCCGTGCAGGCGCACGACGTGTAGCAACAGGAGTTTCGCCAACTCCCCTGCTGAGGGGACTTGTTTACAGGCGATAAAATGACCCATCTTGGTGAGATAGTCTATGACGACCACGATCGCCGTACATCCTTGGTCCTTCGGCAACCCCACCACGAAGTCGATCGAGATTCTTTCCCAAGGATTCCGAGGGGTAGGAAGAGGCATAAGAAGTCCTTGTTTTCTTTGATGGTCGGGCTTCATTTGGGCACAAATCTCACACTGTTTTACCCATAGCAAAACATCGGGACGCACCGACGGCCACCAAAACTGCCGTAGGACCTTTTCCAAGGTTTTGGTACCCCCCATGTGCCCGGCACTGGGTATGCTATGACACCAGGAAAAAACGAGTTTCCGGAGTTGCAGTGTGGGGACTAGAATTCTGGAACCATACAAGGGAAGACCATGTTGGATACGCCATTCCTTATGGCTTTTTAGCCATGAAGTCCACGCGAACGTTCGGATCCCTTTCTTTACTTTTTGTAGGAAGGATTCGATTTTGAGGCAGCCGATGACTTGCTCTGGTGATAGGATGGACTGGTCTGGTGTCTCCGTCGGGAGGTCCGAATCGCTCTGCCGGGACAACGCATCGGCTTTCTTGTTCTGTATCCCGGGCCGATACGTGACTACGAAGTTATACTCCGCGAAAAAGAGCATCCATCGCTTCTGACGAGGTGAGAGGTGCCGGGCTGACCGCAGGAATTGGAGGTTCCGGTGGTCAGTGTATACGGTCACCTGGTGTCGTGCTCCCATCAGCCAATGCCGCCATTCCAGGAACGCTTCGCGGATGGCCAGCAGCTCTTTTTCGGAGATGGTATAGTTGAGCTCGGCCGGGTTTAACTTTTTGGACATAAACGCGACCGGATGGAGTAGGCCAGTGTCGGGGTGGCGCTGAGACAGTATAGCGCCCACCGCCTCGTCGGAAGCATCCGCTTCTACGATGTATGGTAGATCTGGTTTGGCATGTCGTAGGGTTGGAGCGGACGTAAAGGCCCTCTTGAGTCGGTCAAAGGCCCCTTGGGCTTCGGAGGACCATAGGAAGGGAATCCCCTTCCGTGTTAACCTGGTAAGCGGTGTCACTGTCTGTGAGAAGTGACTGATGAACCGACGGTAAAAGTTCGAGAAGCCAAGAAAGCTCTGCACTTCTTTCACAGTCGTGGGTTGCGGCCACCGGGCTACCGCTTGCACCTTCCGATCCGTCATGATTTGTCCTTCCGGGGTCAACAGGACGCCCAGGAATTCCACGGTGGTAACATGGAATTCGCATTTTGTCAGCTTGCAAAACAAGTGGTTTTCTTCAAGGGCCTTCAATACTGTCTGGAAGTGGCAGACATGTTCTTCCGGATCAGACGAAAAGATTAAAATGTCGTCGATGTATACCACTACGTATTTGTCCAGAAATTCCCTCAGGACCTCATTGAGGAAATATTGAAAGGCCGCCGGGGCGTTGCAGAGCCCGAACGGCATCACCAGGTATTCGTACAGGCCGAAACGGGTCTTAAACGCCGTCTTCCACTCATCGCCCGCGCGTACCCTTACCAGATGGTACGCCCCACGGAGGTCCAATTTCGTGTATATTTTTGCCTCCCGAACCTGCTCCAACAACACGGGAAAGAGCGGTAAGGGATACTGGTTCTTGACCATCATGGCATTGAGGGCTCTATAGTCGATGCAGCAGCGTAACTCGCCGTTGGCCTTGGGTATAAAGAAGAGCGGGGACGCTGCAGGGGACCTAGAGGGACGGATAAACCCTAGCTGTAAATAGGTGTCCAGGTATTCCCGCAGATGCCGGGTTTCGGGCTCCGTGAGGGCATAAATCCGACTGCACGGAACGGTGGCTCCAGGAATTAGGTCGATGCGACAATCATAGTCGCGGTGCGGCGGTAGGTCTTCCGCTTTCTGTTTATCAAAGACTTCATGATAGGGTGCATACCAGTCGGGGAGGGTCACCTCCTTCTCTGCGGCCGTCGCCACGTACTGGGAAGTACTGGAGCTCTGTTCTGGATCGGTTTCTTGGTGACCGCAGTGGGTCCGGCAAAAGGGAGAGCAAAACCGGATTGTGTTGGTAGCCCAACGGATGACGGGCTCATGTTTTCGTAGCCAAGGTAACCCAAGGATGAGGTTGCATCGAGGAGCGTGGATGATGTTAAATGTGAGCCACTCACGGTGGTCCTCCCCTATGGCAACCCTCAGGGATGGCGTTGCGTGTCTGATGGGACCGGAGTCCAGCTCCTTTCCATCGACGGCGAACACGAGTTCGGGTGTGTCTTTGAGGAGGAGGGGGATCCCCAACCTGTCCGCTTCTCTGCGATCCAGAAAGCAGCCAGTGGCACCGGAGTCGATCATGGCCCTGACCTCGCGGGGCCCATTGCCGAGCATGACTCGCACGGTGATGTAGAAGTGGTCTGGTTCTTTGGAGGTGTCAGCTTCCAGAGAAGGGATGGAGTGATAGCCTGAGGGTATCCCTTCTAGTACCTTCAAGCACTTGCGTTTCCCGCCGGCCCTTCACTGGCGCTGGCAGCTGTTTGGTTGGCCCGTAAGCGACTGTTTTTCGGGCGCACTGGGCATTCTCGTAAGAAATGGCCTTTCTTGCCGCAATATAGACAGAGACCCTGTTTCCGACGGTGGTCTCGCTCGGTGAGGGTTAGGGAGGCCCTCACCGTCCCTATCTCCATGGGGTCCGTGCGGCTGGACGATGGTTCCGTGGAGCGGGGATGTTCGGAGAAAAGAGGAGCCTTGTCTTTTCTTTTGTGTTCCCCTTTTCTTTCCCGGAGTCGATATTCCAGGCGAGAAGCGAGTTCTATCATGGCGGCACAGGTACCAGGTTGGGGGTCTATTTGGGCTATGACATCTTTTAAGTCTTCGGTCAGTCCTCGGTAAAAGATTGCGGTTTGCTTGGACTCGGGCCAGTCAGTTTCCGCCACCAACCTACGAAAGCTGTTGACATACCCCAGGAAGTCGCTGGAGGATTGGCGGAGGTCAAGGAGGTCGCGATCGGCGGAGAAGGTGTCCGCCCGTCGATCAAAGGTTTGTTCAAATTCATGTCGGAACGAGTCCCAATCGTACAAGAGGGCGTCGTCTCTTCTCACGATGGGGACCGCCCATTGTGCGGCTTCTCCAGTTAAGTAGGAGATTAGGAAAGCCACCCTGGCTTGGTTCGTGAGAAACAGCTTTGGTTTGCAGTGGAAATGCAACTGCACCTGGGTCAAGAAGACTTGCACTTTTTGAATGTCCCCGTGAAATCTTTCCGGGGGGGCCAGGGGTACGTGTGCCGGCATCTCCACTACTACCGGGTGTGTCTGGGGAAGGGGGATGGTCCCTGCATCAAAGGGATTGCGTTGGATGCGATCCAGGCGGGCATGTAGGGCAGCAGATTCAGCCCTAGACGCCGCTACATCCAGTTGTACTTGAGCCAACGCGGTCAGTACGTCGTCTAACGAGGCCATGCCCTAGCAATGGCGTGATCAGGAGGAGAGAATTCGTGGGCCAATGATTCTGTCACGGGCTTCGTTGATCTTCTCCTCGGGATAACGCCGATGCTAGGTTAGGGTCCACCTCCCATCCGTCCCCAGTCCGGAATACGTATAATACCCTCGGACTCAGAGGACAGGTGGGCGAGGGAAGGGAAGGATAGGGACTGCAGGGAGAGAGACCTGGAAAGAGATAAGGAGAGGTATTAGACACTGCGCCTGTGTCCCCACGCTCCCATCCCTTCGTCGGCTCTCCCCCGTACCTGTAGCTCCTTCCTCCCCTGTGTGGTTTCTTAGAACTATACCGGGTCGTAGCCTTGACCCAGTTATCCTCACTGGGCGCAAGTTCGGGGATCCAGATTTGTGTAGGGCTTCCGTCTGTGTCTGAAAGTTGCGTGCTGAAAGCCCCCACTAATGTCAGAAGTGAAGGCCCGACAAGAGGCCGGCGCTTCTACTCTACGCCCGGAATCCTGGGGCGGAGGAGCAGCGCGGCGGTGCTGGTGCCCACCTCCGCACTGTCCCGTTGCTTCACGGGTACGTGCGGGGTGGATGGCAAGATCAGGAGGAACCAAGGTCAGGAGCGGTACGCGCTACCACTCAACGCCCGGAAATCCTGGGGCGGAGGAGCGCTGTGGCTGTGTTGGTGCCCCCCTTCGCACGGGCCCGTTGCGTCACGGGTACGTGGGAGAGGAAGGCGAGCTCAGGAGGAGCTAGAGTCTGGAGCAGTTCGCGCTACTACTCGACGCCCGGCAATCCTGGGGCGGAGGAGCGCGGAATCCACTGTCGCCTCCCCTCGTATACGGTCGAGGGTCGTTGGCGGAAAGGAAGGTCAGGTCGGGGTCAGGGTGAACTCTGGACGAGGAGCTGCGAAGCTGCGCCTCTCTCACTCACCTCGACCGGGACCTGCAGGAACGTAGCTGCGCTCGGGTTGCTGTGACGGGCGTTGATCACTACGGGATCCGGCGTCTCTCTTCTCGTCGGACTGGAGCGGAGGGACTCGGCTGGGACGGGTCTTGGCTGGGCCGTTGATCTGTAGGTACTGGTCAGGAATCATTGGCAACGCCCCCAAGTACGACGGGACCTTTATCCCTTTCCCGGGCTCTCGCGCTGGCACGTGACTCGTGCTGCAGCGCCTTCTGGGAATTGGAGTCCCGTTCTCCGCCGATTCGCGGCAAGCCCCGGAATCATGACAGCATAGGAGTCCATGTGTAGTTTAGCGACATGCATGCAGTTGCTCATGGATTGGGCTCCCTATTGGGCATGAAGTACATGGTCGTGCATGTTTTTTAGCAAGGTCGACCACACAATGGGCCATCACCAGCTGCTGAGGGTGTGTCTCCTATGCGCAGGTCGCCCTTCAGTTTCCTGATCCGGTGTAATGGCTCTTTGGTGATTGTGCATGCATTGTCTCTGGGTGTGCCATGTGACACTGGACACTCCTTACTTTACACACGCGCCTGCTGCAGTTGTCCTTCTGACATCCTAGTCTTTGTGTGCAAAATGGCGCATTTTGCAGGGAGATGGCGCCTGCTGCTGCGGGCCCTGCACAAGCACCCAGTGGCCACAGACACAAGATGGTGTGCATCATGTTTGGCTCGCTCACATATGCCATGCTAGTCCACAGCATCTGGACCTCATGCTGCAACGCCCTCTGCATTATGCACATGATCCACAGATAGATCCACTCCAAGTTACGACAGACCATCCCCCAGGTCCATGACGACATCCGTCTCATATACTGCCCTGTCCTCTATGGAGCAAGTACATCCAAACTCCAAGGAAACTGGTCCACTTCCAGGGGGCATCTGCACACCTCACCTTCTACACCCTGCGCCCCAGCCACCTCACTGTCCACCATAGATAGCTGCAATGGATCACTGTCTGCTGCAGGATGACCTCCACACTCCCCACCCACACTCAGGAGGCAGTCCTCAAACCCGACCCGACACCAACCTTGTACGTCTGTCATCCTAGATCCCGTTGGTCCATCTCCGTGCATCCAACCTTGCCCTGGCCACCGTTCTTCACATCCACCGTACTCCAGCATACAGGACATTGTTCTCCCACCTGGCCACACATACCTGGGACTCCCTCCCCGGGTACCTCCACATGGGCCATGACCTCTACGTATTGATGATGATCTCCCAAATAGGTCTGTCCGCACAGTTTAGCAAGCCCCCCCTCAGCAGCCAGAGGCCATCACAGGTGAGTGTTGTGCTCCATGCCTACATTGAATGATACCTTGTGACCCATGTGTGTCCTGTACCAGACTCTGTTCACAGGCTATGGATGGCTGGAGTTGGTTCAACACTCAGGCATAGTTAGACATTTCCACACACATATGTCGTTGAATAATGCAAAATGACAGCAACATCTCATGTGCAGAACAATATGAATTTATTTTTGGTGGGGCGAGTCTTTTGGTAGATGTGCTAAGGTGCACTACCGGGGGAATAGAATCCAAAGTTCACAGGGGGAGATGGCATCCTTGGCATTGGAAGTCATCAGAGTCCAGACCACAGTGTTGGTCATCATTGGTCAGACTGTGACCAGCAAGTCCATGTGGCAGAGAATGTCATTGGGTGAGGTGCTGCTGTTGCGCCAGAGGGCCAGGTGCCAGGCCAGGTGACCTGGGAGATGGGGATGGTCCACTGACTCTCACGGTCTTTTCCGTGGACGATCCACCTTCCTCCGGGGACCCTCAGATGCAGGCCTTGACGATGCTGGGGACGCTCCGTCAGATGAATCCTCCTCCTCCTCCCTCCCTGTGTCTGGTGCTGGTCTACGCCTGGTGGCACAGGGAGGGTTTGCCAGACTTTGGGCGATCTGACGGAGTGATTGGCTCACGTCCCTGTGCACTGCCAGGAGCTCAGCCAGTCTTGCACCCATCCGTCCTTGGTGGTGTTGATGACTGGCATGATGCTCGACCTGCAGGTTCTTTATCTCATCGAGGGTCCCCTGCATCCCGGAAAGTCTGGACACGACCTGGTCCATGCCTCTGGTGTCACGCCGGTATGAGTCCAGGATGTTGCGTATGTGTGACATACCGGGGTCCTGAGCTGGCTGGTCAGGTTCGCGCCTCCGCCTGCCTCCACTCCCACCACCCCTGCCGACACGTGCCTGGCCTGCCGTTGTGAGCACATCGGGTCTACGGGACTCCTGAGGGATGGCATTTGCAGGGTTGTCTGCCTCCTCCTGGGTGCCCGCAGAACCTTGTGCCTCCTGGTCAGACTGGCTGTGTTGTTCAGTGCGAGCAGGGCTCCTGGGTGTCTCCTGGGATGTGGCAGGAATGGGGGTGGGGGTTGGCACAGATGTTCCTGACGCAGGTGCTGCAGGGGCTTGAACACCAGAGGGGCCAGGTTGGTCGGGGTCATCCACGGAGTGGTGAGAGTCGTCGCTGCTGGTGGGATCATTTTCACGCGGTGCCTGGGACTGTGATTCTTACCCCCCAGTGTTTGGGGGAGATCGTTGACGTTGCCCTGTGTGTGAGAGAGAGACAATGTTAAGGCTGTTACATGCCACATCCATGTTTCATACATATTCAAGTTGACACAGTTCCCCCAGGTAGTTGGATGTCCCTAGTATTCCTCTCAGTGTCCACTTGGGGATGGGTATGTTGCGGGGGACAGATTGGGATGTTCTCCTGAGTGTGTGACCTGTAGATAGTTGGCTCTGATGCTTACTTGGCTCTGGATTGGTCTCGTTGTGTCACATGTCCATTGTGGGAGTGTGTGTGTCCGTTGCCTGCCCCGGGGGTGTGTGCTTGTGTTGGGGGGAGGTGTGACCGGGCGTGCCGTTGTGTGTAGTGTGAGTTGTAATTGGGTCTCCCAGGTGATGTGTGTGTCCCCTCATGGTGCATGCTGGCATGACAGTGTGTGTGAGTTCCTGTGCTAGATACCTGTGCTTGTTGAGTTGGTGTTTGAGTGTACAGTGGTCCCAGGAGGGCCTTGTGCTGCATACAGCAGGGCCCAGTGTCAGCTACCTTGTTAGTAGTTAGCCAGTCCCTGTGCATTGTGCATGGGTATGTACCTATGCCATATGGGCTGAGGACATTGTTGTCTGCGTCTCATTTTCACAATGTGTTGTGTGGGGCCCACCCTCCCAGCCTCCCGGACATCCAGTCTTGTGTTTGTGGTTGTTGTAGCCTTGGACATGGCCTTGCCTTGATTTGTGAAGGGTGAATGGTGACATTAGTGGCATGGGCGTGGTTTTTGAGTGTGGTTGTGTGCGGTGAGTGCTTGGGGGTAGGTGCGTGCATTTGTTGTGGTTGGGGTGTGGATGCCCTTCCCCCCATGTTACGTGAGTTGTTTGTGTACTCACCAGGCTCTGCGACTCCTTCGACTCCGTGTACTCCCACCGGCGGTAGCATGGCCATCACCTTCTCCTCCCAGGGATGGTAGTGTACGGGTCTGAGGGGCCGCCCACCTCCAGTGATGTTGGTCTGGGCATATTCTTCATTCATTTTCCTCTTGACCGCCCTGCGCAGATCGTACCACCTGGCTTGGCATTCATGCCTGGTCCTTCAGATGGGCGCAACAGCATTCACCTTATCGACAATCCTCTGCCACATGGCGGATTTTTCAGCTATGCTGGTCTGTCTGACCAATGTTCCAAACAGCTGGGGCTCGACTCTGATGACTTCGTTGACAAGGAGGTCCAGCTCCGCCGTTGTGAACTTTGGATTCTTGTCTGTGGGCATGGTGTGGGGTGTGGGTGTGGATGGTTGTGGGTGTGTGGGTGTGAATGTGAGTGTGTGTGTGTGAATGTGAAGAGGGGGATGTTTGTGGAGGTGGTTGTGTGAAGGTGTGTGAGTGAAGGTGTAGCGAAGGTATGAGTTATGTGGGGTTGTTTGTGTGTGGGCTCTGTCAGCAGTAGGTCTGTTGCAAAGGCTCATGGTTTGTGTGTGTGGGCCCTTTTTATTGGTCTATTTTTGGGTGTGGCTGTGTTTGAATTTTGGTGGGTGTGTTATAAGAGGTGGTTGTGTTTGGGGCCTCTGTTGGCCTGTTTGGATGTGGCAGGTCAGTCATTGAGATGTATTTTGTCGTGTAGACGTGTTTTGTGTTGTTGTGCGAGTCGATTTGACCCTCCTTGTGCTGTTTTACAGTGTCCTGGTTCTGTATGAGTCTTTTTCACGTAGGTACGATCCGTACATACACGATGCGGGGTGAGGGTGCAGGGGTACGGTGTTGGTGTGCGGCGCGTACATGCGGTGCTGGGGTACGGTGCGTACATGCGGTGGGGGCTGGGGGTACAGTGCGTACATGCGGTGCTGGGGTACGGGGCGTACATGTGGTGGGGGGGCGGGGGTACAATGCCTGCATGCGGTGCTGGGGTACTGTGCGTACATGCGGTGGGGGGGCTGGGGTACAGTGCGTACATGCGGTGCTGGGGTACAGTGCGTACATGCGGTGGGGGCTGGGGGTACAGTGCGTACATGCGGTGCTGGGGTACGGGGCGTACATGCAGTGGGGGGGCGGGGGTACAGTGCCTGCATGCGGTGCTGGGGTGTGGTAAATATTTAAATTACCTGTACTATTTTTTATGCGGTAAAGTCTAGTAAGAATAACTCAGTCAAAATAAGAGGCAGAATCCGTGGTATTAGAGGTTCTGAAAAGGACTTTATTCCTTACAAAGGAATTATGGTTCGAACCAGGCAATCTTGTTCCATCACCACGAAGGTTCAGGAAGGGATAGGCAATACATTATTGACAAGTAACAATATATATATGAAAAGCATTGCATTAAGACAGATGCAGGAGGCGTAACAGCTGATAATACAGATAAGAATACACATACGTAATGAAAATAGGCGTAAATACAGGCGTATACTAGAAACGTCATTTAAAATGATGTCACAAGTGGGTGGATCCATAAGAGAATCCTGCAGTGTCAGCAGAAATATTTGGCAGAGATGCGCGCGCAGCCGCATGACGTGTGATTGACGTGCAACTAGAGGGTGAAGGGGAATTGACATTTAGCTCTACATGTGGAGACAGAAGTCTGGGGGGTCAGGTCAACCTAATCCCAAATTGTATCTAATATCTTTGTTTAAGGAACTAGTTTATCCAAAAGGAAAGGTCTCTCGGACGGAATCTATTCTATACTGACTGTTAGTGCATGTACAAGCGTCTATGTGTCTACATGAGATGCGAGGGGGCAGGAATCTTCCATGGTAACAGGGGCTATGAATTACTTGCATAAAGACAGCGAGGCCGGGCCCTTTGCTCGGTAGCTGGAAGGATGTTTACCTAAACTACTAGACAGGAATGCATTGGATGTGGAGCGGAGCAGATAACTTGAAGGTTGAATACAGTTTTTGGCAGGCAACAGGCCGCGTCAGGCACCGCTAGCCGCGCAGGGAGTAAGACAAAGTTCATGGACACGGATGCAGGTCCAGGCTGGAGCATTTCAGAGGCAGAAGCAGGAAAAGGCTTGATGACAGAATTCAGGGCCTACTCGCCTGAACTGTAAAACTAGAAAAGTGAACCATATAAAGTCGGTGGCCAATCATACTTAGGAATGGAATATTTGACCCATTCATGGCGGATCTGAAAGAGGACATGTTGACGTTGGACGCACATGCATTTGCGTCTTCATAGATGGAACTGGAGGGAACATACATGTACTTGTAGCATGTACATGGAGCCGTTGGGGTCTAAGATAGGGGACATAACTGGTCATAAAATTCATATTTCCTCAGGGGTACGGTGCGTACATGCGGTGGGGGGCTGGGGGTACAGTGCGTACATGCGGTGCTGGGGTACGGTGCGTACATGCAGTGGGGGGCTGGGGGTACAGTGCGTACATGCGGCCCTGGGGAACGGTGCGTACATGCGGTGGTACGGCGCGTACATGAGGGGGTGCTGCACGTACATGGGGGGTATGGCGCGTACAGTTGCGGGCCTGGGGTGTAGTGCGGACAGGGTGGTGTACGGTGCTGACATTTTTGGGGGTGGGGGGGCTGTACGGCTCGTACACGGGCATGAGTTTACCCGTGTACATGTGTGCTACTGCGTTGGCTCCGTACGGGCCTTCGTACGTGCGATTGTGTATTCGGACGGACGGTCGGGATTGTATTTGCGCGCTCGGGCTTGTGTTTTACGATTTGTACGTGAAACTGTCCGGCTCACTTTCGTACACTTTTCCCGACGATATTCGGACGTGGACACTTTCCGACGCACTCTCGTAGACTTTTCCCGACAATATTCGTAGTTATTTTTCACGTACGAATCGTACTTGGCAGTTTGTACGGTACTTGTGCGACTCGTACCTAAAAAAATACGGATACGGGTCGTACGCAAATTATTTTTAACGGATCGGAATCGACACCAAAGTGTCCAGAGAGAAATTACAGTTTTGTCAAACAACAGTTAAATATTTGGGACATCAGATACAGTGATGACTAAGAAAAGGGACCTCTGAGAGAATAAAAATAATAAGTCAAATGAAATTGCCACAAAACCAGAAAGAAATAATAATGTTCCTTGGTGTCGTAGGATACTGCAGACAGTGGATTGTAGGGTTTTCCCTTTTGGCGAAACCCCTGATACAGATGACAAAGAAGCGAGCAAAGGACCCAATAGAGTGGGATGATCAAAGCATGGAAGCCTTCGTATAATTACGAAAATGTTTGTGTGAAGCGCCTGCTTTAGGTATGCCAGACTATTCGAAATAATTTGCATTGTTCTGTTGTGAGAGAGATAATTGTGCACTGTCCGTCTTAACACAGAGATATGGTCTAATGCGCCGTCCGGTGGCATATTTTTCTGCTACTTTGGACCCTGTGGCATCTGCATTGCCTGATTGTCTAAAAGCCGTAGCTGCAACGTGCAGGAGTTTGGAACAGAGCGAGTCCATTGTAATGATACACCCTTTAAAAGTGTATGTCCCACATGCAGTGGCAATTCTTTTAACAAGAACCCTAACTCAGTATCTTACACCTAGTAGAATGACAAAATATGAGAGAATTATACTAGGGGCTGAAAACGTGACCATAGTCAGATGTACTGTTCTTAACCCAGCTACCCTGTTACCAGATACATACAATGAAGATGTGAAGGATGAAGTAGAACATGAATGTCTTGACGTGACAGAACTCAGTACCAAATCCCATCCTGACACACAGGAGGAACCCTTGGAGAATGCTGAACATAAGCTCTTTGTAGATGGCTCATGTATGCGCCATTAGGAAGGTGGACTAAGTGCTGCTTATGCTGTGTGTACATTGATAGGAATAGTCGAAGCATCCTATTTACCAGGAGTCAAGTCTGCACAAGTAGCCGAATTGAAAGCTTTAATTAAAGCTTGCAAAAATGGGAAAAATTGGAGAGTAACCATTTACACTGATAGTCAGTATGGTTATGGGGTTGTGCAGACTTTGGCCAGCTTTGGATGCAGCAAGACTTCCTGAGTTCTTCAGGGTCTTCCGTTAAAAATGGAAATTTTGTGAAAGAATTGCTTGAGGCAATACAATTTCCAAAAGAAGTGGCAGCGGTCGAGTGTGCTGCACATCAGTCAGGAAGTGACCATGTGACGGCAGGTAATCGATATGCTGACCAGGTTGCCCAACACTGCGCCAAATATAAAATAGCAGTGAACAAGATAATTGAAACATGTGGATTCAGCTGCCAACTTATGCTACTTTCAGGATTAGAAACGTGGAAAGAAGTAAGAGAACTACAAGATGAGGTGGAAACAAGAGAAAGAGAGGAGTGGGAAAAGATTGGTTGTCAGAGAAGGGTGGAAGATGGTGTATGGGTCTATTTGGATGGCAGGCCAGTAATGCCAGACTGTATGCTTGCACCGATGGCTAGGATGTATTATGGAGACACCCACATAGGCAGAGATGCAATGATTAGACTTTTCAGACAAGATTGGTTTAATGCAAAGTTCAGGAATGTCGCAGAGAGTCTGTGGCAGAGATGCTTAACCTGTCAACAAATGAATCCAGGCATGAAAACCATTGTCAGTATGAGAAGAATTGGAAAAGCAGAAGGTCCATTTGTAAGGCTTCAAATAGATTTCATACAGTTGCCTGTTTGTCGAGGATTGAAAAATGTACTTGTCATAGTTTGTTTATTTTCAAATGGGTGGAGGCATACCCAACCCGAAGAAATGACAGCTTGACAGTTGCCAAACTTCTATTGAGAGAACTTATTCCTAGATTTGGTTTTCCAGTAACTATTGAATCAGACAGAGGGTCTCATTTTAATAATGAAATAATTTGATTAATTTTTGAAGCATTTAAAATTGAACAAAAGCTGCACTGCACATACCGCCCAGAGGCTTCTGGAGTGGTCGAACAAGTGAATGGCACAATTAAGTCAAGATTGGGAAAAGTGTGTGCATCCACCCCACTAGACTGGCCTGATGCTTTACCTCTTGTTCTGATGGGGCACAGAAGTATTCCAGATAAGAATACCGGATTGAGTCCCCATGAAATACTCATGGGAAGAGCAATGAGACGAGCATGCATACCAGGACACAAGCTGTTGAATATATCTGATGATTTGGTGCTAGAGTATTGCAAAGAGTTGGCTGACCAAGTGCGTTCTATCTCTCGCCAGGTTGGAGAAGATGCAGTCGCCAGGCAACCGAACCAAGCGCATGATCTGAACCCCGGCGACTGGGTAGTTGTAAAGAATCACACTCGAGAATCGTGCCTAGCACCAAGGTGGGAAAAATCCCATCAGGTTATATTGGTTACAATGACAGCAGTAAAATGTGCGGGTTTGCCTAATTGGATTCATGCAAGCCATACTAAAAGAGTACCAGCACCTGACGGAGAGGGACCTCAACTAACTCAAACAGTTGGGGATGCTGAAGGTTGTACAGCTAAAGGATCCAGAATAACATATCCTGAAGTAGCTGACCAAGAACAACCGAGCACCAGTCAGGATGATTGGATCCCAATAGTAGAAATACCTAAAGTAATTGTAAGAACAAGAAGCCAAACTAGATTAGTTAGTCAGGAAAAGAGTGAGGATAGGAGTAGAAAAACGCGCTCAGGAAAGTGAAAATACAACAGTTAGGGAACCTGAGTAGGACCAGTCTAGGAGAGAACAATCTACTCAGACGGAAGAAACTGAAACCACAGCTCCTGAGTCTGAGGAGGAACAGATAGGCTTAGAAGAACTTGTTCAGGTGGCAGAAAGCCAAAGTGCAGTAAGACCTGATCAGGACCAGACAGGAAAAGAAAAACAAGTTCAGGGAGAAGAAGAAGAAAAGCCAATTGAAACAAAACCTGAACAGGGTCAGATTAAGGAAGAACGCATTCAGGCAGATGATACTATGGCAACAAGCCCTGAACAAGGTCAAATAGAGAGAGATTCCGAAAACTAAAATAACCAAGTTGTGCCACTACCCAACGAAAACAAAAGAACATTTGAAGAAAGTGAAACTGCAGTGCAAGCCAAAAAAAAGAGAAAAGGCGATAATCGGCCTAGTGTTATCAAAAGAGTGAGATACCAACTCGAAACAATAAATGAGGAACCGGACCAAGTAAACAAAGTATCCAGTCAGACTGAACAATCAAGGGAAAATCCCAAATGAAGAAGCCAAAGATTGAAAATACTGAACAATAAATTTAAAAGGAAGTCCTGAATGGACGTACATTATTTTTGAAGACTTCGAGAATCTGGAAATAAATGAAGGAAGTGATAAAGAATTAAATGCATAGCAAATTTACGAAGAAGTAAGACCAACCTGAAAGAAAAATTGTTTACCCCAAGATACCATCGCAGATAAAAATTACAAATTGAAGAGGAAATCTTCTTATCCAAAAGAAAATGGCTGACAATAGAGCTGCTGGAAAACCGAAACGAAATTGTGTAAAGAAATGTTGTAGAATATGTATATGTAGCATATTTTTTGTACTTAGAACTTGGCTAACACTGACAGTTGCCATTCCTTATATAATGGATACAATAGAAAAGAATAACATGCACACACATGAAAGAGTAGCTAACATTAAAAGAAATAGGGTAGCCTTAGAAGCACCAGATAAGAATAAGACGACGAGACAAAGTAGATTTAGAAGCACCAGATGAGTTAGACATATCGCACACTGTGACAGATAATGACACTGCTTTAAATGTATTTACAAAATTATTAGTTCAATACGTGGACACAATGGAAGTTAGTGATTGTTATGTGTGTATAAAGTTACCAGCATCAGTAGCAGAAGGTGTGACATATCATCATATTCCATTAACATATGGTATCTCTTGTAGTGTTTTAGCAAGTTTATTTTATAGAACAGGAAAACTACAATATTATTATTCTAATGTAGACGTGATTTTTTTCCAAGGTTCCTATGCGAAAGAATGTCGTTAGTACTAGAGACTCACAATTCATGGGTGAATATTTTCTAACTATGAAAGCAATAGATTTAGCTGAAGCACAAAAGCGCAATGTAACATGTAAATTACACGAAGAAGAACAGATATTTTTTAATTTAGTTGAGCAAAGGAGACTTGACTTCCAGAGAAGGGCTTCTGAACCGAAACCACAGATACCTCAGTTGGCTGAGTAAGATGAAATTTATAAAACTGGCAAGACTCATGCTGCTCTGTCCTTGGACTTTGAAAAGAAAGGGAAGATCTGCCTCCATAGATTAAAGACTGAATATAACAATGTGTTTATTGGTTCCGGTGAATGTGAGCATAATTTCTTGATTATTGGGGCATGGGGACTAAAAGGTGGAACAGATCCAGTATTTCCTGGAATGTATTATGTATGTGGCTATAAAGCTTATTTCAGATTGCCTGATCATTGGTATGGAAGTTGCTATTTTGGAATAATTTTTCCGAAAGTTTATCATGTGAAAAGCATCACTGGAAGCAATGAAGACGCAAAAGAACTAACACGCATAAAAAGAGCTAGATTTTCTGAAATAGTCGGTGACATTTTCGGTGCATTGATACCTTCAGTGGGAGTAATTCTGAATTCTCGCAAAATTTGTCAACTTTCTACAGTAGTGGATCGGTTATCTACGGACACTGGGAGGGTTCTTAATGATCAATACAGAATTGGTTGCGATCAGATCTATGGTTTTGCAAAATCGACTTGCTCTTGATATATTATTGGCAAAAGAGGGCGTAGTCTGTAAAATGTTGAAATCGCAACATTGTTGCACTTACATTCCTGATAAAAGTGTTGAAATTGGAGGATATTTTAAAAATATTACGAAATTAGAAGAACATTTGAAACCACTGGAAGCATTTCTACTATAGGTACTTGGTTTTCTAATATAGGTAAAGGTATTTTAATAATGGGAATAACATTATTAGTTTTAACAATTATGTTTTGGCACAAATGTTGCAAGAAAAGAAAGGAGTATGGAGTGAATGAAAAGGGAAAGAAGAGAAAATACGAAGAAATATAGCTGGAAGAAATAAAGGGAGATTTTTACAAAAGAAAAAGGGGCTTACAGCACAAAAGGGAAAAAGAAAGAAATGAAAGAGTTGAAGAAGAAATCGAAATAGAAAAGTTCCAAAGTTGGCATCTGAATTAGTAGTAAAAATTGGTGACGGCATAAAATGCCATCAGAGAGGGGATTGATGGAACAAGGTTTCGTAAAGAAGAAACTTGCTTGGATGCAATCCTCTCAAATAACGTATAATACCGTAATCACTTTGTTTGTAAATACTAATATTGCATTACACACAATGTATTGTATCTAGGGGATGCTTGCCTATGTGTATTACTAACCAGTAACCCGAGTGTCACTAAAAATGGCCGACAAAACCGGGAATTTCACTGAGCATGCATCTACTGCATCTACGTAGTATGACGTTTTCTATGCTTGGAGGGAAACCTTTGCAGCTGCGCAATAGCTTCTAAAATGTCCGCTTGTAACTCACATGTTAATGCACATGCTTGCTTAAACTAAACCTTGCAAGTTCTACTAAAATTGCTAATGCGAAAGATATATAAATATAAGTACATGGGATTAGAGTAGTGATTTCATTTATTTTCGTATTCTAACATGTCTTTCTCTGACTTTATTATTAGTTTGTATTTGGGCCTCAGAGATTGACTGAAATCCCTACCCCACCTGACCCGTGCGCAAGCGCACTCAACCCTGCCCTGAACTATGATGAAACCGTTGAAACCTGGCAAGAATCTCTTGGGAACCTAACCCATCGACCCGGACAGAGGAAGAAAAATTTAACAAATTACATACAATGTATTGATCATAATGTGAAATGCGGGTGGGAATAAAGCTTGGGAAAATGATTTAAGGGGTGGGAACATTGAACAATAAACCTAAAGTAAAATATTACATTTAGCATGGTGCGATGAACTCACCTCCTTGCCATGTCCAATGAGAAATAGGGGATTTCATGATATTTAAACATTTGGAGGTGGTACACGAACACAGAATAGTATATTTGAGGAAGGTTAGTTAGTTAGATGTCACAGACCCGACACCAATGCTGCCACAGACTCTGTCAGAGACGCTGTCTCAGACCCTGCAGATGCCAGAGACCCTGCTCAAGAGACCGAAATACTGATTGATAATCCAATCATCTAGAAGGGTAGTCGCGGAAGAAAATCGAGGAGAGTAGTGCCAGAGAGGGGTGCGACGCTGGCGTTGCACTTAGAAGAGGTCACCTTCCCTGCCCTGAACCTGTCCTGATCCTTTGTCTTCCACCTGTCCTGGTGGACTCCACCTGACTCATCTTCAAGGAGTTGGGTTCATCTAACATCTTAGGTAAATATATTTCTGTGAAATCAGCCCTTGTACCTGCTCTCTGTTTTTCTCCCTCTTCAGGTACTGTCATCACAATATTTTAATGAGGCTCATATTGAACAAAACTTCTTTCCTGAATGAACCCGATGTTAACATGTATTTCATTTTTGACTCACAAAATGATTGATTAGATAAAACTTTTAAAACTCATTGAGTCTGTGGTTATTGGAGAAAACCTTAAATGTTATTTCTACCTATTCTACTAGCTACTAGATTTATTGACCAGAGGAAATTTATTGTCAAGGAGATTGGATTGGTAAGATTTGGGTAAAGATAACAAAATCTTGAAGGTAAAACAAAATTGACTCCGGCGGTACAACTAGCTTATTTGTATGAATGATTATGGGCGCAGGTGAGTATATGGTGTGTGAGTAACTCAACCTGGTAACTCACTGGATCAATTCCACAGCTTCAACGCTGAAACACATGCTTTCTTTCTGAATTTTTGTTTTGATTATTTATTTATTGTGTAGTGTTGATTTTGTGATTTGATTTTGTATTGGGTTTTTTTCCCCTTTTTCGCACCTGCTGATTTATTGAATCATATTATCTCCTTCAGATTTTGGGGTATGAGTTCCTGTGGTTTGTCTTTCTGTTTTTGATTTATTGTCATTGATGTTTTAGATATATTCCCTCTTACTTTCAATAGAAACCATTACAAAAAAAATGTATAACAAATCCTTGTTACTCGTTTATCTTAACCAGCAAACAACTATTGACAAAGCCAGTCCTACTGACTGCTTTTAGGTGTAGGTCAGTTGTGATATCTGGATGCAATTACATCTCAGAGAGAAACCAAAATGCCGGTCGGGTAGCACACTATGGGAATCACAGAAATGTATTGTATATGTTCCCTTTTAGAGAGCCCTCACCTTTTTCATCCCATTAAAAGATCTGTCTTCACATATTTCTATACGACTGATTGCAGTCAGCATTTGTGGGTCCTTCCCGAAGCCTGGTTAGAAGAAGACAGCCTTGCTGGATAATAAGCAAGCCAGCGCATACAGGACCTAAGAGCAAAGAGGACTTCTGAGTTCAGTGAAGATGGTGACGGCAACAGTGAAGTGGCTAGGAAAGGTAAAATAGTCCACATCCCAAAGACTTGGTTCCAAGCTATGTGTTGGATGATGATATTGATACGGGGTTTGCAGCATATGAGGTGGGCCTGTGTATGCGAAGAGTCCCAGAAAAAGAATGGAGGGCTAGTCTGTGGGAGCACATGACTGTGGAAGCACATGTTAATTTCCTATTGGCCCTAGAGGCAGCTGGCCAGACGAGATATTCTCCTATGAATGCAGCACCTACCACCAAGTTTGGTCTGATCCCTGAGAAGGATCACCTGAGGTTCAGGGATAACCCGAAGCAGTCACACCAGTCATGGCTAGATTTTGTGTCCAAAAAAGTACCTAGGAGTGACACCAAGAAGGGTAGTTCAGGTACCCCTCAGCAGAAGGAGTGGGAGGTTCAGGATCAACAGAGGTTCTCCTAAGTACCCCAAATGAGATTATCGGGAAAGGATTCCCATACCCCTTCTGAGCACAAGGAGGGAAAGGTATGATTTCTCAAAGCCCAAGGCACCCTTTATCCCACCCAAGTGTTATGACTGTTACCAGTCAGGGCACAAGCAGCCCTCTGCCTGTCCCAGGAATCTACACACATGTGGGCACTCCCCAGGAGTAGACTGTGTGGCCTTGAAGGGAAGGTTGTCATCAGCAAGAGAGGGTAGAGCATGTCCTAATGTACCTTAGATGGGAGGTGGACTCAGAAGGTAAGCTGGCAGTCCTTCAGGGAGGTAGTCATTCCTTTTGCCAGATCACATTAAATGGGGTTCATGTAACTGCCCTGTGGGATAACTGTGCCAACCAGACCATGGTGGTGGAAAAGCTAGTTCCCCAGAGCAGTATCTGCCAGAACAGGTATGAAGGGTGACCCAGCCCCATGGGCAGGACTTTTCCTGCCTTATGACCCTGCTGTCCTTGGAATTGAGAGGAAGTAGTCCATAGATGGGTCATTATCAGTCCCCAGATATTCTTTGACTGCATCCTTGGCAAGGAACGTACACAGGTTAGAGAAGATTAGGGTGGGGCAGCCTCAACAGGTGTCACAAACCCCTCAGATTTCTGTGGGTACTGTCTCCAGATGGAGAGTACTAATAATAAAGGGGTTTGTAGAGCGCATGGTGACGCCTACCGGCGTATCCCCGCGCTGAGGAATAGAGTCAGAGATCAGAGGAGGGGAAGAGCCTAAAGGGCAAATAGGTGTGTTTTTAGAAGTTTCCTGAAGGTGGCTTCATTTTTTGCTAACCTAATATTGATGGGAAGGGTGTTCCATTTGGTTGCTGCCAGGGAACGAAAAGATCGACCTCCCATTCTGGATTTTTTTATACGGGGGATCGTGAGGAGGCCCTTTCCCATCGAGCGAAGTGCTCTGTTAGGCTCGTAAGGGACAGCTAGGTCAGACAAGTAGGACGGTGCACTGTGAGAGATAATTCTAAAGCATAAAAGAAGGGCTTTAAAAAGAATTCTCTTCCTGATGGGCAGCCAATGAAGGGTTGCCAAGGTGGATTTAGAAGCAACTCTTCTGGGTAATCTCAATACTAGCCGTGCTGCCGAGTTTTGTAGTACCTGCAGTCTCCTGATGTTCTTTTCCGAAGTACCAAGAAGAAGTACATTGCCATAGTCCATGCGAGAGGTTACTAGGGCCTGAGTCAAGGTACGCCTGGCCTCCAAAGGGAGAAGGTCCAGGGTACGGTTGAGAGTTTTCATGACCCCAACGCACTTCCCTACAATTTTATTTACATGGCTGTCAAAGGAGAGTTTGGTATCCACCCAGACACCTAAATTCTTTGCTTCTCTGCCGGGAGTAGGCAGAGGCCCCAGACAGGATGGCCACCACTCCTTGGTCCAGCTAGTGTCCTTGCCTCCAATTATCAACACCTCAGTCTTCGAGCCGTTAAGTTTGAGGCAATGTTGGGTCATCCAATCTGCAAGATTGCTCATGCAGGTTTTAAAATTTTCAGCAGCCAAGGAGGGAACTTGGGACAGGGAGATCAGCAGTTGAGTATCGTCGGCGTAAGAGACTAGCTCTACGCCGTACGATTGGACCACCCCTGCCAGTGGGGCCATATACAGGTTGAACAGGGTGGGACTTAGGGCAGAGCCCTGAGGTACCCCCTGTTCTAACACTATGCTGTCCGAGAGAAAATTGCCTCTCTGAACCTGAAAGCTCCGGTCGGTTAGGAAAGCTTTCAGCCAGCCCAGTGCCTTCCCGGTGACCCCAGCTTTGTTTAGACACTGTAGCAAGATGAAGTGTGCTACAGTGTCAAACGCAGCACTGAGGTCCAGCATAATGAGTGCCATGGTCTTACCCTCATCTGCGCCTTCCCGTAAAGTTTCAGTCGCTCTCAGGAGCGCTGTCTCTGTTGAATAGCCTGATCTAAAACCAGACTGAGAGCTGTGTAAAGCATTTTGGGATTCGAGATAGGCCATGAGTTGAATATTTGCTATTTTCTCTGCGACTTTGGCTAGGTAAGGTAGCAGAGATATAGGTCTTAAATTGTCTAGGGTATCCTGACTCACATTGGGCTTTTTCTTTATTGGAAGTACGATTGCTTTTTTCCAGTCTTCAGGCAGACAGGCTGTAGAAAAGGAAATTTGTAGCACGTGCCTAAGGTGGGGCTCCAAAACAGCCAGACTAGCAGCTATTATTTTGGGAGGAGCCGGATCCCGAGGGGAACCAGATTTAATACTTTGGCAGATTTTTACAAAGATTTCCAGGGAAGGGACCGTGAAATTACGCAGGCATAAATCTGTGGGAGCGGCATCATCACTCTCAGCAAAGTCATGTCCTGGTTTTATGTTGCCCGAAAAGTTGGCATAGATGTCAGTGATCTTGCCGGAAAAATACTTAGCGATCTTATTGCAAGTATCAACTGAATCATTAAGGGAAATATTATTAGAGGCAGTTACAGAGATTTCTTTAAAGATCTTGAAAAGCTCCTTCGAGGAATTCTCTGCTTCTATAATGCAAATGTTATAGTGGGATGCTTTGGAGGCTCGGATCATTCTATAATAGTTTTTTTGCGCTTCTTTGTAAAGGGTTTTAGTTTTTGGGCAAAAATTGATACGCCATGTCCGCTCAAGTTTTTTACAAGCGGATTTGGCTAGACGTAGTTCGTGAGTGAACCACGGATTAGCTTTATTGGCTCTCTTGATGTTAGTCAGCATACGAATCGGGGCAGTGCTATCTAAAGCAGTTGTGATGCATTTTTGTAGCTGACTATAAGCTGTTTCACAATCAGACCCTCCAGGAGGTCCAGCGTTATCAAATTTCTTAATAAAAGAGTCAAGGGAGAAATTTTTCCATTTTCTACATTGATAGCGATAAGCAGTATCAGAGCTGAGTTCGGTAGCAGGGATCTGTATTTGCATCGGAATCACGAAATGGTCAGACCAGGGTATCGGTAGAGGGGCCAGAGGGAGTACTCCAGTCCAGTTCCCAAAAATGGGGTCCAGCAAATGTCCTAATTGGTGAGTTGGGTCCTGGTTTTTAAGCTCTAGCTGTAAAGAGAGCAGATCAGACTTTATGTCAGCTGCCTCATTGTCAAGGGGGTTGTCAAAGTGGACATTCATGTCTCCCAACCCTAGCAATCTGGATTTTCTCAGTGCTAGGTGAGTTGTAGCCTCCATAAGGCTAGATGTAAAGTCATAGAGTCTTCCTGGGGGTCGGTATATAAGGATACCCGAGAGGGAATATTTCGGCCCTATTAAGATGGTAAAGGAGCCTGCTTCACTATGATCTATCGAAAGAGGAGATAGGGAGCATTCTAAAGGTGCCCTAGTTGCTATAGCGATACCCCCACCTCTACCATCCTTCCTATCAAGTCTGGAGAGGGAGTATCCCGGTGGCAAGGCCTCAATTATGACAGGGTCAGAATGCTCATCTAACCAGGTCTCAGTGAGAAACAAGATATTGAGTTCTTCATCCTCAAGGAGATGATAGATTTGATTACAATGCTTCCTAAGGGATCTGCAATTCAATAATGCCGCTTTTAGCAGCCCTTTCGTGTTAGAAGTGGTGAGGCAATTATTATCAGGAGTGAAGGGACATATGTTGCAACCATGTAGCGATATAGCCTCCATAGAGTGTTTGCAGGGGAGTGCAGTATTAGGGCATAGATCCAGCAATACCTGTCTATCATACCGCCTCTCTTGGGACTTGAAGGTGACAGGGTCCGAAGCCCCGCGCCCCGTCCGGCCGCGGACGGGCGCAGACGGGCTTGCCTTAGGCGCGCCTTCGGCGCGCAAACGGCGCTCCCGCTGCGCTCTTCCGCTGCGCTTACGTGGGACGCACATTTATGGAAAGAGGATATGGGCGTGGCCTCGCGTTACCAGCGATGGCGTCCGATGTTTACCCTTTCTACAGCGCTAGAATCCGCTGTTAGTAGGTGCCTGCTGGCGGGAAATGTCTACAACTAGCTCAGGTAGGTGCAGAGAATTAAAATACAAATAATCACAGTTTCACACAAAGTTTTATAAAAACGAGCAAATTACACCTCCGGCTTCTGCCTCAGAGGTCTATCTATTCCAAAGGCCCAGACTGAGGCCCAGATACAGAGTAAAGAGTAGGAGGTGGAGGAAATCCCCAGTCGGAGGACTAGTAGGTCACTGGAATGCAATATTAAATTTAGTAAATGTAATCTCTACAAGGAAACAGCTGCACATTTATTTTTCAGACTTTTTAAAATACTATTACCAGCCAAATTCACTGGTGAAGTTAGAATTGTAATACATATGATGGAAGAATGACTTTTATAAAGTTACCTTTGCCCTGCCTGAAGACCCCGGAATCTAAATCTGGATTTTCCTCTGCCACTTCTGCGAGCCAGTAATTAACATTTGAATAGGTGTAAATGAGGAACAAACACTGGGCAGACCTGAATGGGCAGAGATGACCCATTTGAACCTAACAGAATATGCAGGGTGGACAAGGAGGATCCCCTGTTGTACTCAGGACAAGGAAGTGAGCTCCAAGAATCATAAGACTTACCTCCTGTTAAAGCAACAGGGATTCAATAAGCTACAAGAAGCCTTTCCTTCAGCCGACCAGCTGATCAATGGCAACTGGACCTGGATGGACTCTGCCTGACACCCTGTGAGACTCTCAAGTGTCTCCACTGAGGTCCTGGAGGCTTTAGAAATGTACTCTTGTGGTGGATTGGGACTTAAAGGTCCAAAGTCAGATGGCAAAATCTTCCACCAGGACTAAACTGATTGACGTATCCGTCCTGCGCTCCATCATGGTTAGTGTCACATTGTGATTAGGTCCCGGTCTATTGCGACCATTGATTATTAGTGGTCATTTTTGCTTTCTGGTGCTATTTTTATTTAAAACGTAAAAAATTAATATCTCCAGTTCCCCTTCTTGGATTTCTGTTATTTTGATGTTGTTTGTTTAATAATTTTTACTCTTATTCGTAATTCATTTTGGTATATTTATTGTTTTGCATTTCAACTTTATTACTGTTTTAGTACTGCATAAATATTTTACACATTGCCTCTAAGCTAACCCTGTCTTCTCTGTGCCATAGCTAGCCGGCGGGGTTTAGTCCAGGCTAATATAGTGACAACTGTGGTCCACCCTGGATAAGGTTGTGATAATTACTTATGGTGAATACTTTTGTTCCTCAATAAAAAATATAATTTCTTACATTTCTACAATTTCTGTAAGAGGCATTCATGGGTGACATGATCAGTTCTATGTTTTTTAACAAATTCTGTCCCAGAGAAATTGATAGCAGTGATACACACTAAATTAAAGTGGAATTGCCTAACCTTATTGGAGTCATATGCAAAAACTCTGTTAAATGTAGTCACTTCACTTGACCCATATAGCCAAATCTGATGGAAAAAGCACAGTCCTAATTATGGCATTAATACATAAGACAGTTTTTGCAGACTAGCTGAACCCCGCACAAGGCTCTTTAGTCCGGGCTGTCCAATACAAGACCCCATTATTCCAGCCTCACAACCCTAGCCAAACAGTCTCCTTATGTCACCTACATTTTGTGGCTGGCTGTGGGTTGTACTTTGGGTTTGGTCTAGCTTCTGTAATGCTATAATGCCTTCAAAGCAAGTTGATAGCACCTGTTCGAAACCGGGGCATCAAATTACGGCACATTTGCTCTATAAGAGTCCATGGGAAGCCATCGAGAGGTTCGAAGTAACATACGCCGCCATTACACGACTTGCTTAATCTGCCATTACAGCGACCCCGCCCGCCTGCCACCATTACACGAACAGCACAGAGCCGCCATTACGCTGAGACGAGACTAAGAGGGAGACTGAAATGGCAGAAAGTCCCTTAACGGCGGCTCTTGCCGCCCGTTTGAGAGAGATAACACGAGTCTATACCATCTTTGCGCTCACCTGCTCAAATGTCCCACCTGCTCGACTGAAAATCGCAGTGGTATGGCGTAGGCACGCCGGTCTCAAGACTTGACACTACAGTAATACGCAATTTTATAATGCTTCACAATTGAAACGTAGTCATTGTGCGGATTTGAAAGCCATGCAACGTTGCGATGCATATTGTTGAGTGACTGCGTTTCTAGGCACCTTTAGTCTCGGTAGCTTAAAAACAGCCGCTAACGACTCGGGTAAGATGCGCACAAAATTTATCGTGGTCGGCCACTTACAGCACTCGAAAACCAACGTTATATATTTTCAACATGTGCACAACAATCGGCATAATACCGCAAAACTAACTCTCCCTGTCAGACATTTCTATTATTAACGTAACTGCTTTCTGAAACTAACACTGTCCTACGGTGACATTGTAATTGTGAGAAGTTGGCCTGATATGTAGTGCTCACTATTCTAGTGATCACTGTGTATCATTCCAAACGACCCTTATTGATGATTGGTTGTAAGTCAACCTTTTAGACCAGCTATCCTAGTAGCGTGGATACGAGCAGTCTTTAGGCTAAACTCTAGAGGGCGTGTTAAGCCAGCTGTTTACCATCACATATACCCCTTGAACACCAAGTGAAAGGACACCACACAAGTTGTTATGAAAATAAAAGGATATTTATTTATAACAAGACTACCCTGGCTCTTTATGAGTCAGGGAGCTAAGCACACTACAAAACTCTTAGGAAAATACTTCAGTTGTACAATTTACACAAATGCCCGAGGGGCACGAGAAACCATCTACACTAACAGTGAAATGCGAATGGTTAGAGTCTGGAGATACTGATTCCGGAGTGATCCGATCAGTGGGACTAAACGAAAAAGGAACTGGACACTTGTAGAGCGAACCTGCGATGGAGCACCGAGATGCTCGAGTTACCTAGCCCGGAGGCTGCGGCTGCGTGAAGTTCGTCAAGATGTCGGGAGTCCTCGTGTAGTCTCAGGAGCCTGAAAGAAGAAGTTGCTGGCAGGCGACCAGTGACGATGTTCAGAGCGATCCAAGCCTGGATCGGTGGTGAAGGAAAACCTGAAAGCAGAGGGGACTCAGTTCTCAACCGCTAGCCAGCGATCGTGTGGGTACCAGGAGGGTACCGGCTGAAGTCACCTCGACCAGGTGAGTGGGTGACGTCGGACTCGGCTGTTCCTCGGACCAGGAGGCGCGGCGGCGACCAGGATGGAGGGCGAGCTGTCCCACGAAGGTGTCTGCTGTCGATGATGCTGGGCCCAGGAAGGGGCAGCGGATCTTGGCAGTGGCCACCCAAGCGGGGGAGTCAAGATGGCGTCGGGAGTGGACCAGGAGGGTCCGTGGTACTCCTCTGTTAAAGGGGAGCAAGAGCCAGTCTGGAGCAACCAGACTAGTGATGAAACAATCGTGGTGCGTCGTGAAGAGGGCCACAAGCCGGTCGGCAAGTGGTCGAACAACGCGGTGAGCAACAAGGAGCGGAAGGGCCCCCACGCAGATCTCGGGGATGCTGGGGAGGCAGACTTCGATGCTGGAGCTGCTCAGGGTTAGGGCTTCTCAAACCCTAGGTGCACTCACTCGAGGGTCCCTCGGTGGGCGTGCTAGATAAGCGTCGTGCAGGTTCTGAAGATAGCCGGTCCCGCAGGTCTCGTCACACCTACGACTCTCAGCTGAGCTGATGAGGGAGGTAAAAGGTCAGAGATGGCAGGGAACTCGGGTCTCGTCGAGCTGGGCAGTCTTGATCCGTAGGAGAGACTTACAGCAAACCGCAAGCGCTTAGATGGTGCCTGCTGGTGCAGGGTGGCTACTCCTTAGCCACAAGGGAGAGTCTTCAGAAATAGTCAAGAGTTCCTTTCGTGGAAAGTAGTTCGTGATTCGGAGTTATCCGATTATCTGATTATCCAATTTGGGAAGGGGACTCGCTCCTACCTTTATTCTAAGAAAAGGGGCTGGCCCGTGACTAGGTTCTACCTATGGGTGGAGCCAGGAGGGGGGTGGTTACACCCCTAACCTTTGTCCGGCTTCGCGCCAGCTCAGGGGCTGGTGTGCCCCCGAAACTGGTTTGAGCCGGGCTATGCACAGTGAGCACCGGGGTGCCACTTGCAATCACCTTCCTTTCAGCCCTGCCTACCTGGGATACACAAACCCTGTCTGGGACGGTGCTAACACCGCCCTCGACAGGAAACCCTTTGTCCAAGCTCCCCTTGCTGGAAGGTCCCCCAGCAGCAGGAGGTCAGACTTGTGTCTGGTGGCAGCATCCATTTTGTGATGCTGAGGCTTGAGTCAACTTTAACCGGGGTTCAAGGTTACTTCCATGTCGTGTCCCTCTAAAAGGGGGGAATGCTAACCCCGTCACCAGGACTGGCGAGGGGTTCGTATTCCCATTCGTATGACACCTTACTCGACATGTATAGGTGATGCGATGCCAAAGTTAGTAAATAACCGCAAGGATTATAATGCATTAAAAGTAGTTGGCCCGCGTCACCATGGAACGGCTATTAGGACTTGGTTCCGCAAGCCGTCGACGGGCTCAGCTCGCGCCAGAGCACCGTCCCACATGATTCCCTGCACTCTGCCTTCAGGATCGATAAGGCCTGCTATAGGAGTGACTGATAGGAATCCATGTGTCCATTTTAGGGTTTAGGTGTAGGAATACTACACCTACAGCAACGGGTGATTACACCACGTGGCCCCAGCTGTCGTGCAGCCAGTTGTGTCAGATTTGGGCGGCCATTCCAGGGGTGGCATAATACATGCTTCAGCCCCTGGTAGGCCCTGGGTACACCGATGTCCTGGATACCTGTGGTATGCTGAGACAGGGACTGACAAGGTGGCCCAGTTCCAATTAGTGGATGCACCTAACGTACATGTGTGTTAATTTCGAGAGAGAACAGCTAGGCTGTGGGTCTGATTGGCAGGCCCACAGCCGGAGAAAGTCGTAAACCAATGAAGCAAAAGCAAAAAATCTGGGTGATCATAGGATTGCAGACCCTACTCTCCTACATGACCCCCCCCCAAACTTCGGGACAATAAGCTAACCTTGACCAGGTGAGTCTTCTTGCTCTAAGTGGAAATACCTGGAGAGCCCATCTGCATTGCCATGATCAGTGCCAGGTCTATGCTCCACTGTGAAGTCCATCCCCTGTAGGGAAATGGACCACCTAAGTAGTTTGGGGTTTTCACCCTTCATTTGATTTAGCCACAAGAGGGGCTTATGGTCGGTCTGAATCTTGAAGTGAGTGCCAAACAAGTATGGCCTCAACTTCTTCAGGGCCCAAACCACAGCAAAGGCCTCCCTCTCAATAGCTGACCAATTCTTCTCTCTGGGGGTCAGCCTCCTGCTAATAAAAGCTATGGGCTGGTCATGACCATCAAAATTCAGTTGCGATAGAACAGCTCCCACACCCAGCTCCGAAGCGTCTGTTTGGACAATGAATGGTTTGGAGTAGTCTGGACTCTTTAGGATAGGTGCTGTGCACATGGCCTGCTTTAGGTCATCGAATGCCTTCTGACAGCTTGCTGTCCACTGAACTTTTTTTGGCATCTTTTTACTTGTCAGGTCGTTTAGCGGGGTCACAATGGATCCATAATTTCTGACAAATTTCCGGTAATAACCAGTCAGGCCCAAGAAAGCTCGAACCTGAGTCTGGGTGGTTGGAGGAGCCCAGTCCTGGATGGCCTGTATTTTGCTCTCCAATGGTTGAACCTGGCCTCCACCTACAAGGTGGCCCAGGTATACAACCTGTGTCTGCCCTATCTGGCACTTGGTGGCCTTGATAGTGAGGCCTGCCTTCTGCAGGGCCTCTAACACTTTCCTCAGGTGGACCAGGTGATCCTCCCAGGTGGAGCTAAAGACAGCGATATCGTCCAGATACGCCGCACAGAAGTCGTCCAACCCAGTGAGAACTCGATTCACCAGCCTTTGGAAGGTGGCAGGTGCATTTTTCAAACCAAAGGGCATTACCACGAACTGATAATGCCCACCCGGGGTAGAAAATGCTGTTTTGGGCTTGGCCTCCTCAGCTAACCTGATTTGCCAATACCCAGCTGTCAGGTCAAACGTACTTAAGTAGTTGGCCGAGGCCAACCGGTCGATAAGTTCGTCTGCTCTTGGTATCGGGTGGGCGTCGGTCTTAGTGACCGCATTGAGACCTCTGTAGTCCACGCAAAACCTCATCTCTTTCTTACCGCCCTGGGTGTGAGGTTTCGGCACGAGCACTACGGGGCTAGCCCAGGGGCTGTCCGAGGGTTCAATGACTCCCAGCTCCAACATTTTCTGCACCTCTGTCTTGATGCAGTCTCTGACATGATCAGGTTGCCGATAGATTTTACTCTTTACGGGCAGACTGTCCCCAGTGTCGACCTCGTGGGTACACCACTTGGTCTGACTGGGTGTCAGAGAGAACATATGTCGAAAGGATTGAAGAACCTGTTTACAATCCTCTTGTTGATGTCCAGAGAGGCTGCCACAAAAGACAACACCATCTACTGATCCATCGTCAGGGTTCTGAGAGAGCAGGTCTGGGAGAGGGTCACTCTCCTCCTCCTGTCCCTCATCTGTGGCCATGAGCAAGCCCATGCCCTCCCTGTCGACATATGCCTTGAGCCTGTTTACGTGGAGCACCCTGTGGGGGCTCCGGGGAGTTCCCAGGTCTACCAGGTAGGTGACCTCTCCCTTTTGCTCAATGATCGTGTGGGGCCCAGACCATTTGTCTTTGAGTGCTGCTGGGGCCACTGGCTCCAGCACCCACACCTTCTGTCCAGGCTGGTACACAGTCAGGACAGCCTTTTGGTCGTGCCAAGCTTTCTGTAATTCTTGGCTCGCCTCAAGGTTTTTAGACGCCTTTTCCATGTACTCCGCCATCCGCGAGCGGAGACCGAGCACATAGTCCACAATGTTTGATGCCGGCTTTCTGAGAGGTCTCTCCCATCCTTCCTTTACCAAACAAAGGGGTCCCCTTACAGGATGTCCGAACAGAAGCTCAAAAGGGCTGTAGCCAACCCCCTTCTGCGGGACCTCTCTGTAGGCGAACAAGAGGCAGGGTATCAGGACATCCCATCTCCGCCGAAGCTTTTCAGGTAGTCCGTGAATCATCCCTTTTAGGGTCCGGTTGAATCTCTCAACCAGCCCATTGCATTGTGGGTGATAGGGTGTGGTGAACTTGTAGTTGACACCACATTCCTTCCACATAGCAGTCAGATATCCCGACATGAAGTTTGCACCTCTGTCTGAGACGACCTCCTTAGGGAAGCCCACTCTGGAGAACCCTCCAAGTAGGGCCCGTGCCACCACAGGTGCCGTAGTGGTCCTAAGGGGAATAGCTTCAGGATACCTGGTGGCGTGGTCCACCACCACCAGTATAAACTTGTGCCCTGATGCTGTCTGGGGTTCCATTGGTCCGACAATGTCGATCCCCACTCGTTCAAAGGGTACCCCCACCACTGGTAGTGGTATGAGGGGGGCCTTTGTCGTGCCACCTGACTTACCACTGGCTTGGCAAGTGACACAGGAGCGGCAAAACTCCTTCGTATCTTCGGACATGTGGGGCCAGTGAAAGTGTGGAACAATTCTGTCCCAAGTCTTATTCTGGCCTAAGTGACCTGCAAGGGGAATCTCGTGGGCCAAGGTGAGAAGGAAACCTCTCAGAGACAAGGGGATGACCAACCTCCTGGTCGCACCAGGTTTGGGGTCTCTTGCCTCGGAGTACAGGAGTCCATCGTCCCAGTACACTTTGTGGGTACCTGTGGCGTTCCCTGCAGCCTCAGCAGCGGCCTGCTGTCTGAGGGGTTCAAGTGAGGGGCAGTCTAACTGTGCCTTCCCCAGGTCTTCCCTGGAGGGTCCCCCTGAGCCCAGAAACTCAACCTGACCAGGTTCAAGCTCTTGCGGCTCAGTTTCCCTCAGTTCTTTAAGGTCAGCCTCCTCGGAGACTTGATCCACAACCTGGGGCAAGGGGGAAGGCGAAGCCTTACCCTTACTGCTCCTTTTCTTGGAAGGTGTCTGGTCCGTTCTTCCAGGATCCAGCACCTGTTCAGTGGGGCATCTTTTGGCCTGTGACCTGGTCACAGCAAGGACATGTGCTGGCAAACCTAACATTTCCATGTGAGTCCTCTGCTCCACTTCTGACCATTGTGACGTTTCCAAATCATTGCCCAACAGACATTCTACGGGGAGGTCTGAACTAACCACAACCTTTTTCGGGCCACTTACCCCTCCCCAGGAGAAATCAACAACTGCCATACTGTGATTGGTAGTGACGTTGCTGGCATTGGTCACTAGGTAACTGGTACCTAGCATGATCTGTCCAGGGTCCACGAAGTTAGGCGTCACCATGGTGACACTGGCACACGTGTCCCTGTAGGCCTGAGCCACTTTTCCATTTATCAAAGGTGTCTGCCTGTATTTGCCCAAAGTATTGGGACTGGCATCAGGGGACATATCCATATCCCCTGTATAGACAAGGACGGCCTGAGTGAGCGTGCCGACTAAGTCGTCACTCCCCTCGGTTCCCAAGGTTAACCCAACTAATGCCTTGGGAGGCGCACTACCACTGCTGACTGTACTAGGGGGCGCAGGTGCCTTAGGGGCTGCAGTGGTAGGAGTTTGCCCTCCTTTCTTGGTGCACTCACTAAACCAGTGAGTCTTACTTTTACAGTATTGGCACCACCTTTTTGACTGGCCTTCTTGAGTCTTCTTCTTCTGTGAAGCCTGACCCCCACCCTCTTTGGTTTGTTGGGGACCTGTCGAAGACTTCTGGTCATTTTGTTCGTTCTTGTTACCCTTTTGGTCTGCTTTCTTCTGACCACCCTGGTTCTGATTCTGGTTCTGCTTGACCCTTGTTCTGACCCATCTGTCTGCCTTCTTTCCCAATTCTTGGGGAGAGGTCAGATCCGAGTCGACAAGGTGCTGATGCAACAATTGGTTCTGACAGTTGTTTAAAATCTGTTCACGCATGATAAGATTGTACAATCCTGTTTAATCAGTAACCTTGCTACCCAGCAACCAGCCTTCCAAAGCCTTAGTGGCACAATCGACAAAGTCAGCCCAATCCTGAGACTGAATTTTCTGGGTGTCCCGGAACAGCACCCGGTACTGTTCCGTGGTTAAGCCGAACCCATCAATCAGTGTGTTCTTCAGGACTTGGTAGTTGTTAGCATCCTCAGCTCTTGTAGTGAGGAGCTTGTCCCTTCCTTTACCTTCAAAGGAAAGCCACAGTATAGCTGCCCACTGACTTGGGGGGACGCACTGGACAGTGCAGGCCCTCTCCAAGGCAGTTATCCACTTGTGGATGTCGTCCCCTTGTTTAAAGGGGGGCACTATTTTACTCAGGTGTCTAGTGTCTATACCCCTGTCTTTCTCTCTATTGAGAATGCTGCCACCAGCGGGATCTAACCCACTTAATTTCTGCTCTCGGGCCAAGGCAAGTCTTTCTTTGGCGAGGGCAAGTTCTTCCCGCTCGATCCTCAGATTGACCTCCCGCATCTTCGCTTCATGCTCCCTCCTCTGAGGGGAAGTCATTCCTCTCTGAGAAGGTGCCTGAGAGACATGTGTATGAACCGATCTGCCAGAGCCTCTGGAGAGAGACCTAGCTCGTCCGTTCCCAAGGTTAAGCCTGCTTGAGCGTGGGCCCGGGGCTCCCCCAGTTCCATTCTCATGCCTGCTTAAGTTGGTCCTTGTAAGCCTGCCGACTACCACTGGACCTTTGTCTGCCTCGTCTCCCGATAACTCGTCCTCGTCCTCCTCCTCTGTGTGAGGGTCGAGGTCTGGGTCACCGAGGGTTCCCTCTAAGGGAGGCATGTTCCCATCTGCACTGGGGGGACCTGGGTTAGAGGACCTCCTAGCATCGTACGCCTCTAAGAGACCTATCAGTATTGCGATGGTAGGGTTAGAACCCTGGTTTAGCTTCCTGGAGGCACACAGTTGTCGCATCTCCTTGAAGCTAAGAGTTGCATATCGTGACACGACCTGTGGAGGGTCACTGACCACTAAGGGAGTCCCTGCAGACTCTCCGTGGACCGACATGCTTTTCTAGTGAGGTGTAAGTGTTGCACCTACCTACACTATGGGTTTACCTACTGATCCCTTGCTAAGAGTTGTAGTCAGGGTGTGCTAAGCCCTGTTACACTACAACAGCCGGTTCAGTAGAACTCGGAGTATTCTAAGTTAAGTTATATGTACCTGGGTACTTATGTGATCTTTCACTGCGATATTCTTAGGATACGTGTGTGGTAAAACAACAGCAAGCTCAAATCCCAACCGCTGCTCACCAATGTGAGAAGTTGGCCTGATATGTAGTGCTCACTATTCTAGTGATCACTGTGTATCATTCCAAACGACCCTTATTGATGATTGGTTGTAAGTCAACCTTTTAGACCAGCTATCCTAGTAGCGTGGATACGAGCAGTCTTTAGGCTAAACTCTAGAGGGCGTGTTAAGCCAGCTGTTTACCATCACATATACCCCTTGAACACCAAGTGAAAGGACACCACACAAGTTGTTATGAAAATAAAAGGATATTTATTTATAACAAGACTACCCTGGCTCTTTATGAGTCAGGGAGCTAAGCACACTACAAAACTCTTAGGAAAATACTTCAGTTGTACAATTTACACAAATGCCCGAGGGGCACGAGAAACCATCTACACTAACAGTGAAATGCGAATGGTTAGAGTCTGGAGATACTGATTCCGGAGTGATCCGATCAGTGGGACTAAACGAAAAAGGAACTGGACACTTGTAGAGCGAACCTGCGATGGAGCACCGAGATGCTCGAGTTACCTAGCCCGGAGGCTGCGGCTGCGTGAAGTTCGTCAAGATGTCGGGAGTCCTCGTGTAGTCTCAGGAGCCTGAAAGAAGAAGTTGCTGGCAGGCGACCAGTGACGATGTTCAGAGCGATCCAAGCCTGGATCGGTGGTGAAGGAAAACCTGAAAGCAGTGGGGACTCAGTTCTCAACCGCTAGCCAGCGATCGTGTGGGTACCAGGAGGGTACCGGCTGAAGTCACCTCGACCAGGTGAGTGGGTGACGTCGGACTCGGCTGTTCCTCGGACCAGGAGGCGCGGCGGCGACCAGGATGGAGGGCGAGCTGTCCCACGAAGGTGTCTGCTGTCGATGATGCTGGGCCCAGGAAGGGGCAGCGGATCTTGGCAGTGGCCACCCAAGCGGGGGAGTCAAGATGGCGTCGGGAGTGGACCAGGAGGGTCCGTGGTACTCCTCTGTTAAAGGGGAGCAAGAGCCAGTCTGGAGCAACCAGACTAGTGATGAAACAATTGTGGTGCGTCGTGAAGAGGGCCACAAGCCGGTCGGCAAGTGGTCGAACAACGCGGTGAGCAACAAGGAGCGGAAGGGCCCCCACGCAGATCTCGGGGATGCTGGGGAGGCAGACTTCGATGCTGGAGCTGCTCAGGGTTAGGGCTTCTCAAACCCTAGGTGCACTCACTCGAGGGTCCCTCGGTGGGCGTGCTAGATAAGCGTCGTGCAGGTTCTGAAGATAGCCGGTCCCGCAGGTCTCGTCACACCTACGACTCTCAGCTGAGCTGATGAGGGAGGTAAAAGGTCAGAGATGGCAGGGAACTCGGGTCTCGTCGAGCTGGGCAGTCTTGATCCGTAGGAGAGACTTACAGCAAACCGCAAGCGCTTAGATGGTGCCTGCTGGTGCAGGGTGGCTACTCCTTAGCCACAAGGGAGAGTCTTCAGAAATAGTCAAGAGTTCCTTTCGTGGAAAGTAGTTCGTGATTCGGAGTTATCCGATTATCTGATTATCCAATTTGGGAAGGGGACTCGCTCCTACCTTTATTCTAAGAAAAGGGGCTGGCCCGTGACTAGGTTCTACCTATGGGTGGAGCCAGGAGGGGGGTGGTTACACCCCTAACCTTTGTCCGGCTTCGCGCCAGCTCAGGGGCTGGTGTGCCCCCGAAACTGGTTTGAGCCGGGCTATGCACAGTGAGCACCGGGGTGCCACTTGCAATCACCTTCCTTTCAGCCCTGCCTACCTGGGATACACAAACCCTGTCTGGGACGGTGCTAACACCGCCCTCGACAGGAAACCCTTTGTCCAAGCTCCCCTTGCTGGAAGGTCCCCCAGCAGCAGGAGGTCAGACTTGTGTCTGGTGGCAGCATCCATTTTGTGATGCTGAGGCTTGAGTCAACTTTAACCGGGGTTCAAGGTTACTTCCATGTCGTGTCCCTCTAAAAGGGGGGAATGCTAACCCCGTCACCAGGACTGGCGAGGGGTTCGTATTCCCATTCGTATGACACCTTACTCGACATGTATAGGTGATGCGATGCCAAAGTTAGCAAATAACCGCAAGGATTATAATGCATTAAAAGTAGTTGGCCCGCGTCACCATGGAACGGCTATTAGGACTTGGTTCCGCAAGCCGTCGACGGGCTCAGCTCGCGCCAGAGCACCGTCCCACATGATTCCCTGCACTCTGCCTTCAGGATCGATAAGGCCTGCTATAGGAGTGACTGATAGGAATCCATGTGTCCATTTTAGGGTTTAGGTGTAGGAATACTACACCTACAGCAACGGGTGATTACACCACGTGGCCCCAGCTGTCGTGCAGCCAGTTGTGTCAGATTTGGGCGGCCATTCCAGGGGTGGCATAATACATGCTTCAGCCCCTGGTAGGCCCTGGGTACACCGATGCCCTGGATACCTGTGGTATGCTGAGACAGGGACTGACAAGGTGGCCCAGTTCCAATTAGTGGATGCACCTAACGTACATGTGTGTTAATTTCGAGAGAGAACAGCTAGGCTGTGGGTCTGATTGGCAGGCCCACAGCCGGAGAAAGTCGTAAACCAATGAAGCAAAAGCAAAAAATCTGGGTGATCATAGGATTGCAGACCCTACTCTCCTACAGTAATGTTAAACAAGTTTTACGTGCTGCTGCGGTGAGCGAGCCCAGCTGCCAGACATTGAGGGAATCGCCCTGAACACCACCGCCTTTCTTCGAGGTCAAGCAGAAATGCCTCGGAGAAACGCAGCGGCATTTTCAGATTCGGGGGCGTATTTTTCTTTCTCTCCTCTTGCCATTGGCTGGAATGTTTACATTCCAGAGGAGAGAAAGAAAGTAACAAACATGCCCCCGAATCCGAAAAAGATGGGGCTTGTTTGGAGAGACAAAGCTCTTCTCCAATGGCTGACCAGCATTTAAGAGGCCAGCCAATGGAGAAGAGGGAAGAAGAGGGGCGGGTTAAAGCCCCACTTCTAAAACGTTAAATCTCGCAAGCGAGACTGCGCAAGCGCAGCCTTCGCTAGCCAAGACCTAAAAAGGGGTGGCTCGGGATTCAGTTCTTTTACTTGAAATGAAGGATTTTCTATCTGGCGGAAGAAAAAGCTGAAATAAAGCCATTTTGGGCATTAAAAATCTTGATTCCCCATGTACATCAGCAGTTTTTACTTGTATACGTGTTTATATCCTCATATTTGTCGTATGTTTTCTGAAAAGTAATGTGCCTGGTCTGTTCTTCTGGAGTAAGCAATTCATATACCTTGCCTTTCTAGTGTGTGTCGTTTCCATCACAATTGCTTCGAGTCAAAATAAACCTTCCAGTAAAGTGTGGCGGAAAGGGATAGGATTCAATAATGTGGTGAGTGGGTGTCATAGAGATGGAACCGAAAAACTCCTAATTGGCGACCCTTTTGGAGCACCTTTCCATGATGACCACTTGCAGCAATTAATAAGTTGCCTCCTGTGTCTATCTGCCCTCCTTAAGCAACGTCACTGGGACATAATGTCCATCATTTCTGGTCCTAGCGTAGCATCCGTTTCGCTGGCAGTATTGAGGTTCATTGACTGAGTTGTGTGTTGGTTTGCGATGCTGGAATAACAGGTGACGCTGCTGGCCAGGATTGTGGTGCATTGGCAGACTTGTTTGTGGGTCCATAGCCAACGGTGCTTTAGGGCAGTGCTGTAGGTTAGAAGGTTAGCTGCCAAGATGCAATATATCTGTCCATTGGAACTGTCTTTGCACCACCCGAATGATGTTTTTTCTTTTCCCCTCTTCTTGTTGCCACAGTGTGAAAGGCAGCCCTTTTTTGCCAGAGATTCTGTCACACCTCACATGTTTAAAGTCATTCTTCATGAGGGATGTGGAGCATTTATACTGACAATGTAGCTCAAACCACATCTGGGTTGGCAGATAAGTAAACTCAGTCTTGCTTGTGATTTTGGCGCACAGTGGTCCAATGACAGTTTTCTGCTTCTCTGCAGGGGCGTTTATCATTTCATCCCTGGCTCTGCATGCTAAAGGATGTTAATAGCAACCAGATGCCCTCTGCTGATCACAAACCCGCTCAGCATTACACCAGACTCTGCCCATGCTTCACCTTCTGACCCTGCCATTTGCATTCCCCCCTTTCTCCTCTGGTGATATCTGCACCAAGTAAAAAATATATCTGAATAGTAAAATCAATCTTTACTGGTCTAAAAAAAAATTCTAGGCCCATGCGTAAGTAGATCAACTATTCCTCCATTATGCTTTGCTTTCTGGAATTTGTAATGGCATAAACAGGACTAACAAGGGTTACAAGTCCCTGAGTGCTAAACAGAAATAAGGATCGGATGAATTACTCACACACAAAGCTAGATTGAGAGCTCTATCTTTATTAGTTCGACATACATTCGACAAAACATACATTCCATATTTTGGGTAAATAATTGTACCTAGTAAAAATATAAAAACAACAGGAGTTATGACAAGAGTAATCATTTTCAATAAGCCAAAATTTATTGGAGCTAATACAAAACTGTTGGCCTGCTTACCACTTCATTTGTGTGGAGATATATATATATATATATATTATTCCCCATCATACCTACTATATCCCAAAATTGCATAAGAATGAGTCACCTGTACCAGGCAGGCTTATTATATCAGCACGAAAGAGCCTTTTTGAAAACACATCCAGATATTATTTACAAGAATTCGTAACCAGCCCCCCTCTATATATATTCGTGACACCACCGATTTTCTGCAAAAACTCAATGAACAGACATGGGCCAGCGATTATATATTTTTAACTATGGACATTACTGCCCTATACACTAGTATTGCACATACAGACGGGCTTTAGGCTGTTGAGTACTATCTTGGCAAAAGACCAATTGAAATGCATAGTCACATCCAAATGATTCTCAACATGAAACATTGGTGCCTTCATAACAATGTCTTTCTGTTTGATAACATTGTTTTTCAACAATTGAGAGGTGTGGCTATGGGGGCATGCTTCTCCCCAAGCTATGAGTGTCTTCATGTAGGCTGGTGGGAGGAGCATGTGCTCAAGGTGAAACATAAAAATGACTGGCTGTCACATGTAGTACAATGGTGGAGATACATCAACGATGTTTTTGTTATGTGAAGAGGGACAGTGTTACAAGCAGAGCAATTTGTAAAGAATATTAATGCGAACATTCTAAACTTCCAGTTTACGGTGAATATTGATGTGAAAACCACCAACTTTCTTGATGTAAGGGTGTATATCGAGCAAGACAAAATTGAGACCTGCCTTTTAAGAAAACCTACTGCCGGAAACTCAGTGCTGCATGCACAGAGTTTCCACCCACATCATACCATAACAAGTATTCCATATGGAGAATTTCTCCGTATACGTAGGACATGAAGTACAGTGAAAGACCTTGCACAACACCAGTTAGAAGCCAAGCAGAGGTTTATTGAAAGAGGCTATAAGCCCCAGAACCTGGGGATCACTTTCAAGAAAGAGAATAGTAAGGACGGGACTATGCTATTGAATCCCAGTATGGAGAAGGAGGTTGTAAAAATACCTACAGCCACAACCACTCCAGAAATGAATAAATCACATATTAGACTAGTAACCACATATAGCAAACAGGCTACTAAGATTAGTGCAATAATAAACCATCAATGTCCTATCATCCTCACCGATGCTAAGCTTAGACAAGTGCTTCTAGAAAGGCCAATTTTCCCTTTTTCGCAAGGCGTAATTACCAAGTCAGAACCAGTCCAGAAACAGCTAATAAAATCAGCTGGCTGACACTAAGACATTTAAAAAAAAATGCAAAATGCATGTAAATTTGGTATTACCACCTCCTACAACACAGTATTGAGCTCAAAGGGCACTACACATGCAAAACAGACCATGCTGTGTATGCACTACAATGTAATGATGGCCTACGCTTGCTTGCACCAAGCTGCAAGTGTTTGTTAGAATCTTGCAACATCTGTGTGCAATTCTTAATTCTGACCCTACATACCCTGTAGCGAGACACTTCAAGGCTGCCCATGGAAATGACCTGAGCTGTATTCAATACTTTGTAATTGACGCCGTGCAGGCACACAAAAGAGGAGGTAACCATGAAAAATTACTCCACCAATTGAAATCCAGATACATTATGGAATTAGACACCAAGGCCCCATTAGGTTTGAACATCGGTGAGGATCTTTATAATTATTTATAATTATTAGTAATCATTCATGAACTCGTTATCACACTAATATGACTTGTCCCCATTCCAGCTACGTAGTGCTGAGTCTCTCTACATATCTTTTTAACCAGAGCAGTTTTTATCTATACATACTTATATCATATCGTTTTGATAAATGACAATATATGGAAACACCCATGTTGGTTAAATATATGTCTACGTATCAGGCTCCTAAGCTGATTAAGTCTCCTAGTTTTAACGCATCAATTGGGTTTTATTTTAATGGATCTCACATTTGTGATATCCCATTATTACAATGTATTAGCACTTTTTGAACTGTATTATGCACTTTTGCACTGTAGCACCAATAGCACCTTAACGTGGAACATTCTCATTATCTTACAGATGAGTTCGAGTGCAATATCATATGTATGCTGGCTATTGTGTATTTGCACCAATGGCACTTTAATGTGTAACATTTTCATTCTACTGTAGTTGAGATCAAGTGACATGCAACATATACGTAGGCTATTTGCGAATTTGCACATGAGATGTCCATATATTGGCATTTACGAATTATAATAGGTATTTGTACATTCTATTAATGGTTTATATTTATTCTCTTTAGATATATATATATAGCATTGTAGTTATTTCTACCTCTGTTAGCTATAACTTTGCACATTTATATGAGTTGGGATATATCAATAAGCTGTACAATGTATATACTGTTTATGCTACGATTTTAATGATATTGGGTTTTGACATCCAGCATTCTCATGTATAAATTCTGAACATAATGAAATTCTGTCTATGTGGAGGTACGATATGTTACTCCTCCGTAGGTGCCATAGTGTTTCTTCTATAATTATTGATGCCATCACTAGTCACATGAGGTAAAGGTTTCCTTTAAATATTCTGTATAAGCGTAGTGTGGTCATGTGATCAAGGCCACAAAGCGTGGCCGAAACGTGTCATGGGCAGCATAAGCTTGCACCAGCAAAATCGGATTCCGTGCATAACTTGCACTCAGATTGTTGTTTGATATATATATATATATATATATATATATTACCTACTGGCGGTCGCCAGTAGGTAGTTATAGTTAGGACCACGTTTCCATAGGAAATCCTCAACATTCTATTTTGAATAACTTTGGCGCCGGTCGACGAATCCTCGCGAATTTTTCAAAATAGGTGGGGCGCTACGCTCCGCTCCTACCCTGAAAGTCTCGGGGGGATTCGTCAAGCGGGGGCTGAGATAAAAGGGGGGTCCCAAAACGCGTTTTTCCCATGCATTTTTCCATAGGACCTTTAGACAGGGCTACAGCCCGAACGGCTGAACAGAATTACTAGAAATTTGGCAGAGAGGTAGTCCTCAGGTCAAGGAAGTGCCTTTTGTAGGTTTGGTGTAAATCTGTTCAGTAGATTCTGAGAAAATAGCCTTTAAATCAATATATATATCTGAGCCAGCTTACGGTGCGCTTACGGTACGCTTACCGTACGCGTACGGTGGCGTGCGCGAGCGCGATTCTGATTGGCTCTTAGATCTTAGTAAACATTCGAATCGGCCGAAACCAGGAAGCGGCGGCCGCCATTTTCTCTCTCGCACTGAAAGTTAGGTTGTAAAATAAAGCCAAAAAACATGTAAAGGGGCTGTTTAGACAGCTCCCACACACATAGCCATGTTGAGGGAGTCCCCAAAGACCCCCCAAGGCCAAAAATGCAATTTTTATTTTTTCGCTAATTTCGCTGATTACGCTTACCGTACGCGTACGGTAAAAAATTATATAAAAAAAAAAAACTATCCACACTCTCCCCACCCCGTGTGCAATTGGTGGCCGCAGGCCACCAATTGTCCATGGCTTATCTGATGTGTGATAAACTAGAATATTTTAAACAAAAATAATAAAAGAAAAAATTATCCACACATCCACCCCGTGTGCAAATGGTGCCCGAAGGGCACCATTTGTGCATGGCTTATAAAAATTACGAAAAATTAAAATATTACCTTTCAAAACGAAGTGCATCATATGTCCTCCATGTGCGCACGGTGCACGAAGCGCATCGTGCGTACATGGCCCATCTAGCGTAACGTGGGCACGCGGTGCGCGTAGCGCACCGTGTGCCCACCGTGCGTGCACGGCACTAACTGCGTAAAGTGGGCGCGCGGTGCGCGAAGCGCACCGCGTGCATACTGTGCGCGCACGGTGCGCGAAGCGCACCGTGCGCGCACGGAACGAACTGCGTTAAGTGGGCGCGCACGCCACGAATGGCGTAAAGTAACTTAGCATTTAAAAAACCGTACAAATTCACTGAAAAAAACATAGGTTTCACACACGTTATAGTTAGGAATTAGCATTTAAAAAACCTTGCAAATTCACTGAAAAAACCATAGGTTTCACACATGTTATAGTTAGCGGAAATTTTACTGATAAAAAACCAGTGAAATTCCCCCGTTATAGTTAGTGCAGGCAACTATAACTCACGCGACCGCAATCTTCTGCTGATGACATATGTGTCTTTATGAAAAAAAAATATTTGTAATATATGTATAGCTAAAAATGTATGGAAGAAGACATGGGCAAATAAGTGTGTAAATACAGTATTAGCATCAGCAGAGGATTGCGGTCGCGTGAGTTATAGTTGCCTGCACTAACTATAACGGGGGAATTTCACTGGTTTTTTATCAGTAAAATTTCCGCTAACTATAACATGTGTGAAACCTATGGTTTTTTCAGTGAATATATATATATATATATATTCACAGAAAAAACATAGGTTTCACACATGCTATAGTTAGCTGGACATTTCAATCGTACAAAACCAATGAAATTCCCCCGTTATAGTTAGTTCAGCTAACTATAACTCACGCGCCCGCAATCCACTACTGATGACGTCACATATTACATCACTCATGACATGGTCAGTGACATCACTCATGACATCACTGATGACATCTCAAATGACATCACTGGTGACATCACTGATGATGTCATGCATTGAGTATGTGTTTCTGAACAGTTTTAATATATTTAATAAATATAGGGAAAGGCCTATTGAAGAATGAGTGGGTGTACAAGTGTGTAAATAGATGATTTTCTGTGGTGCGTAACTGACTCTATAAGTGAGTCATTATATATATCTTACTGCAGACTAGTGACTTAACTTTGTAAATATCTGTATGTGTCTGTGTGTTGTTGTCTAAGTGGCTCCATGGTTTTGTGAATAGCTATATGAGTGTCTATATGTGTTTTTGATTGGTTGTCTGAGTATCTGTATGGGTGCCTGTGTGTTTGTGTGGGTAGGGTGTGTGTTACTCTGTGCATAGATGTGTGAGTGGGTGATTCTATGGATGTATGGTTCTAAGAGTGCATCTGTGAGGGACTGTATGGTTGGATGAGTGTATGTATGGGTGTGTTAGGGATTGAATGTATATCTCAGTGCTACATGTGAGACTAACTACATATGTGAAAGGCAGTATATATCTGTGTAAGAGTATATAAGTGGGTAAATGTGAGAGTGTTTGATTCTGAGAGTGGCTGTATGGATGCGTGTGTGCTTGTATCAGTGATTGTATAAGAGCGTAAGAATGTGGTACTATTTTTATGAGTAAGTGAACTTGAGTGTGTTTAACTGTATAGGTGAGTAAATAGGACTGTGTTTAATTTCTTGCACGACTGACTGGGTGTGTCAGTACCTCAATGGATGATTGGCGGTGTGTGAGTGTCTATAAAGGTGTGTAGATTCATATGATAGTCTTGTATGGAGTGACTGTAAGTATGAGTGACTGAAAAGGAGAATGAGTGGAGTTGTATGTAGACCTAAGAGTTAATAAGTGAGTATGTAGTTATATGTATTGGAGTATGTATGGTTTTGAGAATGGAACTCTGAAATTTTCAGTCGGCGTATCAAAGGTTATGTTAGGGTGTGAGAAGATGTGGTAATTTATCACATGGATGACGTCATCAGTGATGTCATCAGTGATGTCATTTGAGATGTCATCAGTGATTTCATGAGTGATGTCACTGACCATGTCATGAGTTATGTAATATGTGATGTCATCAGCAGTGGATTGCGGGCGTGTGAGTTATAGTTAGCTGAACTAACTAAAACGGGGGAATTTCATTGGTTTTGTACGAGTGAAATGTCCAGCTAACTATAACATGTGTGAAACCTATGTTTTTTTCAGTGAATATATATATATAGATATATATAGATATATGTATTTAGATATATATATTCACTGGAAAAAACATAGGTTTCAGGCACATTATAGTTCGAAATTAGCATTTAAAAAACCTTAGAAATTCACTGAAAAAACTATAGGTTTCAGGGACGTTATAGTTAGTTGGACATTTCACTTGTACAAAACCATAGAAATTCCCCCGTTATAGTTAGTTCAGCTAACTATAACTCACGCGCCCGCAATCCACTACTGATGACGTCACATATTACATCACTCATGACATGGTCAGTGACATCACTCATGACATCACTGATGACATCTCAAATGACATCACTGGTGACATCACTGATGATGTCATGCATTGAGTATGTGTTTCTGAACAGTTTTAATATATTTAATAAATATAGGGAAAGGCCTATTGAAGAATGAGTGGGTGTACAAGTGTGTAAATAGATGATTTTCTGTGGTGCGTAACTGACTCTATAAGTGAGTCATTATATATATCTTACTGCAGACTAGTGACTTAACTTTGTAAATATCTGTATGTGTCTGTGTGTTGTTGTCTAAGTGGCTCCATGGTTTTGTGAATAGCTATATGAGTGTCTATATGTGTTTTTCATTGGTTGTCTGAGTATCTGTATGGGTGCCTGTGTGTTTGTGTGGGTAGGGTGTGTGTTACTCTGTGCATAGATGTGTGAGTGGGTGATTCTATGGATGTATGGTTCTAAGAGTGCATCTGTGAGGGACTGTATGGTTGGATGAGTGTATGTATGGGTGTGTTAGGGATTGAATGTATATCTCAGTGCTACATGTGAGACTAACTACATATGTGAAAGGCAGTATATATCTGTGTAAGAGTATATAAGTGGGTAAATGTGAGAGTGTTTGATTCTGAGAGTGGCTGTATGGATGCGTGTGTGCTTGTATCAGTGATTGTATAAGAGCGTAAGAATGTGGTACTATTTTTATGAGTAAGTGAACTTGAGTGTGTTTAACTGTATAGGTGAGTAAATAGGACTGTGTTTAATTTCTTGCACGACTGACTGGGTGTGTCAGTACCTCAATGGATGATTGGCGGTGTGTGAGTGTCTATAAAGGTGTGTAGATTCATATGATAGTCTTGTATGGAGTGACTGTAAGTATGAGTGACTGAAAAGGAGAATGAGTGGAGTTGTATGTAGACCTAAGAGTTAATAAGTGAGTATGTAGTTATATGTATTGGAGTATGTATGGTTTTGAGAATGGAACTCTGAAATTTTCAGTCGGCGTATCAAAGGTTATGTTAGGGTGTGAGAAGATGTGGTAATTTATCACATGGATGACGTCATCAGTGATGTCATCAGTGATGTCATTTGAGATGTCATCAGTGATTTCATGAGTGATGTCACTGACCATGTCATGAGTTATGTAATATGTGATGTCATCAGCAGTGGATTGCGGGCGTGTGAGTTATAGTTAGCTGAACTAACTAAAACGGGGGAATTTCATTGGTTTTGTACGAGTGAAATGTCCAGCTAACTATAACATGTGTGAAACCTATGTTTTTTTCAGTGAATATATATATATAGATATATATAGATATATGTATTTAGATATATATATTCACTGGAAAAAACATAGGTTTCAGGCACATTATAGTTCGAAATTAGCATTTAAAAAACCTTAGAAATTCACTGAAAAAACTATAGGTTTCAGGGACGTTATAGTTAGTTGGACATTTCACTTGTACAAAACCATAGAAATTCCCCTGTTATAGTTAGTTCAGCTAACTATAGCTCGCGCCCCTGCAATGCACTGCTGATGACGTCACATATTTCATTATTCATGACATGGTCAGTGACATCACTGATGACATCACTGATGACATCTCAAATTACAACACTGATGACATCACTGAGTGACTCTGTGTTTCTGTAAAGTTTAAATATGTTTTAAATATATGCCAAGGTGTATTGAAGAATGAGTGGGTGTATAAGTGTCTGGATGAAGGATTTAGTAGGTGCGGGACTGATTGTATAAGTGACTGATTAAATGTGTCTTACTGAATGCATGGGTTAGTGACTAAACTGTCTGAATGTGTGTATCAGTATGTCTGTTGTTGTGTAAGCTGCTGCATGTGTTGGTCAGTAGCTACATGAGTGTCTATATGGGTTATTGATTGGTTGCCTGAGTATTTGTATGGAAGGCTGAGTGTGTGTGTGGGTGGGTGGAAGGTGTGGATTGATTCACTGGGTGTATGGGTTCAAGAGTGCATGTGGAAACAGCTGTATGGGTGGGTGAGTGTGTGTATGGGTGTGTTAGTGAGAGATTGGATTGGAGTTGGAGTATGTAAATGACTATACGTGAGAGTCAGTGATTGTGAGAGTGGCTGTATGGATGAGTGTGTACAGGTATCAGTGATTGTATAAAAAATTAAGTATGTGTTAGTATATGTTTGAATAAGTGAGGTGTTGTGAGTATAACTGTAAAGGTGAGGAAATGGGAGTGTGATTGATTCTTTGCATGACTGACTAGGTGTGTGAGTAACTCGATGGATGAGTGGCGGTGTGTGAGTGTCTGTATAGGTGTATGAGTGCATATGATAGTGTTGTATTGATGAGTGACTGTATGTATGAGTGATTGTATGGGTGAATGAGTGGATGTGTGTGTAGACCTAGGAATCAGTGAGTGCGTATGTAGTAACTGGTATTGGTGTGTCGATGGTTTCGAAAATGGTAGTCTGTATTTTACAGTGGGTGTATCAACGGTTATATTAAAGTGTGAGGAGGTGCATCAGATTTTGACGTGGATGATGTCATCAGTGATGTCATTTGAGATGTCATCAGTGATTTCACTGACCATGTCATGAATGATGTCATATGTGATGTCATCAGCAGTGCATTGCGGGAGCGCGAGTTATAGTTGGCTGAACTAACTATAACAGGGGAATTTCTATGGTTTTGTACGAGTGAAATGTCCACCTAACTATAACGTCCCTGAAACTTATGGTTTTTTTCAGTGAATTTTTAAGGTTTTTTAAATGCTAATTTCTAACTATAACGTGCCTGAAACCTATAGTTTTTTCAGTGAATTTCAATGGTTTTTTAAATGCTAATTTCTAACTATAACGTGCCTAAAACCTATGTTTTTTTCAGTGAATTTCAATATTTTTTTAAATTCTAATTTCCAACTATGCCTACAAAGGTAGGACATGTGAAGAAAGAGAGAGAAATGCGCAGAAAGAAGCAAGACAAATGCTGAAAGAGTTAACAGAAGTCCAGAAAGACGAACAAACGTGCAGGAAGAAGCAAGAGGTGTGCAGAAAGAACCAACAGAGGAGCAGAAAGTCCTCCTGTGCCCCCAACGTTTTACTGACGGGTACTGGTGGTAACTGACTTTGACTAACCAGGACAGGAGCCAGTGCTATGCTAAAAGACACTTAGAATACAGTGAAAACACCTACATATTCCAGGGAACACTATGCGTTGGGGTACCCCTGTGATTAGAATGACCTCCTCTGCATTTGCCATGAGTTAGTGCCTGGGTCATTGCATGAGTACATGGGTACTGAGTGGATGATTAGAGCACTGCAAGGAGAGTGCATGGTGAATTTATAAGTGCTTGGGTTTTGGCGGAGTGATTGGATAAGTACTTGATACTGGCTGGGTGATTGGAGGAGTGCATGGGTAGTGACAAGGAGATGGCCGAACTGCATCAGTAGTACTCAGGGGATTGTAGCAGTGCATGTGTTAGTGCCTGGGTCATGGCATGAGTACATGGGTAGTGACTGGATGATTAGAGTGCTGCAAGGACAGTGCATGGTGATTTTATAACTGCCTGGGTTTTGGCGGAGTGATTGGATAAGTGCTTGATACTGGATGGGTGATTTGAAGAGTGCATGGGTAGTGACAGAGGGATTCCTGGACTGCATGGGTACAACCTGGGTAATTGGAGAAGTGAATCAGTACTTTTTAGGTGGTTAGAGGTCTGCATAGGTAGTGCACAGGGGATTGTAGCAGTGCATGTGTTAGTGCCTGGGTCATTCCATGAGTACATGGGTACTGACTGGAAGATTAGAGTACTGCAAGGAGAGTGCACAGTGAATTTATAAGTGCTTGGCTTTTGGTGGAGTAATTTGATAAGTACAGGGTGCTGGCTGGGTGATTGAAAGAGTGCATGGGTACTGACAGGGCGATGGCTGGACTGCATGGGTAGTGCTCAGAGGATTGTAGCAGTGCATGTGTTGGTGCCTGGGTCATTGCATAAGTACATGGGTACTGATTGGATGATTAGAGTACTGCAAGGACAGTGCATGGTGAATATATAAGTGCCTGGGTTTTGGCAGAGTGATTGGATAAGTACATGGTGCGCACTGGGTGATTGGAGGAGTGCATGGGTAGTGACAGGGCGATGGCTGGACTGCATGGGTACTGCTCAGGGTATTGCAGCAGTGCATGAGTTAGTGCATGGGTCATTGCATGAGTGCATGGGTAGTGACTGGATGATTAGAGTGCCCCGAGGAGAGTACTTGGGTTTTGGTGGACTGATTGCATAAGTACACACATGTCACATCAGACCCCGCCCCCCCTTTAGCACTGTGCAAACGTGCACCATGGCGGGTTCTAAGTTGGGAGATTAATTCCCTTTGAATCCTGTTGGTCCCTGGCGGCCAACTAGCCCACCAGGTACCTCCAGTAAGCGCCAGGGAGCAGCATTGCAGAGAGGTGGTCTGGGGCCACGCCCCTTTTTACACCTCTCTGCAACGCAACTCTGTGGCACTGACTGGATGTACCTGGTGGGCTAGTTGGCCCCCAGGGACCCTCAGGATTCAAGGTAGAGGTCTTCAAACTGTGGGGCGCTCCCCCCTGGGGGGCCATGGCAGTGTTCTCAGGGGGGCGCGAATGTCTCAGTAAGAAGTTGTAAATGAAAATAGCCTGGAAGCACGAATTTGTTAATTTACAGCGTTTCCAAGCTGTCTTCATTTACAAACAGCAGCTGAAGAGCAAGGCAGGGTCAAAGACACGATTACAAAGAACAACATTTCTTTAACTATTTTGTTCTGTTTTTTCACTTGCTGGTAACTGCAGATAAAATAACACGCATCGGAAATGAAAATTAATTAATATTTATGAGACCTCAATTTGTTAATGCAATCATTGCAGAGGTCTGTGTGAGGTCAGTCACAGAATTGAATCCTGGTGAGCGCAGTGCGGAAAAGGGAATGTATGTGCATATATAGTGTTACAGGTCCCATCCTCTAACATACAGCACTGTGAATGTGAATATGTAAATCATTATTTTAAAACTGTATACACAGTATAAGAGAGGGTGCTGCAGAATGGTTTAGTCATAGCCACGGAATTATGTGACAGGGGAGCACCAAATTATGCAGCTGTGTTAACAAAACTATGCAAGAAGAAAATGCACATAATGCGGCATATTTTCTGACACTATTACTTCATATTTTGTCATTTTTATACATAATACTATTTGAGCAAATATTTTACCTCATTAGTACCAGTTTACCAAATACAGAAATAAGCAGGTGAAAGGTGGCCAGGTAACCTTCGTGAAGGGCCTTCCACTTTGTGGGACCACGGCGACACATTTTAGTAACTTTCGATCCTTTTGAGCTAGAAATATTTTTTTTCCAAAATCTGCAGCTTAAGCACCAGTGGCAAATGTGGAAGATCCATAATTATGTGAAAAAAGCCACAGAATCGTACAATTCCAGTGGCTCTGGGTTTAGTGTTTATGATAAAACGAGGGCTTTCAAAGCATGTCTTTAGTAATAGGTAATCAGACTGTACCTAGTGCAAGCATTTCTATAAGTATCCATTAATATTATTCTTTCCAGAATTCAACACCCTTACATCACTTGTCATTATGAAACTTCCAGTGACTCCATCAATTAAGGCTTACACTGGGTCCCAAGCAGGCCTTACATTTGGTGATTAACCAATTTCACCCAATTACATTTCTTTCAGGTAGCAGGCACCTTGGTCGCTGTCACACCCTCAGCTTCACAACACATGAGAGCCCCACACTCAGCTTTGCTCAGCTTTACCACTTCCGCTCGCCCAAGTCTTGCCATAAAGTTTTAGAGGGGGGCCCGAATTCAAAATATTTTCCTTAGGGGGCTCAGAGCACCAAAGTTTGAAGACCTCTGATTCAAGGTAACTTATTAAACCTGCTTAAAACGCGCCACAGGGCGCGTTTGCACTCTTGTCTCATCAGGCCATGCCCCCTCCCTGCACCACTGTGCAGATGCACCCCCTGGAGCGTTGTAAATTGGAGGATTAAATCCCCTTAAGTCCTGAGGGTTCCTGGGGGCCAACTAGCCTACCAGCTACCTCCAGTAAGCGCCACAGAACTGCGTTGCAGAGAGGTGTTAAAAGGGGTATGGCCTCTCAACACCTCTCTGCAACGCAGCTCCCTGGCGCATACTGGAAGTACCTGGTGGGCTAGTTCACCCCCAGGGACCCTCAGGATTGAATTGGACTTAAACCCCCAATTTACAATGTGCCAGGGTGTGCCTATGCACACTTGCTATGTCAGGCCCCGCCCTCTCCCTTCACCACTGTGCAAACGCGCCCCCTGGCACGTTTTAAGTTGGGGGGTTAATTCCCCTTGAGTCCTGATGGTTCCTGGGGGCCAACAAGACCACCAGGTACCTCCAGTAAGCGCCACAGATCTGCGTTGCAGAGTGGTGTAAAAAGTGGGCATGACCTTGGACCACCTTTCTGCAAAGCAGCTCCCTGGCACTTACTGCAGGTACCTGGTGGGCTAGTTGGCACCCAGGGACCCTCAGGATTCAAGGGGACTTAATCCCCCAACTTAAAACACGCCACAGGGCGGGTTTGCACATTTGTCACATCAGGCCACGCCCCCCTCCCTGCACCACTGTGCAAACGTGCCCCCTGGAGCGTTGTAAATTGGGGGATTAAATCCCCTTGAGTCCTGAGGGTCCCTGGGGGCCAACTAGCCCCCCAGCTACCTCCAGTAAGCGCCACAGAGCTGCGTTGCAGAGAGGTGTAAAAAGGGGCATGGCCTCTCAACACCTCTCTGCAACGCAGCTCCCTGGCGCATACTGGAAGTACCTGGTGGGCTAGTTCGCCCCCAGGGACCCTCAGGATCGAATTGGACTTAATCCCCCAATTTACAATGTGCCAGAGGGTGCATATGCACACTTGCTATGTCAGGCCCCGCCCCCTCCCTTAACCACTGTGCAAACGCCTCCCCTGGCGCGTTTTAAGTTGGGGGATAAATTCCGCTTCAGTCCTGATGGTCCCTGGGGGCCAACTAGCCCACCAGGTACCTCCAGTTAGCACCACTGAGCTGCGTTGCAGGGAGGTGTAAAAAGGGGTGCGGCCTTTGAACACCTCTCTGCAACGCAGCTCCTTGGCGCATACTGGAAGTACCTGGTGGGCTAGTTGGCCCCCAGGGACCCTGAGGATTGAAGGGGACTTAATACCCCAATTTACAATGTGCCAGGGGGTGCGTTTGAACACTTACTATGTCAGGCCCTGTCCCCTTCCTGCAACACTATGCAAACGTGCCGAAAATTAAAAAAAAATCTTCTGGGACCCCCTGAGCAAGCCTAGGGGGTCAGGGTGTTTCTACCTTGCCCCCTTCTCTTGTTTTATCCCTTTGTTTCTCTGTTTTCTAGCGACTCGCTTCTACCGAGCCACAAGATGGCTGCCAACACTTCCTGGTTTGGAGTGTTCGCAGCCAATCACAGTAAAGCTCATGCACGGGACTTAGGCTCCACCCAGACATCGAAACTTTTATTTTTCTAATTTCTCAGCAACTACTGAACGGATTTACACCATTTACAAAACGGTAGATTTCTGATCCAAACACTACCTTTGTGCCAAATTTGGGGTATTTCTGTTCAGTAGTTACGGCTGTAGCCTTGCACAAAGTTTCCTATTCTTTGACTCTTATTTTTTGAATTTCTCAAAAACTACTGAACGTATTTACACCATTTAAAAAAAAAGGTCGCTTTCTGAACCAAGCTCTACCTTTTTGCCAAATTTGGGGTAATTCTGTTCAGCAGTTCGGGCTGTAGCTCATCGCAAAATTTCCTATGGAAATTAACATGGGGAAAACGTGTTTTGGGACATCCCTTTTTCTCAGCCCCCGCTTGACGAATCACCCCCAAACTTTCAGGATAGGAGCTTACCTGGATCGACTTTTTGTTTTAGAATTTTGCAAAAATGCATCAAACGACGCCAAAGTTATTAGCAAATCAAAAAATGCGACCGCCAGTAGGATATATATATATATATATATATATATATATATATATATACATATATATTATCTACTGGCGGTCGCCAGTAGATAGTTATAGTTATAACCTAGTTTCCATAGGAAATCTCAAAATTCTATTTTGAATAACTTTGGCGCCGGTTGACGAATCCTCGCAAAATTTTCAAAACTAATGGGGCGCTCCATTCAGCTCCTACCCTGAAAGTCTCGGGGTGATTCGTCAAGCGGGCGCCGAGAAAAAGGGGGGGTCCCAAAACGCGTTTTCCCCATGCATTTTTCCATAGGACCTTTAGTCGCAGCTACAGCCCGAACGGCTGAACAGAATTACGTGGAATGTGGCAGAGAGGTAGCCATAAGGTCAAGGAAATGCCTTTTGCAGGTCTGGTGTAAATCTGTTCAGTATTTCCTGAGAAAATAGCATTTAAAAGCATATCAATATCTATACGCGTGCACCGTGCGCGCACCCTGCCGTGCGCGAGCGCAATTCTGATTGGTTGAAAGATGTCGGTAAACATTCGAATCGGTCGAAACCAGGAAGTGTCGGCCGCCATTTTGTCTCTCGCAGTCTGAGGGGGTGAAAAACAAAGGTTTTTTTTTTTTTAATAATCGCGAGGTGCACGTACCCTGCGCGCACTGCGAACCGTGCGCGCACAGTGCGCGCACCGTGTAAAACCTGAAAAAAAATAAAAATAAAAACATAACAGCATTTAAAAAAACGTACAAATTCACTGAAAAAACCATAGGTTTCACACACGTTATAGTTACGAATTAGCATTTAAAAAACCTTGTAAATTCTCTTAAAAAACCATAGGTTTCACACATGTTATAGTTACCTGGACATTTCACTCGTAAAAAACCAATGAAATTCCCCCGTTATAGTTACTGCAGGCAACTATAACTCACGCGACCGCAATCCTCTGCTGATGACGTCAGATATTACATCACTGATGACATATGTGTCTTTCTGAAAAATAAATATTTGTAATATATGTATAGCTAAAGATTAATGGAAGAAGACATGGGTAAATTAGTGTCTAAATACAGTGATGTAATATCTGACGTCATCAGCAGAGGATTGCGGTCGCGTGAGTTATAGTTGCCTGCAGTAACTGTAACGGGGGAATTTAATTGGTTTTTTACGAGTGAAATGTCCAGGTAACTATAACATGTGTGAAACCTATGGTTTTTTAAGTGAATTTGCAAGGTTTTTTAAATGCTAATCCGTAACTATAACGTGTGTGAAACCTATGGTTTTTTCAGTGAATATATATATATATATATATATATATATATATATATATATATATATATATATATATATATATATATACATACATATGCACCTGGATCCATGACTTTGTGGTAACAATTTACCCAGGGAAGAGTGTGCGCGTGCTTAAAGTGCAGTGGCTTGGAGTTTATATGAGGTTTCCTCGAACCTCGGTGTGCACTGCTGCGCTGTGTCCTGGCTGACGAAACGAGGTGGCGGCAAAGTATACTAATTTGGAGCCGGTTGACCGCGGTGGAACTAAGAAAGTTGCTGTTCTCCAAGGGCCATCACAAAGGAGATTTCCTGGGATCGTGGTGAAAGTATCATTGACTGTGGAGCTGTAAACATGTAAGTCGCGAAGAATTCTGGAAGGCTTCATTGTACGGCTTAGGAAGGAGCTGGGCTGCCACTGTGCTCTCCGCCTCTGTTTACATGAGTGTCTCGGAATGGTGTTACTCAAGATCCGGAGTGGACTGATTGGCACGTGAACTGTGTAGTACGGCTATAAAGGTTTCACTGTAAACGCTAACAACAGGTTTAGCGGTTTACCTAGGTTCCCAGAGCTACGCGAAGGTGGTTTTCGATTGAAAGCCTCAAAGGGGTGCTAAAACATTTTGTAAAAAATAGTTTGGGAAAAAAAATAAAAAGACTGTAATATTTAATGAACTTAAGATATTTATTAACCCCTTGTGTGCCACGCCCTTTCCCCGCCCTGTGCCGGGCGTTCCATTAGCGGGCGGGGTTCATGACGAGCTGGACTCGTCATGGGCACATTGCAACCGCGGCCCATGACGAGTCCAGCTCGTCATGGGCACAGAAGGGGTTAAAGCCGGTAAGGATATGGAAGCACAAAGAAGACTGAGAGCAAAGACGATGTGTGTGAAAACCGTCAATCAGGCACAGGATGGAGAAAGGACAACACTTCCAACTACGGTGATTCAAAAGTACCAAAAATTGGAGAAGTTATTGAGAAAAGAAATCTCAAAATGGTGGGAAGCGATAACCTTGGAAAAATATTTGGAGGAAGGGAGAGTTCAACGAGGGCTCCGTATCCTCATTGCCCCATCATACGAAGACCCAGATCCGGATATAGCAGACGAATGGGCAAGCAATTTAATGGACTGCTCAAATTGGATGTTGTCAATTTTGATAAAATTTGCCTGGAAAGAACGTTCAGCTCTACTTAAAATGATTGCCGAATTAAAGGATGAAATTCAGAAGGATGATGACCCGGAGACATTCGGAACAAAATTTGGGGAAATTATGAAGAAGATTGAAAAACATGAGGCGGAAACTATAGCCAAAAAAGAAAGAAAATTCTTGAGAGATAAAATTGATTATCAATTAGGGAGAATTTTCACATTTAATCGCAAATTTGATAACGTTAGAAATAAAGTGACACGTGAAATCACAGAAGGTTTGAAGGCGACTAATGATTTGGGCAGCGATGTGAGTGAAAGTGATATTTCGGATGATGGAACACCTATGAATGAAAAAGTGTTACCCAAACCGACACATTTTTGGGAGGAATTTCGCATTCTGAACCAGACGAAGAGTCAACAAAATTGGCAGAAAGACAGGGGCCGAGGAAGAGGAAGAACATACAACGGCCGAGGCAGAGGCAGAGGCAGAGGCATAGCCGGTGGAGAAAATGCTCCATCTGCAAACAAACAAGGCGGGGCAGATGGGGGAAAAACAACAGCAACCCCTGTGGAAGTGGAAACAAGGGGTCAGAAGAGACGTGGGAAATGAAGAACTGCAGAAATGTGGTAAATCTTTAAACACTGTTGAATATGATGTTTTACAGGATGGTTTGTCATTCTGTCCAACCACTGCCTTCTCCTACTCACAAGAGAAAATTGATCTTTATCAATTAATAAGAAAACTGAGATTACGGAAATTGTATAAACTGAAGGTTAAAAATTCTGCCAATTCTTACACTTTACAACGTTCGATTCCTGCTAGTGAAACAATTAATGAAATTGAGACCTTAATTGTATTAAAAGAACTGGAATATGATTAATCTGAGACACCTCCTATAAATGCACAATCTTTGGGTTTTGAGGTGAACTTAAGCTGTCCTAATGATTTTAAATCTAAATCTACTTTTAATCCTGCCATTCCACCTTGTGGTATTGATATCTTTGAAACCTTGGTCATCAACGATTTGAAGGTAATGGCAAAGAGAAATAGGTATTGGCGGCATGACAATTTAAATAAGAAGGAGAGACTGGAAGTAAAAACTTTGCAGTCGGATCAGAATATAGTCATCCGCCAATCTGATAAAGGAGGAAATGTGATAATTTTAAATACAGTAGATTATTTGCAAGGAGGTATGCATCAGTTACAAGATCATAACTGTTATGAGGAAGTATCAAAAGATCTGGTTGAGAATGCTATCTCTGCTTATCATGGTATGCTCAAATCATGGCACACGCAAGGTATACTTGAGTGGGATGAATATTCATATCTTTTGGTCTGTTCTCCCAAAATAGCTATTTTATATCTTTTGTCCAAACTACACAAGGACCCACTGAAACCACCAGGGAGACCCATAGTGTCCTCGATGGGTTCACTATTGGAAAGAACATCCAAGTATATTGATTTCTTTTTGCGCCCTAACGTTGAGATGTTACCATCCTATGTAAGGGATAGCAAAGATTTTCTGAATAAAATCAAGGAGGTAGTGTGGCAAGACAGCTTTCTACTGATAACATTGGATGTATGTAGCCTTTATACACCTATTAAACATGTAGATGGTATTCAGGCTTGCAGACACTTTTTGAGAACACGCTCTATTTCCTTTCTGCAACATAATGAAATGTTACTGCTGATGATTTAGTTTTGTCTGGAAAACAATTTCTTTATTTTTAATTAAATGTTTTTTAGACAGAAACAAGGGACTGCGATGGGCACCTGCTTTGCTCCCGTTATGCCAACCTCTTTATGGGGTGGTGGGGGCAGCAGGTGCCCAAAGCCTTTACACAATATACCAACCATGTTAAAATCTGGTTCTGATATATTGATGATTTATTTATTATCTGGCATGGAAGTCGTGAACAAGCTTTAGATTTTGTTTCAACCCTCAATGAGAATGGGGGGAATCTAAAGTTTGAAAGCAGTATGAGTGACACCAGCATTGAACTTTTAGATCTACAACTAGAAATAGTAAAAGGTAAAATAACATCTAAACTTTATCATAAGAAAACTGCTGGAAACACATTATTACATGTAAAAAGTGAACACTCTAGAGCATTGATTCAAAGCATCCCATATTGTGAGTTCCTTTGGGCTCGAAGGAACTGTAGCTCTGATACTGATTTCACAAAAGAGTGTGAATGTATGACGGCCATATTTTTGGATAGGGGCGACAATGACAAATCCATCAGTATGGCACGTACCAAAGCTTCAAATTTGGAAAGAGAAATGTTGTTAGCTCCTAAACTCAGTGTTGAGGAAGATAGTACCATCAGATATTTAATTACATACAACTCAAATTCTGAAAGCCCTGAGAAAATGTTTAAAAAAACATTGGGGGGTTTTGAAAACTGAAACAACTTTGAAGGAGTGTTAAATGATGTACCTACCATAACATTTAGAAAGGCTAATTCCCTAAAAGACAAACTGTGTAAGAACGAAGTATCCCTTACAAAACCTCACAATTTGGAGATTCAAGGCGTCTTTACTTGTATGTCATGCAAAGCATGTAAATTTAGTTCTAATGTAAAGAAAGTTTTTTATCCAGTGACGAATTTGGAAAGAAACATAGAAAAACATCTAACATGTCTTTCAGATTTTTGTGTATACGACCTCATTTGCCCATGTGCCAAGAAATATGTAGGCAGTATGATGTTCCCTGCGAAGAAACGTATTTTGGAGCATATGAGGGCGATCCAAAATAAAGACAAACTATCACCTGTAGCACGTTATTTTGAGGAACTCCATAAAAGTAACCGCAATCTATTACGTTTTTTTGTGATAGATCAGGTCCTTCCGACTTGTAGAGGCGGAGACAGGATTCATAGATTACGTCAGTTGGAATCCAACTATATTTTAGAGTTGTATACTAAAATTCCTGGGGGCCTCAATTCTGAAGAAGAACTGTCCTGGTTTCTGGGGGATTAACTATTCTTTTACCCAGATGAATCATGGTTGGGGTTAACATTAGCAGGAGCTTCTATTGTCAATAATGAGGAGGAATTTCTAGGCAGAAATGGTGTCTCCTGATGTCTCAGGTTTCGGAAACCTTTTGAAGGAATCCTTTTGTAAAATTTGCTAATTTCGGAATCTGAGAAACAATGTATTGTTTTGTATTTACTATTTTTTAGTGGACTGCATTCTATATCCGATTTTGTAAGTTCACATGTATTTTAATTGCACTTTTCACGTTCTAACATGCACATTTATTCTATTGTGTTTAGACTGATATATTGAGTTACAAAATGTGTAATCATGTGATTGGACTTAGTCTTTTCTTCTCTCTCCCCCCTTTTTTCCTATGTTTCCTTATTTCCAGATGGTGGAATTATTTGGTGTGAGTTCGCTGTGATGAATTTATTTCCAGTTGCACTAAGATTTATGAAGATATGTCTGGTTATATCTAGTAATTTAGCCCATTGGGACATAATTGGTGTTTAAATTTAATATCATACATTTAAGTCTTTAGTGCACTATTGTTCTGAAAGTGACAATTTTCCACTGGGGTTATAATGCAAATTTTGTATATATATAATTTATCATAATATGCTGGACAAGAATAGATATGAAGCTAATTGTCGCTCATGGTAGTAACTGTCACACCTTCTAATTTACATTACTGTGCAAAGGATAATGGCAATTAAGTGATGTTTAAAAGGATGATCCAACTGACAGATATTGAATTTGCCTTATGAAATTTGGTAAGGACACAGCATGAAGAACAATGTAAAAATGATCAAAATGAACTAAAGAGATAGAATGTGTAATATGCTTTCTTCTGGTAAAAGACATTTCATGTTTTCTTTTTTTTTTCTCTTTTTCTTTCTTTTCACATTAGAAATGTTTATTGACATATTTCTTTAAAATGGATATTGGATTATATGCCTTCCAATAAATGTATACTATATAGTTATAAGATGTCCAAAGAGATAGAACAGATCTAAGCAAGGTTCCAAAAAACCGTTATTAGGAGGCAAGAGATATGAAGAAAACCTATCACATCATGGCCGACAGTTAGAAGGTCTATTTGCTCATTATGTTAGTCCACTGTTTGTTTTCACTATGAGGCACGCTTTACGTGATTTGTTTGTGTTTGTATATATGCATTAAGAAAAAACAAAAAACTTAGCCGTGATCAAGGCGTTGTACGCCGAAAGGCGTTGGGTTTTGCGGCTTGAAAATAAAGATTCTTTCCAAGCACCTGGATCCATGACTTTGTGGTAACAATTTACTCTGGGAAGAGTGTGCGCACGCGTAAAGTGCAGTGGCTTGGAGTTTATACGAGGTTTCCTCGAACCTCGGCGTGCACTGCTGCGCTGTGTCCCAGCTGACAAAGTATACATACATATATATATATAAATATTTCTAAGTACATTAGAGAATAGCCTTTTATTACTTTCAAAAAGGCTCGGGCTCCTGCATTGTCAGAAGGGAAAGGAGGTTGCCAGAGCACAGAACATTCTGCTCCGCCCCCAACTGGCACTTCCCAGAGGAGCGTCATACCTGGAAGGGTTTGCCTGTGTGAGTGCTGGGTGTGCAGTATGATTGTGTGGGTGCAGGGTCAGCAAAGCAATATTTGTCTGTAACTTCAGACGGAGTGGAATGATGTGTCTGTTTGAGTGAAGGGAAAGTGATGTGTTTGCGTGAGTGCTGGGAGAGTGGCAGGTCTTTGTAAGTCCAAATGCATCTTTCTTTTTTTTCAAAATATGTGTACGCTTTCTTAATTGATATACTGAAAATTCATCATTTACACTTATTGTTTCTCACATTTTCTTGCGAGGGGGGAATCTCACTGAACACCACCCCAACCATTGTTAATTTAACCCCTTCAGTGCCACGCCCTTTCCCCCTCCTGTGCCGGGCGTTGCACTAGTGGGTGGGGTTCATGACGAGATAGTCTCGTCATGGGCACAGCGCAACCGTGCTCCATGACGAGACTATCTCGTCATGGGCACTGAAGAGGTTAAGCTCGCTCACACTTTATATTCAATTTACAGCTTTCTGCCTTACCACTTTTGAAATACACCAGCCACCACCACTCAGTCCTATTTTTTATGTTCTGTCTGGAAGTAAAGCCCTTCTAACCTTTCTCTTATTTTCATTCTGTCAAACCTTATGTATTGTTTAAAAACAATAAGTGAGAAGTCATCTAGTAATAGTTCTGGTAATCTAGAACATGAGTTGTTATTTAAAACAATCAGTGGAAAGGCAATTCAAAACCCTACAAAACAAAACATGAATATATATTCAAGCAAGTTGAATTATCAGGTTGCAATGAAGAAAGATATTATTTAAATATGCATTAATATTAGAAACATGTAACTACACAAATTAGTATACAGATACATTTATATTTTTCAATTGGGGGCTACCTAGAAGTGAAAAAATATGCCGATTATCACATTCCCTGAATGATAATGAAGTCTATGCTGTGAATATACATGTATGTATCTATGCACAATGAGAAATGAGAAAACACTGGGCTGCTATATCATATTTCCTTTTCAATATTCACAACTGGTTACACAGAGTCCAAAGATTAATTCAAAAGTCATCAGAAAGGCACACAGCTGATTAAACTGCTTTATATAAACTTAAAATAACAGTTTCTGATTGTTTCATTTAAATTCACATTTTTTTAGAACTATGATGTTTCTTCTGTAATAACATGGGCCTCAAGGTTCATAGTGCAGGGTGCATTGTAGTTAACAAGTAGGAGATGTGTGTTTAAGTTGTACATGTCCTGGCAGTGAAAAACTCCTGAAGTTGTTTTCCCCTGTTGTGAGACCTAGCTGTCCCATTGACTAATACTAGGTTGCCTTATTACTCTTAATAAGTGGTATATTTAGATAGGGAGCAGATAGAGATATGCTGTTTACATTCTAATGAATTTTAATTCAAAATTACATTTTGTAATCCGGTTTTCGAAAGTTGGCATTTCTTGCCCGAACCAAAAGTGCCTTTTGCCAACATGATTGTGTATGGCTTTGCTGTTAGCGTTTTTGTATTACAACCAGACAGTAACACAAAGGGGACTAAGGTGGACTGGATGGAGCATTCTGGCAGGATGAGTGGGGAGGGACTGTAACCAGCCCAAATTACACATCCAGGTGTTTCCCTAAAGCACAAACAAAGGAACCTGACACCAGGCCTGCCCTGCCCTGCTATCTATCACCACAGACAGTTTGGAGCCTTGACCAGGGAGAGGGAAGAGCTTTCCAGAAACAGTACTGGCGGTAGGTTAGGGACTACCCAACACAAAGGCTAACACTAGGTATAAGTACTGGTCCTCCAAAGCCACTCATTAGAATATTCCTGGTCCTGTGGAAAATTCAGAAGAAGGACTACCCTGCAGCTTGAAGGACTGACTTGCTGTCTGAAGAAGGAAGAAAAGACCTGCTTACCTTGCTCCCAGGCTATTCAAAGTGACTCCAAGGGTAAGGTGGCTCACGTCCCGTGTGAGCTACAGGGGTGCAAAAAAATTCAGAGGCCTACGTGCAAATGCCCATCTAACTGGCTGAACCTGGACCTGCCTGAGCTTTGCTGCTGGCCTCTGCTGGAGTGAGTTTTGATCCCCAAGAGGTGAACCCAGTTCCTGGTTCTAACCTGGCATCAATGGAAGCTTCTCCCCAAAGAAAAGGTGAAAATCCTGAAGGTTGGACTCCTTGCAACTGCAAAAGGGTGCAAAAGGCCCCTTTTGTGCTGAAGCTCTGCCACCCTCAAAGAATCCCAACTCGAAGCTCTGGTGATGCCTGCACTTTGTGCTGACAGCGATTGTCCACTAAGACCAGCAACACAACACCTACACTTCACGCTACAGGAACAACAGCCCATGACAACCGCCAACACAAAGCTCCAGTGATGACTGGATCTTCACGCTGCAGCAATGACCGCCCGCGATACTCAACCTGCTCTTCGCGTCAAAAGCCGCCTCCTCCTCCAACGCGAACAGAACTTCTCATACTGGACTTGAGAAGGTGACCTGGTCCCTGTATATGACCCACGCTCCATCACGGCCGTTCTGAACTTGGGACTTTTCCAAGGTCAAGCGCAACCAGATGACTCCATGTGGTACTTTTTGCTTTTATGAACTTTTTTCACTGAAAACTTTAAAAAGGAATATATCTGGTTCTACTAATTCAATTTTGTCAGTCTGGTATCATTTTATTTAATAAAACGTGCTATATGTTTCAATGTGCTCTATGGGATTTTTCTTGTGTTCATTTTGTTAGTTGTGTGCTGCATAAATACTTTACACATTGCCTCTTAGTTAAGCCTGACTGCTTCTGTGCCAAGCTACCAGGGGGTTAAGCACCAGTCCATTTAGTGACTTTTTGTTGTTCACCCTGGCAAGGATTGTGGTTATTGTTTGAATGGGGCTCCCCCTCCCTCAGCCAAATAACCACAACCCAATTTCTTATAGTATCAAATTTGTTTTTCAATTGATGTTGATTGTTAAAAGGACGCAAGTTGTCTGCTGCACTGTCTTATTTAGAAATAGGATTTCAATGGGAATAATGTATGATATAAACAGGGTTTCAGTGAAATTAAATTGCCAACAGTTAGTTACCTATACATTTTTTTCCATTAATACTGTCTTTCTAATATGAATAAAATTTGCTTTGCTAATGAGTCAATAAACTCTTTGGAATAACTGAACCTGTGATTTGTGATCAGGATCTTTTTTACTTTTTCTAGTTCTTGAGAACAATAAAAAGCAGATGTATCAGACCTATCATCACTATTAAAATAGGGAAAACTTTTCTAGGGGTTGGTAGGACTATTTGTCCAACAATGCTCCCACTTTGTTTAATTTTATATTTTTCTAGAGCTGTTTCATTGACGATGTAATGATAACCTTAACGATGAAAACAAAATGGCTTCTGATATTTTTCTGTTTAAATAGGGATCCCCATTGTCCAATGAGGCATATTAACTTATATCACCCATTGATTTTTTAACAGCATTTATGTTCCGGGAGTTTGCAAAAGGACCTGCATGTCATTAGGGTGATTTTGAAAACAGAGGCGATCTGGATCATTTCTTTCAAACCCTTAATTTGATAAGGAACACTTTCCCAAATACTGTCCAGCACAGGATACACATGATGTTCACAGCATGATAATCACTTTATGCACTATGAGAAAAGAATGTGGTTGCAATTTCTAGACCACAGCAAACAACACTGTTTTATCACAAATTTAGTTCCCATGTACCAAGAACAAAATGTGTAATCATTGTTATAAATCACATTAGAATGGACAAAACTACATTAGCAATACAGATATATATGATGTCTGTCACAGAAACCAAAAGGAAGCAACAACCCATCTGTAGCGCCAATTGACTGGAGGGATCATTATTTCTCTTGTTTCAAAACCTGAGTAATTTTAATACACTTTAAAGTTTCATGCAATAATATATTTTCAAATACTGTGGGTTCTGTTGGTGATCCATAATTAACTACAGTTGCAGAGGCTGCAGTTGTTGCTATTGCAGCATCAGGTTTACTTGTTGAAACTGGCACTCATTTGATGTCATTGGCTCTTGGTGTAAAGCTAGAGATATAATAGTGTCATCAGTCACCAGAATGGGGTTGACAGTTTCTATGTAGGTGTATTCTTCATGGTGTAATTCCTCCAGAGTAGAAAGAGGATGTGTTGACCTATTCCATTGGCACCTTGGTTTTCATCGAGGTCTGCTAGACAGAATAAGTCAGATAGTGCTTTTTGATGAAATTGATCAACATGTTACTGTTTTCTTAGATGCAGGAAGTGGCCGCAATATTACTGTCCGAGTACCTTCTACCACAGGAACCTGAAGAGGTGGTCTGTAATATGGTGCAAAGACTTGTCAGAAATCTCTTCCTGAGAAAGATCTCCCACTTTGGCAAGCCATCCATCAGCAGTGTTAGTAACTTTACCTTCATTGGTGGCAAAGTTGTTCACATAAGGCAAAATAGTGCTGGCATTTTGAGCAGTCTGGAAAAAAAAATTAACCATGAACTAAGGTCAGGTGCTTTGACTTTCAACTCTGCGACTTTCTGGAAAAATCAAGATCATGCACAAACATTGGTACTTCAAACAGTAAGAGGACCTAAATACACATCTGGGCAAATGATTTAGTGTGCTCGGAACGCCATACAAGCTATGTAGCCATGTCGGTGCTATATCTAATACTGTAACGGTCAAGGCCTGTTTAAGCATACTGATGATTTGCTCTAAAACAACATTAAATTCCAGATGGAAAGGGTGCAAACATGGCGGTCATACTGCCAGATCAGATATAGCATCCATAAATGCCTTGGCTGAAAAAGCAGGACCATTGTCAAAATGAAAGGTATGAACTGCTTTCTTTGCACCTAGGCTCTGTAAGTCTTTTATGATGTATCAGTTGCAGTTTTTATGTGGCCAAACCCAAAGTAATCTAGAACATGAGTCGACCACAACCAATATGTATTTATACTAATTGACACTCAGAAATGGACAGACATGGTTGAGGAAGATTGCACCAAACTGTTTACTGGAGATGGTAAGGGGAGTAGTTGCTGGTGTTACAACAGTTTTTGTATTTGATTTGAAATGTGGCATTGCTGCACATATTTCCACGTAACCTTTAGTAAGTATGGCCACCTGTATTGTTGCTGTAGCACTGACACAGTAGCACTGAGCATAATGTATCTCTTCATGAGCTGCTCTTAATCTAATCTAGCTTGCTAATTAGATATATGCATATCCCTGTCCCCAGGTATGAAAACCATAGGAACGTTATCATTAGTAACAGTATTGCCCATATTGCCAAAAAATGCCTGCATTGATATTATTTAAGATCAGTTTACAGCAGCTATCTTAAAGTTTTGCACCTCTGTCTTTGCAACCAAGTCTGCTGCACAGTTCCCTTTGGTGTGAATTCCTTCACTTTTGTAGGCAACGGTGTGTTGCACATGAACCAAAGGAAGCTTGTCCTGTAGAATAGCTACATTTCCCAAAAGCTATTTACTGTTTATTGACTTCCCCTTTGAATCCCTGAATCTTAAGGTCCATGTGGTAAATGTACATTGGTGATATCTACATGGAATGATGAATAAGATACAGTTAATGTTGGAACCGATGGCTCAGCGATCTGAAGGGCAAGTAGTAGGGCAAGTATTTATGCTAGCTATGCAGTGTATTCTCACAGAACTTTAGTCTGTGTGGGTAACACCTTGAAGTCACCATATTCAAAAAATGCCTGCACTTCAGAACAAATCACAGAATAGTTCTGTTTAGTGCCAACTGCAGGCTATACAGTTATTCTTATAGAATATGGGTTTCTACTAATGTGTGGGTAGTATATTTGGAGTTAGTAAAATATTTTGTGTATATTGCAAAAATACCTGAGTGTGAAGTGTCGGATCACATTCAATGTTGACATTATTGGCATTTAAAGATGCAGTCCACAGTACCCAACCAAGGTGTTCAGTGTGTGCATTCAGAAAACTAACATTTTGTTTTTGTTTACAGTATAGGTATGGGAGAAATTACTGATTAAGGATTGTGTCTTTACTGCAAGGTGGATTATTTCTGTAAATGTAAATCATTGCTCAGCAGAGGTATTCAAGTGTGATCTATATGCTATGGGAGTTAGCTGCCCTCCATTGTAAACTACATATGTGTGGCCTTAAATGCTGGGAACAACCCTAATCAATAGAGTTCTCTTATTGTTCCATGTCTGTAAATATTTAGGGACTTATTCACAAGTCCATTGCGCTGTCTGTGCATCACTTTTTTTGACGCAGCGGCGGCGCAATGAGCTTGCCCATATTTACAATGCCCCATTAAGTCACCCTACTTGAGTTTTCATGGCCTTGTAAATATGTATTCTGCAGCACACATAGAAAGAGGAAAATGCCATTAATGATTGTTTTTGTGCAGGAACAACAATATGGGAATAACAGGAAAAAAATCATCCCTGCAGCGCAGGCACCTTTAAAAAATGAAACAAGGGTGCCTGCGCTGGTGCATCTCGGACAATTGTGTGCCACCGTAAAGGAAAGCACAGGAACAGGTCATATTGTTGTTATTATGACATATCCCTGTGCTTTGAAAATGACGCAGCACGGTGCAACTAAATGACTTGCAGCGCTGCACTGTGTCATTTTCTTATAAATGAGGCACTTAGGGCCAGATGTATCAAGCTAAATTGCGATCGCAAATGCTGAAATTCACAGAATTTCAGCGTTTGCGATCGCAATTTAGCTGTGTGCAATGTAGGAAAGAAAAACCTACTCGCAAAATAAGAAATCGCAAAATTTGCGATTCCCTATTTTGCACAGGCATTCAGAGAATCACAGTTTGCAATTCCCTAAATGCTATTATAGTAGACATCGCAAATTGCGATATTGCTGTAAGGAATCGCAAATTACCACCAACCTCAAGTTGGTGGTAATTTGCGATTACCTTGAGAAATGCACTTTTTAGCATTTTTCAAAGTGCCATGTGGCACACATACATGCCCTTAGGGCACACATGCACATTTCAGGGGAGCAACAGGGTGTCCTTTAGGAACCCATACACCCTTGAAATTGCGTGCGCAATTTGCAAGTACCTATTGGGTACTCGCAAATTGCGCACGCAATTCCCATTCATTCCTATGGGCCTCTAAGCCCATAGAAATGAATGGGAAGCCATTCCTTACTTACGACTTGCAATTTGCGAGTCGCAAATAAGGAATGTGTAGGAATCGCAAAATATTAGCAGTTTCCTACATACATTTCATTTTGCAAGTCTATAATAGTGAATCGGTAAAATTCACTATTATAGACTCGCAAAATGTAATGTTGATACATCTGGCCCTTAGTCTTTAGCATTTCTGCTTGCGTCCACATAAAATAGCATGTGTCTTCATCCAATTTGGGAGTAAATAATTCATGCAAGGACTCAACCCACTCAGCATAATGTGAGAAGTAAACTCTTCCACAGTTGAGAAACCCGATCAGGGATTGTAACTTTCTTAATGAGTTTCTTTAGATTATAAAGTAGCACACTTCTGTATTAAGTCAAGTGCCAATCTTTTACCCTTACTGGATAATTCATTTTCAATTAGAATTACATTAAAATATGCAATTTTATATATTTTTTAATTGATTGTATAACAATGTTTTGATTGATTGTATAGTCATGTTGGACTAGAGGCACCACAATCCTATCCACCCTATCCAGGTGTTTAATCAGGTCATCACTTGTAATGTGTATGCGATTAATATATAATAGTGATTTGGGGTCTTTTTGTAAGGCCGCTATAATCCTTGCTGCAAAGTGTCCAGGGGCTGTTCTTATATCCTGGGGGCAATTTTGCATAAGCGTACTGAAAATCGCCAAATGAAAAAGCATACTGGTGGCATAATTTAACTAAAGAATTCATTAGATATAACTAACATTGTTTTATATTTTTTCCTGATTAAATTGATTAGTCTAGAGCTGTGAGAATTTTTTAAAGCATGTGTGCATGTAGGTGTATTTAAATTCCGATAGTCTGAAACAATTCTATATGACTGTCAGGTATTAATGCCTGAAAAAGAGAAATGTTCAAGGTGGAAGAACAATGCACTAGTACACCTTGATATTCCAATTGATCTCAAATAGCTTATGTCTCACGCTTAGTGTCTGGTTTAAAAGGGTATTGAGCCTGGACCTGAACACACTCCTTAAAGGAATCACCTGTCTGGAGGGTTTACATGTACACCCGATGTTTAAAGCTCTCTATATTCTTTAGTTTTAGTCACCAACACCAGATGCTACTTCAGAGTCTGGTGAACTATTGTCACTTTTGCTGCACTGTCCAAAAATGCTGTTCCTGTCCTCTTCTGCAGAAGTTTCCATAGCCTCCAAGGCATAGTTTGTTGCTAAACAAGTTACTTTCATCTTCTTAAAATGTGTCTTTGAGGCTGAATTGTTCTCTTCCTAATTTATGCTAACTACAGCTTCACACGCTAGTTCGCTTTTCTGTTTGAGGTATTCATCCTTTCTGCAATACTCAGATCATCAACTTGTTTCTCACCTTTTACTCTCTCCAGAATCCAGCTAGGAACAGAAAGACCGTTATCAGATTATTGAAACCAATCCAGTTTTGTAATTCTTTCATGGTTCCTCTCATAATTATCTCCACAACCTACAAGACACCTGTAGTGTAGAGGATCCAGTTCTGGTTCCCTGTTTTGATTTTTAGTTAGCCTCCGATAGAGCTTTCTCCTTACTGGAGATTTTTTTGCTTTGAGTTGCTACTTTGTGGCTTGAGAACACAAAGTATCATGGGCCACAGAGTAGTGAACTTCTGAAAGAATTCTGGGAAGCTCCCATTGGTGATCCTGATCAGGAAAAGCTGCAAAGCTCGCGCCCTGCCAGAACTGCGGCCTTTCCTTGGATGTCACTCAGGACTATTGAGGAAACTGTTTCAAAATCCCCTATTAATTGTATTCCTTAATCCACAGCCTGGGCGGCTTTGTGCTTATTCTAGATTTGTTTTAACACCTTCGGTAACACCATGTGTAGGAGTAGAAACACTGCACAGATTGTTCTCATGTAGCATAGTTTTCTACGAGTGGCACCATACGAAGTTGAACACATAGTTAACATGCAAAGGTGTCTTTTCAAGGGAAACCGTTATCAAAGTCATGGACAATCCGTTATGCGGGATTGCGGGCCACTTTCTTTTGCAGCCTGAGGAAGGCTAGAAATGCCCAAATTTGGTTTATTATTCTTCTTTTAAAATATATCCAATTATGTAAACATATTCATTACATTGAAGTGACTAGGAAATATGATTCACTAACTTTTTTCGGAAAGGAAATATAAAATGAATGCAGTGCAATGGTAGGAGGCAGGCTGCCAAAGCAAAAGCCAAATAACTGGCACTGTGCCTTCACATAACGTGTATTTGTAAAGCGCACATTCACCCCAGCAACAGGACATCTTGGCACTGAATAACAGATGCATATTGTTACCCAACTCAATGGTACACCAGAAATGGATGAAAGGCTGTGTGGACCCACAGGGATTTGAACCTGTGACCATGAGGTTGAACATAGGCCCCTGCAGTGGATGCATTAGTCCACTGAGCCACCAGACCAGGCTTCAGAAGCCTACCCTTCTTCCTGTGTCCCACCATACACCAGAGGTGACCGTTCATTTAATTTATGCAGAGATAATATTATCTTGGGTGAAGCAGGAAGAACCGTTTTAACATCTTGTCTGGGGGTGCTTGGCGTGGTATTCCCCCAAATGTTTCCCTTTACCCCCATATTTTACCTGATTTAATTTTTGTTTGCATTAGCACTCTGTGTACTCTGCTCATGCTAATCACAGGTAAAGCGCTTGTGCTCTCTCTCAAACATAGTGAAATTGGCAGTTACCTAATTCGCATATTTAATTTAGTTATACATTTCCAAACAGGGCCTGTACATTGAATGCTAATAGTAGGCAACAGCACTCATAGTGCCACTCACTAAAGTAGCACTGTAAAACATGTTTTAGGCCTGCCACTAAAGCCTGTGGTGCAGTTTTAATCTGCTGTTTTGACCTTGCAAAATAAACATTTTGCCAAGCCTAAACTGTCCTTTTTAATACTTTTAAGTTAACCATAAGGTAGGCCCTAATAATGCATAGGGTAGAGTGCATCGTAATTCGAAAGTAAACATGTGCACTTAAGTTTTACATGTCTTAACAGGGAAAAAGTCCATAAACTGGGTTACCTTGTTACACTTAAAAAGTGATAACTTCCGTTTAGGAACATGTAGAGGCATACCTCTTACACTCATTTGAATTGTAATTTATAATCCTATTTTTTTTTTATAATTCTTTTTATTAAGGGTAGGAATCAAGGTTACAAGGCAAGAATACAATGCAGTCAAATTTCCTGGTTAATCATGATACACATATCAGTACACAGCATGATCAATTGGTTACAGGTGATTTGCGCATTTACTATGTTGGTTCCTCTTGAGCTGGTAACAGTGGTGGGCTACATATAGTCCCTCTATACTCATTCCATTCGTTCCAAATGCGGACCCATTTCCTAGGACATCCCCTGGCCACATAAACATACTTTTCCCGAAACATGCACCAGTCCATGTCTTTCTTCCAGGCACTTACTGCTGGAGCCTGCGACGCCCCCCATTTCTGGGCTATGTTACGTTTCCCTATCATCAGCCCCAATGTGACCCAGGCCATCTGTGTGTTGTGTAAGTCTGTGGGTTCCCATGCATTCAATAGGCATCTCTTAGCTTCCAGCGGGAGAGCCTGATGTAACACCTCTCCCATAACCTCGTGTATTTTCTTCCAGTACCTCTGGACCAAGGGGCATTCCCATAGTATGTATAGGAAGGTGCCTACGTGTCCACAGCCCCTTCTGCACCCTCCATCTGTTGCTCTGCCCATTCGTACCATCCCGGGTCCTGTGATATAGGTCTGGTATAAAATTTTAAGTTGCACCAGCCTCAATTTTGCCGACATGGCCACTTCCCGCGGTGAAGACACGGCTGCCACCCAATCTTCCTCATCTAGGATTATACCATCCCGTTCCCACTTCTCTCTCAGTTTCATTAGGGGTCTGCAGAATGGTTAACTAACTTTTTATATGTAAGCGAGATGGCCTTTGTAGGAAGATAGCCATCCAGGAGTCTGTCCTCGAGGAGGGTGGCTTCAGGGGGGGTCTCCTCCTTTGGGAGACAAGAGTATAGGGCGTGACGGACTTGAAGGTATCGATAGTGTTCTGTAGAAGCAAGCTCGAACTTTTGCTGCAGAGTGGGAAATGACTTGACCTCCCTCTTTGCCCATAGGTCGCCCACTTTTGAGATACCTATGAGGTCCCATTTGTCAAAGCCTTTAGTGGACCAGAGGTGCCCGAGCTGTTCCGATGCCCATGTTGGCGTCGCTAGGGTTATCTTGCGGTGCCATCCCGTGCTCCTGGTGGCTGCCCTCCAGACCTTTACTGATTGTTTAGTTGGTCCGGTTAGTTGACGTTCCCCAGCGTTTGAGTAAAGCGCTCGGTCATAATTCACACCTGGCAGTAGCCACCGATCCATTGCGTATCCCGGATCACCCGCTTGTCTATAGGTGCCATGGTTGATGGCAGCCAAGTGTGTTGCCCAATAATATTTTTTGAGGTCCGGGAGGGCGATTCCCCGTCGTACCAGGAAAGGTTCAGGTTGGGCAATGCAATACGTGGTTTCCCGTTCCATAGAAGGCGGCATTGTAGGGTCTCAATCTCTTTGAAGTAGCTAGTGGGGACCAGGTCCAGCGAGTTTTGCAGGACGTAAAGGAACCTAGGCAGGGACATCATCTTAAACAAGGAGGCTCTGCCAAGTAGCGAGAGCGGGAGACCCATCCAGCGCTCTGAATCTTTTTTCAGTCTCCGCAAAGGGGGCAACAGATTTCGGGCGAACCTGTCGGCAGAGTTGGTGGTTATATAAATGCAGAGGTATTTAAAGCCCTGTCTGGTGATCTGTATCGGGTAGCCCACCGGGAGGCCTGTAAGGGGTCCCCTAAGGACATACAACATTGATTTGAGCCAATTTATGGTGTATCCCGAGTATCTACCAAAGATGGCAAAGATATCCAACACCACCGTTAGCGAGGCCTTCGGAGAGGCTAGGGACAGTAGAATGTCGTCTGCATATAGTGATATGCGGTCCTCCCAGGAGTCAGCCCACTTAAGACCACAGATCATTGGATCCCTCCTTATCCATGATGCCAGAGGTTCCAGGGCCAAGGCGAACAGGAGAGGGGAGAGCGGACACCCCTGCCTCGTGCCCCTACCCAGCTCAAACACTTCAGACTTTTTGTTATTGACCACTATCTGGGCTAGTGGTTTCGAGTAGAGGAGGCGCACCCATCGGGTGAATTGGGGCCAGAAACCCATTTTCTCCAGGACTACAAATAGGTATTACCATTCCAGCCTGTCAAATGCCATGGAAGCGTCCAGGGACACCAAGACCGCCTCTTCCTGTATTGTGTGTGCCCTCCCTATCACTCCGTGGAGTCTACGCAGGTTTAGCGCTGTGTTCCGCTGAGGCATGAAACCGGATTGATCCGAATGTATGAGGTTATTAATGACCTTGATTAGTCGATTTGCGAGTAATTTGGCAAGGATTTTTGGTTCGACATTCAACAGGGAGATTGGTCTGTATGAGGCGCACTCCGTTCGACTTTTACCCTCTTTGTGAATCACCACCAAGGTCGCAATTCTTTGGTCCCGGGGTAGTTCCCCGGTCTCCCAACTCTCCTTGAACATATTACATAGGTGGGGGGCGAGGATATCTGTCCCTAGTTTACAGAGCTCTATCGGTAGAGCGTTGGGTCCCGATACCTTCCCCGAGTTGAGTCCCCTAATCGCCAATGCCACCTTGTCTGGCGTGAGGGCCCCCTCCAGGTACGCGAATTCCGAGTCTGAAAGCTTGGGCAGCGTTATGTCCCTGAGCAGGTCGATAGAATCCTGTGTCGTGTAGGGGTTTTGGGAAGCATAGACCTGCTGAAAATGTTGGGAAAATATGTTTGCGATGTCTTGGGGGTCTGAGACTGTGTGCACGCCTTTATCTAATAGTTCCGGCACTAATCTACTTGCTAGTTTTTGCTTGTCCAGCCAAGCGATTAACTTCCCCGCCTTATCCCCTTGGTCGTAGATTCTGCCCAGCGTCTCCCTACCGAGTTCCCTGGCCCTGTCCGTCACGAGAGCCTTATAGTTGTCTTGTTTCAGTAGTAAATTATGTAAGGTTTCTGGGAGGGGTTGTCGTGCCATCTCCTTTTCTAAACGGAGGATATCGAGTTCTAACGCCTCCTCCTCCTTGACCTTTTCTTTTTTAACCCCCGCTATCTGCGAGAGCGCTTGGCCCCTTACCACTACTTTAAAGGCTTCCCATAATGTTTGATGCGAGCTCACCGAACCCTCATTTTCCAAGAAATAGTGTTTCATGGAGGCACGGACTGCTTTGTGTACCACTGGGTTCCGGAGGTACCAAGGGTTGATGGGGGCTACCCTCCCAACTCTATGATGGCCCACCGCTACTGGCATCCACAACGGGGAATGATCTGATATCCCTCTCGCCATATGTTTGATCTCTTTCACGTGTTGCACTTGGTCCGGGGGGAGTAATATGTAATCTATTCTGGATTGGGTGTTGTGGGCACCCGAGTGGAAGGTATACTGCGAGGTGTCTGGGTGAAGTGAACGCCATGCATCCTGCAACCCCAAGGCCCCCAAAAAGTTTGGCAACCAACTGTTGGATGGGCGCAGTTGTCGTGGTGGGTTTCTATTGCGTGTTCCATCGACTACCGCATTCAGATCTCCTCCCACTATTAAGAGTCCCTCCGGGACTGTCATAAGAATGGAGCCTAGGCCCTTAGGACTGGCGGTACATAAACTGACATGAGGGTCAGCAGTCTCCCCTCCCATTGGCCCGACACACCCACATACCTCCCCACGGCATCCACCCATGTAGCGTTGACTGTAAGGGAAAGGAGTTTTTCAGTAGTATTCCTGTCCCTCTCGATCCTGAGGTGAAGCTAGAGTGCGCCACCAGACTGTATCCCCATCGGTTGAGAGCTTTACAAGAATTCCCCACCAGATGCGTCTCCTGTAGGAGTATCACTTCAGGGGAATGTCTCTTAATGTACTGTAGCACCACTGTCCTCTTGACTTTGTCCCCTAGCCCATTGACATTCCAACTCATCAGCTTGAACCCTTTGTCCCATTGCATCTTGATAGGCATTCACGTACCACCTATGTATCTGCGTCTCCGGATGCTGATGCCTTGCTGATTCCCAATAAACATAGAACACAACTGAAACCCCTCCCAACTACCCCCCTCCCTGCTCCCCTGCACTCTGGGCTCAGAACTGCCCATGATTACAACTATGCAGAGTGCCTGTCGCCCACTAAATTTAGACTAAATGAAGAAAAGTGGGGGTATACTCTCCTCCAACTCGCCCCTCCCTCCCATTAATATCGTATCAAAGCCCCCCATCGGCCTCTAATTACCCCACAGTACCGCAAGTCTCGTATCTCGTATGGGACGTAGTTGTGAAGCGACCCAAGCCTCAACCGGTCTCCAGAAGATCCCAAAGTTCGTTGTTCGAGTCGCCGAGTTATTCTCGTTGTGACCCTTGTTCCACTGGGCCTCTCCATCCGTCCAGCCACCTCAGAGGCCTCCTCCGGAGTCTCAAAGAACCTAGTCTTTCCCCCAGTCTCCACCCTGAGCCGAGCTGGGAATAACATGGCGTATTTGAGGCCTTTGTCTCTGAGGCGTTTTGTGACTCCCAGGAATGATCTGCGGTGTTTTTGAACCACTTGGATGAAATCTGGAAAGAATCTGATTTACGAGTTTTCCATTCGTATGGGTGGAGCTACTCTGGCCGTTTGCAGTATTAGGGCCCTGTCTCTATAGTTCAAGAGTCTAGCCAGTATGGGACGGGGCGGGGCCCCCGGTTTCGGTCGCCCTCCCGGTATTCGATGGGCTCTCTCCACGACGAAGATATTAGACAGGCCTTTGGGCTGGAGGTATTTGTTAATTGGGTTTTCCACAAAGAGGTCTACTGATGGTCCCTCCGCCCGTTCCGGAACGCCAATAATGCGCAATTTAGTTGCGCCTACTGCGGCCTTCATAATCATCCAGCTTTCCTTCTGCGAATTTCCTGAATGCTTGGAGGTCCCGTATCTCCATCTGGAGTTGGTTAGTGTCGCCCACGAGGCTTGCAGTAGTAATTTCCAGTTGTTGGACTTTCTCCCTGTTGGTGGCTAAGTCCGCTCTGATTAGCATGACTTCTGAGGAAAGCGCGTCTATTCTTTGCTCCAGTGACGTACGGATCCCTCCTATGGCGTCCAGCACATCTTTTAAGGTATGTTCCGGGGTTTCAGCATCCGGGACCTCTCCCACCTTTGGTGGTTGATGCGTGGCCATGGCGGACCTGGGACAGGTATATTTGTCCAGTTTATTACTCTGGGTGGACTTCTGGCCCCTCGAACCCGACATGGCCACCAACCGGGTCACTGTTCCACGGCGCAGGAGGTGGTGTATTCCGCAGCCCCGGCGGTGGAGGATCCGCTCGTGCGTTTCTCTCAGGACTGTTCGTGGGTGATATGTGGCCTCAGACGACACCACTCCGCCAGGGGGTCCCAGCCGCCTCCCACGCTGGAAATCACAGAGAATGTCTACCCCCTGCGGGGGGGGGCCCCCACTTCAAGGCCCTGCTAGTAGTCCAGGCTCACGCCAGTTCCCGGCTGCTCCTCCGAGTCCTGGACTGGCCTCTGCCTTCCCTGGTGGGCCTAGACCAGTGGTCCCTGTGTGAAATCGCTGGGGGGCCCGCCGGGGGTCGTGCTCCCTCCAATTGCGCCTCCCCGCCTGCCGTGCATCAACACCCGCCGGAGTGTAGGTGCCTCACCGCAGCCAGTCGTCCCCGGGGCCCCGGACTCAAAGCCGTCACCTCCACCTCCTGCAATGCGAGCACATGTAAAGCTGATTCCGCTTGTCTCCCCCAAGGCTTCTGGATCCGCCGCCATAGTGAGGCCTGGGGGTTGGATGTTCGGACCGCCACCAGGAGAGGGCCCAATCCCGCCTCAGGAAGTGCCCGGAGCTGCCGCTGGCCGAGATCCGTCCCACGAGACGTCAGCCTGGGGGATCCGCCCACTTCAGGTCCCGGCTTGCCTCGCGTCTCAGGCCGCCGCTTTGCGTGTCCGCAGCTTCAGATTCTCCGCTCCGATTCCGGCGGGGAAGGGCTCACTGAGCTACACCGAGCCTCCTGTGGCTGATGCTGGCCTCAAATCGCGGATTCGTGGAACGGATAATTGCGGGAGAGAGGGTGAGCAGGAGAGAGCTCCTACTACGCGGCCATCTTACTTCGCCACCAGGCCACACCCCCTATAATCCTCTTTAATAGTAAAGTTGGATTTTAAGTTACTATTTGGAAAATGCCACTTTTAAAACGTTTGTATTTTTCTGCCTAAACCAAATATGCCTCTGTGCCAGTATCCAGTGTCACATGAATGTGAATGACTCTCCTCCAGTCTGGTCTGATGTGTATTATTTTCAGACATTGGGACCAAAGGATCTAGGTGTGGAGGAAGTGGTCCTTCCTGAAAGGATGGCAGGTGAGGAGTTGTGCCGTGCACTCCACACTTCAAAGTTCCTAACCTGCAGCACACACAAAGGAACCTAACACTGGGCCTACCCTTGCCTTTGTCGCCCTGGACAGTTTGGAGCCAAACCCAGGGAAAGGGGAAGAACTAACTAGAACCAGCTTGGGAGTTGTCCAGGGATTCACTCCCCCCCCATCAAAGGTAACCTTCTATTTTTTTTTAAACATCTTTTATTTGGTACATCTTATGCAGGTGGATTGATGCATATTGATACTTACCATGCTTTAGAAATTTACAGCAGATCAACATGGTGTACCTGTATGTGCATATCACTATGTATAAATGCTAACGACTCCTAATCATGAAAACTATAGTCTTGGCATGTTAGTTGTTATCAATATAACTGATAAACCTCCAATGGTCTAACATTCTAACATCCTCCTCGGTATAAGATCTAAGGGGAATTGAACATGTTCTGCATGTTTACATATCTGATTCACTATAGGGGGTCTATGAATAAATGACACTCAGTATGTGTGGAACAATAAAACTAAAACAACCGATAACAAACTGGTTATGCCGTGGGGTCTCATCTGATCATTTGTGTCATGTATGATTATATAGGGTGTTAAGGAGGGTGTTGGGGATCTAGTTGTGGCAGAGGAGCTCCCGGGCCCTCGCCCCTCTGGTGCCAAGATTCAATCACTGCTGGGGTGTATCTCATCAGTGGGGTGGTGCGTGTGTGTGCGTGTGTGTGGGGGCGCTGCCTGTGCAGACTCCTTGGGGTTTCTATGTTTATTTCCTTCAGTAACTCTGCCATCATACTGTCTTTTAAGTTTTATCTGGTTTATCAACTACCTGGGTTGTTCATCCCTTGATTGTGAAGTGTCACTTCCTTACTCCTCTTCACTCCGGCCCTGCAAGGGGTTCTCCCAGGTCTCCAGGACCTCCCTCCATTGTTCTGCAATGGGGTGTGTCCTGAGCCCCTTCCTTTCTTTACAGACCAGGGCTTTGTTCTCGGCCCTGGCCCAGTGGGTCACGTCTCGCCTCAACATATCTATTGCAGGTCCAGTCATTGTTTTCCAGGCCATTGTTATTCGCCTTCTAGCTAGGACCAAAGCAAGGTCCAAGAACCGTTTCCCAACTTTACATTTATGTGGCCTAGGGGAGAGCCCCAGTAAGCATACCCCCACTGTATTCTCTAGTGTGTGCCCCACTACCGTCACCACTGCCCGTAGCACTGTCTCCCAAAACCCATACAAAGCGGCACATCCCCAAGTCACGTGTACAAAATCTCCATCATTATGATCACATCTCTGACATTTGCGTTCTTCCCCACCATATACTATCCTAAGTTTGTGGGGAGTCATGTGTGTCATATTGGTATAATTAAACTGAGTGTGCTTCAGTTTAGAATTACATGAAACCATTTATTGTGTGGCCATAATTTGATTTGTTTATACTCCCTTTTTTATGTATTGTTTATAAACTGACATGTACTTCTCAATAAACATATACCAAAAAAAAAAAAAAGAATTACATGAAACCTTCTTGGGGTATCCAAGAATTCTACCCCATTCCGGGTCCGTGAGTTCCCTATCCAAAATGGTTTTCCATTGGTTTCTTAATTTCGTTAAAGGTACGCGTGTCATTTCTGTTAGTGAGGTATAGAACCATTTCACTTGGTGGCGTGCTGTCACCAAAGTGAAAACTGAATGTGCCTTAGGTTCCTCACAACTTCCTCCCCACAGCTCCCTGAAGATCAGTACGACCGCCTCGTATAATAGAAATTAACCAGGTGGTAGGTGTTGACTTTCAGCTAGTTCCTCGAATAGTGACAGGACCAACTGTTGATAGTTGTCTACCGTCATCAATACAATTTTAAACCAGGGTTTCAATTGCTCCATAGTAAAAATATTTTGTGGGGTGCCATCTGGCAAACCAGCCAAGGGCAGGACCGGAGTGTATAAGGTAGTACCTGCTGACCTAACTACACAGCGTTTCCAGCACCATAGCGCGGTAGACAGCAATAGGGACTGGTGTGAGATAGCTACAGCTGTGTCAAGCATCTTAGCCATAAGCATATTAGTGCAGAACCCAAGGTCCGTCAGATCCATTCCATCAGGACCTGTTCCTTCTAGCCACGGTGCTAGCCACTGTAGCTGAAATGCCAAAAAGTATAGTTAAAATTTCGGTACTCTCAAACCACCCTCTGCTAGGGGACGTTGTAAAGTAACCAACGACACCCTTCGTTTCCCCCATCCCATATAAGGTCACGCAATATTGAATACAGCCATTGCAGCATAACCATCTTTGCAAGAGAAATCGCCATTATCGGCAGTCGGAGGGAGCACCAAAACGAAGCACACAACCTGAGTGACCTGAGTGTCTTCCCTAGGTTGCCTTCTCGTAGATCTTCTAGTGAGTGGAAAACCTTATTACTTAAATATTTAAAAGTAAGGGGGCCCAGTTGAGGCCCTCTGTGAGGTCTGGTGGGCAAGGCAGTCCAGCTGACAGGGGGAATAGGTATGTCTTGTGTCAGTTTACTTGTAGTCCTGATACAGCCTCAAATTGTCCCAGTTTAGCCAGGGCTGTGGCAGTGCCCTAAGAGGCTTCCTCAAGGTTGATCAATAAATCATCGGCATACAAGGAAATAATGCTGCCAATGGTTTGATCGACAATGCGAACAGTAGGAACGACAGCGGGCAACCTTGTCTTGTGCCTCATCCTATCTCGTATTGCGCGGAAACAATTTTACCGGTTTTAACTTTAACAGTGGAGTGTTTGTAGAGAAGTGACACCCATTTTAACCAGCCCTCTCCCAGCCCCATCTCAATGAACTGTATCGAAAGCCTTTTCGAGGTCAAACGATAAAAGTGCGGCATGTGTTGACCGCCTTACGTTTGGTTGGAACATCACAAAGTACAGTCTTCATAGATTGTATGATGTGTTTTGGGCCTGGATAAAACCGCTCTGATCTACGTGTGCCAAGATAGGCATATATGGCAAAAAGCAGAGCGCTAAGATCTTGCTTAGGATTTTGAAGACCATGTTAAGCATGGAGAGCGGTTGGAAATCCATGACCTGCACCTCTGAAGCTTTCTTAGGTAGTGGGAACACTAAGGCATCCAGCTTGGATCCAGAAAGATGCCCCATCCTCAGGGATTCAGCATATAATACTTCTAATTGGGGAGCCAGTGTTGCAACATAGCACAAACAAAATTGTACAGGAAGGCCGTCCACCCACGGGTCTTGCTTGTAATCCATGCTCTTAATTGCCACATGTATCTCTTGAACAGTCACTGGGCCTCCCAGTGATTCCCTCGCTTGGCGGTCTAGCATCGGAAGTGTCAACACTCCAAAATATCCCACCTGTTTGCCCAATGAGATTGGGGTGGGTGTTTTATAAAGATCTTCGTAATACAGGCGAAATTGATCATTGATCGCCTCAGGGTGGTGAATTGGGGTTCTGGTGAGGGATCGGATATGCAGATTTGGGGAACCCCGAAGTTCAGGCTTAATGAGCCATGCCAGCATACTACCAAGCCTCCCCTCTTCTATTTGAACCCGAGTGAGGTAGCCCCTATAGTCATGGCACCGCAGGCGTTCTAGGGCCTGGTGGTACAGCGCACGCATCACTTTTAAATTCTACTGGGCCTCTGGTCTGGATCCCTGTGTATTATCTAATTTGTGTAGCCTACCCTCTAGTTCTGCCAGTTCTCGGTGTAGTTCCTTTTGTGCCCTAATTGACTACCCCAGACATTGTCCCCTTATCACAACCTTGAATGCCTCCCATTCCATCAGCGCCATAGATGCCGTATTCGTGTTGGTTGCAAAGTAGGGGTGAATGGCTGCGTCTATGGTTTCCGTACAACAGGTTTCTTCTCGCATAAGTGGGTTGAGGTGCCATAGTGGTAGTAGCAGGCGGTTCCCCAAAGGTTGTTGGTTTAAAAGGCGGGACCTGTGAACAGAAAGTGTGCGTTCCAAGAATTCGGTGTGTGTTACAGAACTACCCAGTCCAGGTGTACACAAAAAAAGGTTGGGCTTTGTATATAACTGGTGAACGGGGGAATAGTATGAATAATACCTGTCCCCTGCGTGTTGTGTCCTCCATATGTCCACCAATCACCAATGATCGCTCCAATCTCAGAATCCCACTGTTGTGCGACGTGCCTGGGCGTTCGACAATGGGGGATATGAACGATCAAGTTAATGTCAGTAACACAGTTAAAATCTCCTCCTCTCAGCATATCTGGCATCGGCATCTCTGCCAGTGTGGCTGAAAGGACCCAGAGAAAGGAAACCTGGTCTTGGTTAGGTGCTTATATGCTATCCAGTAATACTTCATGACCAAAGACTCTGCCTTTCAGTAGAAAATATCTACCTTCTTAGTCTAATAAGGGATGTAATGATTCGAAAGGTTTTTCTTCACAAATCCAGATGATTGCGTATGCAGAGTACGTCGTTACAAATATTTGCCCTCTCCACCTTCTACGTAGTTTCTCTGCCTCATTGTGGGTGAGGTGTGTCTTTTATAGGAGTGCAACCTGAATACCCCGTCTGCGTAAGTATCTGTGAATGTTATGCCATTTGGTGGCTGAGCCCAACCCCCTAATATTCCATGTTAGAAGCTATAATGTATGAGCATTGGACACCATTTGCTAGTGTTAAGATACCTGGACCCTCCAGCCCCTGCCCACTCCTGCCCCAGTCCAAGGAGTAAAAGACCCCACCTGCACAATAACCAGAAACATAACAATAAACCCCCCAGATAACCAAAACTCCCATTTTCCCCAGATCAGCCTGGCAACGGCCAGCCGCCCAAACTGCAGACCAGTAATCATAGTCAATAGAGGGTCCCATCCAGTCTCGGGTGCAGGCCTCCAGTAGGGGGCGGGCCACATTTGATATGTTGCCCGTTGGGTGTTTCGGTATTATCTATCACCTCCAGCCTGGGTCAATGATCCATATCTTCCCGGTGGATGGCCCCATCTAGTTCAGAGGTCGTCGTCCCTTCTTGGGGTGACGACCGGTAAGGGAATACTGTCTGCTTAAGAGAGCTATGAGTCAGTGTCTTCTGTGCGCTTAGTCGAACAGGAGCAAGGTTCCAAATCTGACTCATTTCCTTCCAGAAGATCCACCACTGCCTGCAGAGCAGCTGCCCTCTACCTCTGTTTAGGAGAGGTTTGGTTTTCTAGACGGTCTCCGCTTCGGCCTGGACTGTGATCTCTTCCCGAACTGTTGTTCCCTAGGCGGGGCGTCAATGGTCCCTTTCTTTGTGGGACCTCCAGATTTGTACGATTCCAGCCATTTCCAGGCCCCATCAGGATCTTCACAAAAGTGCATCTTTCCATCTAGCATAATGCGAAGCCTAGTAGGACACATCAGGGAGTACTGCAGGTTCTCTACTTGCAGGGCCTTTTTGACTTTGAGGAACAAGGTCCGACACCTTTGCACCTCAGCAGTATAATCGGAAAAATTGAGACCTTGCGATTCTCTATCTGGAATGGACCATCTGTCCAGGCTTTTTGGGGGAGGATGTTTCTGTCCTTCTAATGAAGGAGCTTTGCCATTACAAGGCGAGGTGGGCGACCCAGTGCAGGGGAGCGGGTGGACACTCTATGTGCTCTCTTGAGGATGTAACATGAGAGGCTTTCCGGTACCACCACCGCACGTAAACCATCAATTCTGATGTTGTTCCTTCTATTTCACCCCTCCGCATCTTCAGCTCTACGTTCAAGGGTCTGAACCCAATCTGTAAGTTCCGTGACTCGTCAGGCTACGGTTTGCTGCGCAGGATGAAGCTCCACAATTGAGGCCTCAGCCACTTTCACTCGCTCCTCCAGCTTGTTTTGTTCGGTTCTCAACAAGCCCAGTCCCACCGATACAGTACTGATATTCTGGTGCAGCGTGGCTTTAGTATCTGCATTAGCTTCCAGCATTTTGATCAGTTGTTGTTGTACGGGGTCTATCGTTGTCAGCAGGGCCTGCAGTTCCTGCTGGGGTCCGATCTGTTCCTCACCTCGGTCAGAGGGTCCCCCCGCTGTCTTTGTCCTGGCTTTGCCCATGCTGTTCTGTGAGTAAAGGGGCAAAATTCAACAAGTGTGCCAGGTGTGGCTTCCAGGCTGTTATGGAATGGTTGTCGAGAGAGGTGAAAGCGAACAGGAATTTTAAGAGATAGCCAAGATATGATGCCAACGTTCTACCAGTGGTAGTAGGGCAAAGAATTAGTAGGGAGGTGTGAAACCTGTACCGCACGTTTGCAGACCTAAGCGTCGACCTGTAGACCAAGCAATGTTTTAGTGCCCTGTACTTCGTTACTGGTCAGAGCCGCTGGTGGCACGGTTGCAGCAGGGGTCCCAGGGTTGACCCCAGCCCGTTCAGCAATATGGTAATGTCCTGGCTGTCTCACTGGGACTGTTATGTGCCCAGGTTCCCCCTCCACCCCCACACTCTTTTAAGGTCTGGAGGCCGCTCCAGGGGGGGTTTCAGCGGTGCAGGGGAGAGATCGCCTCAGCCCTTCCCCGTCGACATTGATGTAGCTTGTGGAAAGTGCTGCGGGCCGTGGACCCGGGTCCTGGAACCCCAAGCAGGACAGGTGTCACTGCATCAAACACAGCCTATAACTCCGGGGCCCAGGGTCCCGGCCCGCTGCTCTAATATGTTGTGGTGGTACAATTGCATCGGGGGCCCTAGGGCAGCACCCAGATCACTCAACAATATAAGGTGTCCCACTGGTCTGGGGTGCTCTTAGGCACCTCCCCTGCCCCTCCCTTCCTGCCTGGACCCACATGCCGCCACCCCAGGAGAGCGCCAACGATATCCAGGTGTGTCTAAAGTCAGGGCAGGTGCTCAGTATTTGCAGAGTGGGGGGGTTGACGCCGGCCCTGCCCTACCGGCATTAGTGTGGCCTGGATAGACACCTCAGGACACCAACTCGAGTCCTGAGTCTGTAATTGGGGCAGGCATCACAGTGTGGTTCTCACCTCCCGAGCCCTAGGACCGGGCTCTTGGCACCCTTACGCAGTGACCTCAAGGTCAGATGCTGGCCGCCCCCGGGTTCCGTTGATGTACGGACGCTCTGCTGTGCAGCCCAGCAGGCCCCGCCTCCTGCAGAGCTCCGAAGAGTAGCAGCCGCCGGGGTCTGACCTCTAATCTCACCTTCCAGGGCAGCTGCACTCAAGCCCACTCTTTTCCGGGCTCAGCAAGCGAGCTTTGGCCCGAGTTCTAGCCTCCGACTGCACTCTGGAGCCGCCATCTTGGATCCAGGCCTCCTGTGCAGCTTGACTTCCCCCGCCGTCGTCTGCGGTATGCCGCCTGGCCCTCGGCTCATCCCCTCTGACACACCAGGTCTTCCCACGGGCCTGGGCCATGCATCTAAGGATATTTCCCGCAGGCTGGGCTGTGTGGATCAGGATTCTTTATGGGCCGGTGCGAGCAGTGGGCTCACGCGTCCGTCATTGTTGACCTGCAAGCCACCCCCCCCAAAGTCTGCCTTCTAGGTATAAATGTTGCACCTTCAAAATCTTTCCTCAGAATGCTTCCGGACCTGTGGAAGATTCAGAATAAGGACTACTTGCTGGTTGAAGAAGTAAGACTGGACTTGCTTGCTTTGAACCCAGGCTCCCAAGACGTGACTCCAAGGGACATTTGGATGACCTCCTGTTTGAGTTGTAGGCACACAACAAGCTCCCAGAGGACTCCATTCTACTACCCCTCTGACCAGTACCACCTTGACTTGCCTGACACCTACTGCTGGCCTTTGGTTGAGTGGCGCCTGATCCCCAAGAGGTGGCCCCAGGTCCTGGTCCCTTGGCTGGTATCATATTGTACTCCTCCTTAATTCCAGATAAAAAAACTAAACAATGTAGGCTCTTTGTGAGCGTGAACGCGCTCCTTTACAAGTACATTAAGCAACTGTGGTGCCCGTCGATGCGGATCTCCAGTGATGCCTGCTCTTCACATCAGTCATGTTAGTTTACGTTGACTGCCAACGTGAAGCTTCAGCAATGACCGTCTCTGTGCACCACAACAGTGATCGTCAGCGATGCCAGATTTGCACTTCGCTCCAAAAGCGATCTCCTCTGAGGCTGCTGCCAAAGTGAATTCACACCTACAGCTCCTCAGTTGGATTATAGGAGGTAAACTCTTCAGTGAGATGAACCTGATCTCTGTATCTGAACCATGTTCCATCACGGTCAGCCTGAACTTGTGACTTTAACCCTGTCTAGCACAATCAGATTACTATGAGTGGCGTTTTGGGCTTTTTTGCCCTATTTTCTCCTATAATTTGGAAAATTAAGAACTCTGGTTATAATGATTAGATTTTTTTTCTTTTTGGCGTAATTGTATTTATTAAAATGAAGTCTATGTTCGTAAATTGGTATGGAATTTTTATTGTGTTATGTTTTCACTTTATTGCTGTTTGAGTGTTGCATAAATACTTCACACATTGCCTCTAAGCTAAGCCTGGTGGCTTTTGTGCCAAGCTACCAGAGGGTTAAGCACAGGTTCACTCAGTGACTTTTTTGGTTTACCCGGACAAGGATTATGTTTATTAGTTAAGTGAGGCTTGCACCCCTCTCACTTACTAACCCAATGTTTTAAATTTATGACTTTAACAAGAATTCCCCTGTAAGTGAATTAGGATTACAAGTAACAAATGTTTCCTTCTCATCAAGGGGATCTTCATTAATAGTTATGAACACTGATTTGAAAAACAAGTTCATCCCATAAAATTCAGCGGACACAAAGAAAAACCTTACAGTCTTCAATAACATCCAAGTACATTTCTCAGAGAGCCTTGGTCCACTTGGGAATCTGCTCTTGAATATGAACAGTGAAGTTTAGTAAAGGTATGTATGGATCTCCAAGTAGATGCTTTACAAATCTCTAAGATGAGCACTTTTCTCAATAGGGCCATTTTAGCTGCTTTTCCTGTAGTTGAACGTTAGCAGGAAGACGTTTATTTGCAAACATTCAACAAATATAAAGCAAGAAACAATGCATAGAGAACTGAACTGCTTTGACGTGGAAAGGCCAGTTCTCACTGGAACATAACTTAGAAATAGATGGTCAGATTGTCTGATATCTTTTGTTTTGTGTAGACAGAATTTCAGAAGCCTTTTCACATCAAGTGAGTATATTACCCTGGAGTGGAAGGTTTGGAAAGAAGTTTCATAAGGAAATTGCTAATGGAAATTGGATACATACCACCTTTGGTAGGAAGATAGGGTGAGTACCCATTACCACTCTATTCTAATGAAAAACTGTATAAGGTTTCTAGAAAAGGTGAAGCCATCAGCTTTGATAATACAGTATTCAATTCCCACGGTGGAGGAGGGACCCGAGTTGAAGGTAAAACCTTCAATGAAATCCTTCACAACTGGAATTTTAAAGAAAAGAGTTTGTGAAGAAGATTTCCTACATGCAGTAATCACTGCAGGGTGAAACTTTATAGAACTGAAAGAAAGACAAGACCCTAAAAATGTATGGTAATACATCCCCTTCCTGGCATGTAGAGGTGCCTTAATTATTTTGTATAGACCAGATACACAATCTCTTACACTTAAATGCACATGATGTTCCAGTTGAATACCTTTTTGCCTCTCTCAAAATCTCCAATTAGTATTGTGGAAAATGTAAATGTCCATATTGTAAGAACTCTGAAGCCAAACCACTAAATTCAACATTGGTAGTTGTAGTGTAGTATCTGGTCTGCAAACTTATAGAGAAGAACGGTCTGTGCAACAGTTTCTTGTGTGGTCTTTCCGATAAGTAAAGATCTGTGAACCACCATTGGCACGGCCATTCTGGGGCTACAAGTATAATTCCTACTCTGGAGTACTGCAGCTTTATTAACATTGTTGTGATCAGTGTAATGGGGGCAAAGGAATAGAGAAATTTCCCTGAGTAGTAGATTAAAAGGGAATTTCACAAAATTCTCAGTTGGTAGCATTGTGAGGGGGAGTTTGGATATTTTGTGTTGTTTGCATCTGCAAACAAATCTATTGTAGATAGACCCTCTCTTCAAAAATGCTTTGCAGCACGTCTTCATTGAGGATTTTGTCATGGTGTTCCTGCATTTGTGTGAGAGTATGTGCTAGTTTGTTTTGGATGCCCAAAAGGTAGACTGCTGTAAAACTAAGATCTCTCGCCTGTAGCCTTTTCCAAATGGTCTGGTTTATCAGGGACAATGTGAGTGTGTTCCTCCTGCTTTTTCAGATAATAAAATGTGATTGTATTGATCATCTGAACATGAGAGGTATTCTTTCTCAGCAATAGGAGGAACAATTTCCGAGCCAGATGGACAACGGCTAACTCCAGCAGACTGATATGGTAGGACCTTTCCTTCTATGACCATATTCCATGTATCTGTTGATGGTCCAGTGAGCACACCCATCCTAAAGTGGTGCACCTGTCACTATAGTTATTGATGGAATGCCCTTATGACAAGGTCCTCCCCTTAGGAGGTTGGTTGCCTAACCCACCCCAAGAATGAATGGAGTACTTCTTGTGATGCATCAATTTGTTCATCCAGGTTTATAATTTCTAATTTGATCTTGCAGACACTGCTGTAATGGTCTAATATGTAGTCAGGCATTTGGAAATAGGAAGATACATGAGGGAGCTCATCTGCATGACTGAGACAAAGCGCCCAATGTGGGGTTTGGGACGGTATTGTGCTTATGAATAGATGAGGAAATGTGACCCTAAAGATAACACTCGAAATAGCATCTCAAAACTGCCAATAAATAAGGACTGGCACAAAAAGGCTCAAGAGCAGTTAATTAGAAAAACCATGAAGGTTTATTAAAACATTTAAGAGCAATACATAACGCAAAACCATAGTTAGTCTTAATAGGTCAGTCATTTAAAATAGGTGCAGTAATTATTAAAATCTGGAATATAGACTAAGTCCATAATGTGCACCAAATCAAATAAAAATCAGACAGCACTCTTAGTAAAGACAAAAGAAGTGAGAAAGAGTCTAGCTCACACCCAAAAGTCATGTCTTTATATTTTGAATTTCACCATAAAAAGCAATGGAAATCGCACAGTAAGCATCGAATGACAACAAATTAAACAAAAATACAGCATTATTCAATTCAATGCAATTGCTTTATTTGAATACATATTGTATCCATAAAAGTACAATTACAATGCATACAATCCATTACATTAAAAGCAAAGAATCATAAAAATATACATAAATATCACATTCTCTAATTAAAATACACCCCACATCAAAAGTGCATAAAGTACATAATCGTACGTCAGACCTATACAGTACTAATGGAGCTTTCAAAAAAGCACCCAGACAAATAGTTTCATCTTCATCTACCAGGTGGAAATGCAATTCTAATGCATCTGTCACGTGTCTGACTCCTCGTTTCTTTAAAAAAGGAACTAATTTTTTTTAGAATACATAAGATAAAAGCACAAAAAACATAAAATGTAAAATTGATTGTCTGGAAATGCCATCACAAGGACATGGCAGAAAGTCGAGATTAACATTAAAACCCAACGGAAACATAACAAATATTTCGCTGTACCGTCCCTATATCAAAACAAAAGGCTTCGTTCCCACTGCTCTATTACTCTGGCCAAATACATTGCCTTGTTATCTGGGGGTAAACAACAAATAAGTTGCCACACTTTCCTTCACAGTTTCCTTGTACAGTCTGATGGCGGTTTCCTTATCACACAATACCTGCCATAACAGTTTTTTATTAATATCTAACTCGGTGAGCGAATCAACAAAAGTTTGTTCAAGGTTAACAAAACAAAAGGTGGATCTTATGCTAGCTAGCCGGGGAATCTCGATCCCCTTCTCACATTTAAGGCAATCCTTAATGATTTCCCTGGTTAGAAACGTTTTCTAATTTTTCCAAATGGCAAGCCATTACAGTGGTGGTCGATTCTTAATATAATCCTCAATATATGGAATGTCTATTTCTCTATGACAGATAGAAGTAGAAGACGAAATAGGTGCCATAAGGGCCTTTCTACAAAATCTGTTCTCTTCTAGCTAGACTGGTTGCAGTTCTGAAATCCCCAGACACCAGCGCCATACGTGGCTCAGGACCAACATTGTGTTTTGTATATTTGCACTAAAGGATAGAGAGCACCCCCACCCCTAGTTTGCGGTAAAAAGAATAAAGCGCCAATTGATTTTATTAGTTTTAACCTACTTTGCACAACCTGAGGAGCCCACGAGCCTGTGGCTGTAAATGATAATCTCAGATAGGAGAAAGTGTTGACCTGTAATAACTTATCATTGCCTGTGGAAACAAGCCACAGGCCATGATGAAAGATTTTTTAAAATTTGTTTGCAAGTCTAGTGTGTCCCTGTAAAGCATTTGGCATATGCGCCATTAAAACTGCATTGTCTGCGTACAAAAGCGTGGGTAAAGGAGTACCATGGACTAGAGGAACATCTGAATTCATATTCATTAAAAACGAGTGAAGGTTATTAATGTATAAAATGAAGAAAAGTGGTGCCAGCAGACACCCTTGCCTCACACCTTGCAAGACGTTAATATGGGCTGATACCTCACTCTCTGCGATATTTCTAAACTTGGCCTTCATATCTGTGTGCAAAAAAGCAAGAAAGTGCACCGGTGCAACAGCCAATCCCTGCACCAGAAGGATCGCCCAGAGCTTAGACCAATTAATGTAGTCAAAAGCTTGGGATAGATCGATAAAGGCTAAATATACTGGTGATTTACGTGCAATTGTATATTTCCCTATAATCAATGACAGATTCAAACATTGCTCGACAGTACCAATGTTACTCCTGACCCATATTGGCAGGGATATAAAACTGACTTTGCTTTTGCCCGGGAAACGGCCACTACAACGCGGCCGTTTCCATGCATAACCATAACCACGCATGCATTACAACGCATGCGTGGTTACAACGAAAACGCTTTACCACACATACCTTTACTACGAAATTCGTAGTAAAGGCATGTGTGCTGAAGTTAAAAGAAAAAAAGGGGGGTTGGGGGATTCCCCCCCCCCAAAAAAAGAGAGATGTGGAGGCAATCCACATTGTTAGAGGAAACGGAAGGACACTTCCGCTTTCTCTTAATGACGTAGAACGTCACCAAAGAAGATTGAGGAGAGGAGAGGAGAGGTAAGGGGGAATGAGGGGGTGGTGTCACGCAGGGGTAAATTTAAAGGGTAGATTTTTAGTGCGATATCCTTTAACAAGAAAATGCCATTAACATGCATAATTTAACAACGAAAATCGTTGTAAAAGTATGCGTATTGAAGGCATTTTCGTGGTAAAGGATATGCGTGGTGATGGCATTCGCGTTGTAACGCATGCGTGGTAAAGGCATGCGTTACAACGGAATGCGTTGTAAAGTCATACATTCCTTCTGCACAGTCCTTAATACGGTGATATGGAATTTTCCCAAGAATCTTAGCTGTGGTGTCGATAAGAGAAATGGGTCTATAGCAACTTGGTTGGGTATGGTCTCCCTTTTTAAAAATCGGCACAATGATGGCCATTGATCAAGATTCAGGTGGTGGAGAGTGAGTCAAACATTTAAAACCATTCACTAACAAGAGTGCCCAAAACTCAGTAGAGTGCTTAAAAAGATCTATTGGTACTCCATCCGGTCCGGGTGCCTTACCACCCAAACTGTGAGCGATTGCAGCCTCCACTTCTTCTAAGGAGATAGAAAAATCATTATAGAGCCCCTTCAGATCTTCCATACCGTGCTTGCCAACAGCAGCGAATATTTTTAAAAAGTGTGCCTCCCATGTATACAAGCAATATGACATGTTAAGTCTGTTACCGTTGGGCTCACTCTCCTGAATGAAGATTCCTCACTCCACAATAGATCTCTGTTTTTTGTGCTGCAGATGGTACAAGCGAGTTCTTCAGATTTTGCAACATTACCAATTCCTGCTTGCAGAGGCCTTTTTGTATATCTTAAGGCATGCGGCCACTACTATGGGGTCCCTGGGAAAAGATGTAACTGCCTTTCTTAAATTGTTATTAGCCATTGAACATTCATGATCAAGCCATTTAGGTTGAAGTCATTTAACTTGTGGGGGATAAAGCAACTTACTCTTAACGATTAGGCACAATTGAGTGAAAGCCAGATTTACACCATGATTCACACCATCATTAACCAAGCACACATAACCAGGGCCATATTTTCTCTGACTATAGTGTAGAAGAGTTGGGCTTGGTCAATAGCTTTCCATTTCAATCTTAAGCCACCAGTGTTTATTTGTAGATTCCTCACACTCCATATTTGAGGATTGTGGTCCCCGTAAGTAGAGGCTAGAATTCTCTCCAGTAACACAAGATCAACTAAATTAGCATTGATAAAGAAATAATCTATTGTGGAAGTGCGGCCACTTCCCCTATGTGTAGTCATCGCTTGCTCTCTGGAGCCAGCAGCATCCATGACATTAAATAAATTATGGGAATCCAAAAGATTCTTCAATTCTGCTCCTAGTCTAGCAATACCATAAATACATCTATTATGGATTTCCTTGTTCACTGTGCTACAAAAGACTGTAGAGATGTTGTCTATCCAAATCTAGTGTTAAAATCTCCGTTAAGCAAAATCCCGGTGATAGACTGTTGACTGCCACAACATTTTGCAGTTCCATCATATACTCAAACACTCGTATAAATTTTGTATTAGGGGGTGTTCCAAAAATCATTATTATACAAATTAATAAAATATAAAAACAATTGCTTCTTACATTTTAGCACTTGAAAGCTATTATTATTAGTCCGGATGAACTTAACATGTGCCCCCAAAGCTATTTTCACCCAAATGGCCAATACCAAAGCAGCCTACCCTGAGCGAGACGGTATTCTTGGAACATAATAGCAGTCAAACTGTCAACTGAAATGTCCTCCACTAGCCATGTTTCCTGGAACAAAAGCATGTCAAATTCTTTTATAAACATTAACCAATCAGGCAGCAGTAGTTTTAATGCAAGACAAGCCACATTCCAACCTAAAATACGCAACCCTGGGCATCTGTCATTCATGTTGGACTCCATAATATTATTAGGAGAATAAGAGGAAACAGAAGGGGTATCCTTCCTCATGTGGTAGTTTTGGCTGGGGATAAGATCTTAATTGGAGCAGTGAGGGGGGTTTTACCCTTATGTTCACCCCACAGTCAATCTAGACTTTCTAGGTCCCGCAACAAAGCATACCGATTTTTGGATACAAACTGGGGCCCGGGATTGTTTAGAGCAGCGCTACCAAAAGAGGTTCCATGGCCAATTGGCTTATAGAAATAGGCTAATGGGAGAGCACATATATTGGTATGGATCAGGTTGTTAGCCTCCTTCTTACCCAGCAGGTACCTTACTATAGCCGGCCCCCGAAAATGTAGGATTATATAATCTCCTATAATATCCTTCCTAGAATGACCAACCCAGCCTACCCTTCTGGCCATCAGGATTGCATTGAAGTGTGAGCTGTTAATGCTTCTATAGCCAGTCAAAACATTTAATATGCAGCTCTTGCCAGAACTCTTTTTGGGTCTCCTAAAGGGTGGGGGGGGGACACCAGCGAGAAATATAACATATGGGCATGATGCTGGGTGGCAAATAAAATTCAGCTTTATCAGGGAGAACAGGGGAAGTATTCTGATTAGGCTCAGTTAAATTATTGGCTGACTGGGCGGGATCTTGTTTGGTCAGATAAACGGACATGTGTGTTGGGTGGGTTAAACGATTTTTCTGCTGGATTTCACGGATTCCTGAGCTACCAGACACCATAGATTTCTCCTGTATAACAACATCAGCAACATTAACAGTGGTTACAAAATCAACTAAAGAATCAGAATGGGTGAAAATATTCGCCTTTATGGGCGTTTGAGAGTTGAATGAAAGTGGATGCGGCAATCTAGGTGATTCAAGAGCGGATAGTTTAGAAACAATATCAAGCACACATTTCTCAATACTGGACAATTTCATCTAAGGCAGCACCCAATTTTTCACTCAATAAATTATCATTTGGTGACTCCATGATGACACTTTCTAAAGTCTGCGTTGATTGTGTCAAGAGCTGTTTAAGACACCAATTTGTAAGTTGACCCTGGTGAGTGCATTTACATTTCCTTGTCACTGGCACTTTTGGTAGCTTAACCGCCCGCTTTTCTTCTTAAGGGCTGGCTCCTGATCGGACAGAGTACTTATGGATCTGTCGGAATTTCGGGAGGGTAAGCAGTTGTCAACTTTACTTGACGTAATTATCACTGAAACGGAAGGAACCTTCTGTAGTTGCAAGTCATTGGTCAAACATAATGCGGAAGAGCCCTCAAATAGGGGCACATCAGCCAGTCGGTATCCTTGATTAAGACCACACCCTAGAGATAGTCTCCTTTCGGTGAAAGTAATTTCCTTTGCCACAATCCCCATTGCCCTCTCCAGCATACTATTGATGGTAGTTTGGCCAACAGGCAATCTTCACCTGGGCGCGTCCCTCAGCACAATATATGGTGCTTTGGCACCAGGAAAGAGTCAAACAGCTGGGGGATATAGTCTCCCCACTACAGCACTCACCAGCAGCCTCAGAGTAGGCAAAGACAGCAGCAAACATGGCTCAATTCAATCGCTCAAGCAGATAGGCAGGGTGTGTTGGGGTTCATGGGGCTCCCTTATCCAAAGCCCGGTGAGTCCTGAGAGCGTTGGAGGCACACACGAGGCCAGGAAACCTGTGGGCCACAATCCAGGCCACTAATTCAGGCCAACCTCCACAAGTGACAGGCCACAGACTGCCACCATCACTTGGACTATTACTACGGGGGTCTTCCAGCATCGAGCCCCGAAGGCTGCCCCTACTGCACTTAACAAGCCTCCTCCACTTCTGGTCACCCCATTACTAAGCTCCGCCAAGCAGGAAAGACAAGCGTTTTCCCAATGGCGGCCAAAGGCCGCAAGGCTCCTGTGCAGCTCCTACTCCGGCAGAAGGCGATGGTGGAGCCATGGCAAGAGGCTAAGGGCTTTCCAACAATGGTTGCGAGAACTACAGCGGCTGTGACTGCAAAGCTGCAAAACACCTATGTGGCTCTGGTACGACTCCGGTGGTCTCCGACGAAATGTCAGTCATATAATACCACCATCCTAGCATTTCTCTACTAAATGGATATTAAGATGATCTCTATGACCTAATGCTATTTAAAACAACAGCACACAACTGGTTACAAAAACAATCAAAGGCCTCGTAATGAAAAGCCTACAGTGAATGCACAAAAAGGGCCTTGGAAAGTATCGAAACGGCTTCCACCAGAGTTCTTAGTGAACAGCATGTCAACACAAAGCAATAGTAAGCATTTTGCTACGTGAAATATAAACACACAATAAATATTAAAAAGCAGCCATATTATTTCAAGATGGGATCGAGGCCTACTTGAGGCCTTGCTTGGCATAGGTCAGGAAAACATAGTTCTACACACAACAGCTTTTATTGAAAATGGTTCATGTTACTAGATCCGAAAAAAGCTATAACATGCATGACACATGATCCTAGCAATGAAGAAATCTGTTGAGCAGTTAGGTGGAGTCTTGCCCCAGACTGTGACATTTCAATCAATCAATAAGTCATTTGTAAAGCACAGTACATACCCGCGAGGGTCTCAAGGTGCTAGGGGGGTGGGGAGGTGCTACTGATCGAACAGCCAGGTCTTGAGTGTTCTGCTGAAGGTCAGCAGGTCTTGGGTCTGTCGTAGGCTCAGTGTTCCATGTTTTGGCGGCGAGGTGGGAGAAGGATCTCCTGCCGGTGGTAGTTCTTCGGATGCGCGGGACGGTGTCTAGTCAGAGGTCGGCGGAGCATAGCTTGCGGTTGAGGATGTAGAAGGAGAGACGTCTGTTGAGGTAGGCAGGGCCAGTCTTGTGGATTGCCTTGTGTGCGTGGATGAGGAGCTTGAAGGATATCGTCTTGTTGACGGGGAGCCAGTGCAGGTTTCTCAGGTGGGGGGTGATGTGGCTGTGGCGTGGTACGTCGAGGATCAGTCGTGCCGAGGCATTTTGGATGCGCTGTAGTCGTTTGATGAGCTTGGTGGGGACTCGCGTAGAGGGCGTTTCTGTAGTCGAGTGCTGCTGACAAGGGCCTGGGTGACTGTCTTCCTTGAATCTGTTGGGATCCATTTGTAGATCTTACGGAGCATGCGGAGGGTGTTGAAGCAGGAGGAGGAGACGGCGTTGACTTGCTTCGTCAATGAGAGCGTTGAGTCTAGGATGATTCCCAGGTTGCGTGCGTGGTCTGTGGGTGTCGGGGCTGTCCCCAGTGCCGTCGGCCACCTGGAGTCGTCAAAGGCTGAAGGGTTGTAGCCGAGGATGAGGACCTCTGTCTTGTCCGAGTTCAGCTTCAGGCGGCTGATCTTCATCCAGTCGGCGACGGGAGGCTAGATGAGAGCTTCAGGTGGCTAGATGAGAGCCTCAGCTCCGAAGGACACACTTTTGTGTCTAATGTCACTCCTAAGTTCAGAATCCTTTTTACGGGAGTAAGTGTGGATTTTTTAGTTTGTAACTTCCTGAAGTGAGCAGCCATCACTTCCATGGAATTTGAAAAAGTGTGAAGAGCTGAATTCAGATCGAAAGGTAGAACCTTGAATTGGTAGTGATCTTTTCCTATTGCCAACCTTAGAAACTTTCTGGGTTTCCTTATGATCGGTATGTGGAAGTATGCATCCTATTAGTGTATTGTGCATCTCCAGTCCCATTATTGTAACTAGATTAAGTCTGTTGTAACACCAGCTTTCTGAATCTTTCTTTATTCATTTGTTTGTTAATCTGAGATAAAGGATAGGCCTGAATTCTCTTTTTGGACCTTTCTTTCGAACCAGAAAGTAATGGAAATATATCCCTGTTACTTTTTGGTCAAAATAAACTATCTCCACTGCAAGCTTCTGAAATAGGATGCTACTACATTTCTAAACACATTTTGATGATTTTTGTAAGAAATTGGAGAAATAGTTGAGGGTGGAGGAGGGAGAGAACCTACTTTAAAAAATATTCACACTATCATAATAAATCACAATCCTCAGGTGGAGCACTAAAGTCACTAAATAAACATGTGTGTTACCCTCTAGTAGTTGGACACAAAGCAGTCAGGCTTACCTCAGATGGTATGCAATACTCACACAGCAATAAAGTGAAAAAAACAACAGAAGAAAATTCCGAAACTAATTTAGAAAAAAGAAGAGTACATTGTTATGAATAAAATGATACAAAAATGAAATAAAATCCAATAGGTAGAACCAGAGATTATTTTTTAATGTTTAGAGTAATAATAGCGCCAAATAGCACAAAACACCAACTGCAGTTATCAGGTCATGCTAGACCGGGCAAAGTCAAAAGTTAATGCTGACCGCCATGGAGCTCGGGCCGGATAGATTGACCACTCGAGCCTCACGATCCGACGTGGGGCTCGAAAATGGCAGGTTGCTGAAGAGCGGGGAATTCGACTGTCAACGAAGGCAGTAAAGCTCTGAGCTGAAGAAGTCCAAAGTCTGTACCCAGGAAGACCTTGAGATTGAAGGGCTGCTGCTCGATAAAGCCCTCTACATTTAAACTTCGAAACATTTCTGGAAGTCAAATCTCCTTCACCTTCAGCAAACCAGCAAACCAGCAAGCTGATAGGTCTTGGTTTCAAATGTAATCAGGTCCAGTCTTCCTTCGGGTTCTTCAGATAACATGGCAGTCTTTCTACTGATTCTCCACAGCTCCTGGAGTGTTCTTAGGAGGGTACTTGGGGTGCCAAATGTATGCCCGGGGTCAGCCTGTGACAAGAGGGACACTTTTTTTTTACAATTTTTTTCATCATAATATGAAATGATTGAAAGACACATTACAGCCCTGATTATTTGCATCAGTCTTACACTGCAAGCATAACAAGGCATATTTACTGGTATTATCTGAAAGTCCCAGGAGTTAATCTCCATTCTGTGTCTTCCCCATCAGGCTCATAAACCTCGCAACTGCAGGACATATCATTCAAGTCCCATCTCCTGACAGGAGTACATAGCATTCCTTATTTTCGATCCACTTGCCCCATACCTTTGTCCATTTCTGCTGTGGGCATCCCCTCTCTTCATACACCACCTTCTCTGCCTACATGCTCTAGTCCATTTAAGTTTTCCATTACCTTAATCGCGGTGCAGTGGTAGCTCTCCACACCCTTGCTATATTGCGTTTTGCTATAGTGAACCGGAGTTTAACCCACAATTTATCAGCTGCTGAGAGATCAGTTATACCCCATATAATTAGTAGGCATAGCTTTGGCATGTGTTCTATGGTGGTTTCGCATACCTGTCCCATACTTGTTGCCACTGCACTCCAATAAGGTTGGAGCACTGGACATTCCCACATTTGGTGAACAAAGGTTCCGTCTAACCCACACCCTCTCGGACACCCCAGTGACTTGGTCCTTCCCATCTTAATTAGAATTGCAAAGGAATAGTAAATTCAGTGTAGGACTTTCAATTGCACCAATCAGAACCAAGCATGTATTGCCACTGAGGGATGACAGTGCCTCCTGCCACTTATCTTCATCCAGTTGTCCCAACCCCCCCCCCCCACCTTTCTAAGAGTTGAAGCAGTGGATCTGGGAAGTTATTAACTATTTTACAGTAAGTTAAGGAGATGGAACTCTTTTGCATAAAGTCATCGAGTAATCTATCTTCCAGTGGTGTCGATTCTGGCAACTCAACCCCTTTTGCTATTAGTCTCCCCAAAGCATGTTTAAATTGGTGATATTGGTAAAGTTCAGTGGGGGTCAATTGATATTCCTTCCTAAGGTCCACAAAGGATTTCACTGTTCCGTCAGCCCAGACTTCTTTAACTTGTGAGATGCCTATCAAGTCCCATTTCTTAAACCTGTGATAGTTCGCCAACGTGCCCAGTTGTGCGGTTTCCCATGAGGGGGTCAACTGGGTGATTTTACCTCACCAACCCAACGCTGTCGAAGTAGTCTGCCAAAGACATATCATTGTCGCCGTCGGGGTGAGGTATGCAATACCAGTACTCTCTCCCTAAAGTGCTCTAAGGTAACCCCTTTGGTTGCATGTTCCGACGATCCATTCTATAGGCTGGATCATCTTGGGGAAAATGAACCCAGTGATTTATCACCATTAATTGGGCCGCCAAATAATATTGTTGTATGGCCGGTAGTGAGATACCTCCATCATACCAGCTCCGAGACAGCTTTATAAATTATATTCTAGGGGCCCGCCATCCCATAAAAGCATTTGGGTAAGGGACTCTACCTCCTTAAAGCATGTCAGGGGTATTAGGAATGGCGTATTGTGTAGTATTTAAAGAAGGTGTGGCAGTGCCATCATCTTGAACAGTGCTGCTTTCCCTAGTATGGACAGGGGCAGGGCTCTCCACTGTTGGACATCATTTCTCAATCTTTGTAATGGGGGATTTCAAATTACGTTCCTGGAAGGTTTGTGGGTCCCTGGTTAAATACAGTCCAAAGTAGTGAAATCCCCCTGTGACTAACCTGGCCTCACACTGTCGCGGCAATCACACTCCTGTCCCAGTGAATATGTAAATTGTAAGACTTTTCCCAGTTTATTGTGTATCCAGAGTACTTGCGGTAGAGTCACAAAATATGTAACATTCTATGAAGTTTGGTGTATGTATTTGCTACATGGAGTAAAATATCACCAGCGTAGAGGGTGATCCTATCCTCCCAATCTACTGACCACTTAAGCCCTCTAATTATGGTCTGCCCCTTATCCAGACCGTAAAGGGTTCTAACACAAGGGCGAAAATTAACGGGGAGAGGGGGCAACCCTGTCTTTGCCTTTCTACATTTTGAAAGGAGGCGACATCCCCCATTGACTGAGATTTTAGCTAAGGGCTGTTTAAATAATAAACTAACCCAGGATAGAAATTTCAGCCCAAAGCCATATTTCTCCCAAACTGCAAAAATGAAGGGCCATTCAATCATATCAAAAGCCATTCGGGCATCTAAGGAAACTATCACAGTATCTTCTAAGAGTGCGGGTGGGCAGCCCAAAACTCCAAACAGTAGCCTTAGATTGAGAACCGTGTTTCTACTTGGGATAAAACCTGATTGAACAGGATGTATTGGAGTCTTAATAATTGGGGACATTCTGGTGGCTAAGAGTTTGTCCAAAGGTTTTACTTCCGCATGAAGTAGCAAAATCGGTCTGTATGAAAAACAGAGCTCTCGTGGTTTACACGGTTTATGAATGATCATAATTTTGGCTAGTCGCTGATCAAGCGGTAATATACCACTTTCGCAGCTTTCCTGAAACATCATTTTAAGGTATGGGGTGATCTTTTTAGTGATGAGCTTCAATGGGGAGGCAGTTGGGACCCATCGCCTTTCACGCACGCATGGCCTGGTAATTCACTGTCCTCGAGGTCCTGGACTAAGAGGTCTCTCTCGGTTGCCGCTAAACTAGGCATGTTAAACCCATATAGGAAATCACATGTTGCTTCCGAGGAGATCACTGAGGAGGAAATATATAGTGAGGTGTAGTATTTCCCAAATTCGTCGGCAATACGTTGTCTGTCTCTTTCTCCCTCTCCTGTCTCAGTCACTATTTCAGATACCCATCGGGCTGCTATTTCTTTCCTGTCTAACCATGCCAGGAGTTTACTCGCTTTGTCTCCTACTTCGTATAAACAATATTGTTTCTCTGTAGCTCACTTTGTCTGCTTCCTCCACTACCATTTCATATTCTTTCTGTTTAAGCGCTAAGCGGTGTTCGGTATCTGCCTGGGACTCAGAGGAGGGTTTAGTTTAAAAAATCAGAATTTCTTGTTCAAGCAGCTGCAACTTTGCTGCTTTCTCTTTCTTATTTGTGCGATGAGGGAGATACCCTGTCCCCATATGACTGTCTTAAATGCTTCCCAGGGGCCTTACCTGTTCCACCGATCCCTCATTGTCTTCAAAATAATTATCAGTGGATTTGAATGGCCACCCTGATATGTGGGAGTTTGAAGTATCAGGGATTCAGGGGGGTATTTGTTCAGACCGTTTTTGCTGTCGGCTGGACGTCGCTAAGATGAGGGAGTGGTCCGAAATACCTCTTGCTAAGTGGTGGATATCCTGGAAGTCCGGAAGAAGGTTCACTGGGGCCAATATGTAATCTATCCGGGTGGTGGACCCATGTGCGCCAGAGTGAAATGTGTCAAGCCATGGTATGCAGTGTCCGCCATATGTCGACCAACTCCATTCCTGAGAAAACATTTGTCAGTGACTTCACAGCTGCTTCAGTCCCTCGTTCATGCCAGTGGTCCATCTCCCGATTGACAGCCGCATTTCAGTCACCACTCATTACCAATTCACCTTCAGGGAGATTGAGGAAAAAAGTACTCAGGTATGTAGTCTGGGGGGGGACATAGAGTGAGACAAAGTTGAAAAGATGTCCCTCCCAGGATCCTGTAAGGGCCACAAACAGGCCCTGCGGGTCTTGTGCGATTTCTCGTGCAGTGAAAGGGAAGGACTTACGGACCAAAATACCCACTCCCCTGGAACCCCTTGTGTATCCTGCATGTGGTACTAGTTTATACCCCATCTGTTCAAGGCGCAATAAGGGGTACCTTGGAGATGGGTCTCCTGAAGGAGCACCATGAGGGACACTTTTTAATCAATGGGGTAAACATTCCCACTTTTGCAGCACTTCCTGTGTGTTTTACATCTTTCCCTAAAACCAACTTTGCAGAACCATTTTTTCACTGGACAGAGCTCCCTGTACCCACCCAGAGGTGTGGCAATGGAAATGGGCAAGCATACTCCTATAGTCTTTCCAAACCAGTTTGGGGACACCTCCCCGCCCCCACTCCCACCCCAATAGTGGGTTTTGGAGCCAAGCTGGCTAGAAAGACAAAAGGGAGGCAGGCCTAGGTTTGAACTACATCTGCAGTGTCAGGTCTCCACAAGGGAGCCATCAGCCGTCAGGTGAGACTAACCACAGGGAGTAATGCCCATTTGGCTTAGGTTGAACAATAATAACTTTCTAAAAGTGTAATTACTAAAATAGTACTATATCACTGTATCAATAAGTTGGATTTTAAATTGCTATTTAAATAAGGCATTACATCATTTTTCTAGCAGCTCCCAGAGTTATATTTAGCACTTTATGTTATCATATAGTAAGTAACCTGGTGTTTCCCTGTTGGGGAGGCAGCCTTGCAACAGTGAAAAACATCTTTGAATGTCTCTCACTGCCAGGACATGTAAAACTTTTAAATACCATGCACCCTGTCCAATTGCATATAGGGCCTACCCTAGGGGTGACTTATAGCTATTAAAAAGGAAGGTTACTGCTGGCAAAAGGTTTATTTTGCGAGGTAACAATGGCAGTTTGAAGCTGCATAACCAGGCTGGAGGGGCAGGCCTGGTCACATGATTCATAGAGCTACTTTAGTGGGCGGCACAATGAGTGTGACAGCCCACCAGTGGCATTTAATTTACAATCCTGGGGTACATGTAATAACAAATACGAGGGACTTGTAAGTAAATTAAATGTGCCAATTACGAATATGTCAATTTTACTTTGTTCAAAGGGAGAGTACAAGCACTTTGCCACTGATTAGTAGATGTAAAGTAAACAGAGTTCGATGCAGTTCCTTATTTGTTAATGAAAAACTGACGCGGACCAAAAGTTTGTTTAAAAACCCACGGCTGCAGAAGCTCAGGGATGCCAGGCACCAAAGCTTCCTATTCTTGATCTCACCTCATTCCTCTTTCATCCACCTCTAGACACCTGAGGAACTTCGATTTTCAATCACGATCGAATCGACCCGCCATTTTGTGGCTCGCCGCCATTTTGTGTTGCCATCACTCAGGCAGCACGGCGAACAAAGTCTATTCTGCTTTTTCTACAAACCGGTGTCGAAATACGTTTTCTGCCTCTATTTACAAAGCTGGTGTTAGAACTAGCCGAGTACACTAATCCCTGTCTGGTTTTTCTAATCCCTGTCTCAACTATCTGTTGGCTCACACTATTCTTTCCTGACCTTATCTTATCGACTGGCCTTCACTGTATCTTGCTAGCATTCTCTCGTTTCACGACTGTCCTCTAACACACACAAACGTATCTCGCCACCTGCAAGTTAGTTATGAGTCTGTTAATGAATTAGATTGAGGGTGGGGTAACAAACATAGTTGGAGGAGAGGTCTCTTCGAGTCATCCGACACTTCTGTTTTCAAACCTTTCCTATTGGTTCTGCCTTGTTTTCTAACTTTTCTTATTGGCTCTTTCTGTGTGTTTTGGGAGTGCTTTTGGACAATGTCTACGAACTCTATACAGTATAAAACCCTGTGCGCCACAGAGTGAAGTGGCAGTCTCCTGAGAACCTACTTTGTGTACTTCTAGGATAACTGTACTAGCTGCAGCTAAATAAATCTGATCTACTAACGCCGCCAGAGTGTCCCGTGTCTCTGTGCAGCTAAGCAGGTGAACTCCGGAGACTTGGGCGTACCCTGCGCCGCCAGGCCCATAAGGTTCTGGTTCTTCAACTGGCGCCCAAGGTCGGGCGGCTTCAGTGGTACCGGTTCTGCCTGAAGGTCGTGAGGAACCCCGCAAGAAAATTCCGGAGGGTTCGCGAGCCACGTTAAGCGACCCCTGTATGTCGAAAGTGGTCCGAAGGTCTTTTGCAGCGCGGTTACTCCTTCCTGACGGCTACTGACGACCGCTGCCCTGACTGCCGCCCTGCTTTGGCCCTTCCTTTGATGATGTATGGTAAGGCGAGACGATAGACGGGCCTCTGTTGGTGGGAGAAGACGTCCTTAGTTAAGTATCTTCGTGGGTCGCGCCCACAACTTTGGTTCTTAGTTTTTCTTTGGTTCTTAGATTTGTCTATTGCAATAAACAAAGCCGAGGGTAAGTGCATTTGTGCTGCGTAAACTGAGTTTTACTCCCTTGAAGTTTGTGAACAGACAGGAAAAATCGTGAGATGCCTGGTCTGACTACGTTTGGAAGAATTTGTTGTCTTGGTTGTAATAGGGATTCCCGACTTGAGGACTCTTGTCCGATTCCTTCGGTTGGAACTCCCACATATGAGCTCTATTCAAAACATGGTATCGGCCCCATTGCCTTTAACGAGACATGGACCCGATACACGAAGAAAGATGGTGTTCTAAAATGGCCAGAGAATGGTAGTTTTGATCCTGATGTGTTAGACAATTTGGAAGCAGTTTTATTCAAAAGAAAAGCCCGGCCGGCAATGTTTGACTCTTTCCGCCTTTGGCGTAAGGAAGCCAAACAGAAAGAAATTAAACAAGCAAAACGAGATAGGAAAGCACAGGGTATGACAATTATACAGGCTGCCCAACAGTTTAAAGATGATGAAATTGACAAAGCGACTGAATTTAAGAAAGACAACATCGTATGGCGATAGATAAATGCTATCCGGTGTTGCCTGTTTCTCCTTCTGATAATAAGAAAGATATAGATGAAGATCCCCTAATGTCCCACTTATTAAGGTTGCCTCCGCCCTATGCTCAAAGTGCTAATGTGCCTCAGCCGTTACAGCCTGTTCAGCCGCCAGCGATACCTCCGCTTGTTCCAGCTCTTCCGCATTTGCCTCCTCCAGTATTACCGCCCTTGCCGGTTTTACCGCTAGCCTCAACTTCTTTGCCCTCATCTCCTGATCTTAGATCTCCTTTGCCTTCTGCTCCTCCTGCAATTATCAGTTCTTCTCCTGTCCGTTCTCCTAATACTCTGTCTTCAATTCTTATGTCTAATTCTCCGTCTGTGCGTAAGCGTCTCACAGACACTGTCACTGGTATTCTATCTCCTTTCTTTGAAGCTTTAAATGTGTCTCCGGCTTTTGCTCGAAGATAATCCCGTAGTCAGTTCCCAGATTTTGAGGAACGAGAGAGGTTGGACTCTCTTGCACGAAAATGGATCAAGAAGGGTCCACAATACAGTGTGCTTGATATTATGCCTACCTTTTCGCAATGGAATGCGCCTACGCAAAGATATGTTTTAATGTAATGTGCGACACTCTCATTAAAGAATGGGAAGATGTGAGTTCGAGTTCGATCCCACAAAATCTGTTAAATGTTCAGACTGATTTTGATAAAGGACTTATTGTGGGTTCTAAAGTCGAGGAATCTGTAAGGACACTTATTTCTTATAGATCCTTATTGTTTTCTCAGATTTTCCTTGATTCTGATCCGTCGGTTAAACTGACGTTGAAAAATTATCCTATGAGAGAGGTTCCTCCAGTATGGAAGGAAGAAGTTCCAGCAGCAGGTGCAAATCCTCTTATCCCTGCTCGTTTTCAGCGTATATGGGTACATGTCCCTTGGAAGAGATCTGAAGTTTTGGCCCTTAAGCAGACTCTACCAGATCCTCGTAAAAACCCTGCAGGTTATTATAAAGAATTATCACAGACAGTTGATGCTTGCATTATGAACCTAGCAGATATTGACATGTTAATGGGAAATGTAGTCCCACAGACAATATGGGCTAAGATTCGTAGAGAGGATCACGTGCAGGAACTAGGTGCTACTTGGGATGTTATAACTAATACAGATAGAGACCAAGTGGGTGGCGCAAAGCCTGACGCTCTGATCTCGGAACTCCCTGGTAGAATCATTACGTTAAATGAAAACTATGATGCCTGCATTGAGAGTTAATTGGGATAAATTAGCAGCATGCAAACAAAAGAAAGATGAGAGTGTCTCTGACTTCTTTACTCGTTTCGAGGAGACATTTATCGACCACAGTGGTCAAGATATGGCTACAGAGGGTGGACAGCGATTGTTTGTGGACAAATTTGTATTCAATTTGCTTCCCGAGCTGTCACACAAATTAAAAGATTCAGAAAGTTCATGGGCTGTTTCTTCTTCTGCCCAGATATTGGCTACTGTGCAGTATTATGAGAATAGGGACAAAGAAGAAAAAGAAAAGCAAGAGAAAAAGACAAAAGAATTAAAAACGAAGGTTCTCTTGCAACAAGCCTATCCACCACGTTATGCTCAGCCTCAATTTCAACAGCCTCTGCAGTTCCAGAGGTTGTATCAAAAACCTGAGCCATACATTCCGCGACCTTTGTTAGGTCCTAATCAATGTGCCTGTTGTAGAGAGGAAGGTCATTTCAAGAATAGTTGTCTGGTTTTATTGCAGCGCTCCACGAGGTCGTGCTGGCCTCCAGTCAGCAAAAAGAGGTAGAGGTCGAGGTGTGTTGACTCAAGAACAGCGTGCCCTTCCTTCTCCCAATTCCATGAACTACTTTGATCAGCAAAATGTGAGGTCTACTCAGTATTACAATGAAGACCATTATGTCGAAGGCGAGAATGAGAGTCTTCATGCCAATTAGGACAGCCATGGACAAAGTAAGGGAGTTGTGCCAATCCCAGTAGATCAAAATGGACCTTATGTTAACGTCACTACAATGGGTGTTTCAGAGCCATTTCTTCTAGATACTGGGGTAATGAGAAGTTCTATCATTCATTCTAAACTCCCTGGGGCACCTTTCTCTGGCTTAACGAATGTTTCTGTAGGATTTTCTGGCGCCCCTGTTCACAACCCAGTTTCTTACCCTTTGCCTATTTCAGTTGGTCCTTACGATTTGGAAGCTCCACTTTTGTTGACAAATGGATGCGTGAGAATCTGTTGGGTTTAGACCTATTGAAAAGAATGCATGCTACGATATATTGTTCTTCTTCTGGCGTACATCTCACTTTAGGACAGAAATTGGCCTCCCCAATGTATTTGTCCAAAGATCAGTTTCCACCTGAATTACTTTCTCTTCCAGCAGCACTTTGGGCCACGGGTCCGAACGATGTGGGTTGTCTTGAGATTCCACCTTATGTTGTCACCCTCAAGCCTAATGTTGAATTACCGCGCCTCCCACAATATAGAATTTCTGCTGAAGGTGAGAAAGCGCTTTTGAGAATCATTCATGACTTGATTCAGAAGGGTGTGGTTGAAGAAACAAGAGGTAACACATGCAATAGTCCTATTCTTCCTGTTCTCAAACGCACTGATCCTTCTCAGCCTCCTGTGTACCGTTTTGTTATTGATTTGCGGGAGGTAAACAAAATTGTGATCCCACAATTTCCTGTTGTTCCAGATATCACTGCGTTGTTGACAATGATACCTTCCACAGCGACTTGGTTTTCTGTTATCGATCTAAAGAATGCCTTCTTTAGTATTCCCATTGCAGAAGAGAGTAGGGACATTTTTGGCTTCTCTCTTGGAGGCCGAAGCTTCCGGTTTAAGCGCGCACCCCAAGGCTATTGTGAAAGTCCCTCTATTTACAGTCAAGCTTTAAAATGTCATCTCGATACTTTTCATTTGCCGTCTGGTGCTGCTCTTATCCAGTATATGGATGACTTGTTAGTAGCCGCTGATTCAGAAGAGATTTGTAGAAATGTCACTGTTGCATTGTTACGCCATTTGTTTATACTGAATCACAAGGTTTCACCTTCCAAACTACAATATGTTTGTCGAGAGGTTACCTACTTGGGTCATCTCCTATCAAAGGAGGGACGACGATTGACACCAGAACGAATTCAGGCGATCATGCGAATATCTGTGCCATCCACACAAAGGGAAGTACATGCCTTTCTGGGTATCACTTCTTATTGTAGACAGTGGATCCCTAACTTCTCTCTAATTGCCAAACCTTGGTTGGCACTCACCTTAAAAGATACGCCTCACCCCCTTCCTTGGATTGATGAGTGCCAAAAGAGTTTCACTGACTTACGTACCGCTCAGTGTTCTGCTCCTGTCCTAGGCACTCCAGATTACACTAAGCCTTTTACGCTCTATGTTCATGAGAGAGAAGGTTGTGCATTGTCAGTTCTAACACAGCAATTTGGAGACAAACAGCGGCCATGTGCCTATTTTTCGGCTACGTTAGATCCTGTAGCTAAAGCATTGCCTAGTTGTCTCAAAGCGACAGCAGCAGCAGCAATTTCTATTCGGCAGTCTGCTGGAGTGGTGTTGAATAACACTCTCATTGTCATGGTGCCACATGCAGTGGATTCTTTACTAAACAGAACGAAAACACAGCATCTTACGAGTGCTCGTCTAACTGGATACGAGCTGACGCTTTTGTCTAGTCACATACACATCAAACAATGTAATACCCTGAATCCAGCTACTTTGTTGCCCCTCCCAGATGAGGAAAGTATTGAGGATCAGCATGATTGTTTCTTCCGTACTGAAGAAGAGACAAAAGGAAGAATTGATTTGAGAGACACACCGCTAGAGAATCCGGATGGAACTCTATGGGTAGATGGTTCTTGTTTTAGGATGCCTAATGGAGATACAGTTTCAGCCTATGCTGTGACTACTTTGCACACAGTGGTGGAAGCTGCACGCATTAGACATAATTCAGCGCAAGCAGCAGAATTGATAGCATTAACAAGAGCTTGTGTATTGTCAAAAGAGAAAAGAGTGAACGTATACACTGACAACCAGTACGCTTTTGGTGTAGCGTTCAACTTTGGGCGTCTCTGGAGGGAAAGGGGTTTTCTCACTTCACATGGCACCAAAATACAACATGGTCAGTTAGTGACTGATCTTCTCGAATCACTTGCCTTACCCACCCAAATAGCAATCGTGAAGTGTAGTGCACACAAAAAGATTACGGATGACGTTGGTCGAGGAAATGCGTTTGCAGACGAAATAGCAACGAAAACAGCGAGAGATTCAACGAGTCGAATGTATGTGGTAGGTCCTGCGAATTGGGTCAGAGAAAGAGGAATGTATGAGAATACAGTGGAAAGTGTAAAAGCGATTCAGAAAGAGGCTTCAGAGAGGGAGATAAGCAAGTGGAAAGAAAGTACAGGAATGTTAGATGAGATGGGTTGTTGGGTGGAATTATCTGAACACCAACGTTGGCTGTTACCAGATGCCTATGTTCTCCCAGTAGTTACTATGGCACATGGTCCAGCCCACATAAGTGCAAAAGGTATTTGTAAACTTCTGGCTCCAGTATGGCAGAATGAAAGTATCCCAAAATGTGCAGATAATGTAGTGAAGCACTGCATTGTTTGTTTAATGTACAACCCGGGAAAGGGAACCCCAACTCCAGCGGGTCACTTTGCTCCCCCGACATATCCATTTGAGGTGTTGCAAATCGATTATATTCATATGGAGCGATGCAACAACCTCAAATATGTTCTGGTGGTAGTATGCGCCTTCTCAAGATGGATAGAAGCATACCCTAAAAAACAGTGTTTCCCAAACTGGGGTCTGAGGACCCCCAGGGGTCCGTGGCACATTCCCAGGGGGTCCCCAGGCAGCAGTTTTAAAAGCACTGCATAGTTCCTTGTAAAATTAGCAGTTTTCGAGCAACTATAAAAGTGTCAAGAAAATGCCAGTGATTAATGTACCTGCTGGAGAGAGAGGAAAGTTTTGTCCAGTAGCAGCTTTGACTTATCTAATGTGACACAGGGGGTTAATTTGCCTACTGCAAAGAACGTGTACAATGCATTTAAAAAAACTGTATTTTATGTGCATAGGTCAGTGGGTTACTGATTTTGTCACAGAGATTCTTTTGTCACTGTGCAATTCATAAGGCACAATCGTAATCTAGCACAGTGTCCTATAAACTGTCAAACAGCTGCTTGCAAACTGCCTAGTAAAAGTTAGCAACATATGTTTATTCCCAGTCTCTCATTATCCTGATGCTGCTATGTTCCCACTTCCTGCACATGAACAATTTTGTAATGCCGTTTTGTCACTTCTATGTGTGCTGCCTAATGCAGCACACATGGAAGTTACAAAACGTCATTTTTATTAAAGATAGTTTATGTGCAGAAAGGGTCACCTTCCTGAACATAAACAATCAAAGGCGTTTTGCTTTTTCCGTTGAAAAAAAGCAAAAACGATGAGAAATAAGGCATTCCTCCTCATTTCGCCAAGTTAAGACCAGGTTTTTCATGGTCTTAATTTCTGTGCGGTCTCCTATTTCAGCTGACCTTGTAAATAGAGGGCAGCGTCAAAATCAATGGGTGTTGGAGTGAAACGTCCACTGCAACTCCCACTGCCCACCTTTTTCACGCTAAGCATTGCGTGAAAGGGGGCCTTATATACAAGGCTGCGTTAAGCCACAGTAAGTGGCTTAACGCTGCCTTGTAAATGAGGCGAAGCCCCTACTGCCACAGGAACATCACAAAAAGTGATGTTCCCATGGCGATAGGGACTTGTAAATATGCCCCTAAAATCCTTAGTAATTTCAGTATTTGATTTGTGTGCACGCGTGTGTTTCTTTTTTTCGAATTACTGTTTTAATGTTTGAAATTTAAATCCTACAAATTGCTTGGGGGTCCCCGGCTTCCTGTGGTGACTCAATGGGGGTCCTCAGGAGTCAAAAGTTTGTGAACCACTGCTCTAAAAGATAACACAGCCCTATCCACAGCTAAAATCCTTCTAAAAGAATTCTTCCCCAGGTTTGGTTTGCCGCGCATTTTCTGGAGTGACAATGGGGGCGAATTTGTTGGCCAAGTCATGCAAAAAGTTTGTGCAGGTCTTGGTATTAAGCAAAAGTTCCATGCGGCAAATCATCCACAATCAGCGGGTTTAGTAGAATGTTACAACGGAACCTTGAAGTTAAAATTAGCAAAGGTTCAAGCGAGTACAGGACTCAATTGGCCCGATGCTTTGCCGTTAGCTCTGCTCTCCACCAGAACTACAGTACACTCTCGTTTGGGACTTAGCCCTTACGAAGTGATCTTTGGTCGTCCGGCCAACGTATGGGGAATCCCTCGCCCTAAGAAATACTCAGACTTGCCATATCCAATGTTGATTGACTATCTGCATGATCTTACGACTAAATTGCGTGTTCTCCATCAACAGGTTCAGAGTGCTCTGCCGGAGGCCTCCACAGACCCAGGTCATTCCATCCGACCAGGTGACTGGGTCTGCGTCAAGAATTTCCAGAAATCAAGAAATTTGGAGCCCAGATGGCAAGAGCCCCGGATGGTCTTGTTGACTACGAGAACAGCAGTTAAAGTCGAAGGAAAGAAAAATTGGATTCACGGTGTGCATCGTAAGAAAGTGCCTTTGCCATTGCCCTATGATCAGTGGGTACGCAGAGGTATTGGTGACTGTGAAAGTGAAAGAGTTCCACGATTCGTACCCTTCAGCGATGCACACCTGAATGAGACTTTGTCTGAGAAAGAGGACGACGACATTTTACAGGAAGCAATTCCATCACATCGTCGCTTGAATACGACTGAACCACGAACATTGTTTCAAGACCAAAACATTCCTGGGAAGGAACGATATAATTTAAGACCTAGATCAAAGAACATTTAAGACTTTTCTCTCTTGTGTAGTATTCTGTCCCGGTTGCAGGGTCATGGTAGGAGTCTGAGTCACGACCTGAGTAGTGGCAATAGGCCTGCAGGATCTTCAGTGTCATAGGACGGTAGACCATCGTGACTTAGCGATTGAGGAAGATTGCCGTGAGCATCCATTAGAAAGATGGAAACTACACTAGGTAATAGAGAGGGAAAAGATGAAATGAAAAAAGCATCCTGTAAAATAATGTACAGTCGTTTCAGCATAACTTTATGTGTCATTATATCATTGTGTATTACTTTGGCGTTTATTGGTTGGATAATTTATGCTTTGCAGCCAAAAGTTGCCTCCCCTTCTTCCTCTTTGCCTTCTCCTACTATCTCTCCACATCTCTTTCATACTCTTCCTCCACATGAACTCGTTAGAAGAACTGAATACTATAACAATTCCTTTATCCAGCTATTACATCAGCATCAGTTAGTGGTTAATACAACTGACTGTTGGGTGTGTGGTCTTATGCCACACACCACAGAGAAAGGAATGCCATATTTAGTTCTCCCGTTTTCTTATGAGGGTTCTGCTTGGGCTTACTTCGTCATTTTCTCCAATGCTTATCAAAGCAAATTCAGACGATCTGTTAGTTCACATGTTAGTGATCCAGATTTTAGTCATAGTTCTTTGATTAAGGGTATGGTAGCTATGGCTAAAATCATGGAAAATAGTCAAATCTCCATTGATGAAAGAAAGGCATACACTAACTGGAACGTTACTCAATATATGTCTAGTCTTAATGACAAAGTTAAGAAAGGAAAATCCTCACCGATTTGGACTATACCACATCAGGGCAACTTCTGTTTACGGATAAACGATCGCTCTGCTGACACCATACAAAAGAATAACTGCTCCTATACATACGTTTATTCCTCTCAGAACTCTCCTCCTCTAGTGCCGTCTCAAGGCACCTATTTCATTTGCTATAATAGAGTTTATACATGGTTACCAACGGGTTTCTCTGGTACTTGTTATATAGCCTTTCTTCTTCCCCCTACTTACACTGCTTCCGCAAACCACCATCGAACCAGATACGGCAGAGGAATCATTGATTCAAAGGACACAGCAGGACAAGAGGGAGGAGATTTCCTCAAAGGATTTCTTCCTTTTTGGGGTCCTATGGCCAACAGCAGAAATATAAGGCAACTGGTCCGTGTCGTAGAGACTACAATAGACATCACTGTAGGAGCCTTAAGTAACATCACGGCAGAACTACAGACGGACCGTCTTATGACATTACAAAATCGAATTGCCTTAGACTTTGTTCTTGCCGATCGTGGTGGAGTGTGTAAATTGATTGGGTCAAGTTGCTGTATTTTCATACCTAATGACGCTCCGACAGTATACCAGGCTATCTCCAAGTTGCACATAATCTCTGAGTCTATTCATCAGGACGAAGGAGATTGGTCTTTTACGGAATGGTTTTGGGGACTACTGTCTAAATGGGGCTGGAAAGCACTAACGTTTCTTGGTATAATTCTGACCATTATTTTCTCCTGTTGCCTTTGTATGCACTGTGGTCCCGCTATCTGTGACCTTTGTGCTACTATGTGCATCCCAAAACCCAAACCGCAAGTAACAGAAAACATAAGAATGATGTTACAGCAACAACTCGATGACCTCATGGCTATCGACATTGACTCAGATTAACATGAGTCTATCTTGCCTGAGTTCTGGCAAAAGGAGGGTCTGAGGAACTTCGATTTTCAATCACGATCGAATCGACCCGCCATTTTGTAGCTGTTCTGCTTGGGTTTTCGGATCAGATAGAACCCGCTCATCAGAGCCTCTCTAACCCAGCCAGAACGTTACCCTCTCCCTAGGGCCTATTCACAACAAGTAACCACCGATAAATACATATATACCACCTAAGGACAGGGAATTCCTACTATATACACATATATATATATATATACATACATGTATCTAGACCTCTTATAATACAAGTGGCGGCCTCGCGATCCCAGACGGACCCAGGACTTCCTACCCAGACGGCAGCCTTAGCCTCGCGGTCCCAGACGGACCCAGGACTTCCTACCCAGACGGCAGCCTTAGCCTCGCGGTCCCAGACGGACCCAGGACTTCCTACCCAGACGGCAGCCTCAGCCTCGCGGTCCCAGACGGACCCAGGACTTCCTACCCAGACGGCAGCCTTAGCCTCGCGGTCCCAGACGGACCCAGGACTTCCTACCCAGACGGCAGCCTCAGCCTCGCGGTCCCAGACGGACCCAGGACTTCCTACCCAGACGGCAGCCTCAGCCTCGCGGTCCCAGACGGACCCAGGACTTCCTACCCAGACGGCAGCCTCAGCCTCGCGGTCCCAGACGGACCCAGGACTTCCTACCCAGACGGCAGCCTCAGCCTCGCGGTCCCAGACGGACCCAGGACTTCCTACCCAGACGGCAGCCTCAGCCTCGCGGTCCCAGACGGACCCAGGACTTCCTACCCAGACGGCAGCCTTAACAAGTTCATCCTATGATTACCATAACATACAACAGGGGAATCAGTTTTACTATTTATCAGATCACACAAGAACTGCCAGTTTAGGCACAACCTCTTCTCTGGTTCGAGAGGTTCCTCTCTCCCTTGTTCAGTTACCACTTACCTGATCAGGGTTAACATCTGTTCATGTCAAGTCACAGCTGACTAGAAGAATAGGCTACCCTCTTATACAAGAACACGCAGCACATGTTGATTCACTACAAACTGGATACTTTATTATTTATTATATACGCAATCACATAACATTACTGTGTAACACATAACCTGCAAAGAAAAGTGAAAGATTAGGTTGTACACTCTAATAAGAAAGGGGTCGACATCACCTTAGTCGTGTGTAGCCTGCACTCAATGGTCATCTAGGTTCCCTTCTCGTCTGTGTCTCGGCTCGCCTGGAGGTCACACCTCCGTAGTCTCCCTTCTCCGAGTCACTGGGACCTCTTCCTCATCGGCTACTCTCTCCTCTCTGGCAATTCTGCTAGAAGAGTATCTGTCTCTCGGTTTTTCTCCGCCTTCAAGTTTGTCATCTGTCTTCCCTGGAATAAGTAGTAACTTTACTACTAACGGCTAGATGCCGCCTACGGACAGAAGTAAGTGCGTCGTAACTGCCTCAGACTTTCACTAATATAGAGGTGCATTTCCTCATGGAAAATTCCGGCCCGTAACCTGCCGCCCACCAAATTCTTGTTCCTCCCCGTACCAAGGACACTTTCCCAGCCGGCCGGCCTGATGTAGTGTCTTCGGCATGAAGAAAAATACAATCCTTCGATAAGGGCCGGTCTGAACCAGTTCTCTCCAAGCGAATAACACCTCATAACTAAAACATCCCCTTTAACCTAGAAGCATCTCAAGCTGCCGGAGCAGAAAGAAAGATGGAGTCTCTCCCGTTTGAGGCCTACCAGGCCTGAATTCAGCACGGCTCCATGAAATACCCTCACTACAGGGCAGGTTATCCCTAATACTAACGAATCTATCCCCTAGGATATGTGTGCAAGCCCTAATCTATGGGAAAGAACACAGGATCATGTCGAAGTGCCTAGTAAATAGACTTTATTCACTACTCTAACCCTTAGGCTTGAATGGTAATAGACTGAAGTCACCCTAATCACCCATCAACACAATAGGGCCGGGAAAATCAAGCAGTACATTTCACCCTTGACTTCAGTCTATTATACATTCATTAAACAGAACTAACATCTGTGGAAGAATAATATGAAACAAAGCTAACTGATCTATGTCTAGTACCAAATGTGCAAAATTGAAGTAGTGAAGGAATACACTGAATAAAGCAACAGATAGAAATCAAAACAGCGATGGTAATCAGAATACCTCCTAATATTTGACGTAACAGATACAAATCAGGTAACCAATTAAAGAGCCAGTCAAACCAGCCCTGGTCAATGTGTTTTCTAACTTCCTCCGTCAAGTCATGTAGCCTGTCAATGTGAGCGCGAATGGATTGTGTATGATCAGCACTAGGATTACACGTAAGGAAAAAACACATATCTCCTTGTGTGATATTATAGGTAACTATTTGGGACTGGACGGGGGGTATCTGGTCTGGTAGTTCAGTACATAAGGGGCAATACGCATGGGTGGCAAAATCGCCCAAAAGAACATTGGGGCGAGCCTCTGAAATGTTAAAAATATTAGTCAAAGTTTCCAGTGAAGCAGGGACAGCAACCAGACAGGTCGCTAAGATGTCCTGTACAGATCTCATCGGCGTCAAACAAAAGTGAGGGGCATCGGTCACCCTTTTCGCCAGTAAGGTCCAAAAGTTCGATGACGAATCCCACGCAGCGAGGGAACGCGACACTCGGGTGCGTAGCTCATCCCGGGTCGACGGGATTCCTCCTCTCTCGTCGAACCAACCCGAAAATAGTCCGACGACGACACATCCTGCAGCAACAGTCCAAAGAATGATCTGAAAGAGAATCAAATACAGGCATTAATCATTCTCGTAAGTAACATTTGTCAGCCGGGACCGCTTCCCAGCTATCTTTCCCTGGTCTCATAACTAAAATGGTGTTGTCATGACCGGTGGCGATGACCTCTGCTTGTTCAGGGGGATTCTTAGGCGACTGCACCCAAACCCTGGCCCCAGGGTTATCTGTGGAGCCAAAACCTTTCTGGCCTCGTACAGTTAGCAAAGTTGGGGCAGTGCCTTTTACCATTCCACCACTGAAGACAGGCATTATGAGTAATTGAGCCACTCGGTCAGTTCGATGGATCAGCAAGTCAGCCTCACTGCTATTCAGCAGGAGCACCTTAATCTCTCCCTGATAATCACTGTCAATGACCCCTCCAAGTACCTGAATGCCTTTTACAGCCAGCCCCGATCTAGGGGCGATTAATCCAAAATTCCCGGGTGGTATATGAACACCAACACCGGTCGCAATGATGACCCGATCTTTACCTTTAATAACGGTGTCATCCATGGCATGCAAGTCTAAACCTGCCGACCCTGGGGTCGCTCTACATGGAGCCAAAGCTCCGGGAGTAATTTCCCAGTACATCACAGTCTCTCTGATTTCATTTGGCTGAGCATTAACATTCGGAGGGAACAAACGCATAAGTGGAGATTCAGCATTTAGAAAAGGACGATTATTCAAAATTAATAACGCTTGGGGCAAAAAGTCTCGCCAATTCTTATATTTGTCATCTGTCAATTTACGCAGCTGCTCCTTTAGCAGACCATTCAATCTCTCCACAAGACCCGAGGCCTGCGGATAGTATGGGATATGAAATACCCAGTCAATATTGTTTTCCACACAGAATTCCTGTACCAATCTTCCACGAAAATGGGATGCATTATCAGATTGAATTTGGAATGGCACACCATAATACATCATAATCAATTCCAATGTTTTAATGGTATTCAATTGGGTAGCTTGCTTACAGGGTAGGGCTACCAACAGGCCACTGTATGTATCGACAATAGTGCAAACATAATGACAATTTCTACTCATGGGAAGTGGACCGATGTAATCAATCTGCCAAATTTGAGCGGGCAGTTTCCCGCGATGTAAATGACCTTTAACAATTTGGGGCACTTTGCGCAGTCTGATATGCTGACAAATGGGACAATGTAAAATAACATTCTTAATCAAATCTAGGGGAATATAAATTCCTCGATCAGCAGCCCACCTGCTAGTGGCTTTCTCTCCAAAATGTCCTGCCTTCTGGTGGGCCCATTTCGCCAATCCCACAATATCAGAATCTTGCCCGTCCACCACTGCCTCAGCAATTTTAGATTTCTCATCTGCAATGTCATGAAAAAAATTGTCAAGAGAATCTATCGGGGTGTGAGCATCCACATGGAAGATTGTAACAGTACTCTGTGGGAGCATCTCCCAAATCTCCTGCCATAATTCTTTTCCCCACAATTGCTTTGAATGCAATTCCCAATTATGGGAATGCCAAGTCGGTAACCAAACTGCCAGTCCATTGGCAGTAGACCAAGAATCGGTGAAAATATGACATGTGCCAGGTAACTCTTGTTTCAGAACTTGATAAACAGCATAAAGTTCAGCAAATTGACTGCTCTTACCTTCACCAGTTGTGCTCAGCAGTTTTTGTGTGATCGGATTATAGGACACCGCTTTCCAGTGCCGTTTCGTCCCTATGAACCTTGCTTAACCATCCGTAAACCAGGCATGGTTTCTGTCCTCTGCGGATAAATCATCAAAAGGTCTACCCCACTTGACAGGAGACTCCTGTACTAAAGGTACGGAACATTCACTCTCAGTCTCAGTCGATGGCGCTCGCGCCACCTGCTCATGTAAAGATGCAACTCCTTTCTGTCCCACACGTGCCCTGTCTTGTATATACCATTTCCATTTAATCACACTCGCCTCTTGAGCATGTCCAATTCGGTGAGTTTTCGGCGAACTCATAACCCACTGCATAATAGGAATTTCAGGTCGCAAAACTATATCATGACCCAAAGTCAGTTGCTCGGTATCCACCAGAGCCCAATAACATGCAAGTAACTGTTTCTCAAAAGGTGTATAACGCTCACCAGCATCAGGTAACTTTTTGGTCCAGAAACCCAACGGCACTCTACTCCTGCCTTGCTTCTGCCACAAACTCCAATTCGCATAAAGGCCCTGTACAGACACATTCAAATCCACCTCACCATCACGTACGGGCCATAAATCCAAAGCATGTTGAATTGCCTCTTTTGCTAGGTTGAACGCATCTTGTTGTGGTTTATCCCATTCAAATGCATTCTTTTTACGAGTGACACGGTACAAGGGGGCCAATATTTGACTCAAATGAGGAATATGCTGACGCCAAAAACCAAATAAACCAATGAAGCTTTGGGCTTCTTTCCTATTCCTCGGAACTGCAAAATCAAGAATTTTCTGTTTAACCTGAGGGATAACTTCACGGTGTCCTGCATGCCAATTAATACCCAAAAACTTTACAGCCTGGGACGGGCCTTGTAATTTATCCGGATTGATTTCCCAACCTTTCTCACGCAGGCACTCAATGACTCTGTCCAATTGGGTCTGAACTTCCTCTTGTGGATGAACCGGTACCTCAGCCAAATGCTCTGCCACTAGCCGGTGACATATCGTAGGGCTATGTACATAGCCCTGAGGAAGACTTCTAAACGTCATCTGACGCCCATTCCACGTAAAACTGAACTGTTCCTGACACTCAGGGGCAATCGGAATCGAAAAGAAAGCATTAGCAATATCAATGGAAGCATACCATGTACCCGGATGTTTTTGGATTCTTTCAATTAGAGTAATGACATCCGGTACCGCAACGGTCAAGGAGGGTGTGTGTTTGTTCAATTCTCGATAATCAACAGTCATACGCCAAGAATTATCACTCTTACGTACAGGCCAAACAGGATTATTCCAAGCAGAAGTAACCGGGGCTATAACACCTGCAACCACCAACTCCTGAATAGTGGTACTAATCTCCTCATGACCACCTGGAATACGATACTGCTTCTGACAAACCACTTTTGTCGCCTGAGGAACTTTTATGGGGGGCATTCGTAAACGACTAACCCGTATAGGCCTGGACGATATATAATGCGTAGTTCCAAATTGGTAACATCCATCATCTAAATGCAAAGTCATTCCTCTCAAAATATCAATTCCAATTATGAATTCCAAGAGTGGCACCACTAGTACAGAGTATTCTTTTCTAGGGATTCTACCTATTCTCATTTCAAGTAAAGTTTGAACGGCAGGAGTTTCCTTTCCACCCAGTCCAGTAATTGTAAAAGACTGACCTGTAAACCTCTTTGATTTTCCATGAATAAGAGTGGCCTCCGCTCCTGTATCCACCAATGCTCGGGCCCTTTGGATATTACGATGTCTCCAATAAATTTCAATATCTACATAGGGTCTATTATCTCTGTGAGCCCATCTGTGTACTGGAGCTTGACCTATTTCCTAGTCATGCTTACTGCATTCCGTGTACCAGGATAAATCAGGATAAAGACTCTCACGTTTCTTAGGTATCGGTACCTCCTGTTCATATCCATTCCCAGTACGAAATGGATTCGTGTCATCTGCATTGCACTGCTGGTTTCGATCGGCCAAACTATGACGATCCTCTCTCCTCCTCAACTCAGGGGATTGATCCCTATCATCTCTACGTCTGCTGTAAACATAATCATTTTTTCCCTTCTCTCTTTCCTCTTCTCTCTCCCTATCCCTCTCACGACGGGGGGACATATCACGTACATAACGTCGATCATCACGACGAACAGAGCGCCCACGGCGGTCGTCATCACCGCTACCGTCAGAAAAACCACGATCACACTCAGTCGTCCGAACACGCCGGGCACCCTCCTTCCGATCCAAGCCACGTTTGCGAAACAACTCCCACAAACGAGCAGTAGTCTCACCGTCAATGTCCTCCCTCCGCACACCATCGGCCAGAAGACCAGAAAAGATATCACGTCTAGTAAGTTTATTGTCACCAGGAGTACGAGTGTCAGGCCGGGACTGACGTTCAGGTTTAAACCACTCATCCAACTCACCGAGTTGGCGTACCGATTCCAGTACCGTAGATAACACGTTACCAGTCTGATTAATCAATAAAGTCATCATGACCTGCTTATAAGCAACAGGGGAAGAACGAATAATACGATTCCGCACAGAAGATGTCAATGAACCATCAAGCAACCTGTCAGCAGTACCCAGAAAAATTGCCGTTTTCATCACCTCCTCTTTGAGACGTTGTGCAGCGTCGCGCAAAGTATACCACGGTTTGTCATTCACAGGCCAATCAGACTCAGTAGGATACTTTAGATTACAACCCTCAGTCGCTAATTGAAGTAAAGAAATTTGACCACCACCATTAAAGTTACGAAAATGATCCTGTACAGTAGAATCCGAACTCAAGGAACAAAACTTCAAACAATCGCCATTATCTAACATAATACCAGCAGCGCCCAGTTCATACAGGCGCACCATCCATGAGAGCAAGGTCTCACCAGCTCGCTGCCGAAATCGCTGCAAAATATCACTAATTTCCTGTTGAGTAAAGTCCTCTAAAGAGTCTAAAGAAACACCCTGCGGAGCAGCGGGAGACTGCTGCAACTTCCGACGAAAAACTGGATGCACCGAGACCGCGGGATGAGCATCACAAAGAGCTCGACCAGCACACGTAGAGGAACAATCAGCGGAAGAAGCATCAACCCCGCTCGAAGGACGAGCGCAATCACGGGGTGCACCATCAGAGGTGCGAGAAGCAGGCTTACAATCATGGCGGGAGCGAGAGGACTCGCGCTTGACAGATTCCTCACCCGAGGAACAAGAATCACTCGAATTCCAGATATTACCATCCCATTCATCAGGATTCCAATCCAGTCCGGCTTTCGCCACGACCAGACGCACCTTTCGCGTCGAAACCCGACCGCGCCGATTCTTGTATTTATAACGAGCAATTCGCACAGCCGCCCTCTCGGCAATAGTCTGGTAAGTCTCAAGTTTGTCAGCAAGTAACTTATTTTGACACCGCAACAAAGTATGAGAATTCTGAATCTCAACAAAGTGCGCTTCCACATCCTTAAGAGATATCTGTAGCTTCAACAATCTCTCATGCAGAATCCTGTACGCAGACAGAACAATCCAACCTCTGCGCCCCAAAATGGGAATCTCCTCACCCTTCGAGATGGGTGCCTTCTGTAAACAAGTAATCACATTAGCCGGCTCCGCCAGCTCCAAAGAAGAATTCCAATTCTCACTCAAACCAGTAGAATCAGCCCACTCACGGGCTAAGGCTTCATAAGGCGTTGAATCCCATCCGGGAATATCAACGGGCAACTTAAAAGTAGATTTTGACTTTCTAGAAAACATCGTGAAAAAGAAAGAAGAAAAGAAAGAAGAAGAAAAAACTATACACACAAGTATACCACAAATAATATACAAACAAAACCGCACACACGCCGAAAGCAAACACAAGACAACACGACGCACACAGGTTTCGAAAACGGTTCGTGACGCCAAATGTTCTGCTTGGGTTTTCGGATCAGATAGAACCCGCTCATCAGAGCCTCTCTAACCCAGCCAGAACTTTACCCTCTCCCTAGGGCCTATTCACAACAAGTAACCACCGATAAATACATATATACCACCTAAGGACAGGGAATTCCTACCATATACACATATATATATATATACATACATGTATCTAGACCTCTTATAATACAAGTGGCGGCCTCGCGATCCCAGACGGACCCAGGACTTCCTACCCAGACGGCAGCCTTAGCCTCGCGGTCCCAGACGGACCCAGGACTTCCTACCCAGACGGCAGCCTTAGCCTCGCGGTCCCAGATGGACCCAGGACTTCCTACCCAGACGGCAGCCTCAGCCTCGCGGTCCCAGACGGACCCAGGACTTCCTACCCAGACGGCAGCCTTAGCCTCGCGGTCCCAGACGGACCCAGGACTTCCTACCCAGACGGCAGCCTCAGCCTCGCGGTCCCAGACGGACCCAGGACTTCCTACCCAGACGGCAGCCTCAGCCTCGCGGTCCCAGACGGACCCAGGACTTCCTACTCAGACGGCAGCCTTAGCCTCGCGGTCCCAGACGGACCCAGGACTTCCTACCCAGACGGCAGCCTCAGCCTCGCGGTCCCAGACGGACCCAGGACTTCCTACCCAGACGGCAGCCTCAGCCTCGCGGTCCCAGACGGACCCAGGACTTCCTACCCAGACGGCAGCCTCAGCCTCGCGGTCCCAGACGGACCCAGGACTTCCTACCCAGACGGCAGCCTCAGCCTCGCGGTCCCAGACGGACCCAGGACTTCCTACCCAGACGGCAGCCTTAACAAGTTCATCCTATGATTACCATAACATACAACAGGGGAATCAGTTTTACTATTTATCAGATCACACAAGAACTGCCAGTTTGGGCACAACCTGTTCTCTGGTTCGAGAGGTTCCTCTCTCCCTTGTTCAGTTACCACTTACCTGATCAGGGTTAACATCTGTTCATGTCAAGTCACAGCTGACTAGAAGAATAGGCTACCCTCTTATACAAGAACACGCAGCACATGTTGATTCACTACAAACTGGATACTTTATTATTTATTATATACGCAATCACATAACATCACTGTGTAACACATAACCTGCAAAGAAAAGTGAAAGATTAGGTTGTACACTCTAATAAGAAAGGGGTCGACATCACCTTAGTCGTGTGTAGCCTGCACTCAATGGTCATCTAGGTTCCCTTCTCGTCTGTGTCTCGGCTCGCCTGGAGGTCACACCTCCGTAGTCTCCCTTCTCCGAGTCACTGGGACCTCTTCCTCATCGGCTACTCTCTCCTCTCTGGCAATTCTGCTAGAAGAGTATCTGTCTCTCGGTTTTTCTCCGCCTTCAAGTTTGTCATCTGTCTTCCCTGGAATAAGTAGTAACTTTACTACTAACGGCTAGATGCCGCCTACGGACAGAAGTAAGTGCGTCGTAACTGCCTCAGACTTTCACTAATATAGAGGTGCATTTCCTCATGGAAAATTCCGGCCCGTAACCTGCCGCCCACCAAATTCTTGTACCTCCCCGTACCAAGGACACTTTCCCAGCCGGCCGGCCTGATGTAGTGTCTTCGGCATGAAGAAAAATACAATCCTTCGATAAGGGCCGGTCTGAACCGGTTCTCTCCAAGCGAATAACACCTCATAACTAAAACATCCCCTTTAACCTAGAAGCATCTCAAGCTGCCGGAGCAGAAAGAAAGATGGAGTCTCTCCCGTTTGAGGCCTACCAGGCCTGAATTCAGCACGGCTCCATGAAATACCCTCACTACAGGGCAGGTTATCCCTAATACTAACGAATCTATCCCCTAGGATATGTGTGCAAGCCCTAATCTATGGGAAAGAACACAGGATCATGTCGAAGTGCCTAGTAAATAGACTTCATTCACTACTCTAACCCTTAGGCTTGAATGGTAATAGACTGAAGTCACCCTAATCACCCATCAACACAATAGGGCCGGGAAAATCGAGCAGTACAGTAGCTCGCCGCCATTTTGTGTTGCCATCACTCAGGCAGCACGGCGAACAAAGTCTATTCTGCTTTTTCTACAAACCGGTGTCAAAATACGTTTTCTGCCTCTATTTACAAAGCTGGTGTTAGAACTAGCCGAGTACACTAATCCCTGTCTGGTTTTTCTAATCCCTGTCTCAACTATCTGTTGGCTCACACTATTCTTTTCTGACCTTATCTTATCGACTGGCCTTCACTGTCTCTTGCTAGCATTCTCTCGTTTCACGTCTGTCCTCTAACACACACAAACGTATCTCGCCACCTGCAAGTTAGTTATGAGTCTGTTAATGAATTAGATTGAGGGTGGGGTAACAAACATAGTTGGAGGAGAGGTCTCTTCGAGTCATCCGACACTTCTGTTTTCAAACCTTTCCTATTGGTTCTGCCTTGTTTTCTAACTTTTCTTATTGGCTCCTTCTGTGTGTTTTGGGAGTGCTTTTGGACAATGTCTATGAACTCTATGCAGTATAAAACCCTGTGCGCCACAGAGTGAAGTGGCAGTCTCCTGAGAACCTACTTTGTGTACTTCTAGGATAACTGTACTAGCTGCAGCTAAATAAATCTGATCTACTAACGCCGACAGAGTGTCCCGTGTCTCTGTGCAGCTAAGCAGGTGAACTCTGGAGACTTGGGCGTACCCTGCGCCGCCAGGCCCATAAGGTTCTGGTTCTTCACACCCCCTGTCCAGTCATCTCACTCTTTTTTTTAAACTCTTTTTATTCAGTTTTTTAGTTTTTTAAAGATCAGCACAAACTCATAAGGCATATTCATACAGTGAGGCTACAACCACATTTCTTAGTAGTCAAAACATCATAAAGAAAATTTGCCTTCTATCCTCCGGCACCCATTACAATTCAAATACAAACCCATGCAATACTGTACAATAATACTTCCCGACCATAATATAATCCGGAAGTTGGGTTTAAAGTAGGGGCTGCCATGTATCGTGTGTAAAGCGACCACCATATTTTATATCTCACTCTTACAGGTATGTTTTCATCTCTGCTTATTTCCTTTGTCACTGTTTTCTGTCCTCTTCTTTCTTATTTCCTCTTTTCATGCGTTTCTTTACTCTCTTGCTCTGGATCTAAGTTGTATGATAGAAAAAAGTGTCAGTTCCCGAAAAAGAGTACTGGTGCACTTCACTGCAAATGTCGGCTCAAATTAAGCAGTGGTCTGTTAGTTCTGTAAATGAAAAAATTAACAGCATAATAAAACAAGAGAAAACAAATTGTTTGCTATAGGTTTGGTTCGAAGAACACTTAAGTCATTATCAGTGTTATCCAGCTATTGAGAAGAATGTTTAAAGTGTAAAAATAAATAGGACATTTTCAAACTTTATGTACCAACTCAGATATAAATATCAAAGGGAACAGTATTGAAGAAGTTGATATTGAAAGGGATAAATACAAAGGACCTTTGAGACCTGTAAGTATCGGTAAAGTCTACTTAGAGGTTTTTTTTTAAAACAACTTTATTGGCATTTTTATATTTCTCATTTATACAATACCAGGAGTATTACATTCAGTTTCTTTACATCAGAAAATACTTCGAGACCCTGCAACGCATCAATCTGGTATACATTTTGGATTATTACTCGATCAGTATTACAACTTTTGTGAGTTATTTCCATTATTTCAACTCCTCATTTCTTTTTGCTTGTGTTTCGTGTGATTTTTAACCCAAGCCAACATTATCCCTTTGCTCCCCCTCCTCCCTAATGAATGTTTACTCCACGTCTTTGTGACTATGTTGTTTCTGGTCTTGTCCAACTGGAAATAATCATGGGTCTTGTGTTTTTCCTGTCGATACGCGTCCTCATCGCTATTTACTAACCGGGGGGAGGGTCCTTAAGTCAGTAATCATTTCCGTCCAGGCCTTGATATCATCTTCTAGCTTGTCATCTCTACAGACTTATTTCATCCTAACTTTCCCTACCGTTGCCCATTTACTCATGTTCTTTAACCACATTTCACCCTTCGGGGGTGTCGGACTCCGCCATGCGATCGTAATACGGCTTTTCGCTCAGATTATTCCCCGTAGTACACATTTTCTACTCAGTTTCCTATTCTTGGGAATGGGCAGTAGTCCTAATAGTGCTGTACGTATCTCCCCAGGAACCTCCCACCCCGTGGCTGCTCATAGTTTCTGTAGGAATTCTGACCAGAATGGGACTACAAGTGGGCACCTCCACACTACGTGCAGGAAGTCAGCCTCCGTTTTACCACATCGGGTGCAATCACTGGACCGGTCTGAGTATATTTTGCTCAGCACCTTGGGGGTGAGGTAAGCCTGATGTACAAAATTATATTGGAGTAGTTTAAATCAAGCATTAGAACTCACCAATTTAACCCCATCATGAATCCTGCCCCATTCCTGTGCTGTCATTTGTTCTCCCACCACCTCATCCCATCTCGCATGCATGGGGAGTGTTTTCCTTGGCAAATCCGCATGTATCGCACGATATAGGTGAGTGATCAGATGTTGACCTTGGGCCATATACAGCATTACTTGCAATGTTTTTGCTATGGGAGGCTCCTCAGGCCCTTGCCTGAGGAGCCAAGGGAAAGAGTTCACCAGCTACTCGAGAGATTTTTACATATTGCAAAAATTGTCCTCTGCCCAAATCATAGGAGGCCTCCGCACTCTTTCTCGTCACAAACTAGCCATTATTATATAGATCTCCTATCGTCATGCATCCCCCGTCCTTCAATTTTCGTTCTGACATGGAGTCAGCAATCTTAGTAAATGGAAGTATCACCCACAGAGGCATGTACGATGCATATGGTGCATGTCTCACCACGTTTCTTACTGTGGTCTCCCATATCTCGGCTACATGAAGGATGATGTAAACGCATTCTCTAGGGACTCCATTGCCACGCATCATCAGTTCTATCAAGGATTTGCCCCATGAGTCCGCGCCAACAGTCTTTTTTCCCAGTTATCCTTATCATCTAACCAGTGAATTGCATGTTGCAATTGTGCCGCCATATAGTAAAACTCGATACATGGGACCTCTACCCCGCCTTGCTGCCAGGGTCTCCGTAGTGTTGATAGGCAGATGCGTTTACGCCTGGGGCCCCATGGAAGGCCAGTCATTAAGCTATCTAGCGTTATGAAATAACTGGCCGGGATCTTATGTAATGAGTTTTGTAATGCATAAAGGCACCTTGGCAGAATGATCATCTTAGTGATCGTGATCCTGCCCATAAGGGATAAGGGCAATTCCCTCCAGAAACATATGGAGCCCCGAATCCCCTCCACGACCCTCCTTATATTAAGTTCCAGAAATCTTTCGGGCGTATGTACCAACTTAATCCCCAAATATCTAGGTGCCGAGGACGTCCAGGGTAGCCCCACCTAGAGAAGCATGGCAATTGGTTGGGTTGCTAATCTCCCGAGCCGAAATAGTTTAGACTTCTCATGATTAGTTCGGAGACCCGACACTGCGCTAAAGTCCCTCAGAACCTCCAATAGGGCAGGTACAGAGCAAGCTGGTTGCCGGATATACACCAACGTATTGTCGGCATAGAGGGAAACCACATGGTTGGTGTTGCCCACATGTATCCCCCAAGCACTCAGCCGATATTTGAGTGCCCCCACCAGTGGCCCCATTGCCATTGCAAATATGAGAGGCAACAGGGGGCATCCCTGTCTTATACCGCCTCCGAGACTCTGCCCCCTGCTCTGATCCTAGCACGAGGAGTGTGTATAACAATTGTGTCCATTTAAGAAAGATCTGTCTCAGACCCATTCGTGGTAATATCGCCCACGCATAAGGCCATGCCACTGAATCAAATGCTTGCTCTATATCTAGGAGGGCTAAAGCATAGACCTCCTCCCCTGGGCAAGGGATGTGCCAAACATGTGCCAGCCGCCTTAGATTGCAGGTGGTGCTACTTTGTGGTATGAAACCAGCCTGATCCAAATGAATCAGATGGATCATATAAGGGAGAAGCCTACTCGCCAGGATGCCACTTAATAGTTTCACATCTAAATTTTAAAGCGATATGGGCCTATATGAGTTCGGAAACTGGGGATACCCGTTGCTTGGCATCATTATTACCAGAGCCTCCCTCATGGAAGCCGATAAAATTTGCACATGTACGGCTTCATTATAAACCTCCAGCAACCGGTCAACCAATATGGGTGCAAAGTGTTGATAAAACTATGCTGGGAAGATGTCCCTTCCTGGGGTTTTACCAGTTTTAAAGGTTTTATAGCCTCCGTTATCTCCTCTTTTGTGATAGGGCCCCTAGTGTCTCCTCAGCCTCCTGGTCCAGATGGGGTAGCTCCATTGAGGTCAAAAACTCATTCATGGTCTCTTGAGGAGGTACAGTACGTTTACTATAGACATTAGCTAAGTGTTTAGCCAGTAAACCATGGATCGCTCCCTGTGTTAGTTCCAGTTTCCCATCACTATCTTGAAGTTGTAAGAATGGTAACATGGTTTATTCCCTTTTAATAACCTTGCTAACATGGCCCCAGACCTGTCCCCATCTCGGTGTAGGTGCTGCCTATAGACAGTGTAGTCGTACTTTTCTAGACTATCACAAAAGAGTGTAGTAGTGTCCCTAAAAGGGAAATACCGCACATCAAAAATAAACCGATATTGTACACATTGATAGTCAATGGCGTGAATAATAAACGCCAAAAGACAAATGTGGACTTGTTACTTGAGAAGGACTCACATCCTTTGCAAATAATAACCCAATTTCCTCCACTTCTAATTTTTGTTGTAACATACATCCAGTATGTGTTTCCTTTATCATAGGGCGCTGTTTTGCTATGTTGTTCTATCCCTCTAAATATAATCATCAATGCATTTTCAGACCCTTGATAATTGATTGCACATGAAGCTTTTGTCAAGAGCTATGGAGATGTGTTGCTTGCTTCAATAGCTGCTCATATATTCTGCCAGTCACCAATCTGAATAAACAGTGGCTGGGGTATCAGGGCACAGCACCGCTTTTAATTACGCTTTTTTGTTTAATCTTAACTGTGTTTTAATTGGATTTAATGTATTTTACCTGCATTTTCTTGGCCTGATCTCGCGCACTTCTTGCTGTTTGCAGCGCTCGACCCTGGCGGTACCCGGAAGTTAGGCGGGTCCGCACTGCACTTTGGGTTGACGCGCTAGCTTTTCGCCTTCTGATGCACATAAAAGGCGCGCTGGGGCGTCCGCGCAGCGGGCGCGCAGCGGGCACGCCGCCGGCGTGCCAAAGGCAAGCCCGTCTGTGCCCGTCGGTGCTCGGAGCGCGACCAGCGCCAGGACCCCTGGCCCTTTTAAGGTAACCACCTACAGTAGACAACAGTTGGTGGATCTAGACAGGAATTCATGTAAAACTCATGAGTTGGTCCTATCCGGCAGACACTTAGAAGGGCTGGGCTGCACTAAGTGCGCTTATCAGATCAGACAGGACAGAAAGGGGGCCTCCGACCCAGTTAGCAACCAGAGCATCACGGGGATAGATATTTCTCAAGATAGGGTGGGTGTAACATTCTTAGATGACTCCCCTAGGCATAATCCCCTCGTAGACAGTAAGACGGGCCAGGTTCATACTTTACGCTGCATCCTCCTTAATGTTCGATCCGTGAATAAAAACAAATATTAGATCGCTGACCAGATTGAAAATACTCTCCCTTATTTAATCTTTTTGACCGAGACTTGGACTGACAGTACTTCCGGTCCAGACTGGAACATAGCTCTGCCTAACAGCTATGTGGTTACTGCACAAGATAGAGTGGGAAAGAGGGGCGGAGGGATAGCGATTATTCATCAAGACCGTCTAAAATTACGAGTAGAAACTAATTTAGATTTACCGGCAGAAGCATTTTATTTTACCATCTATTTAGGTAATCTTTTTAAGTTTCAGGGTCTTCTGATTTATCGCCCACCCGGGCCCAATACTTCTTTTCCACAAGCTTTAATGAACCACCTAGAATCTCACATGGATCCCCACCCCTTCATTCTTCTCGGCGACTTCAACTATCACCTGGAGCTCATCAACCACCCAGACTCTACTAAACTGCTTGATAACTTGGCAGCCTTGGGCTTTAGTCAAGTAGTTAATGGGCCCACCCATCAAGCTGGCCATACTTTAGATGGCATTTTTGCCAACAACATAAAGCTGGAGTTGGCCAGAATTACTGCTCTTCCCTGGTCTGATCATAAAGCAATTCATTTTACTATTAAGTCAGGCTTACCAACACCTCTACTCCGTCCAAAACCAGCAAAGGTAAAGATCAGACAATGGTCTAAGGTTCATGCCGATAGTCTAATCACCGCACTTGGCCATTCCCATCTTCCACTCAGTAAGGACAACTCGGAGGCGGTTCAGGTCTTCAACAAGTGGCTGGCGGCAGCAGCTGATGTGGTAGCCCCTGAAAAGCTGCTAGCCGTCAGGAGATCTAAGCCGTCCGCCCTCTGGTATAGTCTGGAACTCAAAGCCCTAAAGATAGTTTGCAGAAAGGCTGAGCGCCTCTGGAGGGTGGACTATAGTTCTGAGAATAAAATCAGGCACAATGGTGTCCGTTCACAGTACAGGAATGCAATAATCGCCGCAAAAAGTTTATTTTATGCAACCAGGATTAGGGAAGCGGGGAACTCGACTAAACAGCTTTTTAAAACAATAACTGTACTTTCTAAACCATCTCAGGCTAATATATTTCAGCCCGATCAAGCGATGTGTGAAAAATTAGCCTCCTTCTTTCATGAAAAGGTCCAATTAATCTACAAAGAACTCTTGAATACTCACCCTAGCCCAGAGAAGCAAGGGTAACTATTGATTAATAGAGTCACGACTCATCCTAGTCTGAGGAAGTTTCCATCAATAACAAGGGAAGAAACCTCTAAACTTATCACTCTAACTAAATCAGGTTCTCCAAAAGACCCCTGCCCCCCCTCGATCTTGCACCTTGCTGCTGACAGAATTGCAGGCGAATTAACCCCTTTAATCAACCAAGTGCTGGAGTCTGGTAACTATCCTTCCAGTTGGAAGATAGCTACGATCAGGCCATTACTGAAGAAGCCCACACTAGATCCCTATGTACCTAAGAACTACCGCCCTATCGCTGCACTACCTATTGCAGCTAACATCTTAGAGAAAGCAGTTAACAGCTCATTGACGGACTACTTAGATTCCCACAATCTGTTAGACTCCACCCAACATGGTTTTCGTGCACAACACTCGACGGAATCAGCTCTGCTCATGGCAGCAGAGGAGATCCGTAGTATAGTCGACAAAGGGGGCAGGGCGATTCTCGTCCTGTTAGATCTGTCGGCTGCCTTCGACACCGTGAACCACACTGTGTTGATACAGAGACTGCAGGAGGTCGGAATTAAGGGCCCAGCGCTGTCCCTTCTTTCATCATTTCTGGAAGGAAGGGAGCAAAGCTTATACTGGGATGGCCTTCAGTCCGACAGTTTCCATCTCCCCTGTGGGGTTCCGCAAGACTCAGCGCTGTCACCCACACTGTTCAACATCTACGTTACCCCTCTGGCAAGACTCATCAGGAAGCATGGTTTCGCCTTAGTGTCATACGCGGACGATTCCCATAATTTCGACGGCCAAGCAATCTAATGACACAGCCGTTAGATTTCATATGTGCCTATCGGAAATTATGACCTGGATGAATGAGAGCTTCCTGAAGATCAACACAGAAAAAACAGAGATCAATGAGTTTGGCCGGGGGAAACCCCTGTGGAACAACTCCTTGTGGCCTTCAAAGGCTGGTGAGTGTCCCGTACCCGTGTCCAAGGTGAGAAACCTGGGCGTGCTGTTTGACTGTCAGTTAAATTTCTCTGCCCATGTGAATAGCCTTGTTTCATCTTGCTTCTTAATAAAGACCCTGCGAAAGATCTTCCCCTTCATTACGCTGGAGTTACGTAAGACAGTGATGGTGGCGCTCCTGCTGTCTAAGCTGGACTATTGTAATGCGCTATTGCTAGGGATAAACAAGGCCCAGTTGAGTAGGCTGCAGGCTCTGCAGAATGCCGCGGCGAGATTACTTCTGGACATTCCCAGAGATCAATCCGTCTTGGCGGGAATTAGAACTCTACACTGGCTCCCCGTCCAACAGCGTGTGGAATTTAAGGCCTTATGCCTGGTCCACAAAGCTGTCTTCGGGAGTGAAGCCAAGGACATCCAGAAAATACTGACTCCCTATATCCCCAGCCGTATTCTAAGGTCCAGCACCCGGAGTCTTATTCAGGTGAGCAGGATTAGGAGAGCTAGATGGGGAGGTAGAGCTTTTTCAAACCGTGCCGCAGGACTCTGGAATAAGCTCCCTTGTTCTCTAAAATCTGTAGATAACCATCAACGCTTCAGAAAAGTTCTAAAAACCTGGTTATTCTAGGGAGCTTATGCTTAAGACTGATCTTTCCCCACACTTACCAGCGCCAAGACGGTACGGCATTCGAGCGCTTTAAAAACCTATATCCTATCCTATCCTATCCTATAAACAAGTTGCTGTAAGTACAGCAGGGTGCTTAGCTAGCTTGAGACACCCACCACCCAATAGTGCTATTGGCACGTTGAAAACAACATGCACCTAAGTAACAGAGAAATAAGCTAATACAGCACAACCATCATAAGTAAGATTTTGTCCAAGACAATAAGCAGTATTATGGACAAGTGTCAATCAAAATTCAATTAGTCAGTCCAAATAATTCTAAAATTCCAAGGGGATGCAATGTTGCACAAGGTAATTCACAAGACTTCCATAGAAAACGTTATTTTTATTGATTTTCAGATGTGTTTTTTCCAGCATATAAAACAGCCAACACGTGTTTCGTCTGTACTAATAGGTATTCAGACTTTCTCAAGGCTAAAGAAAGTTCATGGTAGGTTCGTAGTCCAGTCAAGATAAACAGAAAATCCAAAAGAAATTGTATATCCCAAACAAAGAATGCCCATGATGGAAATGGAGGTGCAGCCTCAGGGTAAATCAAAACTACTGGCTGGTACAACAATGAGAGTCCAAGTAATGAAATCCTTAATGTAGTTCGCAATATGTCGATCAAACCAAAATCTACAGTTGTAAGAATGACGTTCTTGGACCATGTAACGTAAAGAAGAAGTAGAACAGCAGCACGATCAAGGCTATAATGTGTCAATAGCCTAATAAGGTGGTACGGTTCCACTAAAGCTGCACTCAAAAAGTCGAGGGAACAACAACAAGAGGGGTGACCAGACCGGGTATAAGAAAAGCCAACAATGCCCTGCACAGATGATGAGGTTACAATAAACTACTGATTACCAATTACAAGAAAACGGCCTGATCCTGATAAATCAAGACCTCATGTGTCCCCAAGTAACGCCGAACCTTCCACACGTGATAACGCTCTCGAATCAATTGAATTTGATTCTTCAGAGTTAGGAACCGACCACCATTTGCAGCCCCAGCAGAGTCCGGACGCCCCTGGACTCTGCTGGGGCTGCCCCTGTGCTCCCCCTGGGTCTTCTAAGTGGCCCAGGACCTGCCCCCAGTCTGGATTCCTCTCCGCAAGGACCTGTCAGATCCCAACTGTAGCGCCAAACAGGAGTCTGACTGGCCAGACTCATCCAGCCATGTTGTCACTTCCACCGCCGACTGAAGGAAAAAGACTTTTCCTTTATGTTCCACCTGCAGCTTGACTCAGTAGAGAAGACTGTACTTCAGTTTGGCGTGTCGGAGACAGCGTTCCACCTCCAGGAAGGTTCTTCTTTGTTCCTGTACTTTTTGTGTATAAACAGGATAAATTGCGATGGTGTGTCCTTGATATGAGTTCGGCCCATTAGAATGGGTGGCTTGGAGGAAAATGTTTAAGTCTCCTTAAATGTTATGGCAGATTCTGGCTCTCCAATAACCATTTTATTACATTTGAGTTATGGAGAAGTATGAAACTTTTAAAAACAGATGTCAATTAAAAAACTTTTGGCTACTTTGAAATTTCAATAATATTTTTTTTATCGACATATTAGAATTCATGGGATGCAAAGTTGTAACAAAGATGTCTGTATCTAAGAAGGCAGAAATATTGTAGTATGATGTGACCTGGGCAAGCTTGGTATTGTTTTAAGACCATGAATCCTGTGAGACTGATAATGTTCCCATTTTACAAGAGGACACTGATACAAGTCTATTGGATATTAATTCAATTATTGACAAGCATAAAAGTATTTTTCCACCACATACAAGATGTGCCAGAGGTTTTGAACATAAAATTAAATTGAAAAAGTAGCATTAACCATTACTCACAAATGAAGTCCTGTACCTATGTCTGTGGGAAAGAATTTGATAATATTATTGGAATCCCGATTGAAGAACAGTATTATTAAAAATACCAACTCATCCAAATTGGTCCCAGCATTGTAAATAACACAAAACAAATCTTGCAGTATTTGCCTTTGAACAGATTTACTTTCTTTGAATAAAAATATCACAGTTGATTGTCATACTCTACCAAGGATACAAGAGATGTTGTCAGCTATTCTGGTGCCTCATTTTTTCCATCATTGATTTATAATCAGCATAACATCAGGTAATACTACTTAAAGAGTCACACAAACTCACCATATTTCTGACTCCTTTTGGGTTGTTTAGGTTTGTGAGACTAAAGTTTAGTTCGCCATCTGCTGCCACTATGTTCCAGAAGTTAATGGACTCAATTTTTAAAGGTGTTACAGTATAATATATTAATTTTTACTAAGATATTAGTGGACCATATGTTTTTGTTAGACACCATGTTACAAGTATTAGAGAAAAGAGGCATAAAAAGTCAGGTACTTTTTGTTTTTTGCAGAATGAAGTGGATAACTTTGGTCATACATTATCAGCTGAAGGATGTCACTTAAATTTGAGCTAGTAGATGCCATTAGGGGTGCACCCACACCTAAGATACAGACATGCTGAGATTAAGTGAATACTTTGCACATTTTGTTCATGGTTACCCCCACCATAATGAACTATTTAGAAAAGAATATTTAATTAGATGATCGAATAGGATGAAGTTATTCTAAATATAAAAAAAACACATTTTGGGAACACCATCATTAAAAGCCATATTATCCTAAAGTGGGAAATTTCATCACTGTTAATGCCAATGGTGTTGGGTTGCAAGCTGTCTTTACCTAAATTTGAATGGCACAGATCATAACATGGCTTTTATTTCACATGTATAAGGAGAGTCTGAAGTCCATAATTGCACGATGAAAGAGAGCATTAGCCTGTGTCTGGGTAATAGAGCAAAGCAAACTATTAATATGGGGAAGGTACTTTGAATCAATGACTGAATAGCAACCGCTAATGTGTATGAGGGATGGCTTAGGGGTAGGTAATGCTTCTTCAGGGTTAGAAAGATTGATATGGTAATTACTTGGATTTCATTTTTAAGTGAAATACATAGCGGGACGATAAAATATAAGATCAGACTGTTTGACAAGCTTGCCTATTCAAGAAGGGAGAAATTAACTAATGAAATGTGAACATGAATGTGCTGTCGCTGTCATTGATGCTTTTCGTTCAAGTGAAGAAATTATTTTGGTTGAGGAATGGAGTGGTGCATGTGCTAATAATCAAGAGATGTTGCAAGTACAAACATTTTTATGAAGGTTGATGTGTCCTTCAAATGTTTTTTTACAAGTAGGTCTACAGTTAACAATTGAGGGTGAAGTGTTACTTAGGAAAGGGTTGTTTATACCTCCTGTCAAGTTGCACACTAAGCAGATGTGTTTGGTAAACTTAGGTCATCCTGGATCTACTGTCACCAATGATGAAGATGAAGAAGTATTAATTGGTGGCAGGTCGGATCCCTCCCTTTTGAAATATTTAAAACTTGTTCTTTGTAAATATCCCTTGATGCCCTCCTACTTTTCTTTTGCTATCTCACACATGAGTACTTATTTCTAACTACTTTCTCTCGCCTTGGAAATAACCATACAGCATACTATGTTTCATGTATGCTTTTCATGTTTTGAATATAAAGAATAAATTGATGTTTGCAATCTAAATGATTTCCGGTGACCATTTAAATGTCTGTTGAATGCTCTTACACTTATTAAATCCCATAATATACTTACTAATTGAAGTGTATTTAGCTGTGTTAGGGTCCAATTGTTATCCTTACTGACCGACACGCAGGTCCTTTGACACTCAACTGGGGCTACCCCATTTTCTATAATGGTTCAGGGACACAGTGGAACACCAAACTCTCTTTCATTAAAGAATAATACTCAAAATAGCAGTAAGAGTCATGGAGTAAAACTTATACATTTTTATTTTGTAATACCCAAGTCTAGTACATTTAATATGAACAATAACCACACAGAATGAGAAAAGAAGTTCTAACTTCATTAGTATGTCCCTAGCAGTGCTCAAATGGTAAAAAAATAAGTGCCAGGGCCCTCACCAGGAGGCGCCTGCTGCTTGCACCACCCATCGCCTTTCCAAGTCCCCAAAGCTAAAGGAAGGGCTGGGAAGGCAGGTATTAGCAATTTTTAATGTATATTGTATTCATAAACAACCGTTATTCTGCTCATATCTAAATTCGATGAGTAGTACCATTATGTGGCAGACTGACCTAAGTGTGGTGTTGACAATTTAGTGCTCGTGCTGGGCACCGGAAACCAACGGCTCAAATTAAGCACTGGTCCCTAGCATCCTAATATCCTTACCCATACTTCTAAGCGCTATGCTAGAATTGAGCAAAGGCTGAAAATAGCAAGACTATAAATAGAATCTCTTAAGATGGATTGCAAAGCACACCTTTCTTAGCGGGAATAGCTGTTTATCTATCCTTCATCACAGACCTTGCCTGGGAATGATAAGCAGTGGTGGGCTGAATGGCACTTCTCTATGCCACTCTTGGAGTCCTGGAGCAACCCCAGCTGGGGCTGGTTTGCAGAAAACAAGCATGACCTTTTGCCATTTTGTTTTTAAACACACTTTATTCATTTTCTTGGTTTCACAGGTCATTCATTATGTTAGGTACTTTGGTAGACACAATAGCAATATTTCATCGTGCATAATGTCAGGTGTAAGCCTCAGTATTGCAGTGTTTCCAAGCATTTCGTACCATTTCTTACAATATACTTTTCAGAAACCTTATTTAGATGATACCAAGGTACTAACAGGATACTCTTACAAATGCATTTAGACTAACTGCAACAATTACGAACCCCCCCACCTTCCTTTCTCTGGCTTCGCTTTAGTTAGTGCTTATGGTGCCCGGTTCCATCCTGATTCCTACTTCTATTTATGTTGGCATATTTAATATGTTGTTTGTATATGGCAGCGTTACGCATGTGACATTCTTGGGCCGGAGTCCTGCCATCGGCGGACTGTTTGCGATTGTACCTCTATGTGTCATTTGCCACTGGGACAGGCGCAGTCTCTGGTGCTTTAAATACCTCCAGCATCAAGTCCCAGTCCATTGAAATCAAGGTTTTGCTCAACCCTCTGAACTCTTCCCGCCTAATGGCAGCACTCTCTGCACTGCCCCATCGTACCACCTCCCCATGCCACAGATACATTGATGGAAACCTTGCCGATTTCCACCTCATGGTTATTGCACGCTTTGCAAGGAGAAGTGCTAGGTCAGCGAACTGCGAGTGCACCTTCTGCGATTTTGATTGCCGATAGATCCCTAGTATGCAGTTTCCAGCTGTCTCCTCTGTAGGAATGCTCGTCACCATTCTGGTACTCCGGACGACATCTGTCCAGAACTTCACTAGCACAGAGCAGGACCAAAACATGTGTAGAATGTCAGCATCCTCCACTTGAAATTTGGGGCAGTATTTTTGTGTGTGCGGGAACATATGCTGCAATCGGTGTGGAGTGAGATAAGCTCTATGGAGGATCATATGCTGGATAAATTAAAATTTGGCGTTACATGATACCTTCTTAGGGTACTCTAGCAGGGCGGTCCATTCCCTATCCATTAGGTCCCTTTCCAGGTCCACGGACCACCTGTTACATAAATCAGTGAGTGAGATTTCAGCATGTGCCCGAATACCTTTGTAGAGCCATTTTGTGAGGTGCCGCTCCTCACCCATTAGATACATTGCTTGTACCAGTTCATGTGTCGGAGGTTCTTCTCTTGTAGGGGCCAATACCTCTTAACGCACGCGGTTAGTACTGCATGTGTCATATTTAGATTGCCAGAGATCCCATTTTCCCTGGCAAAGTTCTTGTGATCCATGAGAGCACCAGCATTGATAAGTACCCCTACTGTGGTGACTCCCCCCTCAGACCAACTGCGGGTGTTCCATTTTGTAATGAGACCTGTGGGTGTAGGGATACCTAGTAGCGGTGTGTTGTTTGAGTATGGGGTATGCTGGCACGTGTACTGTAGTGCTTTACTCCAGTTCACCCGTGCTGTGCGCAAAAGCGACAGGGCATCCTGGGGGATCCGGGAACGAGGCAGTAGGAGTGTGTGTAGGATCCCGCGGTTGAGATCCTAAGTTGTGTATCCCAGTTTGTGCAGGTAACGCCCTGCCAGCCAGAACGAGAGCCACTGTAGTTGGCTTGCATAGCAATATGCATGGAGGTCAGGGGCTCCTGGTCCTCCCTTGTCTGTCTCCAGCTGCAGTTTGGCTAGACCCACTCGCTGGCGACCATTCCCCCAGATCAGATCAGATAAAGTGCCTTGAATATAGGTGGGGAGATTATCACTGGGAGGTTTGTAAAAAAGTATCGTACTCTTGGGAAAACCACCATTTTGGAGATCGCCACCCGACCCATTACAGATAGCAGTAGCGCGATCCAAAAGATCACCTGAGACCAGAGCGCCCTAATTGGCCTGGTCAGGTTGACCTCCATTAGATCTTGCGGATCTCTGTATATATTGATGCCTAAATACTTGAATGTGTGTTGCACTACAGTTAGAGAGAGCTGCCCAAATTGCAACCTGTCTGGGCGCGAGCCAGGGTGAAAAAAGAAGGCTTGCGATTTAGCCTAATTGATGGCCAAGCCAGAGACCAACTTAAATTGTCTAAAAATATCCAGGATCAGACATAGGTCATTGGGTAGATCTCTGGCGTATACAATTATATCATCAGCACATGCTGATAGCACATGTGTGGCGTTGCCTAGTCTGATCCCTATTTGCTCTGCCTCTGTCCGTAGTTTGATGGCCAGATGCTCTAGCGAGAGCACAAATAGCAAAGGTGATAGTGGGCTCCCTTGGTGGGTACCTCTGCCTATTGGGTATGCGCGTGACATGTGAATTCCGGTGTGGGCCCGCACTGTGGGTGCCGTGCACAGTAGTTGTACCCACTTCAGGTATTCCAGAGGCATGCCAAATTTCCCCAGTGATCTGACTATGTAATCCCATTGCAGGGAATCAAAGGCCTGTCTAATGAAATGTAGCCTGTATTCAGAGTGTCGGCTGGGATGGACCCCATGACATGGTAAAGTCTTCAGATGTTGAGCGACGTGCTGCGCGCATGAACAAACCCGCATTGGTCCGCGTGTATGAGTTTGTGTAGGTATGGGAGTATGCGGCGTGCCAGTATTTTACTTAATATTTTATATTCGGTGGGAAGTAGAGAAAGGGGTCAGTACACTGAGCTATTCGCTGCGGAGCGTCCCCGTTTAGAGATTGAACCAACTAGTGCTTGCATTGTGGTGGAGGGAAGGGTCCCTGTGTCCATTGCAGATTGGTACAGCTGTTCCAGTTGGGGAATCAGAGCATCTGAGAAGGTGTCAAAGAACTCCATAGGCAGGCCATCTAAGCCAGGGGCTTTGTTGCGCGGTAACGCCCGGATAGCCTCTCTGATTTCAGCTCTTGTAATAGGGCCTGACAGTACGTCCCTGCCGTTATCGTCTATCTGGGGGAATGGCAGGTTGTCCAGAAAGGCGTCTATAGATTTGCATGTCTGTTGCGCTGGAGCTTGGTAGAGCGTTTTTTATTATTTATAAAAAACTTAGTTTTTTCCTTCTGGGTGTGTACAGTGTTCCCTTCTGGTGTGGTTATTTCATGTATCGCAGTAGCATGGGGTGCGTTGCATATAATACACGCTAATTACGCACCAGACTTATCAGCCTCTGTGTGTTTTACCTGAGTGTATGTTTTGTAATCCGTCACTCTAAGGCTCTTCAATATTTCGGCATGCTTAATGCGCGCCTATTGAAGTGCCGCTGCCTTGGTGGGGTCCTTTGGCGCTTCCTGCTCTATCACATTCATGGTGCTCTCAACTGTTTTAAGGTTATTGTGTATTTCCTGTCATGCCCCTGCAGTGGTGCTGATGGCTACACCCCGTATGATGGTTTTAAATGCATCCCACTCTACGTGTCGCATGGTGGCTGTATCTGCATTTTCTGCAAAGTAGTTTGTGATGCCTACTGCTTGTGCGCTCCGGAAGATGGAGTCCTCCAGCATCTGGGGCCACAATCTCCAAGTGGGGACCGGAGTGAGGATCCTGCCCTACCCAAGCGTGAGTTCTAGTGGGTTGTGATCGGAGAAAGTGTTCCCCAGGTATGTAGTGTGCATGACTTGCGTAGTAAGGGGAATGGAACAGAGTATACTGTCTATCCTCGTATGGCGTTGGTGTGTTGGGGAGAAGAAAGAGTATTCCCTGTTGTTTGGGTTTTTGAGACGTCAGACGTCTCTCAGTGCCCACCCCTCCGACCACCTGTGCAGCGTGACCTTTTGCCATACAGTCCATGAAGCCTCTCCGAACTATAGCCAAATACTGTTTTTTTATACACCTGACTGGCGATATTTAACTCATGATTTTAAGTTTGGCAACACTAAAGTCTCAATAAGACAAAATTAATACGGCAATGAATGCGTCATTTCAATTCACATTTTTATATGTTATCATCTACTCTGAGAGTCCATTGTAACACGGCAACATCCCTAATATAAACAAGAAATATTTGCCAGCCTAGATGGAAGTGATGATAGAACTTCTGTGTGTGTCTAAAACTTCACACTCTGTAATACAAAGAGATATAATAGTTTGCAAGCCAGCTTATGATCAAATAGAAAAAGTTAAGACAGGCCCTTTCACAATGTTTATGACAATCATAGTGGCACGCTCTGTTGCATTAGCAAAGCTAAGCTGCAGGCATGTGGGTGAGCAGGTTTCAAGCAGATGAATAGCCCTCCCTCTGTCCTGAATTGATTAGCACATGGCAGCAGCCCACTTGCACTCCACTGCATGCACTTAATGATCTGGGAAGGTACTGCAGCCAAATGTTTTCTATTACATTGTTTCTAGGATATTGCTGCATGAGACATAACATTAAAGCAGTATTAGTGCAGCTGACCAAAGGGACTAATCCTTCCGGTGTGATTGAAACAGAAACTGACAGAAGAGCAGTGTAGGGGGGAGAGAGCAATCAATGTGTGTGTAGCTTTGGTTTGTCATGCAAGTGCCTCAATACATTGTCAGACAAATGAGGCGCCATAAAAACTCAATTGGAGTCAGCTGGAAAATGCCTTCAAAGAATCTTGCAGGCTTTTATCACTCGTTCTTGCCCCTCCACTTTGGGCAGACGAGGTCCCCAGGCACTGGACAACCAGCACTCTGTGTACATGCTGATTGCCTCAGCAAGGAACTGAGCAACAGGACAACTTCAGTTGTTCCCAAGCCCAGTTCAGACTGGTGAACGATGGGAATCAGCCTCTCGGGCAGATCTACAAAGCAGACACCACTGAGAGATCAGTACCAGTAGATCTGTAGTGGCAAGTGACTTCCCCAAAGAGGTATTCAACACGTACCTATTTCCACTTGTCTTGGGCTTGAGGCAAAAAACATGGAGTAGAAAGTACAGCATGTGAGTCAAAAGGATAAAAGACTCAAAACAGAAGGACTTGTGTCTTGTCTAGCTGTGAGCATAAATTTGCAGTCAACAATATCAACAGAGCTGACCGCTATGAAAGCAAAACTAGGGAGCCAGGGGCAGCTAACAGCAAATAAACGTTTCAATGACTGGCGTGATCGGGTCAGGATCGTAAAGGCTCGGTGCTCATGCTTCAGTGTGCAATCATAGACCATGACATAAATGAAGTGCAATCATAGACCATGACATAAATATAGTCTGGATGGCTTTCAACCTAAGGACCACATCAACAGCCGCTCTGGCACTAAGAAGGCTCTTGTTGCAGAAAGCCCCCTGAAACACAGGCCTGTCAGCCTCAGTTACCTCTTCCCTAAACCGACTCAGAGGGCAGATGCAAAGCAAAACAAGCATTGGCATAGCCAATAGGTCTCGCCTTTGGGACCTTATAAGTATTTAGTTATGCAGCACAATATCCTTACTGCAACAACATTAACTGTTGCATGGCTAAACACTTATAAGGTCCCAAAGGTGAGACGTATTGGCTATGCCAATGCTTGTTTATTAAGCTCTCCAAGAGAATGTATGTGTGTTTTTTACTCTCTCTCTTGTGCTGCATCCCTTCCTCGAATAACAGCCCCCAGGTTGCACGACTCATCCTCGCCAGGGCACCATCCTTTCGGTGCCATCTTTATAAGCCCTCTGATCGGCGAGAGTAATTTCCCCTGGTTCTTAAATCTGTGCTCGCTCTGGCAGATGTTGCTTGGCACAACTCTAGGAGGCTCTCGCCCATTTTTGTGGGCACACCCTTGGAGGAAGATGCAAGGAAATCTACAGGCAGCTCATTCATCTTGTCTGCAATATGCCCTTGGGTCTCCGTGCGCCTGTGACCGTCTGGCACGTGAGTGGCACTCCCGAGGACTGTGCATGTTGGTGCCAGGGCCATACATGAGTGGAAAAGAGAAAGGCTGCGATCCAGCACTCGAACAAGCTGTGGGTTCGAGGCACGCTGTCACCACTTGACATAACTGCGCCCTCTTTTGCTGCTGCTTAATCTACCAGTCTAAAAACATTAACAGTGCCCCTACTTTATTAAATGTTATGTGAAGCATTAACAATTGAGAGAAGAAAGGGAGCAGGTAACAAAAACATCCCTTCAAATAGTATTTATTTCAATAGCTGTAGAGTAGGAATGGACAAACATAGGACTGACTGGCACATAGGTATAAAGATGGCAGCTTCCCTTCCTTAACCCTGCTTCAAACTGTAATTTGACAGACTAGAAACCCAAATAGCCAGTAAGACTTCAGAAGGTCGATATTAAATCATCTATTTCTTTTCCAACTTTTAAGTTCTTATTCAAACACTGCTCATAAATACAAGGGACTTCTGGTGTTGCTAGAAGCACACAAGCCAACACGTGTTTAGCAACATTTATAAATTAAGTGGGCGGTTCTTCAGTGCTTAACTGCTTACTGGGATTTAAAATCCTGACCTCCAGACCACTGCATGCGTCAGTGGTGAGTGTTAACTCGCTGAGACATCTTCCAACATCGGGTTTGGCCTGTACAGACACCCTGTATTGTTTTCTTTCAAATAGGTTGCGTGTAAAGCCTGGCTAACCAGTGGTCTTTACTGCCAGCGACAGAGGCAGAGTGAGTTACTCACTAAGTCCACACTCAACTTACCATGTTGGTAGGTGCTGGCTTGTCGGTACATTTTCTTGTGTTCTTATGGAGTTCAATAGACTGTAAACTCCATCAAATGTCTACTTTTGAATCAATCAGAACACAAAAGTAGAATTTGCGAGTTAAAGGGAGAAACTGGAGGAAATTACATACAGTACAAGGGGTGAGTTAGGTACGCAACTACATTGGCTACCGTGTCAGAGAAGGATTCTGAAAACAGGCAATATATGGCCACCCCACTCCCGCACTCTCTCTCTTCAAGACATGTGATCTGTATATAATTCCTAAATTCCTCCAAACGTATTACTGTACACACCAAATAGGAATTACAAACTTACTTTTCACATGATTTTAGGCACAGACTGATGAAGTGATTTATCATTTTGCCCAAATTGATGTGCGTTAAGTGCCGAATTCCAAAGGTTCCATAGTCGGAAGCTCTAGGCGCATCCTCTTACCGCTCATGTAAGGGCACGGTGTTTTCAATTTGTGTTTTAGAATCTTACGTTTTTTTGGCAGTCTGAGCTTTCACCTGCCATCCCCTATCTGCAGCTGCACTATGCATTCCTTTGTTTACACATTGGAGCATCAACCACGGGTGGTTTCCCAGGTCTGGCGTGCTAGGGCCAAGGCCCTGCTGGCACGGTTCGCTATACTCATTATGCTACTCAGGGAAAAAATGGGGGCATATTAACAATGGCTTTATCTCCGCTTTTTTGGCTTTAAAAGCCAAAGAAGCGGAGATAAAAATATCGCCCTATCAACAACAGGGTGCTAACATGCAAAATCGCATATTAGCACCCTTTTTCACTACGCTTCCCTTTGCCTCTCTAATGAGAGGCAAAGTGGGCGTTCCAGAGCAAAATAATAGGATTATTATCAAGCTTCACACTAACCCTGTTAGAGACAAAAAAGCAGCGCTAACCACGGTTAACGCTGCTTTTTTACGTCTGCTAATTTTCAGACTTTGGTATCGCTTTGTTTGCCCTAAGTTGGCAGGGTATACCCAGACGTGGGTCCCTTGCTCACTTTACCACTGGATCCAAGATAGCCTGGCTGATGAGGGTTATGAACCCGAAACCGGTCCCAGGATGCTTGTTTCCGGTCCAGGAAAGACATGGCTTGGCAGTTCGGGCTGGACTGTTCCCATGAGGCACAGGGTCAGACTGATTTGCATATGGCCATGTCTGAACTGGGGTGGTGGAGTGAGCTAAAGAATGATGATGGATTAAACCCAGATCAGCTGACTGGGGGTGAGTGTTTGATTTGCTCAAGCGCTCCGTCCATCATCCCCTTTGGTATCGCTTTGTTTGCCCTAAGTTGGCAGGGTACGCCCAGACGTGGGTCTCTTGCTCACTTTACCACTGGATCCTAGATAGCCTGGCTGATGAGGGTTATGAACCCGAACCCGAAACCGGTCCCAGGATGCTTGTTTGTGGACCAGGGAAGAAATGGCTTGGCAGTTCGGGCTGGACTGTTCCCATGAGGCACAGGGTCAGACTGATTTGCATATGGCCATGTCTGAACTGGGGTGGAGGAGTGAGCTAAAGAATGATGATGGATTAAACCCAGATCAGCTGACTGGGGGTGAGTGTTTGATTTGCTCAAGCACTCCATCCATCATCCCCTTTGGTATCGCTTAATTTTCAGACTTAGCCATGTAATCTAATGGGAGGTGGATTACATGGCTAAGTCCACCATGGGCTATCAACAAGGATATCCCTATCCTTGTAGTTTTATTGCTGCATTACCAGCGATAACCTCCCAAAATGCCGCTATCGCTGGATTTTTTATCGCCTAGGCGGTTAGCGTTGTTAATAACGCGATAACCAGGTGATATTATCCAGCGATAGCGGGCGTTAAAAAAATTAATGCTAAGCGCCCTTTTCGTTAATTTTCCCCGTTCCTTGTTAATATGCCCCTAAGAACCTGGTAAGATAACTTTGTTGGTGACAGAATACTGAGAGCCTCCAGTGTAGTGTGCAAGCCGCAGCTTTCAGTCCCAGCAGAAGAAACACTTATTTTTTTACAGCTGATAATAAAATATATTATTTAAGTGCCAATGGACGCTTTAGTTATTTATTTTCAGACTTTTATATAGTGCTGGCTAGACCTGAGGGTATTAGCACTTTACAAGATATGTTACACAGATACATGTACAAGACACAGAGACCATAGTACTGGTAGAAGAATTTCACCTTCATATAGTCTACTCGAAAGGGAAAAAAACATTACAACAATTGTATATGTATGTTTGTTTATGGTAAGAACTACATAATGTGGTGAACATTCTTGTTACAAAACTAGCCTGCACATAAATATGTCATTTTGAGTAAGGCCTCCAGCCAGACACGCTTTTTAGCCAACCGCAAATTGCATTGTGGGTTTGTAGGCTTACTTGTTCCGTTGTATGTATGGGCCAAGCAGATATCATTCTAAGGGGATATATGACATCTGAACTTTGATGAGTAAGCCTTTCTGTAAGCCATGTCATTTTTTTTCATATAACAGCATCTAAGTATGTTGGGTCTTCTAGGATCATGAGCAAAAAGTAGTAAAAGTGAAACTTCAACTCCCAGCATGCATAGTGCTGTTAGCTGAAAACGGGGTATGGCTCTGTGCCCTGTCACAACACAGACCCAGCCAGCAGCTCTGGAACGCTGGTGACTTGCAGAATGTGTCATATATGACACGTGACAGCTTGGCAGCTACACGACACGAGGGAGAGTGGGACCCCAAGAAAATAAAAGTAGACAGGAGGGATGCAAATAGACTGCAGAGAGAGGACCCCGGGGGGAGTCATGGGGTCCTCCAGGACTTCTAAGGGCTTCTAATGACCCCAGGGAGGTGAATACGAGCAGCTGTCCCTGTGATCTTGAGGGGGATCTCTTTCCCTTTGACACAAGAGTTCAAAGGGCACAGGTCCGGGGTTAAACACCCCCTCCGACTCCCACAGCCATGCAAAGTGGGCGGAGTGCGGCCAACGAGAGCAGGGACGCGCAGCGTTTCCCTTGCGGGAGCGAGTGCGATATTTTGCTACCAGATGGCGCCACTCGCTCCCGCAAGGGAATCGCCAAACGTGCACGCGTTGCCATTCAAAGCAATGCAACTGGTGCACGTTTTTGCCTGAAAAAGGGAATAGATGGCTAAAGGTCTTTTTCCTAAGCAGCACATGCGCGATGCATGGGCGAGACCTAAAAAATAAAAATAAACAAAGGTATACTGTTTCATCATCGTTCCAAGAAGCCAAAAAATTGATGTGGCAGCCGTCTCGGACTGGTGAAAAAACATCTAGTGAAAGGATTCAAGAATGGGTGGCGGCCAACGCAGTGCTCGCTTTGAATGTGGCGCACTGCAAGCAGCAAGAAGTTGCTGTATAGGAACATGTGTACATCTGCCAGCTAATGCTGTCTCCAAGGTAAGACCCAAAAAAGCAATTGCAAAATGCTTTGATCAGGACTGAGTGCATGAGAACAGTTATCCCAGTATATGGTCTGGTAGCAAGTCTGGTGCCATGCTCTGTCATGCCCTGTTGCTGTGCAGGGCCGTAGCTCCCCAGTGGTCTGTAACTAAGGTGAACGGTGAATGAACAGCACAAACAGTAGGCAGGAGCAAAACCCCACCTGCTGATCCCATCAGTAGTTTTGGGGTTTGATGGTGATTGCATTTCAAACCCTAGAAGATGAAGATTTTGTAACTACTCAAAGTAATTTCGATTATTAACTGAAATATTGAATACAAGCACAAATATTTAATTTAGAAAAACCTATCCAATCATAGAATTTAAATGATCCAGCCTCAGGTTTTTCCTGCTTGTAATAACTAACGAAGACTACCATGGATTAAAGCCAATGTGTTCAGATATAAATCACGTAATAAAGTTAAAGAAGCGCCTCACACCTGTACATCCTAGAACAGATATCTAATTTATAAAAAGTAAGTTCCAAGCACGCTTGAAATAAATAGTACTTTGGAAGGAAGAATGCAGTCTATTTCGGTATAACATATTCAGGAGGTAGGGGAAAAAATGGAAAATAAAATGAGCTTCCTTATCTCTAAAAGCAATTGCTCTAAAGCTCCGCGTAAATCTGTATAAACCCAATAGATCTTCATATGCATTCAAGAGATGCAAAATCTGAATTACAAACAGCCTTTTCGGAGAAGATGCTGCTGGCAATTTTTCTTATTAAACAAAAATGTTCTGAACAAAACCAAATATGTTTTGCTGAATTGCTTTAAATCTTATGAATGAAAAATAGTTAAGCAATGAGAAGTAGTATCTATTTCTTTAAAATATAAATAACACTAAATTCTTTTAGAACACTTCTAGGGGGATATTCACAAGAGCGTGTGAAAACTACCACAAAAGTAGCTTATTGCAACTCTTCACATCGCAGTCTATCGCGGGAAAATAACACCGTGGTATTCCCAAGACGGCGGTACCATGCGATAGGCCCACTATAACGCGTCAAATGTCCGCGATAAAATCAACGCGACACCGCAAAAATGTGAAACACGAACCCAAAAAAAGTTGCGATGAGGCCAATCACGATACAAAAACCAGCGAAAACCAGCCACATGCCTGCAAATCTCACGCGTCATGCGGGAAAATGCACTATAAAAGCAACAGAAAACAAGCATTGGCATAGCCAATAGGTCTTGCCTTTAGGACCTTATGAGTGTTTAACCATGCAACAGTTAATGTTGTTGCACCAAGGATATTGTGCAGCATATCTAAATACTTATAAGGTCCCAAAGACGAGACCTATTGGCTATGCCAATGCTTGTCCATTCGTGCTTTAGGGCCTAAAACACTATAGCTACGCTCATGGCTGTGTTCTGTTGAAATTGCCTAAGCAAATAAGAGTCAGTCAAAATTTGGGGCTGTTCATGGATATAAAAGTGTGCAAAATTTAAAATATTGCAAATCCCAACTTTTTAGAACCAGAGAGGCAGACATATAGCAGACTTCGCAGCCGTCGAAAGGGAGCATTGAGCAATCCTAACCTGGATAGCAAGCTGGCGCGAAGAAGATGACTGCCATTAGAATACTAATGGGCAAACACAGGAAGAGGGGGACGCGTGGGCCCACGCGGCCGTCCTTCCCACAGTGCTATGTGATCTGTGTAATTATGATGCGAGGAGCAGGCTGTGCCCCTCGACCCTACCTGGTAGGTCGCTCCCCCACCGCACAGCGCCGCCTGTGAGTCTGCCGCTGCTGCCGCTGAGTTAGGTTGGTCACTGTATTGTCTGTACTGCTTGTTCTTTGTTGTGCCCGTAACTGCTCTTTCTCTGTCCTCCCCCGCCGCTGGTACTTGCTCTGTGCCTGTTTTTTTACCTCTGTTCCCCTCGCTGCACACGTCTCTGTGCCCCTTTTCGCCTCTGTTCCCCCGCTGCCCCGCATCTCTGTGCCCATTTTCGCCTCTGCTCCCCCCGCTGCCCCGCGTCTCTGTGTCCGTTCTCGCCTCTGTTCCCCTCGCTGCCCCGTATCTCCATAACTGCCTTGCCTTCTGTATCTTTGTTGCCCCCCTACCTGTGCCTCTTTGCCCTTCGTCGTCCCGCTCCGCTTCTGCCGCTGCCTCCCCTGCGGCCCCGCCCCCCTGACTGCTCATTTGCTGCCCCACCTCCCAGCTGCTCCTACCTCCCACCTCCCCATATATGCCGGCCGCTGTGCGGCCGCGCCACTGGCGCGCCAAAGGCACGCCTAAGGCAAGCCCATCTGCGCCCGTCTGCGCCCGTCCGCGCCTGGACCGCGCCCAGCGCCAGAACCCCTGGTCGCTGCACCCACCACACGGTACGCCGCCACTACGATGCCAGCATTCTGCATGCTTTCAACCCCGGACAGACCCACACCTGCTTCAAGGCCGCCCCGAAACACACACACGGCCCCTTCACCTGCCGGAACTGCAGCTACACCAGCCTCAGAACCGAAGAACCACCTCCAATGCATACTTCTGAACACCCGCTCCTCACGCAAACACGCCGTCGAGCTCTGGGACCTGCTCGACACAACATCCCCGGACGTCGCCTTCCCGACAGACGTGGATGAACGACTCCTCCGCACCCGACATCGCCATAGCCATCCCAGACGGCTACAAGATCACCCGCAGAGACCGCACCAACGGAGTCGGAGGAGGAATCGCCATCGTCCACAAGAACAGCATCAGGGTCTCGACTAGCACCAACGACACTCTCAGCACCGCCGAACACATGCATTTCCAGATCCACACAAACCCCAACTCCACCCTCAGAGGCACCCTCGTCTACCGACCGCCCAGACCACGCCCCCAGTTCAGCGACTCCATCACCGACTTCATCAGCACGTACGCCCTGACCTCCACCGACTACATCCTCCTCGGAGACCTGAACTTTCACATTGAGAACAACAACGACAGCAACACCACAACCCTGATCGATAACCTCGCCAACCTCGGACTGAGGCAACTCGTCACCACGCCCACCCACTCCGCCGGCCACACGCTCAACCCCATCTTCTCCTGAAGCCCGCACGTCTCCTTCAACCACACCACCGAACTCCCCTGGACCGACCACCGCTGCATCCACTTCACCTTCCAGAAACCCACCACACACCACTGCACCCAACAGATCCCCTGCCGCTGCTGGAGCGAAATCACCGAAGATCAACTTCATGCAAACCTCGCTCTCAGCCCACCCACCGAACCCTCCAACGCCGATGATGCTGCCCACAGCCTCAGACGCTGGATAGAGGACTGCGCCAACACCCTCGCCCCGCTGAAGAAACCTCCCCCACAGAGACACCAGCGAGAGGGCCAGCTGGTTCACCCCAGAACTCCTAGCCTCCAAGCAAGCCTGCCGTAAGCTAGAGAAGAAACAGCACAGCGAGCAGACCCCGGACAGCCTCGCAGCACACAAGGATGCCATCCGCAACCACCACCACCACCTCATGAAGGCTGCCAAGAGGACCTCCTTCAAAGACTGCCTCGACAACAACGCACACGACAGCAAGAAGCTTTTCAACATCGTGAAGGAACTCTCCAACCCCAGCTCCAACACCAACGACATCCCACCGTCACAAGCCCTGTGCGACTCCCTTGCCACTTTCTTCCACCGAAAGATAGCAGACATCCACGACAGTTTCAACACCCAGACCGCCCCAACATACAGCAACACAACAGACTCTCCTCACATCATCGACTACGGCCCCCTGCTAGCATGGGCCAGCGTGAGCATCGATGATACCATCAACACCATGAGCACAATCCATTCCCGCACTACGTCTTCAACAAAGCAAGCAGCTCCATTGCACCCCACCTGCGCAACGTCATCAACCTCTCCCTCGAGACCGTGACCTTCCCAGAGAGCTGAAAACACGCCGAAATCAACGCTCTTCTCAAAAAACCCAAGGCAGACCCCAGAGACCTCAAGAACTTCGGCCCATCTCTCTGCTCCCGTTCCAGGCCAAGGTCATCGAGAAGATCATCAACAAACAGCTAACCCAATACCTCCAAGAAAACAGAATCCTGGACCGTTCTCAGTCAGGATTCCGCAGCAACCACAGCACCGAGACCGCCCTCATCGCCGTCACCGACGACATCAGGACCCTGCTGGACAACGGTGGGACCACAGCACTCATCCTCCTAAACCTCTCCGCCGCCTTCGACACCGTCTGCCACCGCACACTATACGCACAACTCCACGCCACTGGGATCCGAGACAAGGCTCTGGAATGGACCACAGCCTTCCTCTCAGGCAGTACCCAGAGCGTCCGCCTCCCCCCATTCCGATCCAAAGCCTCCAAGATCATCTGTGGTGTACCCCAGGGCTCCTCCCTCAGCCCGACACTGTTCAACATCTACATGGCCCCGCTTGCACACGTCGCCCGACAGCACGACCTCAACATAATCTCCTATGCCGACAACACTCAGCTGATCCTCTCCCTCACCAAGGACCCCATCACCGCCAAAGCCAACCTCCACGAAGGAAGGAGGGCCAGCCGCCTGAACCTGAACTCGGAAAAGACGGAGGTCCTAATCCTTGGCTCCAACCCTTTAGCCTGGGACGACTCCTGGTGGCCGACGGCACTAGGGACAGCCCCGACACCCACAGACCATGCACGGAACCTGGGAATCATCCTCGACTCAACGCTCACAATGACCAAGCAAGTCAACGCCGTCTCCTCCTCCTGCTTCAACACCCTCCGCATGCTCCGCAAAATCTACAAATGGATCCCAACGGACACAAGAAAGACTGTCACCCAAGCCCTCGTCAGCAGCAGATTCGACTATGGAAACGCCCTCTACGCGGGAGCCCCGACCAAACTCATCAAACAACTACAACGCATCCAAAACGCCTCGACACGACTGATCCTCGACATACCACGCCACAGCCACATCACCCCCCACCTGAGAAACCTGCACTGGCTCCCCGTCAACAAGAGGATATCCTTCAAGCTCCTCATGCACGCACACAAGGCACTCCACAAGATCGGCCCTGCCTACCTCAACAGTCGACTCTCCTTCTACATCCTCAACCGTCAGCTACGATCCGCCGACCTCGCACTTGACACCGTTGCGCGCATCCGAAGAACTACCACCGGCGAGAGATCCTTCTCCCACCTCGCCGCCAAAACATGGAACACCCTACCGCTGAGCCTACGACAGACCCGAGACCTGCTGACCTTCAGGAGAACACTCAAGACCTGGCACTTCGATCAGTAGCAGCCTCATCCCCCAGCGCCTTGAGTCCCTCACGGGTATGTAGTGCGCTTTACAAATGTTTGATTGATTGATTGATTGATTGATTGATTGCAGTACTTTGAGGCACTGTTTGTGGTGGTTAAAGTGCTTTGTTCCACTTGTATGGCAAACAAGCAGATGCGGATCGTACCACGCCAGGTGAAGTGAAGAGGAAGGAACCGGGGAGGGACGAAGTCAGCAGCTGACACTCTGAGATGATGGAGGGGGAGGAAATCTGTTACATGCAATCCAGAGGGGTAAAGTGGAATGCTGTGTGTCTTCTAGACCAAAGGTACTGCCACCATCCTAAAAAGAGTTTGAACACGTACACAACGGCAATTCGCCTCTGGATACTAAATCATCTTTATGCAAAACGGATACTAATGTTCAAACTCTCTCCAAGTACTCATAATTCGTAAACCAAGATAATGAATCAAGGGTATCCCAACATATCGAGAAAAACCTTAGTGCCACAATATGGAACTTGGTCATATCTTGGTGAAAAACAAATACAAATACACTGTGGGAACAAAACCTAACATAAACTGTGTTTTTCTGCGTACATTTATGTCTCTTTGACATTGGTTTCACATTAGTTGACGGCCGTGCCAAAGCCCTATTTTATTTAGTATCAGATGACCTATGTCTAATTAAAACATGGTTTAGAAAACTCTGAAAAGCACACACCCTCATGAACAGGCGCAAACCCCCCCAAAAAAACACTGAGTTTTCGATATACAGATGATTAAAGGTTTTTACACACAAAAGCAGAAAAAATAGTCAGTCAACACCATTCCGGGTTAAAAGGGCAATAGCTGCACGCAGCTGAGAAGCATTCGTGTATATTTTTTTTAACTCTCATCAGTGACCGGTATCTACTGATCAAGCAAGGACCCTGGGCCGAAAAACCAATGGAGTCGGGTCCAGTATTATGGGCTCCAACGGCCTTCCTTCACTGACCTCTGTCATTGGTTCATTTCTTAAGAGCGACAGTTTATCTTCCTCAGATGTACTCTATGTAGCCTCCATGATTGGCTCTCTTTTTCTCGCCCCCTGACACGTGCAGAAATCCAGCTATGGCGTAGATGCCTTGCTTGGTCTCCAGCTGTTCCTGGGCAGTGTGGGGGAAGGATAGGTAGTGTGGTACCAAGCTGATGATGGCCTCCAAGACAGTTGTGGGGAACTTGGATTGCGCTGTGTTGGTACCGTCAGCCTGTGGGCAATGGTGGTCTGGATGCGTGGGATGGTTGTCCTTTTGAGCCTGTGGTGGGCAATGACATTCCCTGGTGTTGGGTCTGTGAGGATGATGTATTTTCATTAGGTCGCTGTCTTTGTCTGCGCTGGCTCAGTGTTGGTCTGGGAGGAGGGCTGGGGGGGTCCGGGGTTAGGGTCCTGGGGGTTGTGGCGGAGGGTGTAGTGGCCCTGTTGGGGGTCTGAGCTGCATGATCAGTGGATCCGAGGCATCTGTTTATCTTCAGGTGTGTCTGTGGTCTGGCCTCCCTCTTCTGGTGCCGGTTGTAGTCCGACTTTGCACCAGGTCAGAGCAGGTGTTAATTTCCTGCTGCTAACGCGCCTTATCGCCTGTTTTGTGATCTTATCGCAGATCAGGCTGGTCGTTGAGAATGTTGAGGTGTGGTGTTGTTGCTAATTTTTCCTCGGGAACGCCTACGCTGCATCTGAATAGCAATAGTTGCCAGGGTCATCTGTGGCGATGTTTTTTGAGGATGCTAACGCCGGAAAACTGGTGATATTGGCCGTTTGCACCAGCTTGTGAATGGGGCGGTATTTTTATCGCGACTTTGCCTGCGCTAAAGTGCCGATAACTCGGCGATAGCTCCTTGAGAAAATGCCCCCTAGTCTGGTATCTCACTGATCTCTCCTTGACCAGGCATTGACAATAAACATGGTTTTCGCATATGTTTGTATATGCATTTTAGGGATTTTTGTTCGTCTTGGGATTTTGGTACTACAGTACAGAGTGATTTGAGTGGCTGGCAGCAACTCTGAACAAAATCCTGAGGTCCTCCATTACTGGCCTGGGACTTGCTCCCTGAGTCCTAAAAATAAAATGTAAAACGCCCATAACGTGGAAGGCTGGGCACACCATGACCTCTATTACCATGTGGAGTTGCCCAAGGGACCTATATTAAGTCAAATAAAAAGTAACAAATTGGGAGCATCAGTATAAAACATTTTTTTTAAATGCAAAGGTCTGGTTTTAGAGTAAACCCTTCAGCCAACGGCCATTGTACAGGCCTTAAACTGTGCGCAGTAGAGATTGGACACTAGCATTGAGTTGAGCAAAGGGCTAATGCACTGCTGCGCACTGCTAAAGGCTGTGCACGGGGGGGTTGGAGCGAGGTGTCTCTGTGGGGTTTGGGTGCAGGGTCTGGCCTGAGGCCAGCCCTCTTCTGCCTATGGCCAAAGGCTATGCACAGGAGGGGCTTCAGTGCAGGGCCTTGCCAAATACTGACCCATCACTCATCTGCCCTTCATGGGCAAGTTCATCAAAAAAGGAATCTATGCACAACTTCAAGATAACACCAGTGTTAACTATCAGAAATGGGTTAACAATTTAGAGGGGGTACCACTATTAACAAAATAAACCCACTCTGGTTTGGTGAAAACATAGTTCTGAGAGAATATCAGCTCAAACCCTAGTCTCTATGGCAGAAGCAGCAGACAATCCCCAGAGAAGTGTGGGCCACCAAGATTCGAGCAGTACCAACAATTTCAAAGAAAAGAACACAACACAATAACATTCCCTATTTATGTATTGCTTTATTATGTATGTATTTATTTGGGAATGAACAGGAGAGGCACTCCTTGGCATCTGCAGGTGAAAAGAGGTAGTGCTACAGCTATCCATTGGTTTGTCTCCTCTCACCCAGATAAATCCCTGCCAAGTGATCTGCAGTTAAAACTCATGTGCCTTTCTTGGGCTTAGAGGCAGGCTATTGTCTTTGAAACTGGGTTGTTAACTCCCCGAGCCAAGGATGTGCGTTTTAGCTCCAGGAATGAGATAATTGGCAGAACTGGTTTTAAGCCAGTTCTCCCTCAGGAAGCCTAAAGTACATTTCTATAAAGTCACTTTTTGCTTAAGGTATCAAAAATCTGATTTCACCATTGAATAAGACTTTGAAACCTTTTTGTAGGCTTTTCCTAATTGGAGATAGAGAATTAAGATTTTAGTCCAATGTAAGTTTATTTGGAGAAACGTCTACAATACCAACAAAGTGAAATAACGGTTGCCTTTTATGTCACTGTGAGGCATTTAAACTGCAGCCTAGCCAGAACACAGAAATTCCTCTGGCAGACATATATTTTTGTCATATATGGGGTAGTGTAAGTACTTTGCAGTCAACATATGACATTTAACTTCCAAGGCAGTAGGCACACTTCTGACACCATTTACAATGGACTTAAACGGAAGCAACGCAGTCTAAATAAGGAGGTCCAATACATAACGAATGTTTCAGAGGGGAAGCGCAGTCATTTTACTACTCTTTAGCAGAGTCTGAAAGCCAGCAAAAAATAGGATTCATAAAAAGGTGAAAAATCTGGGGTAACCATATAGAAAATGTCAGACTAGTTACACGAGTCACCACCTGCACAATTATGATACCAGCTACAGATCATCTACAGCACGGAGATAGCAACCTTACCAATCACAGATGATTCCCTCCTATCTGCAGATAAACATGACCCTTACGTCCTGATATTACTAGACCCCTCAGTTATCATCCACACTGTCAGCCACCTCACCCTCCACCACTATTGTTTGCAAATGGGATTCATAGGAAACCTCTTTACATGGCATTCTTCCTACTTATAGAAGTAGCACCAGTGTATCGCATGGGCACCTCCAGGTACCAGAAAATAGGGATCACCTGCGGCGTTACCCAGGGTTCCATTTTGTTCTCTGTCATCTCTTCAACCTTTACATGAAGCCCCTTAGCTTCATGAAAAGGTGACATCAAAATTCGCCAATACACTGATGACATCAAAATTCACCGATATGCTAGCAACACACCACTGTATTGGAAGCAGGGCCGGACTGGCCGTAGCAGGCACCGGGCAATCCCCCGGTGCGCCGCACGGCAAAATCGGCCCTGTAGCAAAATCGGCCGAAAACCGGCCCTGGTAAAGAGCTCGGTCGCACCCCCAACACTCTGGGGGGGCCGGCCGAGCACTTTGTCAGGGCCGGTTTTGGTTCCCAGTCCGGCCCTGATTGGAAGGTTCTCTGCAGCTGCAGAAATTCTGCACTGCAAACACTGCTTGCTTCTTATCTAGACCTGGATGTCCGGAACCTATCTGGAGCATAACCCACAGAAACAGAATTCTAGTTGATTGCCAAGAACAACAAGCAGTGGCAAAGTAAAAAAAATTGCCTATGAGAGAACTTTTGCATTTGTCAATGTTTTTTAGACATTCTGCACAGCAGCACTGGCTAAATGCAACATGGCATAAAGTATTAAAAAAACAGCACTATGACACAGCCAGTGTTGACTGCGTCCTATGATTCTGTTTTTTTAAGCCATGGTGCACAGCAGCCTGTGTTTCTATGTAATATGTCTAAAAACATTTGTTTTATGTTTTTCATGGTGGACGGAAGGTTTGGAGGGGGAAAAACAGTGGGGGGGTTAGCAACACAACAGACATGGGGAGGAGGGCTAGGGACAAGCAACACTAGGAAGGTGTGGGGGAAGAGGGAGGAAGGAATGCAACTGGGGGTCAAGCAACATGAGGGAGGTATGTGGGAGGAGGGAGGAAGAGAGCAGCAACACAAGGGAGAGTGGGAAGGAGTGGAGGGTAAGAGAATGGATGGTGGGAGGGGGGAGGGACATGAGACACATGCAACCATATGGAGTGTAGGTAAGAAAATAAAAAAAGAAGTACCTGCAGGAGCCTGCAGCCAGTGGAACGTCTTTGGTAGCAGACAGGAAGCTGTGCTAGGTACATACGCCATGGCAAGGACACACAGTGCAAGCGCCTGTAGAAAGCAGGAGGCGCTGACCAATCAGGAGAATGGAAACCAGAGTGACCAGGAAGCCAAGTTAGTACAATATACAGTCAAAAATACTGCCTAGGCACTGGCTGCTTGAAAAAATATGATATATTACCACATCCCCTGCCACTGAACCCTCACCTCCCCTTTTACGTTACCCCTCCCCAATTTATGATTGAATAACATTCAACCTATTTTATACAACCTAAATTTGAAGTTTTAATGGAGGCCGGTCTAGTGGTCAGGTGAGAAAGTGGAGTGTATTGGATAAATAATAAAGAGTGATTGTTAAGTATGAAAGAGTAGTATAAAAAAGAAAATCTGTTTGGTACCTGGGAGCCCAATACCTAGTGAAGAATATCTTCCATTTACGAAGCAGATAAGTATTTGCTATGTGCTTGGTAAGCTGGCAACAGCGGAACAACCTGTACTATATAACAAGACCATCAGTAAACAGAAAAACAAAATTTAGATATCTATATGAGCTTGCTGATTGTAGTCGGGTAGACATCAAGGGCTTTTAAGTAACAAATTTGTACCACAATTAAGCTGTTTCCAACTTCTACAAATAGTCCTTAGATCATGGTATTTGCAATCAGCGACCGTTCGGTTTACTGAGCTATGATACTGGGAATATTAATGAAGAAAATCTGTTTAGTGATGAAGACCAAGACAAATAAAGAGAAAATGTTCTGCTTTTTAATAAGTTGATGGATAGTGAGTGAACTATCTCTGCCCACTGGATAAATATGGATACCTCTGGCATCTGAGTACACGAATTCGAGTCCCGGTGAAGGCTCAATATCCAGGGATTCTGGGCAAATCCCTTAATCTCCCTTTCCTTCAAAAAAGGAAGAACTTGAAGCTGAGGAATGTAATTGGTGTTCATTTAAAGCACTGATTCATTTCGGTCGAGTCGGCTCTATTAGAAAATATCAAAAAAAGAAGAAATGTCCAACAAGTGTCTTTTGTTGTCCCTTTACCCCTGCTCTTCGAATGCCGCACTCTGAGGATTGCAAGAGAAGCGCCTCGGTTATTGTTTGTTGATTCCAGCTGGAGATTGGATGAAATAAAAAGCCTCTCTCACCTGGAGTCTGCTGCCTCGCTAGGGTTCCTGATCGCCACACCAGTCTCTTTGTGGGAAACAGCTGGCGGAAGCCTCTGTTGTAATATGAAAAGTATGGGTAGCACTCCAACTGTTCCTGTCAAATTCTGGTACTTGTGATCGAGCAGTAATAAAAGTTAAAAAACAACCACCAGGTCTGGTCCCAAAATATATAAAAACAAAAGTTGGTGATCAACTCACACCACATCTAGCATAACTTAATTCCTCTATTTCCTGCGCTGATGAGCCCAGTTGCGTGCAGTTAAAGACAAGACAATGACAGGCTTACTTTCTTCTGACACAAACACACCGACCTGTGATGACAGTAAACCTGAGGACGCAGTCATCACCGTGAACTGGATGGGGCGTGGGGCCAAAATCAGCCAATCGCCGGCCGCGGGTCTGCCATGTTGTGCCGTAATCATGAAAAGAGGCCAACTAGGCAAAACCGTGGACACGAAAAATACTTTTTGGACTGCCTCAGCAGCACTTATTCTAGTGCTCACAGGCCTCAAGTTGGTGTGCTGGCAAAACGTTGATAACAGACAAACCGACAAAGAGCACACATTTGCTTAGGTAGAAGCATAGAATCGACAGGTGAAAGAGTGGCTTACTACCAGTAGTATTATTACACTCAATGTGTTAAAAACTCATTATATGTGTGTGTGTTTGAAAAAGTAGCACAGTCACGTGGCAAGCATTGTTTCTGCGCTATTTGTATGTCCAATGTGAAATTTCTCGATGAAAACCTGGAAACCTTGCAATTCTATAGTACTGACATTCTATAACTGTGTTGTGGAGTCCTTTTCCCGTATAAATTGTGGCCATGGTGGTCCGTCTTCAGTTTTCAGTATGTGGAGCATGTCAAGGTAAACAAGCAATGACGGGGCTGGAGGCGGATGCCAACAATTTTGGGGACGAGGGGAGAACAGTCTGCAAAAACATGTGCTCGTTTGGAGTGCTACAGGTTAAATGAAAAAAATAGAGTGAAGGGGCAGGACAGAGGATGTGGCGTAACAGCCAGAACTGCTGACCTTCGATTTAGGGAGCCGGTTTCAAGTCTTGGAATCAGCTTGCAAGCACGCTTGAAATGCGTGCTAAAAATATTTAAAAGATAATAGTTCTAGAAAAGCAGACGGAAACAGTACTTCGGTCCCGGGAAACTGATAAGGGAAGCACAGGCGGAACAGTATGCTATAGCCAATAGAAACAGAGGAAAAGTAAGTTGCAAGCACAGGAACCAATGAAATGCAAGGAAAGCAAGGGGTGGGTTGCAAGCCCCTTTAAAGGTGTATATTAACTACAATAGATTTCATAAGCACAGCGCAAGCGGTGTGCTGGCGAACCCTAAAAGGCAGTAATTAGTTTAAACATGGCTCGATAATATGAACTTAGATGATGCGGACTTAACTTTTGTTTAGTGCCAAGTCTTTTAGATTCATGCTATACACCAATCTCAACCTCAAGGAACACTATGCAAAGGCGACTTCAGAACTGACATTCACACCCTCATACTCTGACATCTGGATGGTGGTAATTCTCTGCTCCACATTCTCCAAGACTCAGCACTTGTTTTCATTAAGGGCATCCTATATTTTGCAGCACACTTCATCAAGGACATAAAGAAATAGGATTACATCACCCCCACCCTATAAGCCTTGTGCATGCCATCATTAAAACCAGCTCTATCACCTACAAAGATATCACAACTGGCATCCCTGTCTTATCTCACAAGCTCACCATCTCCAGTTGCTCTCATACCACCACCAGCCAAGACGCCATCAGAATGAAGGCAAAGAAGCTAAAAAAGGAATAATAAGGCAAAACACCTTCTCCTTTGATGCACCCAGAATGTCGATCAACACCCCTGTATCCATCAGAACTGCAACAACTCTGCACTAGTATAGGAAAGCACAGAACATACACTTCATTAAAGAACACTACATCATGATGAAGTAAAAGTTAGCTTTCACTCTTAGAAAGCTACTTTCCCAATTTCATGCTGACTGAGTCTCTGCCTTTGACCCTGTGCTGCACCTTTCTGCTTGGTTAGGTCTATAAATACTCTATCCATTCACACATAGCTACAAACATGTCATCAGAACGCACAGACTGCCAGATTAGTCAGTTTCTAGAACATACTTTCACACAATATTGCTGGAAACCAAATGAGTGACCCGGGTTGTGCATTAGCCCACAAGTAAGTCTGTTAATTTCTGTTTCTGCTTCCAGAGAGAGCACAGAGAGCTATGTGCTAAAAATCATTTGCAAGCTTTAGCCATCCAACAGGCCGTGTGTAAACCGATTGCTCACTTCATTCTTAGAAATTATTCAGTGCCACTTTCTTAACCTCTTTATCAGCTTACCAGCAAGCTCATTTTCAGTTGCACTTACAAACACTTACACCTTAACTGCCACACCAGCTTGCCCCTAATATTATGGGAGTGATCTTCATTTCACCCAGGGCCCCAACTGTGGACACTAATGAGCCTTGACAATGTGGGTTAACAAGGAGAGTACTCCTGAGTAGAAGGCAGTGGTCGGGTGGGTTTTTGTGAAGGGTGAAATGTTCCTAAAGGTGTCCCATGGACAATGGCAGCTGTGATCTTACAAAGCGGTGAAACACTAAGAGCTGCTTTGAACAATGGCAGTTGGTGAAATACGAAAGTGGTTTGCCATTAATACCTGCTGGGCACTGCTGAGAGTATGAGAGCATGCCTAACATCCTCCCGGATGGTTTATAACAGTGGTCCTTGTTAGACCTGACAGCCTTAGGGCCATATTATTAAGGAACAGCGATAACATTATCGCGGCTTTAGCGGCGATAATGATCTTGATAATATGCCCTTGTGAATTTCCATAGAAGCCCAGGTTCTGGTGTGAACCTGGGCTTCTATGGGAATTTACAAGGGCATATTATCAAGCTCATTATCACCACTTTAGCGGCAGTTTTCTGCCGCTAAAGCGGCGATAATGTTATCACCGTTCCTTGATAATATGGCTCCGCGTGTGGTCTTCCTCCCAGCTATTTGCCTTCCTCCTCCACTTTTTCTAACCTCGTTTTTGCTGACCTTAGGGCTCCAGGCACTTTAACACTTCCAACCAGTGCTAAAGTGCATGTACTCTCGCCCTAAAATATGGTTATATTGGTTCCTCTCCAATTGGCATATTAAATGTACTTATAAGTCCCTAGTAAAGTCCACTACATGTGTCCAGGGCCTGTAAATTAAACGCTACTAATGGACCTGCAGCACTTATTGTGCCACCTACTTAAGTGGCCCTCTAACCATGGCTGAGGCCTGCCATTTCAGAGTCTGTGTGTGCAGTTTTCTCTGCCATTTCAACCTGGCAAGATAAACCTCCTGCCAGACCCCTACCTTCCTTTTTAATACATATAGGTCACACCTCAGATAGGCCCTGGACATCCCAGAGGGTAGGGTGCAATTAATGTAAAAGGCAGGACATGTACTTTTGAGTTTTACATGTTCTGGTAGTAAAATACTCTCAAATGTGTTTTTTACTACTGCAGGGCCTAACTCTTCCAATAGGATAACTCTGAGATTACCTTATTCCATTGTCCACGTGTAATTCCCAATAGTGAAGTGTTAATATGGAAACGATAAATTAATCGATAACAATGCAATCTTGTTCTCATCAATATACTCGCCTGTTTTGAACTCCACATCGAACTCGACAAGCTGGCCCTGAGACGTAGGCCCCTGATTTCTGATTGAAAGGTTACAGGTGGGAGGGTGCGTAGCAGGCAGGCAAACACTCAGGCAGGAAACGTTTGATCAATGCCACAGATAGGCGCAGCAACATTACAATTGTCAAGGGAGATTGCCCAAATAAAGCACACATGGGCAGAGGGGGTACGCACGCTCCTAAGATGCTACATGAGTTAGGAACACATAGCCTATCATGGGATCATATGCTCCCCCAGTCTCTCCCACTTCAAAGGCATGACTGGGTATAAGTAATGGATCTCAGACACTACCACCTCAATACACTTATGGACCTGCAAAGACTCTGCCAGGATGTAGGACTGCCATTTTGCTAGACTGCTGCTTTACTGGTTTCCAGCCTGGCTGTGCTGTCCTGCTGCCTGTTCCCCTTTTTAGGTGAGATGGACTGGAACTGCATCACTTGAACCCAGAGTGATTCCAAGGCAAGCTGGCTGGCCTTCTGATCTGAAGTCTCCGGGACATAAAAGATTTCCAACCACCCTGCTTCTGTACCTGGACTATGCCATCCGTGAGTCTGCCCTATCAAGTGGTGCCTCCCCAGTCCTGCACCCGCAGAGGTGGACCTAAGATGCTTATTACAGCAGAACTGACACATCCTCTATAGAACTGACACATCCTCGCTGTTGCGCAGATCAGAAACAATGCATCGGATCTGCTGCACGGAACAGAACTGGGGCATCATCTCTGCTGCATGGATCAGCACTGCTGCATCGCCGCTGCTGCATAGATCGGACCAGATGCATTGCCTTTGAAAACACAACTCTGCGAGTTTCTACCCTGTGCAAGGCTCATCTTTGTTCATGAAAGTATTTCTTATGTTTAATATTGATTAATTCAATCACCCTTACAATATGAATAATTGTTGTTTACTTTTTTCTGTGAATGCTTTTTGCTTTGTATGTTAATTGTTCACGTGTTTTTGTATTGCCCCAGTCGTAGAATCTTTTGTGAGTATTATGTGTTCTTTATGTATTTGTTTAATTACAGTATTGTTGTGGGTGCTTTTTGAGTAAATTACACCGAAATATTTGAATGTATGTATTTGCCTTTTTGTTTTTATGTATAAAGAATATTCATATATAAAAAAAAGAAAAAATAATTATTGAATATATTTTTGTATTTTTGATGAATAAACTTTAAAAACCACTGGTTTGTTGTAGGACAATATATATATCATGGACGTACTGCAATTTATTATATGAAATTGTTTTGGAGAAGTTTTTTGTTTCTTTTTACCAAGGCCCTCTAATATCCATGGACGGCAGATTTGATGACGCCGCTGATCCTTCATATTGCAGCTCACCATTAATCGAGCAGACACATTGCCGCTGGTGCTTAGATAAGGACCAGCGCATTGTCGCTGCTGCATGGATCGGCACTGATCCATCCCCTCAACTGTACTACGCATTCTCGATGCCAACGGTCCGAGAATGAAAGTACTTTGGTTCAGCGGGCCTCACTGGGTCCTGGTATTCAGCCCATGCTCCACCACGTTCAGCCTAAACTTTTGACTTTGTCCTAGTCTGGCTTGACCAGTTATCCCGAACAGTGTTTTTTGCTCCTTGGTGCTATTTTTACCTACAAAGTTTGAAATTCAACATCTCAAGTTCTATGTGTTAGATTTTTTACATTTTTTCTTATTTTAGTTATTATTTTAAAAGCTATTTTCTTATCTGGTGTGGAATCTTTTTGTGTGGCGTTTTCACTGTTTATTGTTTGAAGTGTTTCACAAATACTTTACACATTGTCTATAAATTAAGCCTGACTGCTCTGTGCCAAGATACAAGAGGTTGAGCACATGTTAATTTAGGGTTTGCATGCTTCTTACCCTAAATAGGGTTGTGGCTGCTGCTTGACTAGGGCTCCCATCTCAGCCAACCTACATCCCAAGTTCTAACATTGGTGATCAGCAGTGAGGATAGGACTTGTGTTTGTGCAGTGCCAAGCAGTAACTTGGTGTACACTACCAACTCACACCCAAGACCAATTAGAATTTTAAAGTCTCCTTTATTGGCATTTTAGATTTTTACACAAAATCATGTATCTGGCTGCTGGATCTACAACTGCACCTACAAGAATGGCTGGCAGAGGTATACACTGTGGTCCAGCTCAATGACTTCTGTAAGGAGATTGGACCTCATGCCAAGAGCGCTACCAGGAAGGTGGAGTTGCAAACGGCGCTGAGGATCTTTGCCAAAGCTCACACTGTGCTTGGTAAGACCATGGGAGAGGATGATGGGATGGAGGATGACCCGTCTGAGGAACTATCTACAGTGAAAGGGGAGGAGTTGACCCCTGAAGGAGCAGTGTCTCTTGTGTTAGTGCTTAGTAGACAGCAAGCTGACTGACCCTAGGTAGTGTGCTGAGTAGGTAGACCTCTGGGCTAGCACCACAGTGTCCAAATATGTCTCGGGGGTACTCCCACAAAGGTGGTTAGGGTTCAAACCATAAGAAAGAGGGGAGAGAAAAACTAAAAAGTAAGAAGTTCCCAAAGCCTCCCAAAATAATTCTCAAGGTAGTAGTGGTAACCAGTCTTAGTCTGATACTATGAAGAATAAATGGTTCTTTGACAAGTAGACAGGAAGGTTTGTTCCCTTAATGTACTGAGTGCTACAAATATGCCCACTCAAAGGGTTAGTCCAAATGTCTCAAGAGAGCACAGCCCCCACCGGTGGGCAGACACCTGGGATGGCGAGTGTAGCCCTGGGGAGACGGTAGTACCAGTTAGATCTGGAGAGCAGACAGAGGTGACCCCGGTTTCCCTGGGGGATAAATTGATGGCGACAAAAGCCCAAATGCCTGCTTATACTTCCAAGTATAGGCTGCATCATCATCAATAGGCAACAGGTAGAGGCTCTGCAAGACAAAAGTACCAGTATGACTACTGTCAACAGTCAGCTGCTGTCTGCAGAGTAGGTCCTTCCGAACACATTCCACCAAGTCATAGTTGCTGACAATCTTGAGAGCCCTCAACCAGTGGCGCTGGTTTTCTTTGAGTGGAGAAGTTTCAGGTTGTCTAGCTGTGAGCCCTGACATACCTGTAGATTGTCTGTTAGGCAACCACCTGGAGGTAGAGCTCAGGTCCCTCTTGGAGATGTTGAAAATGCCTGAGTAGGTCTGTATGGACGCAGGGACGCGTACTGAAAGGGCTAAATTGTTATAATTGGAAAGTCTGTTTTAATTTGAGATTGCCTGCTGATTGTTTTACTTTGCTCACTTACCCGCACTTCTGATCATCGCAATACCACTCCCTGGTCCACCGTGAGACTAGCTCGTTTGAGTGGATCGAGGCAGGTATAATTTCCGGTATAGAGGGAGGTCAGCGCTCTAGTGGCTACCCCCTCTATAAAACCGGATGCCAGCCACGACGCGCAGCAGACGTACACAGCGGGCGCGCCTAAGGCGTGACAAAGGCAAGCCCGTCTGCACCCGTCCGCGCCCGGGAGACACCAGGTGCCAGGAACCCTGGCCTCCTTCCTTTAGACCATGACCCTATATTGAGACGGACATATTCCATCAAAGAAATGATAGAGATGAATTCTACTCCCTGTCCTGCTGGTAGACTGGGCCCCTGGCCCCTGTACGAGGGTACATTTTCATGTCTGACTTGCCGCTTTCAGGCTACTATTGATAAGAAAACACCTATTAACCATGACACGATTAACAAACTTCCCTGTGCTCCCATAGCTTACATAGGTAACCCCCATACTAATTTGAAGCAGGGGTGGAGAAGCCTACTGTGTAACGTGAGATCCCTCCCCAAGCATTCTGCCGAGGTTTGGGATCTCCTCTCCTCGTTGCAGCCTGCTCTTGGGTTTCTAACCGAAACTTGGTTGAAGCCCCATTCGGTCCCCTCTATAGCACTCGCCTGAGGGATACAGACTTGTTCGCATGGACAGACAGAATAAAATGGGAGGTGGAATTGCTATTGCTCATAGAGATAGCATTAAGATTACTGTGCTGGAACAACTTTGTGACCTGACCATGGAAGTGATGGTCTTCCGTACTGACTTCTCGTCCCATATGAGCTGGAAGGGGGCCCTGGTATACCGGCCTCCTGGCCCATTAAACGGCTTCCCTCTTCATCTCACTAAACTAATCGCTCCTCATGTAATCGCGAGCAGCAATTTTTTGCTGCTGGGCGATTTTAATACATACAGTGAGTGCGGTTCTAATGTGGACACAAGGTCACTTGTAACGGAGTTAGCTACTCTTGGGTTAACCAAGCTTAATGAGGGCCCCACACACACAGCGGGCCACACTCTGGATATCGTTTTTCCAACTCCACCAATATCTCCTGCAACTCCCCCCAGTTCCTGCCCTGGTCTGATCATGCGTCAATTGAATTTTGCATTCAGGCACGTAGGAAGAGAACCCGTGCTACTCATGACTCCCCCTGCCTCTTCAGACAGTGGAAGAAAGTTACTCCAGAGAGCTTCAAAACATCTTTCGTTGAGCCACGGATATTAGAATCAGACAACATCGAAGAGGCACTGGCCAAGTATAATTTGGCAATCTCTGGTGCTGTGGACCAGTTAGCCCCTCTAAAACCTTTCCCCAGTATGCCTAGGCTCCCCCAAAATGCCTGGTATTCTCCCCTACTTCACATCCAGAAACGAGTCTGTAGGAAACATGAAAAACGATGGCGTCTCACTCATGAGAAGGAGGACAAAGATAGGTTTCATGCGGCTCTGGCTGACTACCGCGGGAAGATTAGGGCAGCACGCAAAGCTCACATAGCACTACAATTAGATCAGGCCAAAAATGACCCTAAGGTGCTATATCGCATTTTACAGTCCTTCACGAATCCTAAGGCGTGTGAGAATCTGACGGTCCCTGCACAAAAACTGTGCAATGACATTAGCACCTTCTTCACACAAACAATTGAGACCATTTATGACAAAATTCATTCAGGGGAGCACTCTTCCACTACTATGATTCCCGCAGTATCTGGGCAGGCAGTCACTCAATTGCTGGAGAGCTTTCCCCTGGTGATACAGGCGGAGGTTGAGTCATTGATCCACTTAGTAAAATCAGGATCACCTCTGGATCATATACCGGCTAAGATTACCATCTCACTTGCCAGTCATCTGTCCCCCACTATCGCACATCTCCTCAATCTCTCCCTGCGAGGAGGTTTGGTCCCTTTGGAATGGAAAGCAGCACAGGTTATGCCTATCCGCAAGAACACCAAGGCCCCGCTTACTGAGCTTTCCAATCTCCGTCCTATTTCTCTCCTCCCTTTCCTGGGCAAGCTATTGGAGAAACACATAAATACACATCTTTCTACGGACGGGCAGCCTTGATCCATCTCAATCAGGCTTTCGTCCTAAATACAGCACAGAATCAGCCCTACTAGAGGTCCCCGACAACATCAGGATGACCCTAGATAGAGGCCACTCTACGATTCTGGTGCTGTTGGATTTGTCCGCCGCGTTCGACACGGTTTCCCATAAGATCTTGCTTAGGAGATTGGAGGAGATCGGACTCAGAGACTTGGCCCTTCAGTGGTTGACGAGTTTTCTTTCTTCTCGTTCTCAGGTGGTTAACCTTGGTCCTCATCGATCAGCTGCAACAGAGTTATCCAAGGGAGTACCACAGGGCTCTTGTCTGAGCACAACCTTATTCAACATCTATGTGGCTCCCTTGGCCAATCTGTTGAGGAGTAGTGGGTTCATTCCTATTCGGACGATACCCACGTGCCTTTTCCATTTGCAAAGTATACTCCATCAGTGCAGGCCACCTTCTCCTTGGGAATGAGAAACATTTCCCAGTGGATGAGGAGCAACTTTCTTCAGTGCAATGTGGGGAAGACGGAAGTCATGCTCTTCGGAGAAGCTAAACTGCTATGGACCCCCGATTGGTGGCCCTCAGACTTGGGTACATCCCCCGCCCCAAAAACCTTGGTTAAAAATGTAGGTGTTCATCTTGAGCAGACCCTCACTATGAAGGAGCATGCCGTACAGACAGCCGGCTCCTGTTTCCATGTGCTGGGCCTACTGCGTTGCATTCTTCCTCTGCTCCCCGACTCCTCTAGGAAGACGCTAACCCAGGCGCTTATTTTAAGTCACCTGGATTATTGCAACAGTCTTCTGCTGTCTGCCAACGAGGCCACTCTTGACAGACTACAGGTTGTCCAGAATACGGCGGCACGTCTGATTCTGAACGCACCTCCAAGGACAGCCTCTCGGCCTCTGCTTCACCAGCTCCACTGGCTTCCGATACGGAAGCGAATGCAGTTTAAAGTCTGCTGCACTATTCACAAGGCCTTGTCCAATTCTGGCCCCAGCTATCTTGCGGATAAGTTTATTCCTTATATACCACAGTGGTCCCTCCGATCGGTTTCAAAGCATCTTCTCACAGTGCTCAGAATCAAACGAGCCAGACAAGGTGGGAATGCCCTATCACATCTGGGCCCCTGTCTCTGGAATAAGCTCCCTGTGCAACTAAGACAGTGCTTAGAACATCTCCACTTTAGGAAACAGCTCAAGACCTTCCTCTTCACCTTTGATCTCTAGCAGTTAGTCCCCCCTCATGCGGTCCTTCTCGAGCGCAGAGAAACCCCTTCGGGTGTCGATTCTGGCGCTTTATAAATAAATACATAAATCAATATGACCAAGCAACTGCCCACAAGCAGAATCAAGGGTGCTTGAGGCATGGAACAAAGGTCCAGACAACTGCCAAGGAGAGGGGTGTGAGAAACCTGGTCCTGAAGTTCCCACGGTGGGGTTTAACAGGGTCCCCTGAGAAGGAGGTCCCCAAGCCAAACCAGGAGGACATTGATGCCCTAGGTGACCTACCTGAGCTTGCTGGCTGACAAATTATGGGTGGTCCCAGGGGGAGGAATTATGCAAAGTACAGGAGTGTCTCATACTTGAGGGATTGAGGCTACAGGCCTCAACCCATGCAGCAGGTGAAGCCTCTGAGGCTCACCTAATCTATTGAGAGAATGATCTCCTCTTCAGCGAGCCAAAGGTTCCTGTCATCAGTGCAACTTACTAATATGGTTACAATATGGTTTGCAGTGCCCCTGTATACTTTTGTTGACACCATTAAACAGAGTTGACTTCTAAGAAGAGTCCAGATTGGTGATCTGGACAGAGGCTTGTCAGAAGATCTTTGGTACCCTCAAAGCAGCCATGTGTACAGCACCTGTACTCAAGGCACCTAATTTCTCTAAGCAACACATCGTGCAGATGGACACTTCAGAGCGTGGTTTAGGGTGGTATTAGCACAGCTGAAGGGAAGTGGGCCTAGACCAACCGGTAGCCTTTAGTTGCAGGTGGCTACTTCCTAGGGAACAGAGGTTGAGTGTGATTGAGAGAGAAGACTTTGCTGTGGTCTGAGCACTGAAAAAGTTGAGACCATACCTGTTTGGACCTCACTTCCTGGTTGAGACAGACCACCGACCACTAAGATGGTTCATGCAGAAGTGGGGTGAAAATCCCAGACTGGTGTGGTGGTCCGTCTCCCTACAGAAAATTGACTTTAAGGTGGAACACCGTTTGGGGTCAGATCACGCCAATGCTGATGTTTGTACTGTTGTGTGAGTTAGCAATGATAGAACCCTTTTGGCTCCTGATGAACTCCATACAACTGTGACATAGGGGTTAGAGCGTAGTGAAGTGCATGTAGGTTTGCAGTGACATTCAGACGAATAAAGATGCATAATACAAAGCTCTGTGTGTGGTGTAGTCATTAGCAGGTACCCAGGCTGGGCAGGATGCTACAAATGGTGACAAGGTAGGGGATAAGTAACCCGAAGATCAACTGTGCTCTCCCAGAGAGTTTGCCATGGTCCAGCAAACTGCTAGCGCATGTCATGTGTTCCTCAGTTGAAGTGTAGAATCGACATTTGGCGTATGTGGAATCAAAGTACAACTCAAGCCAGTGTGAATTATTTGAAAATAACAAAAGCTTCATTGAAAAGTCTACACATTGTTGGCCAAGAACCTACTGGGAAGGAAATAAAGAGAGGTATAGCACTACTATACAACATAAAACGATATATCATACGGAGTGATAACTTTAAAGGGGGAAACAACCGGGTTTTGAAAGAGCAGGAAATAGTGACAGCAAATTGCAAGATAACACTGGGATCAGACCCACTGCGAAGAAGAGATCAATACAGTACAAGGAGGCACCTAAAAGCAAAGAGATTCAGAGAAAAGAAACAGTCATCTGCTTACCAGAACCAATTAATGAAAGGTCAAAATATATATCCAATAGGATATAATGGGATTTATAATTCGACAGAAGGGATATCCTGTGTTGTGATGGAGTAATCAGTCTGTTGTGATCTAAATCAGGCCCCAGGTCATGTGGATAAGAAAGGGAGTACTTCCATTGGATTAGCTACAATTGGTGCAGCAGGCGCAGTGGCGCCACTACCCAAAGCCCTGAATGGCCCATTGGTACTCGATAATTGCTCTACAGTAGTACACCATCAGTCCAAGGTACAATTTCCTGGCTTGCACCATGGCATACCTGGTATGCTACTTTGTGCTGCTCCATTATTTGACCCTCCCTGCAACATAGCTGCCAAGTTTCCCAGGTCTATGCCCGATGTGCTGCTCCAGTCCAGGTGCTGTCTTTGAATTCTGGGACTTGTAATCCTGTTTTATAATGAAATATACAAGACTACAAGTCCCAGGATCCCAAAAAAACCTTGGACTAGAGCAGCACCACACATGGACCGGGGAAACTTCACAGGGCTGTTGCGAGGACTTACTAGAGACAAAAGAAGCAGTTAGCAGGGGCAGACATTCTTCGTACCACCACTTCTTTAAGGTGGTCCAGCAACAATCTTCATTTAATGCCTGCATGACGGTGTCCAAGTACCTCCTTTAGAGTAGCAATTTGGGCTCCTTTAGGGTCACTTTGAGCTATAGAGTGTGCTAAAAATCTGGCAACACTAGAAGGGAGTGCGTACTGCTTTGGAACTGTTTTTAAAGGCCTGTCCTTGCCTGCACTGCTGACATAAATCTTGATGGTGTCCCATCTCAGCAGCTTTTCTGCCCCCTCCCCCACCTTGTACCATAATTATTAAATGTGTGCTGTGCCTTTCTTAGTGAAATATAGAAGCGCTTAGAGTGGAGGATCAATTGGTACTGAGCGGTCAGGGATACTTAAATAAGAGCAGTTAGAGTGCGGGTGGAGGTTTGGTGTTGTTTCAAGTGTCTGCACTCCCTGCACATGATACTAAAGAGGATTGTAAACAAAATTGTATGTATTCTATTGCAACATTTCTTTTCTGTCTTTGTTTACTTTAATTAGGAGTCATGGGTCATTACCAAAGCTCTAGAACACATTTAAAGGTGCTTTGTATTTATATTTGCTGTTTGAAGGATGTATAGCTAAAGGTTGGAAATACCGGTTTTAGATGATTTTGCTTATTTACTGCTGTTGCTTACTTCATTATTATATTTGGGAATGTTCTGCATGTTTTCTTTTATTACTGTTGCTCACAGCAGTGTAAGGTGTGGGGTTAAAGCTCAAGAAACGATGTACTTAAAGACTTTGATGCTCAGGTTATGTCTTCATGTATGTCCTTACCGGAATATTTAAACTAACAGCTGCAGAAACACCATCCTATCAGGTCCGTCACACACATTTGTGAGAGTAATTTTGAGTGTGTATAATTTGTGGTGGACAAACAGCACTGGGGGTTTGTTTACTGTCATTGCTTGCCAGTGTCTTGGTGCAGTGGTTGCCAATGTCTTGGTGGATCGTGACGAAGGCATGCCACTTGCATAAATTCTCATTGTGTAAGGAATGGGACGAGGTTGGGGATGAGGATTTAATGGTTTGATTACTTACTGGTATTCATCAGCACTCTGATTCTCCCTCCTTTGTCACAGTACCTATAGGAACACACACCCTTCCACCTGTAACCGTCTCAGTACCTGGGCATGTGCGATGATGCCAGATCTCCAATCCATGTTTATTATTCCTTGCACCAGGGGCGCAAATTATTCCATGGAACTTGATCTAATTTTCACTAAAGCCAACATGCTGCTCCTTCAGATCTTCGGAATATTAATATGTGTGGGTTCCAGCTTGATGGATATCCATGGAATGTCTCTGTAGTGTTTCTTAGGAATGAATACCCGGCCAGCATGATGTCATCTTTCCTTCAACTACCAAAATGATTACACTTTTCCAATATATGTAGTCACGGGTTACAGACGGTAGTTAAACTGAGCTCCCTGCTGATATGTTCACGTGAAGCCCCATTTCTCTGTCCTGCTCACGCCTGCCATGGTCCATACTCCAACATAGCATGGCATCCTGGGGTCTCATGCACACCCAGGAGACAAGACAGATCACCAAGCTCAGAATATCAATACAGTGTGCGACTTGCATTTTTTTCTTATAATGATCAGAGTGTGATTGTTTTATACAATGGTGCAATCTTGGGTAGATTTATACATTATATAGGCCACAATTGCAGCTTCTAGAATATTTACTGCGTTAACTCCTTTGTTCCTGGAGCCAAGTTTAGCATGCCACAGGCTTAAGTATTGATCAGCATAACATAATGTTTATTGTACAGATGCTTTTTTGTTCCTACGACTTGCGTTCTCCTCGGTCTCATTGTCATTCAAAACAAACGGCACGCGACGTCCTCAGCATTTACGAGTTGCAATTGAAATGGAGCAAAGTAGGTAAGATGCACTCCAGAGTCATATAGCAAGGCCGCACGTTCCATTCCGAAGCGCGAGGGGCACAGGCTCCGTCGAGCTTGAGGTGTTTGACGTCACCACGCATCCCCCGCAGAAACGTGTGGCAATGAACTCTTCCCTTCTCCCTTAGCTTCCTGCGCATTGTGATTGACTCATTAGCAGGGTTCACGATAGTTCATTCCATTGTACGAGGAGCATGGCCTTGAGTACGAATAACGCGCTTTCCCATAATATCCTAGGGCAAGGACTTGTGCATTTGTTAGTTACGGTTATTTTCGGATTTCTTAGGACCTGCTACATACACAAGCCAAAATATCTGCAGGGAATTCAGGAATTGTGATTAAGAGCAACGCTTTTTTATATTTTGCACATGGTATTAAGAGTTATAATATACTCGTTATAACGTTGAAATTCTCTGGCAAACACAAAAAGCTATATATTAAGATATATAAAAAAAAAACAAAGAGCGCCAAACTATTTATCGAGACAATGTTAGGGATAAAGTAGACATTTATCAACAGTTGAGGAGAACTTGGTGGAATCTTTCTCTTTCCACCAATAAATGCACGGAAAAGAATGTGCTAGTAGTGTCCAAGCTAAGCAACACAATTAAAGGTCATTGCTACTTTAGAAATTATTGCAAGAGGATTACGGTGTACAGAGTGGTTGCATAAAAGGTTTTAGAAATTAGGTCCACCAATATTGAGGAGAAGCTGCCTTGTATGATTTCTCAGAAAATACTGCATTTTGTCCAAATGTTCTGATGGAACGTTGCTTTTCGCAATTGCCCTGGCAGGCCTGTGCACAACCAATCTACAAATACAATGAACATTTCGAAAACAGAGCTACCGTATAATTTAATCTGGTCTAACATATCGCAGCTATATAAACCTCAAACAAGAGTACGTTCATAAAAAAAGGATTTTCCATCTTGCGTCAGTTCTTAAGGACAAACTCCGCACTGAGAACACCAATAAACAGAAACTTCAGTAAGGTGTTTAGCAACTATTGGCAAAGGTAAAATGCCTCGGCATTCATCAATGCAGTTTATGTGCCTTGCATGCCAAATGTTCTTTATGATATTAAAGTCTGTCCTATTAAATTTGCCAAGGCTGGGAAAAAGTAGGGAGTGCATATTGAAGAAAATGGCTGAATGATACAACCAGCATGCTGATTGAATGTATTTTTCAGATTACATTAATCCCGCATGTATTTCAACATAAATCCTGCAGGGCAGGTTATAGGATTTTTGGTGCCTGGGCCGAAATTGAACGTGTGAAACCGCTTACCTATGATGTGACACCATGAGCAACATTCCAGGAAGTGACATGAATTCATCATTAATTCTCTATCATTCTTAAAGACACTTTGTAGGTGCAGGCATCAGTAAAACGATAAAAACATAAATACTAACCTGTTGGACTTGGCCCTTTTTGCAGGGTCATCCCAGGACTTTTTGCCTTCCTCCTGTATTTTTTCTGAAGTGTTGCTGGTGATTTTATAACTCTGGGCACTTTACCACTGCTGATCAGTGCTAAAGTGCATGTGCTCTCTCCTGCAAACTTGATAAGATTGGTCTACACCTGTTTGGCATATTTAATTTGCCTGTAAGTCCCTTGTTCAGTGGTATCCCATATACACAGGGCCTGTAAATTAAATGCTTCTAGTCGGCTTGCAGCACTGCTTGCGCCTCCCACCGAAGTTGCTTTTCAAACCTGTTTCAGGCCTCTGCCATTGTAGATCTTGCACGCGCATTTATTGCCGCAGTGACGTGACATGGGAAGTGGAAACTCCCAATTTACTACATCTAAATCACCCCTAAGGTAGGAACCAGCTAGCCCTATGGGCAGGGTGCTGTGTAGGTAAAAGGTAGGACATGTGCCTTAATTGTGTGGCATGTCCTGGTAATGACAAACAGCCCATTTGGTTTCTCCCTGCTGTGAGGCTGCACTCTCATAGGTTTGCATTGGGAATTCCCTGATATGTGCTTCAGTGGTAATTTCTGATCTGAGAGGGGTAGTGTGACCATGTTTAGAATAGTAGTGATAAATCCTGCATATTGGTGAAATCAGATTTATTATTACTATTTTAGAAATTCTACTTTTAGAAGTGGGCATTTCTGTGTGCTTATGAGTCTTAGGGCCCTGCCTAGATGTGTATTGACCGTCTGGTTTTGACTGACTGGAGAGAGGGGATGTCCATTCACTCTAGTCAGTCAGAAGGGGCGTTGAGGTATGTCCTGCCTTTCCTAGGTGACTTAGCACTCGGCTGAATAGACCTTGGCCGAATTTAGAGTAGCATGAGGAGTTTCCATTGTACCTGAATAGGCCTGGTCTGCATTTGGAGAGGTGGGAGGAGTGGCACCTGCACATGAATAGGACTGTGCCTCCCTTCTACAATACTGTCTCCGCCCCCTGTGGGTGTCTGGGGCCAGGGCATACAATGTGAATGGGGGAGTAGTGTACTTCTAATATGTGTTTGAAATGTCCCCAGAATAAAGACTTTTGAAGTATAAATGCAGGGGTCTGACCCCATGACAATGAGAAGAGACTGCGTGGAACTTGTAGCCAGATGCTGCTGGGCCTGCATACTACCAGAGGGCTGCCTGATTGCCTAGAGGAACCGCGTTGGGACTTTACTCCTCGGTGGTGCTGACCGTTGGACTGAAATAAGGACTGCAGCTCTGCCCTGTGGACCCTTGTGCTGGCCTGCCAACCTACACCTTATTGGTGTGCCCCCAGTGCTCCTCCAGGGGTGCTGTTATGCCCCTTGTCTAAGTAAACTAGATCGTGTGGTGAGCACTTTACTTTTCATTTTTTACTGGTGCCACAGAGAAGCACGTGAGGAGCGCTGTTCAGGAAATCTCTGAGCTAGCGTGTGTAGCGCTGCCCTTGCCTTGTGTGTTCCAGCAAAGGGAAGGGAGAGCTAAGTCTGGAAGCGCTCTCCCTCTCCCTACCACCCTCCTGCTGTGTTTATTTGGATACCGGCAGCCGGGGCTCTGCTTCATGGCCTTGGGCTGCCCACCAGCACACAAGTAGGAGTGCTGAGCCTCTAAAGTCCAGCATGGTGCTGCAGTGACTCACTGGGAGAGCGGGTCCCCAGGTATGTGAGGACCGCTCTAACTGCTTACTGACCAGAGAGTGTTGCCAGGGGACCGGAAGCCTTCGGCCAGCAGTCTGTTCCGCTGCACCCCAGCCCAATGGTTGGCGCCGAGGTGGGAGTGCCGCATATTCTCTGGGGACAACGGCCATGGTGTGCTGGGCGTGAGGACCAGGTGAGGTCCCGGACATGCTGGGAGGTCGGAACAGCGTGCGGGGGTCATTCTAACGCTACCTCAGTGGCGGCAGCAGCACCACGCGTTTGTGGGCAGCCACCTTTTATGGCATGGTAAGTGGGGAACTACACAAGGGTCCCCACCTATATCCACCAGTGGGTCCTCCACCCCTTTGGGCCTGCAACTGCATGGGGGCGCGTAGCTGATTCTCAGAACGGGGTGAGACCTCAGCGGAGACCACGGAGTCCCGGATTTGTAAGGAATCCCTAGAACCAACCGTATTCCCAGAAATAGGGGCTCAGATTCTTCTGTGCTCCACGTTGAGGATAGTAATTTCCATATACCCCCTAATAGACGTGCATCTGGGCTGCACCCTGTGCTATGATGGTTATAATGGGAAAGTGTGGTGGCTCTCCAGTTTTACCTCCCAGCTAACCGATATGGCAATATACACGTTTGTGACAATTCATGTATTTTTATGCTGCATCTCATGCTCTGACATTATAATGTTTGCCATGTAGGTTCTTACCATAGCAGGATACTGCATACTGACTTCAGATTGCGTAGGACGGCCAGCAGTGATAATTCAGGTGTAATATCTTGCAGTTTGCGCCCTGATGTGAACATGTATGTTGTGTTACATTGCCAGGGTTTGCACCACGGGTACAGTGATGGGATGGTGATATGTATAATATCAGTAATGATATTTCTATAATGTGTGCACTCTACAATTATTTACTATAGTGCACTTCTGGGGTTGTTATGACAATTGCCCGATTGGTGAAGTGATTTGTGCAATGTATGTGAAGTCACTACAAGTGCCTAGTGGCACAGTGATTTATGTGAATGTGGTCTAATGTGTTTTTATGAACAATACAAAGGATATTTTTGTATAATCTTGTGTGGAGTCTCTTTTTGTGCTGTGTCTAGTGTGTCACTGTTGTGAGTATGTGTTGCGCAAACACTTTACACATTGCTTCTGGTGTAAGTCTGACTGCTCTGCCAAGCTACCAAGGGGGTGAGCAGGAGTTATCTTCGGAGTGTAACTCCTTTACCCTGACTAGAGTGGTGGGTTATGCCTGGCTTAGGTGCATACCCTAGCCATCCAGAATCCCCATTTCTAACATAACCCCAATAATATAAGTACATATTTCTAAAACTCGATTAAATGTCAATACATTAGCCACATTTTATCGAAAAGCTTGGCCCATGTCTCTTCAAAACGGATATCTTTTCTCAGATATTAACTCATTTTTTATAGAATGGTACATATTTATGTATGTGGAATTTATATAATGCAAATCTATTAGAAACATATCATAGCGCTATACAGGGGAAAGGCAACCGCACAGTCAACATGTGGAAGGAGGTGGAGCCTAACTAGCTTGTGAACTGCTACTGCATCCTGATGATGAAGCGCTCTTTAATAGGTCAGTCTTCAACTCTTTCCTTAAGTGGAGCAGGGTGGGTGCAGAACGGATGGCTACAGGAATATTGGTCCAGATGAAGAAGGCCTGTTGCTTTGTTTTGTGTTTTCATTTCTATGTCTCTATTCTGAAGGTGTACTCAATGCATATGTGTAGAGAGCCAACACAGTTGGTGAGCTTGTCTTCTAAACAGGCAAGGGTGCAAGTCGTGATGGCTTTGTAGATGATACCCTGTTTTAAAGATGGTGTGGGCTGGAGGTCGTGACTTACAACTTACAATTTGAAATTTTAAACATCCAGAATGCAATGTTACAAAGACTAAAAGGGTCCAGTGAGATGTGCCTTGAGCTATGACAAGACCCCATCAGGCTTCCTGTAGTCTTTAAACGATCAAATAACAATTATTAGCATACATTTAGATGCTTTAAGAGTGCATTTCCGTTTGTAAATTAAGAGAAGATAGATCCAGTTAACAGGTTTGAAATATATTTCCTTTCACCTTCATATACCCATTTTTTCACTTTTGCAGCACATCTTGAAGTTGCATGTCCAGGTGTAGCTAATTATGCCATGAACATACCTTGCAAACAGGCCTAATTCACTGGTGCTCAAAACACTGGACTACAGCATGCTAAGTACAGGAGAGGGTGGCTAACCCTCTAGAGTTTGTCAAAATTATAGCAGAATGGTCAGCATTTTCATTCCTGTTTTAGGAAAAAGAGCAAAAGCCAGTATTATTCTACACAAGGACCATGGCGTATACCTATCATTGTACGTGCTGGACCAATGCCCTTCAGTTGTCCTCCGTGGCAAGTTATCAAGCCTTATCCCCCAGATATGAGCTGGAGGTTTATTTAATGTACGTTAACAATACTCAGTACAGAATATATTTAACCAAGTTATGCCTGGGTTGTTTACATTTTCTTTTAGCTTTTCCCAACATGTAACATGGTTTGAAAACCTTCCCAAAATGCTTATCTGATAACCACTCACCCCAAAGTACAGTTCACTTTATGGTTTTTTGCTCTCTTTACCAGTCTGTACCTCCTCGGGGGCAGATTTGCAAGAACTGACGCATATGCATAATAGCAGAGATGCGTCAGTTCAATTGCGTCACTCAAAAAAACCCTTGCCCCACCATAGATGCATCGCATTTACAATTTGGCGCACCGCGGCGCAAGGTTTGACAGATGCGTCACGCATCTTTTGGTGTAACGGTAACACATTGCTGGAGTTGTGTCGCAAGCACAACGCAACTCTAGCAATGCTCAGGAATGTCTATTCCTATTGCGCTGCGTCACTCCTTACGCCTGCTTCAAGCAGGCGTAAGGTTTTGACAAAGTGGCATTGTAGAAGTGACGCAGTGAAATCTTGTAGATTTCACTGCCTCACTTTTACAAGGCTTTCCTGCATGGGAAAGCACAGCCAGCATACATTATACCTGACACAGGTATAAGGTGACGCAGGGCTTTACAACAAGATGCATCTCCCTAGATACGTCACGTTGCAAATATGTTGCAACGTGGCGCATTGTTTACGACGCTGCTTCGTCACAAAAGTGACACAACTGCGGCACAAAAGTGTCTCCTGGGGCTTGTAAATCTGCCCCTTGGTTTTGAAATTCAGTTTTACATCCTTTAAATTTTAAATCACAAAATAAAGGGTTACCAGCACTTGCAAAAGCTAGATTTGATAGACTTCTTCTGTGTTGTTATTAGCTTCATTAGAGGGTCATTAATCATTATAAAAATATATTCTTAACTTGTTCTTACATTCACTTTAATATTGGAACTATGCATTTGCACTTTACTATTCTAGCGATAATTTCCTATGATGGTTTAAAGGGGATTTGAATCATCTTAATTAGATAATGTGTGTTTTTATGTTTTCTATATTAAGTTTTAATTGTGGTCTTTTCTATTTATTGATATTCGATTGACTGTATAAAAATTTAATGATGTTCTTTTATGGCATGTTTGCCAAATTTAGGGGCATATCAGCAACAGACGGCGATAAATATCGCAAAGCGCACTTAGCGCTTTTATATTTATCGCCGTCTATAGCTGGAATTTATCACCCAATTAGCGCGTTATCAACAACGCGTTACTCCAGGGAGATAAAATTCCAGTGCTAACCAGGGAAATGGGCCAACATCGCTGAAAAACCAGCGATGTTGCCCCCAAAACGGAGATAGCCTTGGTGTTACGACCCTGTGATCGTATCACCATAATCCACCTCCCATGTTAGCTATGCCTTAGTCAGGAATTTAACAGATGTTAAATTCCTGCGTTAAAGCATAGTTAACGGGATTTAAAATATTGCTACCCCTCGTTGATGATATCACAAAGCTGGGGTAGCGATAGTTTCCCATGGTGTTTTGTCAGGCACGCGTTCTTTGCAACTCATTAGAGATGCAAAGCGAGGCGTGAACAAAACAGGAGATGAATCAAGAAAACACGCGCTAGCGTGCCCTTGCAAATAATGCGATATCATTATCTCCGCTTTTTGCCCGAAAACGGATGCTAAAGCAGCGATAATTATATCACCAGCCCTTGATGATATGCCCCAAAGTTTGTTTGATGATGATGGCTGGCCCCAGTCAGCAAAACCTGAAAAGACTGGAATGCTTATTATAATAATTGCCAGGGGCTGAAATTAATTCAGGCATTCAACCCTTCACTTTTGTCTTGCTCTCAGTGAAACTCCCTAAGTGTGATGGGCATGCTCAGAAGTTGGCGCCATCGCTCCCCGTGCCATAGAATGCAAACAGCACCTCTCTGAGGAGATCTAACAAGGATGAAACCAGATTGGGGTGTTTCTGTTGATAGTGGACATGACATGATGTGGCTGGACTGTTCCTATCTGAGGAAGACGAACACTGGTTTGCATGAGGTTCATCCCTGATAGAAATGAGTACAAAATACGGACTGCAATTTCACCCAGGTAATGACTAGTGTCTGGGATTAGTTTCCTCTCATTGCTGTTTTTTTCTCAGTAGAGCAAATCGCAACAAAACCTCTTGGGATGTAACTTTATTCTGCTTTATTTCTAGACATATTTTGTTAGAAAAGAACTGTGTGCATTTGAGAATGAGGAAGTAAGGCTAAAACTGGAGAACATGTAAGGTATGTATCAAGAAAGTGGGAAACTGCAAGACCAGATAGTTCTGCTGTTCAATATACACCATCAACTCCACCCAGGCAAAATGTATTGTAAAATAAATTATATATTTCATTCAATCATGTCTAGTAAAGGCATGTTGATTGTCTCGTAGTACAACACCAATAATTAGTTACTTCACACACAAACAATGCAGAACTTTGTTGAATGGACCTGGACATGCACAATCTGAAAAGTCACTGTGTAGGCAGCTGTTGGAGGTATTTTGCATACAGATGGACTGGGATCTGGGGATATCAATACCAGTTAGCAGACAGGAAAGTAACTGCAAGAAATTATTCTTTGAACTTCAGAAGCAGTTAATGCCAACTGTAGGGCCACCTTGTAGAGCCTTGTAGCACATACTCATGGCTGTGTGGCCCAAGGGAGAAGGTTTTTTTTCCTGGGCCTCACAGTTCTAGACCTGGGGTGCAAGGCTCAGGAGGAGGGCCCTAGCAGCTTTACAAACAAAGGGTATACTTTGTCCATGCAGAGAGCACCTAATGCTCCCTCACTGTGCCAAATGTAGCTTTCAGTGTCTCTCTTTTCCACTTTGCCGAAATACTTAAACATCAGTTGTCCACCAGCAGTTCTCATTGCAAGGTACAAGTTAAACATCATTTGCCTGGCAGGGATCAGGCATTCATCTTGCATACCAAGAGCCCTCACTGATCGCCTTCTATGATAACTGGTAACAGAAATGAGAAGCAGGCCCCCGATTCACAGAGCACACATACCTCTTCAAAATCCTTGGCTAACACATGTGCTACTCTGCTGTTTATTGTCTGGCTTGACAGCACAGTGGTCGCCAGGAATCACCAAGAGAGGGGCTTTGGCTATGCCCACATGCTTGTAACACAGAGTACCTGTTTTGATTAGGTAGAAGCTGAGCGCTTCCACTGAAAGAATGCTTGTCTTACCATCATATTGCCTTCTGATATGTGTTCCTTCATTCCCAGATAGCATCCAAATCGAGAGACTGGCCTCCATTTTAAACTGCTTAATTTCCCTGTTTAGTGGAAGGGATGGTTATGTTGAAAATACATACTTTTGTACTATGTGAAGAAAACTCAAATTCATTTCCCTACATTTTTGAGTGGCTTTAACTAGTCGTCACAGTGAAAATAAAATCATATTTCATTTTTTTAAATCTAAAACTATTGGTAGTTTTCTACAAAGCGTGGTCCTCAATTAAACTGAAACAAAAGAATAAGCATAGGCAACAAAAAAATAAAGTCTTTTTTATTTTCTTATTGAACATGTGGCCAAATTTTGAAGGTACAGCAATTCAAAACCGTTACCTATAAATACTCACTGGGTTGTGTGAGGTCGGTATTGTACCAGGTGGTGACGAGTCGCAAGTCGAGCTTGGGTGGAGCTCACCAGTGTCGTTTCTTTGAGAACTTGATGGAGCAGGATTACAAAATAGATCTGTTGTAATCTCAATATCCTATGTACAATGGTATGGTCCACCACCCCTCTCCTCAGGCCTATGTTGGTATGGCCGACTTGAGAGGTGACAGTAGAATGTTGACAACCTAAGGTTCTATGTGTCAGGAGAGCGGATGACTGGAATAAACAGAGTTGTCCTCACCTCGTGCTTGATGACTCTTTCTTCATTGTAACACTGGCGACGATCTGCGGAGGGGGCAGCCGGTCATCTCCCCTTTCTTTGGACTCTCCTGCGTATGGTTGTGAAACCTGTGTTCTCATTCACCCCTATCTTGGGGTTTGCTGCAGCCTTTATCGCAGAGCATCTGCGATAAACTGGTGGTGTGTCCGGTCAGGGAGGAGGTTGCGAGCGTGCTGGTGTAGAGGCGAAGCCTTCTGGTTGGCGTGTCGGCCCACTTGACATTCACGGAGAACTCCCTCAGTCTGTACCTGGATCGAGAGGGCTAGCGGCACTGATGCGGAGGTGTTTCTGAGGAGCGCAGCTTCCGGGTGCTGGTCGGCTGCGGTGTCACGAGTGCCGCCAGCTGGCTGTTCCCTGTCAGCGGAGCTCAGGAAACGCTGTTGTGCGACACGCCTCTTCCTGTGGAGCAGCCGGCGCACCAGTCGTCAGGAATCCGGCCGGAAGCATTACTTTAACGAAGGATGTCCTCAGCCTCCAAATTCAGCCAGCTTCAGTTCCTGTCAGCTGTCCGCCGCGCGCTCATTGTGGTTTGAGCGTCCAGTCCTCGGTGAGCGGCTTGAAGGAGAGCGGGCTCGGCGTTACCCCCGGCTGTGGGGTTCTGCCGGTATCATCCTACAGTGAGCCAGCGTCATCTCTCAAGGGTTCAAGTAAGATCTCTCCTTGCTACGGCGAGAGCCGCGTCATTCACTGTGACAGGCACACATGTTCGTGCCTTCCTGGTATATACTACGCTGTGATACGCACACACTGTGCGTGCCTTATCATCATTTCCCAAGTTTTTGCAAGATGATAATGTGCGATGTGCCATGTTTTTCTTCGCTGTAATACACACACATGGTGCGTGCCCCCTATCAGTATTCCGGTGCAAGTTTCAGTACATGTTCATACCTAAAGTGAGGAAGATAACCTTTGACTGCGTATCCTGATATAACATTACAGTGGTGTTTCTTCGTTGAGGGAACTGTGTACTCTTCCAGGGGTTTTCTAAGGCCTCTTGGCTTTTCAGGTGTCGTGTGTTTGTGGTACCTCTCTTTAAGTTAAAGCTTGGGTTAGGCTTCCTAGGTCCCTGGGCTTGCCCATGTTAGTAGGGTGAGTAGAGTGTGTAGTTTTCCTTTTCCCTTCCTCTGCATTGTGACTGGTGGGTTGTGAACACCCTCTGGGGAATTGCCTAGTACCCCAGCCTATATTTTCTGTAGCACAAAATGGGTACTCCGGGGATGAGTCAACCACCATCATTTCTTAATGATTGTGGCGATCCGGAAATCCATTGGAAGGATTGGACAAAACTGTTTGAATCTTATTTGATTGCCATGGGGGGAGAAAGGTTCTCTCCGTTGCGTAAACAGCATATACTTTTACATAATTTGGGGGTCATGGACGTAAAGTCTATGAGACTCTTCCAGAGCCAGAGTTGGATGAGGAGGATGACGCGGATGTGTACGACATCACCCTGATGAAGTTGGAGCTTCATTTTGGTGATAAGGTCAATGTGGTGCTTGAACGCCACAAATTTTTTAGCAGAGTGCAAGGAAAGAGCGAATCTATAAATAATTACATAGCAGCCTTAAGAGGTCTTACGCAATTGTGTGATTTTGGTGACCTCAACGATTCTTTGATCAGGGATCAACTTGTAAGGTGTACGAACAGTGGGAGGGTTCAAGAAAAGTTACTTGCAAAAAACCCTTCTTTAAAGGATGCCATTTCCATTGCTCAATCTATTGAGCATACTGCTAAGTGTGTAAGGGAGATGAAAGTAAAAGAGGACGTTGTGGCGCCCATTCAGTGTGAAGGAGAGGTATGCAAAGTTGGCCTTAGGGAAAGCGTAAAAAATACCCCCATTAGAAAAGAGGGTCAGAATTTGAAATGTTTCAGATGTGGAAGCAATAACCACTTAGCTAACAGTCCTTTTTGTTCGGCACGAGGTGTTCTATGTAAAAAATGTAATAGAAGAGGACACTTGGCCAGAGTGTGTAGGGACGGGATAGGTAACACTTCTAGTTTGGGCAATCCTGTTGGGGAAACTCAGGCAAGATTCATTTTCCAAGTTAAGGATAGTCAAGAAACTAGTAAGCCTAACTATCCCAAATGCGTCATACACATAGACAATAAAGCCATTGAGGTGTATGCGGATTCGTGCTTACCTTTTACGTTAATAAATGTGACAGATTTTGAGAAAGTGCTGGGGTGTAGTAAGAGTTTGCTTAGCTCTCCCGACATATCCCCTATTCCCCTTGTGGGCATGTTGAGTAGCCACATCGAATTTAAGGGTAGATCCATGGTGGGCAAAGTGTATGTGGTTGAAAGGGGTGCGAACCTTCTGGGGTGGCAACACCAGAAGGTACTGGGTATTATCTTAGACCCAAACGACAAGGACCAAGTCATCTTAGTAGACATCCCCACCAACAACAAAAACAAGCCCCTACAAGAAGCTTTTCCTGACCTGTTTACGGAGAAGTTAGGAAAACTAAAGGATTTTCAACATAGAATAAAAGTGAAGAAAGGTGCCAAACCTGTAGTTCAGAGAGCGCGCCCTGTGCCGTTGCGTCTGAGGGAAGTCCTAAAAAATGAGCTGGATAAATTGTGCGATTTGGGCGTAATTCAACCTATTGATGCGTCAGAATGGTTGGCCCCTCTGGTCCTAGCTTCGAAAGCTGATGGCAAGGGTATCCGGGTCTGTGTGGACTTACGCAGCCTCAACGATAACATCTGGGTAGAGAGGTTTCCCCTACCTAATATAAACGAAATGCTGAGCACTATGGGCAAAGGATGTTTCTTCTCAGTCATTGATTTGTCCATGGCCTACCACCAGGTCGAGTTACACCAGGATTCGAGACCACTTACGGCATTTTACTCGCCGTTTGGGGCCTACATGTTTGTGAGGATGCCATTTGGGCTTGCATCTGCGGCCTCTATTTTCCAAAAAATTATGCAGCAAGTGTTGAATGGCGTCAAAAACACCCTCTGTTTCCAGGACGACATTTTGATGTATGGGGAAACGGAAGATGAGCATGATGCTATTTTAAACACAGTGTGCCAAAGGTTGTCCAGTGCCGGATTAACTGTTAAACTCGACAAATGCAAAATCAAAGTGACCTCTGAGGATTACTTAGGTCACACAATATCGAAAGAGGGTTTCAAGCCTAAATACAGTTTGATTCAAGCCGTTAGGGAGTCTCAGAACCCTACAAACAAAGAGGAGCTGAAATCATTTCTGGGTTTAGTCGAGTACATGTCGAAGTATGTAAAGAATTTTGCTGACCTGTGTGATGAGTTGCGTGAACTGTTAAAAAAAGAGAAAGAATTTGTGTGGGAGGAAAGACACAGCAGGGCAGTGGAGTTAATAAAAGAGCGCATCATAGAGTCTCCTGCGCTAGGATCATTTGACCCACGAAAGAAAACCTTTCTTACCACGGATGCATCCAACAAAGGTCTGGGTGCGATGTTATCCCAAAAGAGCCAGGGTCAAGATACTATTATAGCGTTTGCGTCGAGATCCCTCAACTCGGCGGAAAAGAACTATTCGGTCATCGAAAGGGAGGCGTTGGCTTGCTTCTGGGCGGTGAACCATTTTAAGTTTTTCTTGTGGGGGATACAATTTGTCATACACACCGACCACAAGCCTTTGACTTTTATGTTCTCGCCGAAAAGTGTACAGAACAATTCTCCACGCATTTCTAAGTGGGTTCTAGGCCTACAAAATTACTGTTTCAAGGTGGAGTACCTGCCTGGTCCAGAGAATCTAATCGCTGATTACCTATCCAGGTCACCACTACCAGAGTTTTCCAGAGAGGTGCAGTTAGACACACCCATTTTATCTTTGCATCTCTCGTCCTTGACAAAGGAAGAATGGGACGCAGGTGTGAAGGAGGACAAGGAGATGAGCATCCTCAGACAGTTCATCCTCAATGGGTGGCCTGAGAACCGTTCACAACTTCCGGAGGAAGTAAAAGACTTTTGGGAAGTGAGGTATGAACTGTCATTGGTGTCAGATGTGATACATCGAGGGGACAGAGCAGTTCCTCCCGGTAATTTGAGGGACAAGATAATTGAGCTGGCCCATGAGGGACACATCGGTAGGAGCCTCACTAAGAACAAGGTCAGAAACTATTTCTGGTTCCCGAGGATGGACTCCATGATTGAGCACAAAGTAAAGGAATGCAATAGCTGTGCTAATAGCGACAAAAGTAAAGTTATACGCAAAGCTCCTTTGTCTCCTGTAGAGGTTCCGGAGGTTCCTTGGACCAAGTTAGCAGTTGACATCATAGGGCCCATGGATGTCCTAGGGTCCCAAAAGAGATTCATGTTCGTTCTAGTGGATTACACTTCCCATTGGGTCAATTTTAAGTTTACTCCGCAAACTACCACGAACAACCTTATCTCATTTTTGAAGAATATTTTTGCGTATGAAGGTATTCCGGCAACTTTGGTTACCGACAATGGGGTGCAGTTTACCTCTGAGGCCATGAATACGTTTTTGGTAGATTTAAACATAAAACATGAGAAAACTGCACTCTATTTTCCAAGAGCCAATGGGTTGGTGGAAAGGACTAACAGATGGATTAAAGAACACATTCAATTGGCCATCTCCAGTGGGTTCAATGTTGAAGATTCATTGAGAGAGTGCATGTGGGCATACCACACCACACCCAATCTCATCACGGGAGTGTCACCATTTGTGAGCTTAAGAGGAAGGGAACCCTGCACCAAAATGAACCCATACTGGTTGAGGGGTGGAAACAAAGTGGTACAAGATCCGGGGGTGAGTAGAGAGTTGAGATCTCAACATCAAAGAAAATACAAAGGTTGGTATGACCAGACGCATGGGGTCAGAACACAAGAGTTCAAGGTCGGCTCCACAGTGGCGGTTAAAAAGCCAACACATGTGCAACCGGGCTCGAGCAAGTACCATGCTCATCAAAAGGTAGAGAAAGATGGAAAGAATGTGGTTCGCCTAGACAATGGTCAGACGTGGAGTAAGGACAGAGTAGCAGCCGCATCCCAACCTTAAAAAATGGTGTTCGTAATATGGCTTATCTGTTCTGATGCAAAATGTCTTGTTTCCCCTACATAAGGAGATGTGTTGTAATCTCAATATCCTATGTACAATGGTATGGTCCACCACCCCTCTCCTCAGGCCTATGTTGGTATGGCCGACTTGAGAGGTGACAGTAGAATGTTGACAACCTAAGGTTCTATGTGTCAGGAGAGCGGATGACTGGAATAAACAGAGTTGTCCTCACCTCGTGCTTGTTGACTCTTTCTTCATTGTAACAAGATCCCTATTTGTGATGGCCATAAGTAAAGAAAATACCCAGCGTAGATTACATGTGCGCCAGAGCCAAGTGTAATCTCCACCCCCAGCCTCCCCGACAGACTAAAATTACATCACAAGACAATAAAATACGGTGGAACTCTTATGTAAGGACATCCAGTTCTTCTAAATAAGGCGGGTCAGAAAACTAGACGGATCAACACTTAGGGTCACTTCAGAGGATCTTTCTCTCTTCCAGGGGTGGTTGGTCTTCAGGAGCTCCAGGGTGTAGTCCTGCCACCTATGAGCCACCACGTAGTTACTGCTACATTAAATTATTAGAATTGTACCCAAGGCAAATTTTGAAAACAAGTAATTGACACTATAGCAAATATTATGCCCCACTACTTACATGGCTCATGAGCTGCCACTGTTCTCTTCTAACCCTCATCTAAAAACGATGTGGGTTTTCAATTTCTGGGCAATTGGTAGACTAACTGTAAGTCACACCACCACACTGTCATCAACCCACAGTACTGTCATTATGCTTTGCTGTTTAACCTTTTGGGCTTCAGCATGTCCTAGCACCCACCCACGGGAGACGCACTGGCCACCCAACTCAGAGGGTGGCAGCTGAAGCACTTCCACTGCCACCCCAACCTTTCCCCAATGATCTGATGAAGGCAGCATCAACATGTCATCAACAGGCGCAGGAGACACACTGGAAGCCAAGTGCTTCCAGGGCGTCCAAGAAGGAGGATGTCTTTTAGGTGAGTCCTCACTCCCAGAAAGGATTGGCAGGACAGAGGGACACCGAGGGAAAAGCAAGAGTTTTTCCTTTACCCCGGTGTCGTGTTTGGTGGTGGGAGTGGCCCCTTGGGCAAGAATCGCTCCCTATTTGGAAACAACTATGTTTTGGCTGTTTTCCACCCTCCTTCCTCCCTCTGGGGGCAGATAGGCTATTTTGTAGGCTGATCTGCTCCCAGTGGAGGGGTGGGGAGGTGGCGGGGGCAGTGGAGGTGGAAAGCCACAAGACACCAGGGATTTCTTTTATTTGTGCATAATTGTATGTGTGTGGGGAGCAGCCTTTTGGGCAAGGGTTGATGCCCTTCGAGGGTTCAATGTTTTTTATCTGTGCATGTTTCGTAACAGCCCCTTGGACAAAGGTCGCTTCCCACAAATATTGAAACATACTTGGGCTCTCCCACCCCCCCCAGGGGCTGAGAGGCAATCTTATTTAGGTCGATCTGCTCCCAAGGAAGACAGAAAACCTCTAGACAGCAGGGATTTTTTATTTATGCATGTTGGCGAGCGGCCCCTTGGGCAAGGGTTGCTTCACAAATATATATTAGTATATCTTTTTGCTGTCTCCACCACCCCCTCCATGTGGCGTATGGGTCATTTTCCATTCCAGTCTGCTACCAAGGGAAGCTGAAAACCACTGCACACCAAGGAATTTGTATTTATAGAAGTTGGGGAGGCAGCCCCTTATGCAAGAGGCACTTCCTGGTATTGATTACACATGCTCTTTGTTTTTGGCTCCCAGCTTCCAGATTATTACATTTCTTTGTAGGTCTATCAGCCCACTGAGCTGGCGGAAAACCACAAGACACCTGGGAACACTTTTTTGTGTGGTGATCTGGCATTTGGCTGGTGGTATGTGTGGACCGGTGGCTGCCTGGCTAGAGTTTGGCTGGTGGTGTGTGTGAATTGGTGTTTGGCTTGCGTTTGGCTGGCTGCTGGAGTAAGGGTCACACTCCTCTCTGGGGTACTAATTGTTTGCCTTTGTTTTGTGCTCCCCGTGGGGTTCAAGGTTATACGGCTGATCTGCCAACAGGGGCAGCCTTAATAGTGTTTTATAGTATTTACGGTTTTATTTTTTGTCAACAATGTTTTGTTTCTTCTTTTTATTGTAGTTCAAAGCTTTTGATTTCTTTGGTGGCGACTCCTTCTTGCAGTTGCATTGATAGATTTGCGGTTTGTGTAGTTGCATGTGTTTGTTAAGAAGATATTTTTGTACTGTTTACTTCAAATACATTTAATTGCCCTGCATGAATGTGTTTTTTTTACCTATTGTAATAAGTGCAGCATATTTAGCTTCTGTTTTATTGTGTTTCAAATTCACTTTGGATTTGTGCAAGATGTGTATTGTGTTGTCTTGTGTGGAATTTCTTTTGTTTTTCCTTTCAAGTGAAATATCATTGGTGCTTTCTGTGTTTATGCAGAGTAGGTGCAACTGATCCACAGTCTAGCTGTCTGTGGCAAGTGAGATGTATTTTTGGAGTATACAATTAATTGTGTGGCTTGTATTGATAGTTTTAGGTTTTTTTAGATCATTATATGTCAATAGTTATATTTACTGTTTGATACAGCCACAGTTAGTTGAGTTCGAATTTGAAACAGTTATTGTTGTTTTGTTTCATTAGTAAGCATAATGGCCACCCGTAGGCAGACTGCCTAGCAGGTTGTTACTTTGCTTTTTGAATCTGCCTCTGATCATGGCTCTTAGACTGACTCTGCATCTGAGGCAGAGGATCATGTTGAAGATTCTGGCAGTGAAACTTTTGTCCCAGAGGAATCATCTAATGAATTCACTATTAGTGCTGATGAAGTGTCACTTTTAGAGGAGGACACTGATATAGTAGTGCAGCAACAGCAAGGTCCGTTGCAGGGAGGGGCTGGAAATCGTCCCATTGGAATTACTGTACTCTGGGTTGCTCCTAATATGGTGCAGCCTGGTTTGCCTGCCTTTAGTGGTGTTGCAGGGTGTAGAGTCAATACAGTGACCTTTTTGCCTATCAATTGTTCCCATCTAGTTATTGATGTGTTTTTGGATGATATTGACCAGCAGACTAAATTGCATGAAGAACAGGTTTTGAGAAACAGCAGTGGCATATTTAATACTCACTCTAGAGCTACCCTGTGGACTCCAACCAATCTCCATTAGATAAGGCAGTTCTGAGGTTTAACTTGATTGATAGGATTGCTAAGAAAGCATTCACTGTATTTATGTTGGACTACTAGTCCCTTGATGGAAACTACTATATTTCCAGCAACCATGAGTCGAGGCTAGTATTTGGTTCTGCAGCAGATGCTGCATTTTCGGGATAATGTTACAGATTTGCTACAAGATCACCCTGATTGTAAAAGTCTCTTCAAGATTTGGCTTGTTCTTGACCATTTAATAGATTGTTTCTCAGAGATCTATGTTCCAGGAAAAGATATATCTGTGAATGAGTCTTGGCCTTGTTCAAAGGCCCATTGGGTTTCAGACAATACATTCCCGGCAAGGGAGCACTTTCTGGTATTCAGACTTATGTGCTATGTGAAGGTGCTACTGGATATGTGTATCATTTCAGGGTGTACACTGGTAGGAAGTCTTCAATTGACCCCATTAGTAGCCATTCCACTTTCGGAATCAGTGAAAACAAATGTGTGAGAACTTGCCAGAGGAATGTTTATTGAAGGTCACCATTGATGCATGAACAATTTCTACACAGGTGTGCAATTATTTAAAGAATTGTTCAAGATGGGCACTGTGGCATGTGGCACAATCCGCTCTACCCTTAAAGGTTACCCAAAAGAACTGGTGTTCAAAAACTTCAAAGGGGACAGAGCAGTGCTTTTTGTAGTAATGAACTTCTTACTTTGAAATTTCAGACAGAAGAGATGTCCACATGCTCACAACTATTCATGATGAAACTACTTCACCTGTGACTGTTTTGGGTGAGGTACCAGAAGTCTGCAAACCTATGTGCATGTTAGACAAGAACAAGGAAGATATGGATAGAGTAGATCATAGGTTAGAGCCTTACAAGTCTGCTTGAAATTCATACATTTAATACTAGAAGTTGGTTGTTCATTAGTTTCATTTGGCATCCTTCAATGCCTATGTTGTTTTCAAACCTTGTTCTCCAGATTCCAATATGAGATTTTTTTTACAGTTTCAGCAGTCTGTAATAGGCAGCTTTGTTGCTGCTGAGCAGGTAAGTGTTCCTACAGTCGGAGTGGTAGAGGTTGTGGCTAGATTGAAAGATCGCCACTTTCCTGAATACATTCCTCTACCACCCCAAAAATACTTTCTTTGTCAGAGATGTAGAGTCTGTGCCCAAAGAGGAGTATGAAAAGAGAGTTGCATATACTACGCAACGGGCTGTGGTCTATATTGCTATATATTTTCTGTTTAGATACCTGTTTGGCAATAGTTTGTGCTTCGTTACACTTGATGTGTTTGTAGTCACAGTCCGCATTTCGCGGTCTACCAATTGGTTGGTTCTTCCTATTTGAGCAAAGACACTGCCACCACCACTGCCACCACCACTACCACCACCACCCCCACCACCATCACCCTGACCCACCCAGTCACTCCATGTGGCATCCCCCCCACGTGGACATATGAAAGTGATGGGCTCTTGAATTGTGCAGTTTGTTGATGTTGGAGTTGTAATGTGCTGGTCTCGCAATGTGAATGGTTTTGTGTGTATGAGATGCAAGAAAGGTGTATGAATGGCATGTAAAGCAGTTGGTGCTTTGTCATTGCTTTACTGCTCACAAGCTGTACTGATTCAGTATTTGAAAATCATAATTTTCTTATTAACAGTGATTCTTAGGTTTTCATTTTCATGAAACCTTTTGTTAATCAAATTTACATTTTGAACTTTTCACTCACCCTCATGCTAAATCCAACCAGTATGTGTGTGTACGTCAGTACTAGATGGTTGTGCAGTAATGTTCGCCTTTTCTGTCTTACTCGGTCAGGGTGTACATTCTCTCCAGGGTAAATGTACCAACACCAGAAACATTTGTAAACTAAACACCTGGGGGAATCGAGGGTGGTGTGTCTCACGCGGATCCCACAAGGTTTTCTTACCCGGAAGTCCATGCAGTTCTCAAACAAAGGTTAAAAACACAACTTTTCTTCATATTTCTGTGACTCAATATGCTGGATTCTGCAGGGAGCTCCAAATTTCCTGCCACGCAAAGTTCATATGTTTACCCCAAAAATGGTACCTCATCTGTGTGGGTGGGCCTAGCACCCGCAAAAGGGCAGGGTCCAAGATGCAAAGTGGCAACATCAACAAAAGGGATAAAGGGATAAATACAATGTTTTTAACCTTGGCTCAGCAGCCTGAAGAACCAAGACCTTAGGGGCCTGGCGGCGCAGGGTACGCCTTAATCTCCTGAGTTCACCTGCTTTGTCGAACAGAGACACGGGACACTCCGTTAGGCGTAGAAGATAGGGTTTATTAGCTGCAGCTAAGTACAGTTGTCCCAGAAGTACACTCGGTATGTTCTTAGGAGACTGCCACTTTACTTCGTGGCGCACAATCTTTTATAACATACATATTCACAAAGAACACTCCCAATGCATACAGGGTCAACCAATGAGAAGAATGTGAAAACAAGATATTAAGTAACTCAAATAAGCCTCTCTCCCAACTGTGTTTGTCACCCTTCCCCACAAGTTAATCAGTGGTAGTGTTTATAAGTCAACTTGCAGGTGGCAGGACACATTTGTATGGCCCAGAGGACAGTTGTGAAATGAGAGAATACGAGTAAAGAATAGCGAAGGTCAGAGGAGAAGATAAAGTCAGGAAAGAATGGTGCGAACCAACAGATAGTTGAAACAGGGATCAGTCAGACCAGACGAGGATTAGTGGAGTCGGCCGGACCCTGACACCAGCTATAAACAGAGGCAGGAGGTTATTTGACACGTTGCAGTAGGATGAGGGAAAACAACACTTCGTTCACCGTGCCGCCTGAGTGAGGCCAACACAAAATGGCAGAAAGAGACAAAATGGTGGCTAAATACGAACGAGATCGGAAACTGAATCACCTCAGACCCTCCTTTTGCCATTACTCAGGCAAGACACACAGACTCATTTTAATCTGAGTCGACGTCAATGGCCATGAGGTCATCAAGCTGTTGCTGCAACATCATTTTAATGCTCTCCGTCTTTCGTGGCACAGACCTTGGGACACACATAGTGGCACAAAGACCACAGATGGCGGGGCCACACTACATACAGAGACAACAGGAAAAAATGATGGCCAAAACCACTCCAAGGAATGTTAATACCTTCCATCCCCATTTGGACAGTAATCCCCAAAACCATTCCACTAAAGACCATTCTCCTTTGTCCTGATGAATCGACTCGGAGATCACATGTAATTTGGAGATGGCTTGGTATACCGTAGGGGCGTCGTCAGGTATATAAATGCAACAGCTAGATCCGATCAATTTACAAACTCCACCACGATCTGCAAGAAAACATCCAAAGCAATCCGGTTCTGCAATGTCATGAGACGATCCGCCTGAAGTTCAGCTGTGAGATTGCTCAAGGCTCCCACAGTGACATCTATGGTAGTCTCAACAACACGAACCAATTGTCTCATGTTTCTACTGTTGGCCATTGGGCCCCAAAAAGGAAGAAATCCTTTAAGGAAATCACCTCCCTCTTGTCCTGCCGTGTCTTTAGAATCAATAATCCCTCTGCCATATCTGTTTCTGTGATGTCCCGAAGGAGCAGTGTATGTAGGGGGGAGAAGAAAGGCTATATAGCATGTTCCTGAAAAATCCGTTGGTAGCCACGTGTACGCTCTATCGTGGCAGACAAAATACGTGCCCTGGGATGGCACTAACGGTGGGGAATTCTGAGATGTGTGAATGTATGTATGGGAACAAACACTCTTTCCTTGTCCAGTGTCAGTAGTCTGGCCATTTAATTGTAAACAAAAGTTACCTTGATGAGGCAGAGTCCAAATTGGTGGAGATTTTCCCTGTTCCTATCTGTAAGGCTAGTGGCGTAACGAGTCACGTTCCAAGCATCATATGCCCGTTTTTCATCAACAGGAATCTTACTATTCTTCAAAATTCTAGCCATAGCCACTATTCCTTTTATCAGAGAACTATGACTAAAATCTTGTCCACTACCATATGAACCAGCTGGACGTCTAAATCGGTTCTGATATGCATTTGAAAACATCACAAAATAGGCCCAAGTGGAACCTTCATAAGAAAATGGAAGGACTAAATATGGCATCTCTTTTTCGGTGGTATGAGGCATAAGTCCACACACCAAACAGTCGGTTGTGTTGACTACCAATTGGTGTTGATGCAATAACTGGACAAATGAATTGTTAAAATATTCTGTTCTCCTGATTAGTTCATGTTGGGGAAGCGTATATAATTGGTGTGGGGAGATAGTAGAATGAAAAGGCAAAGAAATAGAAGTAGGAACAGATTTGTGCTGCATAACATGAACAATCCAACCTATACAAGCCAATAAGATACTGGAAAACATAAGAACACACAATGTTATGCCACATTGACTGTACACTAATTTACAATATTTCTTTTTCATCTCTTCCTTCTTATTATTCTTTCCCAATTTGACATCCATCCTCTAAAATTGTTGCTCACGGCAATCTTCCTTACTCACTTGGCTGTGATTATTAGCCGTCCTATGACACTGCAAGTCCTGGGGGCCTAGCCACTATACAGGTCACGAACCAAGTTTCCTACCGTGACCCTGCAACCTGGACAGATGATACATGTCATAAAAGAGATGAAAATTTCAGGTGTCCTTGACCAGTCTAGGCCTTAAATTATATCGAGTTCTGTTCAGTACAGTTTGGTCCTGAAATAGTGTCTGTGGGTCTGTAGTGTTCAATCGGAGATGTGGCGGTACTGCTTCTTGTAAAACGTCGTCATCTTCTTTCTCTGACCAAGCTCCATCTAGGTGTGCACTACTGAAAGGTACAAACCGAGGGACCCTTTCGCCTTCAAAATCACCTACACCATTACGGACCCACTGGTCAAAAGGCAAGGGCAAGGGCACCTTTTTGCAGTGCATGCCATGGATCTAGTTCTTTTTCCCTTCGACCTTCACTGCTGTACGTGTTACTACAAGAACCTGTCGAGGCGCCCTCCAACGAGGTTCCAAATTCCATGTCCTCTGAAAAATTTTCACACAGACCCAGTCTCCCGGTTGGATAGAATGACCTGGGTCTGTGGAGGCCTCTGGTAAAGCGTCTCGAACCTGTTGGTGGAGAACACGTAATTTAGTGGTGAGGTCATGCAAGTAATCAATCAGCATTGGATACTGCATGTCAGAATACTTTTTAGAGCGAGGGACTCCCCAAACATTAGCCGGGCGCCCAAAAACAACCTCGTATGGGCTGAGTCCCAAACGAGAATGTACAGCTGTTCTAGTGGATAGGAGAGCCAAAGGTAAAGCATCGGGCCAGGCAAGTCCCGTGCTAGCCTGTACCTTTGCAAGCTTAAGTTTGAGAGTGCCGTTATAGCACTCTACCAAACCCGCTGATTGGGGATGGTTCGCCGCATGGAATTTTTGGACGATACCAAGACCGGCACACACCTTTTTCATAATTTGGCCCACAAATTCACTTCCATTGTCACTCCAGACAATGCGCGGCAAACCAAACCTAGGGAAGAACTCTTTCAGAAGAACTTTGGTAGTGGACAAAGCAGTGTTGTCTTTCAGGGGGTAAGCCTCCATCCATCTGGAGAAGGCACACACCACCACCAAAACATATTTGAGATTGTTGCATCGTTCCATGTGAATATAATCAATTTGCAACACCTCAAAAGGATATGTTGGGGGAGCAAAATGACCTGCTGGAGTTGGGGTTCCCTTTCCTGGATTATGCATCAAGCAAATGATACAATGCTTCACTAAATTATCTGAACATTTTGGAATCCCTTCATTCAGCCACACTGGAGCCAGAAGCTTACATATTCCTTTCGCACTGATGTGGGCTAGACCATGTGCCATAGCAACTACAGGCAGTACATAGGCATCTGGTAACAGCCAACGCTGATGTTCTGACAATTCTATCCAACATCCCATCGCGTCTAACATTCCTGTACTCTCCTTCCACTTACTCAACTCTTTCTCTGTAGCCTCTCCTTGAATCGATCACACACTTTCTATTGTATCCTCACACATTCCTTTTTCCTTGACCCAATTTGTAGGGCCCGCAACATACATGCGACTCATAGCATCTCTGGCTGTTTCTTTCGCTACCTCATCCGCAAAAGCATTCCCACGACCAACATCATCAGTAATCCTCTTATGCGCACTACACTTTATGATTGCTATCTGGGTAGGCAAAGCAAGTGACTCAAGAAGATCAGTTACCAACTGACCATGCTGTATTTTAGTACCGTGGGAGGTAAAGAATCCTCTTTCCTTCCACAAACGACCAAAGCTATGTGCCACACCAAACGCATACTGGCTGTCGGTATATACATTCACTATCTTCCCCTTAGATAACACACATGCTCTGGTCAAAGCTATCAGTTCAGCCGCCTGAGCTGAATTATGTCTGATGCGTGCTGTCTCCACGATTGTATGCAAGGTGGGAACAGCGTAAGCTGAAGTTGTTTCACCATTAGGGAGTTTAAAACAAGAACCATCCACCCATAGGATCCCATCCGGGTCCATTAGTGGTGTATCTTTCAAATCAATCCTACCTTTTGTCTCCTCCTCAGTACGGAGAAAACGATCATGTTGTTCCTGAATACCTTTCTCTTCTGGAAGAGGTAACAATGTGGCTGGATTTAAAGTGTTACATCGTTTGATGTGCACGTGACTAGCCAAGAGCGTCAGTTCATACCCAGACAAGCGAGCGCTTGTAAGATGCTGCGTTTTCGTCCTATTTAGCAAGGTATCCACTGCATGTGGTACCATGACAATAAGAGTGTTATCAAGCACCACTCCAGCAGATTGACGAATAGAAATTGCTGCTGCTGCTGTAGCTTTAAGACAACTAGGCAATGCCTTGGCTACTGGATCTAATGTAGCCGAAAAGTAGGCACATGGCCGCTGCTTGTCTCCAAATTGTTGTGTTAAGACTGACAATGCACAACCCTCTCTTTCATGGACATAGAGCGTGAAGGGCTTACTGTAATCCGGAGTACCGCACACAGGAGCAGAGCACAGAGCAGCACGTAAATCAGAAAAACTCTTCTGACATTCATCAGTCCAAGGAAGGGGTTGGGGTGTGTCTTTCAAAGTGAGTGCCAACAAAGGTTTAGCCAACAAAGAAAAAATTGGAATTCACTGTCTACAATAAGAGGTAATTCCCAGAAAGGCACGCACTTCTCTTTGTGTGGATAGCACAGACATTTGTGCAATTGCTTGAATACGTTCCGGGGTCAGTCGCCTTCCCTCCTTCGACAAGAGATGACCTAGATAGGTAACCTCTTGGCGGGCATATTGTAATTTAGAAGGTGAAACCTTATGGTGAAGGTCAGACAAGTGACGCAATAGTGCAATAGTCACGTTTTTGCAAATATCCTCTGAATCAGCAGCAATCAATAAATCATCCACATACTGAATAAGGGTAGCACCTGGCGGCAAAGGAAAGGCATCAAGCTGGCATTTCAGAGCTTGGCTATAGATGGAGGGACTTTCACAATAGCCTTGGGGTGCGCGCTTGAACCGGAAACTTCGGCCTCCTAAAGAGAAGCCAAAAATATCCCTACTCTTTTCAGCAATGGGGATGCTGAAGAAAGCATTTTTCAGATCGATAACAGAAAACCAAGCTGCCGAGGCAGGTATCATAGTTAACAGGGCAGTGATATCTGGAACAACAGGAAACTGTGGTACAACAATTTTATTAGCCTCCCGGAGATCAATAACAAAGCGATAAACAGGAGGCTGAGAAGGATCAGTGCGTTTAAGAACCGGAAGAACAGGACTATTGCATACATTTCCCCTCGTCTCCTCGACCACACCCTTCTGAACCAAATCATAAATAATAGCAAAAAGTGCTCTTTCACCATCATTGGGAATTTTGTATTGAGGGATGCGTGGCAATTTAGCCTTGGGCTTGAGGGTAACAACATAGGGTGGGATCTCAAGACAACCAACATCATTTGAACCCGTAGCCCAAAGTGTTTCAGGGAGAGAAAGCAATTCAGGTGGAAATTGATCTTTAGACAAATACATTGGGGAAGTCAGTTTCTGCCCCAAAACGAGATGTACACCAGAAGGAGAACAATATATCGTTGCATGCAGTCTTTTCAATAAATCCAAACCCAACAGATATTCGCCGCAACCAGCCGTTAAAAGAAGCGGAGCTTCCAAATCATAAGAACCACTTGAAATAGGCAGAGGACAAGAGACCGGGCTATGAACTGGGGCGCCAGAAAATCCTACGGATACTTTTGTTAAGCCAGACAAAGGTGCCCCAGGGAGCTTGGAGTGAATAATAGAACTTCTCATCGCACCAGTATCTAAAAGAAATGGCTCTGACACACCCATTGTAGTGACATTAACATAAGGCCCATTCTGATCTACTGGAATCGATACAACTCCCTCACTTTGTCTATGGCTGTCCTAGTTAGCGTGAAGACCGTCATTCTCACCTTCAACATAGTAATCATCATTGTAATACTGTGTAGACTGAGTATTTTGCTGATCAAAGTAGTTCATAGAATGAGGAGGTGGAGGGGAACGCTGTGTCTGGGGCGACATACCTCGACCTCTACCCCTGGGCGCTAACTGGGAACCACCACGACCTCGTGGAGTAGATAGTCCTCCATTACGCTGTAATAAAACCGGGCAGCTATTCTTAAAATGACCTTCCTCCCTACAATAGGTGCATTGGTTGGGACCTAACAAAGGCCGCGGAATATAGGACTCAGGCTTTTGAAACACCCTCTGAAACTGGGGAGGCTGTTGAAACTGGCGCTGAGCAGAGCGAGGAGGATAAGCTTGTTGCAGAAGAACCTTCGTTTTTAATACTTTAGTCTTTTTCTCTTTTATATTTTTTTTAAAACAATTTTTATTGGTTTTTACCCCATCTATTGCAGCATGAAATCAGCGTTACATACAGTAATCTTGTGCAAGAGAACAAGGCAACTTAGGACAGTACAGGAGAAAGTAGTTCCGCAGCATTGTCGTCCCTAACACCCCACCCCGCCCCCTCTCTACCCCCACCCCCCCCTGTCAGTGTGCCCGCATCGGACCCCCATCCCGGTGAGACGCATAGCGCCTCACGCAGCCAGGGAGCCGAACTCAGAATTATGGGACGAGCCCCATCAGTGTTCTCAAAAGGACCAAAGGCTGCACGCTGCCACCCACATGCATACCACCCCGCGGCTTTAGTCTTTTTCTCTTGCTTGTCTTTTTCCTCTTTGTCCCTGTTTTCGTAATATTGAGCAGTAGCCAATATCTGAGCCGAAGAAGAAACAGCCCATGAACTTTCAGAGTCTTTTAACTTATGTGACAACTCGGGGAGCAAATTGAATACGAATTTATCTACAAATAATCGCTGTCCACCCTCCGACCACTGTGATCAATAAACATCTCCTCAAAACGAGTGAAGAAATCGGAGACACTCTCATCTTTCTTCTGTTTACACGCAGCTAATTTATCCCAATTAACTCGTAAGGCGGGCATCATTGTTTTCAGTAAAGTAATAATCCTACCAGGGAGTTCTGTGATCAAAACATCAGGCTTAGCACCACCCACTTGTGCTCTATCCGAGGCAGTTATAGCATCCCATGTACCACCCAATTCTTGAACGTGATCCTCTTTACGAATCCCAGCCCATAACGCTTGTGGGACTACATTTCCCATCAACATGTCAATATCGGCTAAATTCATAATACAGGCATCAACAGTCTGAGACAATTCTGAATAGTAACCAGCAGGGTTTTTACGGGGATCCGGTAAAGATTGTTTGAGGACCAAAACATCAGATCTCTTCCAGGGCACATGTACCCATATACGCTGGAAGTGAGCGGGAATAGCTGGATTATTACCTGCTTGCGCAACCTCTTCCCTCCATATCGGAGGAACCCCTCTCATTGGGTAATGTTTCAATGTCTGCCGAACAGCAGGATCAGAATCAAGAAAAGTTTGTGAAGAAAATAACGACCTAAAAGTAACAAGTGTCCTTACGGCGTCCTCAACCTTAGAACCCACAATGAGTCCTTTATCGAAATTAGCCTGAACATCCAACAGACCCTGGGGAAGTAAACCCAAAACCATATCCTCCCATTCTTTAGCGAGAGTGTCACACATAAAATTAAATACATATCTCTGCGTGGGTGCCTCCCACTGATGAAAGGTGGTCATGATATCTTTCACACTATACTGGGGACCCTTCTGGATCCATTTGCGAGCGAGAGAGTCCAATACCACCCGTTTGTCGGAACCCGGAAGTTGACTACGAGACTGTCTTCGAGAAAAAGCCGGAGACATGTTCAGAGTCTCAAAGAAAGGGGACAAGAAGCCAGATATTAGTTTGCCCACAGTAGGAGAATTAGACATAAGGACAGGGGACAAGGTATTAGGCGATACAGGAGAGGAACTGGCAGTTCTAAGGGGAGCCGAAGGCAAATAAGATTGAGGTTCAGGAGATGGAGACAAAGGAATCGGTGGCACGAGAGGTGGGAGTGGCAATACCGGAAGAGGCAAATGTGGGAGAACCGGAACAGGTGGGGGAACAACAGGTGACTGAACAGGTTGTAACAACGGGGGTGCATTAGCACCTTGTACATAGGGTGGAGGCAATCTCAATAGGTGAGACATCAAAAGGTCTTCCTCCAGATCCTTACTTTTATCAGAAGGGGAATTAGGCAACACCGGATAGCATCTATCTATTTCCATACGATGCAGTCTCTCTGAAATTTCCATTGCATTATCAATCGCATTATCTTTAAACTGCTGGGCAGCCTGTATAATCATCATATTTTGTGCATTCTTATCTCGTTTTGCCTGCTTAATTTCTTTCTGTTTGGCTCCCTTACGCCAGAGGCGGAAAGAGTCAAACATTGCCGGCCGGGCTTGTCTTTTGAACAATATCGCTTCCAAATTGTCTAATATTTCAGGCTCAAAACTACCATTTTGTGGCCACTGTAGAACGCCATCGTTCTTCATGTATCGGATCCATGCCTTATTAAAGGCGATGGGGCTGACACCATGTTTTGAATAAAGCTCATAGGTGGGAGTTCCAACCGGAGGAATCGGACAAGAGTCCTCCAGCCGGGAATCCCTATTCCAACCAAAGCAACAGAACTTCCTAAACTTATTCATACCAGGCATCGTTATTTCACTGGACTGTTCGCAAACATCAAGGGGTTAAATCAAATAATATAGCACAAACGTACTCACCCCTCGGCTTCGGCTTTTGCAATAGCCGAATCATAGACCCAAATCAAAATAAAATAGTGGGAGCTACCCACCAATGCTTACCTAAGTGTCTTCTTACGCCAACAGAGGCCCGTCTAATGTCTTGCGATGCCAAACATCATCAAAGGGACCAAAGCAGGGCGGCAGTCAGGGCAGCAGTCATCAGCAGCCGTCAGAAAGGAGAAACCGCGCTGCAAAAGACCTTCGGACCACTTCGACATACAGGGGTCGCTTGACGTGGTTTGCGATTCCTCCAGAATTTTCCTGCGGGGCTCCTCACGATCCTCGGGCAAGAACTGCTACCTCTGAAGCCGCCTCACAGAGGGCACCAATTGAAGAACCAAGACCTTAGGGGCTTGGTGGCGCAGGGTACGCCTTAATCTCCTGAGTTCACCTGCTTTGTCGAACAGAGACACGGGACACTCGGTTAGGCGTAGAAGATAGGATTTATTAGCTGCAACTAAGTACAGTTGTCCCAGAAGTACACTCGGTATGTTCTTAGGAGACTGCCACTTTACTTCGTGGCGCACAATCTTTTATAACATACATATTCACAAAGAACACTCCCAATGCATACAGGGTCAACCGATGAGAAGAATGTGAAAACAAGATATTAAGTAACTCAAATAAGCCTCTCTCCCAACTGTGTTTGTCACCCTTCCCCACAAGTTAATCAGTGGTAGTGTTTATAAGACGACTTGCAGGTGGGAGGACACATTTGTATGGCCCAGAGGACAGTTGTGAAATGAGAGAATACGAGGAAAGAATAGCGAAGGTCAGAGGATAAGATAAAGTCAGGAAAGAATGGTACGAACCAACAGATAGTTGAAACAGGGATCAGTCAGACCAGACGAGGATTAGTGGAGTCGGCCGGACCCTGACACCAGCTAAACACAGAGGCAGGAGGTTATTTGACACATTGCAGTAGGATGAGGGAAAACAACACTTCGTTCACCGTGCCGCCTGAGTGAGGGAAACACAAAATGGCAGAAAGACACAAAATGGTGGCTAAATACGAACAAGATCGGAAACTGAATTACCTCAAGCCAGCCAGGAAACCTATCAAACCCAGGCATTTCTGAAAGCTAGACACCCAGAGCAATACAGGGTAGTGAGGCTTTTATGGATCTCACACAGATTTATTACCCAAAATGCCCTGCAAACCTCAAAATGTACATAAAGATCACACATCTTCCTCGCATTTCTGTGACATATTCGTCCTGGAATCCACAGAATTCCTATCACCCAGCATTCCCTAACTTGCCCCGATAACAATGTGGTCTCACTAGTGCGGCTGGACCTAGTACCCACGACAGGAAAAGATCTGTTCTTGTTGCTCACACTCAAAATTTGAGGTTTGCAGGGTATTGTGGGTAAAAAATAATAATTGTGGAACACATGCGATGCACACCTCCTTGAACTCCCTTAGGGGTCTAGTTTTCAGAAATGTCTAGGTTTGGTAGCTTTCCTTAGCTGGCTATTAATCCCAGGTAAAATAACTGTTGATACTCCAGTTGCCAAATCAAATCAATTTTGTGCCATGAAATGTTACTGTGTCCACATTGTATTTTGGGGGCTTTCTTTTTGCGGCCACTAGGCCTACCCACATATGTAAGGTACCATGTTTATCAGGAGACTTTGGGGGCTGCTGAGTGGTAGAACATTTGTGACTCCTCACAGATTCTAGAAGTTTCTCTCACAGAAATGTGAGGGAAATGTGCGTTTTTAGTGAATCTTTGTGGTTTGCAAGGGCTTCTGGGTAGAAAAACCTTGTGACAGCCAAACAAGTCCCCCCTCTCCGGATTCTCCTAGGTGGCTAGCTTTCAAGAATGTTGACAGGTTTGCTAGGTTTCAACCTATGTGCCGGCTGAGCTAGGGCCCAAAATCCACAGCTAGCCACATTGCAAAAAAAGGTTTACTTTTCAGTGGAAAAATGTGATGTGTCCATGTTGTGTTTTGGGCCCTTTCCCACCGTAGGCACTAGCTCTACCGACACAAGTGAAGTACCATTTATATAATGAGACTTGAGGAAATGCTAGGTGGTAGGAAGTTTGTGGCTCCCCACAGATTCCGGAAGTTTTCCTCACGGAAATGAGAGGAAAATGTGTGATTTTAGTCAAAGTTTGAAATTTGCCTAGGATTCTTGGTAGGGAAACCAAGTTGGATCCACACAAGTCACCCCACCCTGGATTCCTCTAGGTGTCTAGATGAAAAAGAGTCAGTTTTCAATGAAAAAATGTGATTGTCCATATTGTGTTTTGGGCTGTTTCCTAGAGACATGTGGGAATACAGAATATTAGAACAGTTATTACCAATTGTATTTGTGACAAGAAGTGTAAAATGAAAACGTTATCACAAATGTCAGTTTTTTCCTATGTATTTTAATTTTTAAAATGTATTTCAACAGTTCGTTTCTTTGGGAAAACTTTGAGGGATCCACACAAATGACGCCTCTATAGCTTTCCATGAGATTTCCACCACAAACTGGAAGTAGGTTGAAAGCACAAAAATCGGAAAAATGCCAAAACTGTTTTAAAAATATGTTTCATCAGTCAGCTCTGCTTGTTTCTGAAAATGCCAGGAAAGTGGTGACATTAGCACAGCAAGCCTTTTGTTGATGCCATTTTTAGGAAACAAAATAAGATACTTTTGTGCAGACCACTTTTTCCTATTTTTCCCAAAAACCCAAAATGTAGCTATGTTCAGGCTCTTCTTTCGGTCCTGTCCAGAGGAATCATTAAACCCTGGGTAATTTTGGAATCCCCATGATGTCAAAGAAATAGGACGCAAATTTAGTGTAGATACCTTATGTGGAAAAAAGTTATGGAGGCCTAACCCCAAACTCCCCCAAATACCCCAAAAAGTGCTTAGCATTCTAGGAAGAAAAAACTTAGCAGCCAAGGGGTCAATATCCACAAGCTCTGCTCAGGTGTCTCACCCATGAAAGCGAGCAGGACTTCAGGATGGTCTCACTGATTTGATTTTGAGGTCAGCAGTTCTACTAGACCTAAGATGGCCTAGGATGCAGTTCATGCACATTCTACATTGCATTGATGCGCTAAGTAAGGGAGAGTGCCACCAGGTGTGAGCTGGGGCACGAGTTAAAGATAGGGGCTAGCAGAGCATAGAAACAAATCCATCTGCTCTACAGGCACAGCTGGAATAGCAGAAAGCATACTTCTTTTTAAAGACTGAGGGCCAGATTAATCTAAAGTTTTGGGTCGCCATTGCTTTATGAAGGGGACGCAAAACCTAGAATGAGATTTACCGAGCCATGCAGAGCCACCTTGTGTTGCCCTATGTGGCCGAGTAAATCTGAAGTACACAAGGCTGCGCAAGTCACTGCCTTGCATTTCTCTGCCCCAGGGAGGTGTTCCATGGTTAGAGCATGGGTGTTCCCACACATCCATCTACGGTTTTTGGAGCAATCCGAGTCCTACCATGAGTGGTAGACCTGGGAATGCATCAAAATGCAATGCCTTCCCAGGGGGAAGTGTAAAGAGGAGAAATATGTTTATTTATCATGGCTTTTTCCTCTTTTAAGGTGTGTTGCATTGTGTAAAAGCCTCAGAGGATTTTTTTTGTGCAGGTAGGTGTACCTTTCTGCACAAAAACAATCCTGCCTGTAACGCAGGCCGCTTTGCACTATGCTGCAAGGGAGCCTGTGTTGGCGGTAGACAGCACATAGTGCGCCAGCACAATGAGAGGACAGGAATGCGCCATATAGTGTTAAAAATGGCGCATTCCTTCCCTCGCCCTGTCACTTAGCTCAGCGAGGTGCCCTGCTGTGCTGTGTTGCGTGACATTTTGGTAAATCTGGCTCTGTTTGTATAGAGTTTTTCCACTGTGTTCATGTCTTTGATCCAATTTCTAAAATATATAGATTTGTGTTTGTTTCTCATTTTAAAATCCCTTACACAAGCAAAACTAAATGAGTGTAGAGAGTGAAAATCCACATGTGTAAAAATACTTTCTATGCTAGTCCTTCATGTCTGTAACAATCCCTCCCTCCCACCACAGTCCCCTTCAACACACTGATAATAATCAGCACCGATTTGCAGGATTTCCATTTGACTTGAGATGTTTTCTCTTCACTGCAGGGCTGCATTGCGCTAGAGGTTCCTGTTGCACAAGAACGTGATCAGAGGTGTACACTGGGCACTTGTGCATCACATTGTCAAGTGATATACACTTGTTATCAGCAGAGAATGCTGTTCTATGAAAAATTTGGTGCATTCGACCATGCAGATCTCAGCAACAGGTGCTGAACAGGCTCGGCTAGATCACCAGCCAGCGTGAGCAGTGGAACACCGCATTTTTGAATGAATCTCTCTTTATAAACCCTTTTATTGTGACACGTTTTTCAGTTTTAATACACATTTGCTTCTATGGTATATGTATTTATTAGCAACCAATTAAAAAGCTGCCCTTTTTGTCCCACCATGATGAGATGAAAGGCATCGTATTCCTTTCAGTGTAGCAGCAAACTGGAGAGAAAACCCTCGGGCTTAACAGGCAACAAAAACCCTCACCGCAGCGTGGCGATGCAGCTGTACACACGCTTCTTACAACCTGATCCCCATCCTGTCCCCATCCTAAAACCATTCCTCGTTCACTTTGAATGGCTACAGATCATGTTTTCTAAAGGACCATAGTGTTGTGATAGAAAATGTACCACTTATTTGTCATTTAGGCCAGATGTGCGAAGCAGCGGCGGCACCTCCGCCAAGGTGGAGGAGCGTCGCCCACTGTATTTTGAGCAGTGGATAAAATAAAAATAAAATGATAATAGCACTATGTGATTATCATTTTATTTTTCCGGTTTATGGGGTTGGGCGGGCGGGTCTTGGCCGTATCACAGCCAGCAAGGGGAGTAGTGGTGGGCACTTAAGTGGGCATGACTGCTTGGCCCGGACCGTCTTTCCCCGGCCAAACAGTCACGCGCACTTTGCATGTTCCCTGGTGAGGAACATGCACAGGCTCCCACTGCCTGTCCGAGCTCTGAACCTTTGCACTCAGACCAATCACAACGCTCCATTGCAGTGTTGTGATTGGCAGGGGGAGCCTGTTTGTGCTTCCTGCTTCAAGCAGGAACAGAAGAGGACGATGGGAGGCAAGGCAGCAGTCAGTCATTTATTTATTTTCTATCCACTCCCACCTCACCTGTGCTACTTGGTGGCACCCACCACTGGTACGAAGCATTTTATGGGTTACAAACAGCCCATCAGGACATTTGCAACCGGTAAAATGAATTTTGCCATGTACAAAAGGCAAAATGTGACTCTGTAACTCGTTACCGAATCGCATTTTGCTTTTGCGATTCGGTATTAGGAAGGTGCATGTTTAGGGCGTCCATTTTTAATACCAAATAGCACTGGTATGTATGATTGTTTTGCGAGCAGAATGCTGTCGTAAAACATTCATAATTTAATGACTCCGTAGAGAAGATGGCAACCCATTCGGAAACGGGAAGGGGTCCCCAAGACACCCCTTCCTCTTTGCGAATGTGGGTGAATTTATGTTTTAATGGCAGTGGTCACATGGACCGCTGCCTACTCCTAAAAATTAAAAGAAAACTTTTCATTTTTATTTTTGTAATGCAACCCATTTTTCTTTGAGGAAAACAGACTGCATTACAAAAAGAAATGTTGCATTATTCACTTGTGATTGTGACCTGCCTCATGAATATTGATGAGGCAGTACCTTTTGCAACCCATTTGGAAATTGGTAAATGTGTCTCAGACACATTAGTACATTTGATTTTGTAAATCTTTAATTGGAGTCTCAAAAAATCGGAATTAAAAAACTCGCAAAATCAAATGGTCGTACATCTGTACCTTATTTATCAAAACATTTCCCGTAGCTCATTCAGAGGTCCATGTGACATACGTCTAGCATCATTCAGTACACCAGAACATGCGCGTGAAACACAAGAATTAAAACATGAATTCACCTTAAACAAATGGAAAGACAAGAGGTGTTTTGGCAAAACAGGAACAAGTTGGTTTTATTAAACACAGCGGCTGCTAGAGTCTCGACAGAATACACCTGAGGAAAGTCTCGGTGTACAAGGTTTTGGCTGACATTATATACATCTCGTGAGGTGCAATAAAATAATTTCTGCATTCCTGAAAAAGCATCTCAATCATAAATCAACAAGTTTGGGCATCTGATAAGGACACTGATGGCTCTCAAACTTCGTAAGAGCTAGTGTGGGCCACTGTATATGTGTCCAGATATCCGGCATGAGAAGCGTGTGATCACTACATTTGGTGTGCATGTCGTGTCCTGATTGGCTGAGTGTTCCTATCTACATGTGGTATCGAGCTTTGTGGTATTTTTGGGGAACGCAAGCCTTTGGCCAAACGTGTTTTACTGGGGTCAATTTCCTCAGACCTGTTTGTGGTGCAACTATCTATCTGTGTGATCGATCAGGGTTTTCCCTGGGCATGTGTTTTTTCCTTGGGTTAAGAAAGACCCCACCTGTGACCTGTTATATGATGGGCGTGGGTCGCAGGACCTGCCTGACCACATATCTCTGACTCGTGGTTGACGAGGAGGTCACCTTGGGTAAATGTGACAGCAATGATGCGCGTTCATTGGAACTCCTGAAAATAATATGGCAGTCACTGGTCTCATTTTTATCGACATTCTCAACATTGCATTGCATGTACAGTTGTCATAACGTATATGACATTGTTATGCATTCTTAGATCATGATGTACATTGGCATTGCTTTTACTGGTAAAAACATTGTAATTCGTAAATGGATTTTGGCATAGATTGATATTGTTACTCTCAGTAGCAGCATGGTTGTGCAGGCTTAGGTGATGGCACACGTTGACTTTTTTTTATTTGCAGAGTTTTATATAGCGCGAACTTGACCCGAATCCAACCAGGTATCAGAGCGCTTTACATAGCACCAGTTACGTTACATGAGGACACACATTAATTATTATTTTTTTGTTGTTTTTGTTAGGCACGGGGAGATTAAATGATTTGCCCAGAATCACAGGATGTTTAGCGTCGTTACCGAGACTTGAACCCAGTTCCCCCAGGTCCGAGGCCGAGCGCCCTAACCGTTAGGCCAACTCCTCTCCATTGCATTTATTAAACTTAATGTTATGAGATTGAGAGGAAACTGACCTTTTTCTACTGGCATGTCTTATTTGAGAGTTAAGATCAGTGTTTCCAAAACTTTTTAGAACCACAACCCACTTTTAGAACAACAAACGTTGAGGGCCACCTAGCTATAACAGAATATGAGGTGGGGGCAATATTATGTAATATTCGACTTCTGTTCAAAATACTGTGAATTACCAAAATAACATCCTTTATATAATGTTTTGTGTTCCTCACTAACAGCGATGGTTTGTAAATGTCACCTCCATGACCATGCCCTTCGATATGTCTTTATTGGATTCTGCCCAAGATACTGATCTGCAGATAGTGAAATGCACTGGAGCTGGAACACTTTTCAGAGTGGGTTGCTGGCTTGTGGCATCTATTCACTAAAATCAAAAAGGCCTCAGAAACATCTTGGTGCTGATACCAGTGATTGTAGCAAATCTGAAAAAATCCCTTCTGTGGTAGACTATGAGGTAAGGTCTCATATCCATTTTTGTATTAAAACAAGTCAAGTGGTGCATTTTAGACTCCATATATATATGTTTTGCAGTTTCATATGGCGTGACCAGACCCAATGGCATTGGAGCGCTTTACATGAGGACCATATTACATTACGTAAGCTAAGATCCTTTTTATTTTAAGCGTGGCCCAAGCCAACGTCGGAACTCGAACCTGGTTCCCCAGATCCACAGACAGCAGCTCTGGCCATTGGGCCAGCTTCATAATTCTCAATTTATGTGTGAAAATCATACACAAGTGGGATGATTGTATATGATCTTGTATAGTGAGCACATTCTCTGCTTGAAATGGCTTTGTGAAGTAGAAAACCAGCAGCAAAAAGAACTGAAATATTCACCCATTGTCTTGCTTGGGATTACTCATAAGGGTTTGTTTTAAAACTGGACTTAGGGACATAGTTCAGCACCTTTACACCAGTGGTGCTGGAACAATTTTCAGAGTAGGGGTGCTGACATCAGTATTACATCACTTAATTCAGAGGAATTGTGAAAAAATCCTTGCTTAACATGTATGTGTCACAAATGTATTCATCAGCAGAGTATATAGCTTGTGGTACATCCTGGAGCACACTCTTGCAAATATATTACAAAGCATCATGCTGTAGCACACAGAGAGCACATTTTGTATTGAAATGGCAATTAATTTTGCACAAAGTTTTACTGATAACAGTATATAGCACACAAATGTTAATGTGTGAAAATCAGGTTTCAGTGAATGTTTTCATTTGTGCTGCGGTGGCCGGCATGGATCGGAGGTGGGCGGGAGGGGGGAAGGACACAGGAGGGAAGACGCAGGGGGGGGGGAGAATGCAGGGGAAGCAGCTATAATTTTTTTCTAAAAAATAAAAACGTACCTTTTCACCACTTCCTCGCCGCGTCTTTGCTCCATAATCCTCCCTCGCTCGGCCATAGGAAGCACACCCAGGCTCCCAGTCAGCCAATCATAATACTGCCTTAGCATTGTGGTTTCGGCACTCAGCCGCTGACTTGAGGCCTGGGCATGTTCTCTACATAGGCCGTAATGCAGCCTGCATGGAGAACATGCAAAGTGTGCAAGACTGTTTTGGGCGACCCAAGAGGGCCTTTCAATCAGGCATTACACCCTTTAGGAGAGTGTTACCACTCCTCCCCTGCCACCATCCCCTCATGCCAAGCTGTGGGCAGAAGTAGGAGAAAATAAAATGATAATGTGAGTTATCGTTTTTTTCCCTCTGTGTTTCACTGCACAAAAGCAGTTGGCGACCCTTCTTTGCCTTAGCGGAGTTGCCCCCACAGCATTTGAGCATCACCAAGTAAAGTGGGTTTTTTTCAGACGTATTTATTGTATTTTAACAAGATAGTGATACTGGCAATCATATTTGTATTCTATTCTTTGTGATATGTATCAGATGGTACAAATAAAAACAGGATTTCGACTCTGGGATTCTATAGCAGTCACGGGAGAGCCAACATGGGGCAGCCTACCCACAGCTTCCATCTCTCAACCGCACATTAATTCCAGCCAACCACCCCAAATCTTGTTGATTTATTGCAAGTCAGCCAAATCATATTCATAATACCACCCTTCTAGCAATTCAGTAAGTGACAACAGATTAATGAAATCTCATGTTTGCACTATATGTATCCTAAAAATGGCATGCATATGATGAATGTAAAAAATAAAAGAAGTGTGGAATGTACTGAAATACGATGACTCAACATGTGTTTGCATCATTGAATTTTGAAGGCTTGTAAAAGTAGATACTCGTATAAGGATTAGCTTATATTATTTGTTTGGTAGATGGAAATTGGAAAGAGTACCCAGTGACGAATGAGATGTTCTGGAGACGTGTGGGACATTTTGGGATGGCCTTCTAGTTGAAATATGATGCTCATGTACACGTGTCCATTTTCTTTAATTAATTGAACTGTTTATTGAGGACAGATGAATATTTGGGCTTATTGGGATGTATTGAATTAAGGTGTGAAGGTTCAGTCCATTGGATCATTTTGTTGGCATTTATTGTATAGGCAATTAGGGAAGGAATTATTTTCTGGTTTTTAGATGTTTTTAATTGGAAATAGTTTTCTGCAACCTTGATGAAGTCTTGTTGATGGGATGAATGGCTGGGCTGACTATTGACACACTGTATATTATACAGAAGAACGAAGAATAAACTGAATATGGAATGAATTTATTTTCCTGAACTCATTAATGGACTGAATGTGGAACTTTTTTTTTTAAGAGTACAAATATTGTTGACTTAATCAAATTTATATTGAATGAAAAACAGCGGGACACATTAGATAATTATTTCTTGAGTGCTCCTCACATACTTATGTTTGAATTCTGTTGGACTTCGAGATTGATGGGTAGTAGGACCTCAAGCGTTGAGCGCCAGAGCTTAATCTAAAAGAAAATGTTTTACCTGTGCAGTGGGATTTTACCACTAGTTCCTGAAATGTGGTGTTGACTTATAAATAGATGCCTCTTTTTGAGATCCCGAAAAGGTCTGAACAAGTACCTCATGTGTGTACATAACATACTTTCAACCAGTGGCGTAGCTAGGGGGGGGAGGTGGGGGCAGTCCGCCCCAGGCGGCACTATTTTTGTGGCGGACAAAGGCTTTCAGATAAGGCTCGGCTTGCTGTCGTGGACGTTCGGGGACAGGCAGAGAAGGAATAGGACTCGGGCAATTTCCTCTTCTTTTTTGTGCTGGCAGCTGTTCCCCCCCTCTCTTCCTATTATTCCCTCTCTTTCTGTCTTGCTCCTCACTTACTGAAAACCGTAACTTGAAGAAACGGTTCACAACCTCTTTCCTCCTATCATTTAGTTGCTTCCCAGTGAAAAAAGAAAAACACTCTTGCAGGAAATGCCCTTTTTCTGCCATTTTTCTATTCCAAAGTGCAGCGGGATGGAGAGAAATAGAAGGTTTTAAATATGAAAAATAAATACATAACTAAATAAAGCAAAACAGAGTGGTTGCAAAGTGGCCAGATTGGTTTTATTCACATCCAAACACATCAGCCTCACTTTACAGACTTTATAGTGAAGCGCTACTTTTGTTTTCTCGTCTTTCTTTGAACAACATTGTTGTCCCCAGGTGAGGGAAGTGCACCATTCCTGGAGGTACTGCAATACCTGGTTGATGGGTGGATTGGAAAACAAAATGTGTACCATGGCTCTGTTTATGGATGTGGTCTTTTTAAACCATACTGCTTACGTTTATTAAGGATATAAGCAATGGACATTGAAACGGTTCCCTTCAGGGCCCTGTAGTCATGTCCTTAACTTTTCAGGTAAAACCACTCGCTGATTTCTGAATAGTGAGTGAGAGTTCGTTAAGGTAACCATGTTGTTTCTGCTTACATTTCACATTCCCTATAAATGTTTGCTTTTACTTTTTTTTATGCAGCATATTACTCTAATCAAGTGCATAATTTGAATTGAGCCACATCCAAGGGTTTATAGTGGGCACTGTAGGAAGGTGGATATCTGACTATGGTTACCCCCAACTTTTTGCCTAGTGTCTAGCTGGTTTTTCGACTTAGTTGGCCTGAGATCCTGCCATTCAGGGTCTCAGGCTGTCTGCTCTCTCTTTAAAATGGACTCCATGTACCCTAGGTACATAACCAATTGGTAAGGATCACCTTATTGGACCCTGTACAGTGTACCCTAGGTACCCAGGGCATAGGTGTACCCTAGGCCTCCCAGGGGCTGCAGCATGTATTATGCCACCCCTGGTCTGGCCTTCCAATCAGACACAACTGGCTGATCACTCAGCTGGGGCAAGGTCGTGTAATCACCCCTTGCTTAGGTGTAGTATTCCTATACCTACCTTATATATAGACACATGTGTACCTATCAGTCACTCCTATGGCAGGCCTTAACAATCCTGGAGGCAGAGTGCTTGGTAACATGTGAGATGGTGCTCTAGCATGAGCTGAGCCTGTCTGCAGCTTTCGGAACCATGTCCTTATAGCTGTTCTATGATATAGCCTACCATATACTCTTAAAGGGCCTTATAATCTTAAACGGTTATGGTAACTATGGTTGGGCTGTATCAAAACATGTCGTGTAAGGTGTCTAACACTTTGGAATAATACCCCCATACCATTTATGGTGATGAGGATATTATTCCCCCCTTCTAGAGGGAGAGACATGTTAAAATCCTACTTTGCTGTGTAACCTCTGACCAAAGCCTCAGCATCACAAAATGGATGCTGCTGCCACAGACACAAGTCTGACCTCCTGCTGCTGGGAGTGATCCCAGCCAGGGAGGCCTGGACAATAGGTTTCCTGCTTGGGGAGGTGCTAGCACCTCCCCAGACAGCCTTTAGTGTATTGGGGCAGGGTGGGCTGAAAGGAATGAGACATGCCTGGGGCACACAAGGTGTTCCTTGCATAGTCCAGTTCAAACCGGCGCTGGGGCACTCCAGCCCCAGCTCTGGCGCGAAACTGGACAAAGGGAAGTGGGTGTAACCACCCCCTCCCAGGTCCCACCCATAAGGCGTGACCTAGCAGGTATCCCAGCCCCCCAGATTAGTATAAGAGTGGGAGTTGGGCCTCAAGACTTTAGATTATCCTGAACCTGCAAAACTGAACAGAAACTCTGGACCTTCGACATTCGACGAAAGAAGAAGACTGAAGAATCTCCCTTGTAGCCAAGGAGTGGCTACCCTGTGCAAACAGGCACCATCAAGAGACTACCCTTTGCTTTGCGACCGTTCTACGAGGAACCGACTGCAGAGCCCGACCAGAGCCTTGACTTCCAGACTTCTCCGACCCTCATCCACATCTGCAGCAGAGCTGAGATCCGTGGAGGCGACGAGCGACGTGGGACCGGCTACCTGGGAAAAGTGGCTAGTAACTTACAGCGCAGCTTTTGAGGTACCCTCGAAGTTGTGCACCGGGGATTGAGAAGCCCCAACCCCAAGCACCATCTGCACCGAAGATCAGCCCCCCACACTCCACGAGTCCTGCGTGGGGCCCTTCAGCATTTTCCTGCTTGCCGCGTCTGTCCGGTTGCTTGCCCGCTGGCTAGTGGCCTCTGTGACGACGCACCCTGAAATCTTCTGCGCTGGTTTGGCTCCTCCAGACTGGCTCCCGCTTCTCTGCAAAGAAGAAGCACCCCCGACCTTCCTGGTCTGCACCAGAAGCAAGTCCTTCGTTCTTCGTGGGTTCCGCTTGCCAAGGCTTGGTGAGTCCTAGTCCAACTTCGACGCCGCCGACAGCAAGAGCCTTCGTGGGACAGCTCGCCTCCTGGTCCTGGTCGTCCTCGACGCTTCCTGGTCCTCCTGGCTGCAGCGACAAGCTTCACCTTCACCTGCAACTCTTCACGACATCGCCTGGTTCCTTCCTGGTTCCACGTGGTCACTGGCTAGTGACCTTGACTCTGTCCCTTCTGCTTGCAGGTTTCTTCTCTTCTCGATCCCAGCCTTGGGATCCACCGGACACTCTTCACTGACTGCATGTCAGCATCTTTCTTCAGGCATCCATAGGAGTCGACGACGAAAACGACGCATCTTCACCCCTATGCACCCGCAGCCTGTGGGCTAGGTAACTTGGGTACTCCGGTGCTCATCAGGATAGTGACTATCCTAGTGTCTAGTTTTCAAGTCTCAACTTCCTAGCTACTCCGGAAGTGTCCTAAATCTACCGTTTTCTAAACTGTACTATTGCTATTGACTTTTACGCATTACGCGTGAGTGTTTCCACTCTGCACACGAATCCCGTGGGCCTCCCACTTCCTAACTAACGCTAGTGTAGTGTAGCCCCAGCGATTCCCTAGGCCTAGGCCTATTCTATTTCCGTGACAGTGGTCCTTATACCACTTTCTTAGTATATGGTTTGCGTGGCCCCTAGGGCCTAACTGTATTACTTACCTGTGTGACTTACTGTATGCATTAATAAGACTGTGTTGTACTTACCTCTAATCTCATAAAGAGTGCTGAGGGTTTGCTTAGAATAAATACGCTTTATTTTATATATACATCTGTTGTGGTGTCCTTTCATTTGGTATTCAAGGGATTATATATGGTATCACAGCTGGCTTCACATGCCATTCAGAGTTTAGCCTAAGACTGCTCTTGTCCATGCTACCACTAGGATAGCTGGTCTATAAGGTTGACTTTACAACCAATCACCATAAGGGTATTTGGACTGATATAAGGTGTACACTATAACTAGTGACATCATACATCAGGCCAACTTCTCACAGGCACAATTAGCTTGTAGCTGAAGACAGTGCGAGTTTCTCTCAGTGGGGCAGTATGGTGTTCAGTGGGGGAGAGGATGTGGCACTATGGCCAGAGCTGTTGAATTTGGAACTGGGGAACTGGGTTCAGCCTTCATGACCAGTCCACCAGACCACTCTACTGAGGGAGCATATTCTCATGCTAGACCTTACAAGGCCCCACTAGACCTTAGAAGGCTTGATATCTTAGCACAAGCAGGTGTACCCTAGTGGTGTCAATTGTGAGTTAACCTTGAAGGTCTGTCCACCACAAAGGCCTGTCCACCACAATCCATACTGAAGTTCATCTTCAGTCTTGCGGGCAGGCCTACGAAGCAGCACACCCTAGAGCAACAGTGATCCAGTCACTGTGACTCTGTCACTGAGGTCACATGAACCTTGAGCATGTTAGGGTGGTGCAAACGGTGTGACCGCACTGGGTACCTATTTCGGGTGGGTGCGTAGTGTTTGCAAGTATATTATGGTTTAAAAAAAACTTGCTGCCTCCTTCCTGGCCTCCAGCAATTTTCTGAAACAATAAAAATGTCATGATAACTTTGGTGATTAATGTTCTTCCTAGAGAGAGATCCCAGTTTTGTCTAGTGGAAGGGTTGACTCCTGGAAAGGTAGCACAGAGGGTTAATGTGCCTGCTGCAAAGAACATGTACCATGCAGATCACAAAGTGCACTGCTTTAATGGGGGGACCATGATCAATGGTCATTTAATGTCAGCTGTAGATGGTGGATCCCTGAACAGTGTCATGTATGTGCATGTTTGAATTGTGCTGAGGGGATTACCAGGAAATTGTTCACGCAGCTCTCTGATGGATGTCACATGCGGTTTTTCTGAGTCCCCAGATAGATCATGCAGTCTGTGTGTTCTCTTTTGTACTGCCAGTCACTGGTGTATTCAACTGTGTAGCCTTGGACCGTGTCATGTATGTGCATGTAACTTGCATGATCGAGGTAACTATTAGCGGCGATACTACGTGTCTCTCCATCCTCTTTCAAGTGCTTGCCGTCCTTCTTCCCCAGCAACCCCCCCCCCATTCCCCAGGGGCGGCAATCTGAGGGATAGCCCCAGGCACCACAAGCTCTAGCTACGCCTCTGCTTTCAACACCATTTTATTTTGCACACTAAATAAATCACAATGTTAAAAAAGTCTTTAGTAAATTAAACACTTACACTTGTTATAGTTTACTTAAGCACCAATAGGTAGATCTGTCCCGAAAGAGTTATATTATTGTTGTCTGATACGAAAGACCTAGCTCTAGAGGGTTAGTCGGTCATCCCCCATTATTTTCGATTCACACAAAGTGTAGCAAATTAATTAATCAGGAGAGTGGTAAGCACGTAGTATGTGGCTGGTGGTAAATTCTAGAGTACGCCGTCGCAAATATATTACTAAAGCATTGTGCAGTAGCGTACTGTCATTTGCAGACAGCACATTTTCCATTGAAATTTTCACTAATTTTGCACTGACATAGTTTTACTGATAAACGTATATAGAACACAGATGATAATGTGTGGCAGTCTCCTTTCAGTGAATATTTGTGCATCGCCAAGACTTTGTTTCCATCACACTTCGGAATCACACACAATTTGCTTAATTTTTGCTTTCCTGCTTGCTGATATATTCTAAAATATGTATACAGTTCATTTACAGGTATTAAAACTTTGTTTTAGTTCAAAAAATGACTTCCTCCAGCTTTTCCTATAAAATTACTTGCACACCCGTCCACTGGAGTCAAGCTATCCTGGCTGAAGAGGGGTGAAACCCCGAAACCGGTCCTAGGATGCTTGATTCCGTTCCAGGGAAGACAGGGCTTGGCAGTTCGAGCTGGACTGGTCCCATGAGGCACAGGGTCAAGACTGATTTGCATATGGCTGGGTTCAAACTGGAATGGCATGGTGAGCAAACAAACGATGGATTTAGGCCCAGATCTCTGTACTGGGGTGAATGTATGATATTGTTCTGCATTCTGCCCATCAACAGTTGTTTTTGCATTTGTCACCCCGAGTGGTACGGGTATGCTCAGACATGAATCCCGTGCTCTCCATGCCACTGGAATCAAGCTATCCTGGCTGAAGAGGGGTGAAACCCCGAAACCGGTCCTAGGATGCTTGATTCCGGTCCAGGGAAGACATGACTTGGCAGTTAGGGCTGGACTGTTCCCATGAGGCACAGGGTCAAGACTGATTTTCATATGGCCATGTCTGAACTGGGTTGGCATGGTGAGCAAAATAACGATGGATTAAACACAGATCTGTGACTGGGGGTGAATGTTTTGCCAATGTGCAACATTCCGTCCATCATCTTGTGTGTTTTACACCAGCGAGACTGCCACATAGTTCGGTTTAAAAAGTCCCCTCATTTTGTAGTCCGAGAAAGAAAAGTAAAACACCATTATCAATCATAAAACAATAAGCAGTAATTTGTCAGAAGACATAACCTGACATTCGAGCTCTGTCTTTAAGCACAGGAAATGTAACAAAATGTAAAGGCTTTGTTATTTATTGCTCTTTCTCCACCCACCTAATATTGGCAGGCGACCAACCAGTGGGCAGCGACCCACAATTTGGGAAACACATTTTGGTCATGATCACCAGGTGCTTAGCAGTTTGCTGGCTCTGTGCCTAAAGAACAGGTTGGGAGACCAGATGTTTTGACTCAGCCTTTTAGCTTTCGTCCTGTGGGTGTCTAGCCTTCATATGTGTGCATCTGCAAAACTAGTTTCATGGTAGTGGCACCCATTGTAAAGTGCACATGTATAACTACTTAAGCTATGTTTTTCATTGTGTGGAACGTTGACTGTGTGACTGCACGGTGAAAGGCGTGGCTATGTGAGTACAGATTGAGTAGTCTGCTCATGTGAGTGCAGGTCGAATAAATGTTTTCCATCAAAGATATAACTGCAGTAGAAATATTTCTTCTACATACAAGCAAGCATCATGGATAGGGCTTACAATTTTACAGATACATTTGAGAAAGTACACGTTTCTGCGCCCGTATTTATTTTTCCAATTCCAAAGCCTACAGAAATTAGGTCTTCTTTAAATGACGCTCTATGCTGTCAATCAGGACCCCCACAAATCACGCCTGTGCTCGATGTACACTGTATGTACATCTTGTCTGCTGCACTCGTCTGTGTTGTCTGACTTCTTCCAAGGTGTTTTGCATCTCTGTATGTTTGTTTTGCTTCAGGACGCACTGGAGGGCCTAAAAGCGAAATATTAAACTTATAGGAAAACAAGACATGTAAAAAACACATGAATAACGTGCTTGTCTCTCTCCCCCAGCAGCAGTCACCATGGTGTCAATAACGTCATGGGTGAAAGAGGCCATCTTGTTGTTGAACATGCAGAAAAACCGTGGACCCAAAGCCTGCCTTCGCCTCCTCAGCAACTCATTGAAAGGGGCTCTACCGTCCATGCTTGTAATTGGAGAGACCTGGTTATGATGCACAACTGGATAAAACCCTGCAGATGTAAACACAAAGAACAGAGATACAGGGTCATATGCCTTTCTTGCTACATTATGCAAGGTTATGCGATTCCCCTGCTAAATTATGCTAATCTGGCGAGGATGGGATCCAGACAGATCTCCCTAAAGCCGCCTTTGCATCATTAACCCTCGGAAGGGTTATAGAGGTATCTGCTGCCATCTCAGCCTGGAGGAAAACGATGCTGACCATGAATTTCAGAAACTTCATATTTATATAATGACATCCTGTGTGCTGCCTAGAGATTAGAGCTCCGCTTTTCCTTCTGGACCTATGGATTCTTTACAAACTGCTTAATACACACCAGCCGAACTAGGCCATCATAATAACAAGCATTGGTAATGCCAATAGGTCTTGCGTTAAAGCAATGTTGTATGTGAAGCATTACAAATAAATACCATGGGAATTAATATGTCTTGTATGGAAGCAAAAACATTTAGAATAATATTCAGTCAGTTAAACGGATAGGTGAAACTTGCATTGTCAAGCCAGACCCAAACATCCATGTATATTAATGACTTCCCATCTCTCATTTGTGCTGCTGACCCAGAACCACAATTGTTATCAAAATATAGGGGGGAATTAGAGGTAAAAGACTAGGTTCCCCCTCCAAAAGTACATGAATCATAAACAACCTGAGTTATCAGGTAAAAGAACCCAGCTTCAGATACTTAGTGTGTCAGAAATTAATTTAGTTCTGAAAATCACCAGAAAAGGAAGAAATGTTCTTTTCTTGAGTCCCCTCACTCACCAGGGTTTCCCCACGGTGACATGCTTCATCATTGGGGTCCTCCCAGTCCTCTACGGACTGAGGCGTGCTGCGACTTGCGGATTACGTAGGAGCACTGTAGTACCAATTATGTGTAGTGCACGAAAAGTGTAGTGGAGTGGGGTATAGTGAGTATTAAAATAATTAACTAGTGGGCCAAATAATTTTATTCTTGCTCCTAGCTAATAAGATTAAAAACGGGGTAATATGCTAAAGGACCTAGCTATAATGATGAGATAGGTGTACCTAGCATATAGTCAACCAGTTTCGAGCTTCCCCCAGCTCTTCCTCAGGACTACACAGGGACCAGCCCTGTGCAAAAACCACTCCTAGTCGGCCTCATTAGGGTGCAAAGAATGTGAGACGCTGCAACTAATAAGCATGCGTTAGAACATACATACGTTTGATAAATGTAGGTAGTATATTTTAGGAAACAACAATGTGCCCCATGGTCTCGGAGGGGGTGTGGATATCTCGTACACTTGTACGTGGACAAACACACTCCTGTTCACCTATAGGGGAAATCCCTCGCGGAGTGTGTTTGTCCACGTACAAGTGTACGAGATATCCACACCCCCTCCGAGACCATGGGGCACATTGTTGTTTCCTAAAATATACTACCTACATTTATCAAACGTATGTATTTTCTAACGCATGCTTATTAGTTGCAGCGTCTCACATTCTTTGCACCCTAATGAGGCCGACTAGGAGTGGTTTTTGCACAGGGCTGGTCCCTGTGTAGTCCTGAGGAAGAGCTGGGGGAAGCTCGAAACTGGTTGACTATATGCTAGGTACACCTATCTCATTATAGCTAGGTCCTTTAGCATATTACCCCGTTTTTAATCTTATTAGCTAGGAGCAAGAATAACATTATTTTGCCCACTAGTTAATTATTTTAATACTCACTATACCCCACTCCACTACACTTTTCCTGCACTACACATAATTGGTACTACAGTGCTCCTACGTAATCCGCAAGTCGCAGCACGCCTCAGTCCGTAGAGGACTGGGAGGGCCCCAATGATGAAGCATGTCACCGTGGGGAAACCCTGGTGAGTGAGGGGACTCAAGAAAAGAAAATGTCTTCCTTTTCTGGTGATTTTCAGAACTAAATTAATTTCTGACACCCTAAGTATCTGAAGCTAGATTCTTTTACCTGATAACTCAGGTTGTTTATGATTCGGTTACAGAAACACAATTACCATAAACTATGTAGTTACCTAAGACACTTTTACAGCATTACCGTGACATGTGTGGGCCACTGAAAGTTCAATTTCACCCAGTTGGATAAATATACAAAACAAGTATTGGCAATGTCAATAGGTCTAGGTTAGCAATGCACCGTCAAGCCAGACCTAGAAATCCATATAGGTTAAATGACTGACTTCTATCATCTGTTCTGCTGTCAGAGAAAAATGCCATGAATTATGTAGTTATCTTTCACACTTTAATAGCATTACAATGGCATGTGTGTGCTCATCCAAGTTAACGCTGAGGCAGCCGGATAAATACACAAAAGGATCACGGCTGTGAGGAGGACAAGCACATTAGTGAGGAAGAACAACACTTCTGCCCAATCACAACATGTACTCCTAGCTCTCAATATGTGGGTGGAGCCAAGGCCCCTCACTTGGTGGTTCTCGCATAATCTGGTGACAGCTGCGCTGTCAAGCCAGACCATAATTGTAGGAGGCTGGTTTAGCATATGGTGCACACTTATTTAAGTAGAGCACCTTGCACGAATCCAGACAACCCTTATGGTGATTTTAGTAGTCTTAGACAACCTTAGAAAGCTCCTATAAGTAGTAGCTGTAGAGAGCAGCTATCAGGCCTAGTGCAGAAGGAGTGGGAAGCAACTTGTTTTTACCAGTACTAATCAAATAGTGTAGGTTAAACGAAAAAAGATCCACAGAGTGTAGTTATAAAATGAATGTTATTTATTGTACACACTCACTAACATATTGGTATATCTTCTGCCCAGAGATATAAACACAATACACACAATATTTCAATACGATAACAAGTAACACAAATACACAGTGGTAGCCAGGTGAAGACCAAATCATATACTAATAAAATGGAATTCGTACTGCAACCAAAGTTGAGACTCGACCCAGAAGACTCAGAAGAGCCAGGGACCCAAGGAACCACCCAAGGTAAGTACCCAGGAACCCCACGGAGGCCTTGTGTAGAGTGAAAACACTGCCGCTTACTCAATACAAGTAAACGGGGAAGTTGCGGTTGCAGTTTTCAAAAAGAAGGACCCTTCCCAGAGGATCCTGAAGAAACCTTGTGGAAGATGGAAAGTTGGAGAGTCACCCCACCCGTGAATACTCTAGGAATTAGGATACCTACACCAGCCCACAGTGCATGGAATCATACCTCAACACCGTTAATGATATGATTCCAACATGATTGATATCAAACATGCCCCGTTTGTTACAGCCAGTTTAGTGTTATCCATCGCGTGGCCACATTATGTATCATAATGGCTGACGCAGTTACAACGCCTGGAGAATGAACTTTGGGGTTTGTAGGGGGTGTCCTGCTCATGCAGCGGTCCTCTCACACTTATAACTGAGCACTCTGCCTTCAGGATTGAAAAGCCTGCCTTAGGGGTGACTTATAGGTTTTAAGTGTAGTCACCTAAGATATAAGAAAACATATATCTTTTATAAGTGGTGCTAGCCACAGCTTACACAGGCTGCGATGGCAGGCCTGTAGTCACAAAGTGAGTGCTCTCCTATGGGTGGCATAATACATGCTTCACCCCATGAGGGACCCCTAGTGTACCTATGCCCTGGGTACCTTTTTTAATGTTTATATATTTTATTATTTGCCGTCATACAAATAACAATTTACAAAAAGTACATGGCTTGCTGCTAATTCAGTACATGATCGCTCCCCAGCATCAGATAAGGGAACATTACAGTTACAATGCGTTTTCTGAATACATGGAATGATACTCAATCTTGTTCGGCATCAGGCAAAGGCAGGGCCCGCCCTCGCAGATAGCCCAACAGTGGCCCCCAAATATTTTCTGGACTTGATGTCGGTGGTAGTTCTTCCGCATAGAGTTCCAAGTTTTCTTTACAATATACTGAATCTTTTACTCATTGCTGAGCCCGAGGGGCCGCCCTGCTCTCCCAATACATCGCCACCCTCCTTTTTGCAAGCAGCAAAGCAATTTTTATATATCTTCCAGTTGTCCCTTTGAGGTTAGGCATTATACACAGTAAACATGCTCTTGGGCAGCATTGCAATGCAGCATTAGTCATGTCACATAGCCGCATTATCACCTCAACCCAAAACTCCTGTATTCGCCCACAGTACCATGCCAGATGCATGAAATCTGTGCCCTGAGCCCCACATCTTTTGCATTCATTAGAGTCCCTGAGCTCATATTTCTGTAATCGGGCAGGTGTATAATAGACTTGATGTAAATATTTAAAATGTATGATATGTAAATTACCGTTTGAGGTCAGGGCATCAGTGAGCTGGCAATTATATTCCCATTCCTTCTGTGTAATTTGGGGCAGGATTTTTTCATTCCAGCGGGTCAGACTGCTGTTGATGTCCGACAGACATTCCTCCCTGACCGCTCTATATAACCTAGGGACTAGTTTGTTCCTCGTTGGACTCACGAATAGTGTCTGAAGTGCTTGTAATGTCGGAGGCTCATCGGGGAAAGTATGATAATGTGCCTGTACAGCTGCCCTCAGTCGTCGTTATGTAAATATAAATATTGGTGTTTTGTTTTGTATATAGAGCAGCTCCTCTAGCGATAGAAAAGTGCCCCCTGGGAACAGGACTTGCACTTGTGTATTCCAACTAATTCTAGTAAGCGTACAGCCCCCGCCTCTTGTGTAACCAATAACGATGCATGCTGTAAGGGGAGCAGAGGGGCATATTGCAGAAGTTTTGCCACTGAGCGACCTATAGCCTGCCAGGCTGCTATGGTGCAATCTATGGTGTTGATCTCAGTTTTAGGTGTCCCATGTTTGGAGTGTGTAAGGATGCTGCGCAGAGGAATTGGATGTGCATCGCCGTCTTCAACTGCTACATGTGGGATGAACGCATGGGGGTTATACCAGTAGATGGCGTATTGTGCTTGAGCACAGAGATAATACAAGTACAGGTCTAGTACACCAAAACCTCCTTTTTTGTAGTCCAATATAAGCATGTCACAGCTCACCCGAGGTTGTTTGCCACCCCAGATCAGTTTCAGCAATTTTGACCGTAAATTCCAAAGAAATTGACTGGACAGCTTTACGGGGATGTTACTGAAAAGATATAAAAAGCATGGGAGTACTATCATCTTGATAAGGGCAATTCTATTCGCCAGCGAAAGGGGTAGTCCAGTCCACCTTGTTACTTGGTGTACCTAGGGTAACTAGACATAATATCGAAAAAATAATATCGAATGGACATAATATTGAAGTCAAAATATAGAATGGACAAAAAATCGAATGGACATAATATAGTCGTTAAAAATATCGAATTGAAGGTAAGTAATATCGATTGTCAAAATATCAAAGTATATTATATAGGCATTAAAATATATCGAATGTTTAATAATATCGAATTTTTTAAAGTATTTTGTATGTTAGTATATGTGTTAAAAGTGTATATTATTTTTGTAATGTATGTTTATTTTTTTTAACTAATGAATTTTATGTTATTTAATTTTTGTGTAATTTAATTCCGTAGTGGGTTGTGGGTTTATAGGGGAATAGGGTGGGAAGTAATTTAATTATAGTAAATTAAGTATTAATTTTTAGGAATTATTACTTATTTTTAATTTAATTTTGCGTTTTAGTTCTGTAGCGGGTTGTAGGTTTATAGGGGAATAGGGTGGGAAGTAATTTTATTGTAATTAAGTAAATATTTTTATTTATTTACTGGTATTGATTAATTGATAATTATGTAAATTTTATTAATTTATTTTCCGTAGCGGGTTGTAGGTTTATAGGGGAATAGGGTGGGAAGTAATTTAATTGTAACTAATTACATATTACAATAATATTTGTGTATTGATAATTAATTTACTGGTAATTATTAAATGGTACTTTTTTATTATTAATTAATTTTTGTTATTGAAAATTAATTAGTTGTTAATTAATTATGAACAGGTTATACATTTTTAGTAACTAATATTTATTTGTATTTATAATTGATTAATTATTCAATAATATGTAATTTGTAATTGATTTTAATTAATTTTTTATTGGTATTGATATTTAATTGATTTTTATTAATATATTAAATCATTACTTTCCCTACTGCTACACTCTCTGGAGTGGGAATAGTAATTTTTACCCCTACACTATCCAACGCTTTCACTACTGTTGCACTCACTGGAGTGGGAATAGTAATTTTTACCCCTACGCTATCCAACGCTTTCCCTACTGTTGCACTCACTGGAGTGGGAATAGTAATATTTACCCCTGCGCTATCCAACGCTTTCCCTACTGTTACACTCTGTGGAGTGGGAATAGTAATTTTTACCCCTACGCTATCCAACGCTTTCCCTACTGTTGCACTCTCTGGAGTGGGAATAGTAAATTTTACCCTCCCGTTATCCAACACTTTCCCTACTGTTGCACTCTCTGCAGTTGGAATAGTAATTTTTGCCCTCCCGCTATCCAACGCTTTCCCTACTGTTGCACTCACTGGAGTGGGAATAGTAATATTTACCCCTGCGCTATCCAACGCTTTCCCTACTGTTACACTCTGTGGAGTGGGAATAGTAATTTTTACCCCTACGCTATCCAACGCTTTCCCTAGTGTTGCTCTCTCTGGAGTGGGAATAGTAAATTTTACCCCTACGCTATCCAACGCTTTCCCTACTGTTGCACTCTCTGGAGTGGGAATAGTAAATGTTACCCTCCCGCTATCCAACGCTTTCCCTACTGTTGCACTCTCTGGAGTGGGAATAGTATATTTTACCCCTACGCTATCCAACGCTTTCCCTACTGTTGCACTCTCTGGAGTGGGAATAGTAATTTTAACCCCTACGCTATCCAACGCTTTCCCTACTGTTGCACTCTCTGGAATGGGAATAGTAATTTTTACCCTCCCGCTATCCAACGCTTTCCCTACTGTTGTACTCTCTGGAGTGGGAATAGTAATTTTTATCCTACGGTAAAAATATTGAATATTTTTTATTAATATTATGTTAATATATATATATATATATATATATATATATGTATTAAAAAATAAAAATGTATGATTTTTTAACTTACCTTAAAATAATTAAATAATTAATGTAAGTATTTTTAAGTATGTTTTAGTTAATTATATTTATTATTTCATTAATTTTGAATTACTTTTAAGACATTTAAAAAAATTAGATATTTTGACTAACTATATTTTTTACAACAATATTTTTGATTCGATATTTATGTACTTACCTGTTTGTAGATAGGAATTCGATATTTTTGTATTCGATATTTTGTCCTCGATATTATGTCAGGTTGATATTTTTCTCATCGATATTCTGTCAGTGATCCGTTCCTAGCTTGCAATATGCCCTACCATAGTTTTCTCTCACAACTATGTTTGGGTTGCGGAGGATCCAGATGCCTAGATACTTGACAGGGTCAGCAGCCCACTCGAGGGGAAACTTCAGGGCGTACAGGGCTGTGCTCTCGGTCAGAGGCACTGTAACTGATTTGGCCCAGTTAATATTAAGGCCTGAGAAGTGCCCCGAAACAAATATATTCCCGCAAAATAGGCTCTGGGTACTTCTGGGGTTCCCTGATATACAATACCATATCATCAGCGTATAGCGAAGTGTTAACCGGTTGTAACACAAAGCGCAGGGTTGACTCCCTGTGTCGCAGCCTGATGATGCAGGCCAAGGGCTCCAGCAATATGGGAGAAATAAGTGGTGATAGCGGACACCCTTCTCGGGTGCCTCTGCAGATCCTTAAAGGTTCCGTTGCAAGGCCCTCAATCCTTACCCACGCTGTTGGGTCAGTATATAGTACTTTCACCCACCTACAGAAAAATACTGGGAACCCCATTTTTTCTAACATTTGAAACATATAGCTCCACTCAATGGAATCAAAGGCCTTGGCTGCATCTAACAGGATTGCCACTGCCTGTAATTCAGGGTTTAAGATGTGGAACATAGGGAAAATCGTGCGGAGATTATGCGCTGTGGATCTCTCCGGTATAAAACCGGACTGATCTGACAAAACCATGTTCGGGAGCAGAGGTTGAAGTCTAGTGGCGAGTATTTTTGCCAGTATCTTGGTGTCTATATTGATGAGTGATAATGGGCGATATGATTCACACCTTGATGGGGGTTTATCTTTCTTTAAAAGGGCGATAATCAGAGCCTCTCTGATTATGGGCGGTAGTCTGCCTGTCTCATAGGCCTCCTCATACATAGCCAGCAAATAGGGTACCAATTCATCTGCAAATTCCTTATAAAAATCGCTAGACAGTCTGTCAGGACCTGGCACCTTCCTATTACTACTGAATCGCTTCTCTAATTTCTTCTGCCTCTATCAGACGGGATAAATATTCCCATTGCGCACTGGACAACCAAGCTAGAGGAATATCCGTAAAATATTTATTCAGTTCTTTGGATTTTGCACTGCCCTTTGAGGTGTGAAATTCAGCATAGAATTTCTTGAATTGAGCTGTGATTTTTTGTGGCGTGAAGTGGTCCTTACCCAAGTCATCAGTGATCTGGGTGATGGTTCTGCCTCATCCTAACCCTAACTGCCAAGTTATGACCTGTCCTTCCGCCCTTGTCGTATGCCCGTGCAACATGTCTCTTTGACAGTTATTTCCCCTTATCCGTCACCTGTTCTTTATATTCTAACACAGAGTTCTTTAATTTTCGCCAGTGTAGCAGAGCCAGGTCGGCCTCATATTTGTTTTCGAGCTGATGTAGCGCAGCCTCCACCCTCGATAGCCGCCCTCTGATATCCTTTAGTATGGCTGCATTGGTACTAATGCAAGTCCCTCTGATTGTGGCCTTAAAGGCCGCCCAGAGTGTGGCTGCCTGGCTGAAAGACCCCTTATTTAAGGTAAAGTAATAGCTTCCTTGATCATGGCCTTGTATATCGGGTGAACCAGCGCCTCAGCTCTAAATCTCCATGTGAACTGGTGAGGGATCGTAGTCGGAATGAGTATTGTGAGCCTGACCGGGTTGTGGTCTGACAGAGTTCTGGGTAACCTAGCTATATCTGACACTCATGTGTTGACTCCTACGCTGAGTAGCCAGTAGTCTAATCTCGACCAGCTCCCTTGGGCAGTGGACATGCAGGTACATTCGGGTACATCCACCTTCTGCATTCTCCACGTGTCTACGAGCCCTAATTCTTCCATTCCCACTCTGATGGCGTGGGCAGCCCTGGGAGAGTGCCTCCTCTGATGACCTGATTTGTCCTTTGATGGGTCTAAATGTGTATTGAGGTCCCCACCCCAAATTATGTATGATTCTGGCCACCCGCGAAGTACCCTCAACAGTTCCTCAAAAAATGGTGGTTCTTCAGTGTTAAGCCCATATGTGTTCACTAAGGTGACGTGCGCTCCATTAAGTTTACCATGGACAATGGCAAACCTGCCATTACAATCTATGTTTGAGTCTATAACTGTGAAAGGGGTTCCTTTTTTGATTAGTATACCCACTCCCCTTGCATCGGAAGAGTACGAGGAGAACAATCGGTATCCAGCCCAGTGCGTGCCCATTCTAGCCTCTTAATGTTTGGTCAGGCGCGTTTCCTGAAGGAGAGCTACCTTGATGTTATGTCTGTCGAGCTGGCCTAAAACCTGCCTGATTTTCTCTGGACAATTCAGACCACTCACATTCCACGTCACACATGCTATTGGAACACTATCTGTCTTTGTGACCCCAGCTATTTACCATATCAAGAGCGTAGCAGGTAACCAGATGCAATCGTATACACAATAAGAGATATCACAATGACAGCGAGCCACACAGAACAATCCCACAACCTCACATCCCCCCACCTCCCCACAACAGCATCCCAATCATGCTGAGGACAATTTACCACAAACCCCCCCCCCCCCCCCCAACCAACCCTAGGAAACCTACTGGTGATTAGAAGGAAGAAAACGAGGATCAACCACTGGAGGGTCGTCAGGAGCCTGAACAGCCTCCTCGGCGGAGGTGGCCAGGCAATGCAAATCCTACTCGCCCCCCACGGCAACCCATACATAAGTCTGCATCGTGCTCACGTGTGCAGCATAGACCCACAGGTGCAGCCCACCCTCTTCTTCAGTCCAAGTTCACTGTTTCTTGCGAGAGTTGAGCATGTGTTTTTTTCAGAGTGGCTTTCAGGAACTCTTGCACTGATGACCTTCGTAGTCAATCCGCAGCCTTGCTGGATATAACATGACGTATGTAATGTTTTCCTTCTGCAATTGTTTCTTCACCTCATGAAATTCTATCCTTGTCGCTTGCACCGCGGCCGTACAGTCAGGGTAAAAGGCAACCTGGAATCCCTGGTAATTTAGATCAGCTTTCTCACGGGCCTGGCAGAGGATCACATCACGATCTTGATTATTTAAAAGTTTTGCAATTACCAGCCTAGGGGGGGGTACCAGGTGGAGGTCTCGCTGCTAAAGATCTGTGGGCACGTTCAATCACAAACATCGCTGAGAAGCTGTCTCGGCCGTACAGGTCAGCAAGCATCTGCTTCACGTATATCTCCATCCTTGAGGTGTTGGTGGTCTCTGGAATATCAATAATTTGGACGTTACTGCGACGGGAGCGCACCTCAAGGTCTTCGTTTTTTGCTTGAATAATGTTGAGAAGCGTCTCCATTTTGGTGCATTTACTTGTGGCGTGTACATCGTCCTCCAGATTGGATAGCCTTTGCTCCGCTTCCATGATTCTGGATGCTTGTTTATCCATTATGGATGCCATGGAATCCATTTGTTGGTTTAGGGTGTCCATCTTAATGTCTATGGACAGAAGGATCTGTTGCATAACCTGGAGCGTCACCGCTATTTGTGTAGGATCCATCGCCGTAGGGGTCTGTTCCTAATCGCCCTGTTCGCCCTGCATCGTTTTTTGCAATTTTCTGGCTTCAAAGGTGAGCCCGCGGCTGTCCCTTGTCAGGGTTACCCATTTTTTTGTGGTCTGTCCCAGGAAAGTGCATGTCCACATGTCAGAAAAAAAACAGCAAGGGCCTTAGTCCATGAGCAGCAGGCTCCAGGCCGCTCAGTAGCCCAATCAATAGCCTTAAGGTCAAGGTTTAGTTCCCACCCAGCTGATTGCCGTGAAGCCCCGTCTGTGCCACGAACACTCCCTCAGCTTGTCCATATGTATTTATTCTTTAGCCCTTTAGTCTTGTCTTCTTCTTTATTTATTTGTTTGTGTTTTCGCCCTGCTACAGGACGCAGGCCTCACGTTCTTGTTGCTGCTTTACCTCAGCTCTTTTCTTTTGACCAGGCCTGCCGCGTTCACAGGTGGAGCCGCCAGCGCACCGCAGCGGCACGCGATGGACCACGGCATCCGCGAGCCTTCTTGCACCGCGCTGCTCCAGGCTCTGAGTTCAGGTCTTCAGTACGGCGTCAGCGCCACAGCTGTGCACCGCATACATCTCACGCGGGCCACCCCAGCTTTGATGATGGTTCGTTGGTACCCCCGATCTCTGTCTCAGCCAGCACCGGTTGCCACCGCCGCGGACCTGTCCTCACTTTTTCTTTAATCGTGACCAGGCCCCGACCAGCAGGCAAAGGCCACGCCGCCCCGGCTTCTCCGGTTCGGCCCTTCCCCCACAGCCTCACCCACAGCACCAAGTCGACTCACTGGCCTCGGCCCCCCGATGCAGAGCCCAGTATATGATAGCGCCTCAGTAACACAGCCCAGAGGTCAATGCAACCGAATCCCAGCATGCCGCTCCACCGGATCCGTACTCAGTAGGCCGCACAAGAGGTCAGCCCCATCCCAGACCAGCCCAGCCGCTCTCACTTTGCCTTTGCAGCTTCTTCACGCCTCAGCGCTGCTTTTTTTAAGCAGGGTTATAACTCTGTGCGCCCTCTGCGTTCTTGCTGCAAATTTCAGGTCCAGTAGGGGATGGATGCAAGGATATTAGACGGATAGTTTTCGCCTGCTCTGCGGAGCTGCTCTAATGCGGGCATCTTGCATTAGGCCCTCGAACACCCCCCATGGCCTGGCTACCTTAATACCATATACTAGGGACTTACAAGGGTACACCTGTAGCCAATCTGGGGGTACCTAAGTAATCACCATGGTCCATTTTAAGGAGGAAGCACAGAGACTGGGTCCTGATTAGCAGGATACCAGTTAGACTAGTCAGAAAACAGAATGACACCAGCAAAGAGTGGGGGTAACCATGAGAGCAGATCCTACTTTCCTACAATAATGATTTAATCTGTATGGAGCGCATGCACTTTTTTGTGGAAGCCCCCAACTTCTGCTCAATCAAAACATGTACTGCTGGTTCCTAACATGTGGACGAGGCCAATGCCCCTCTAGTGATGCTCACATAATTGCCTGGCAACAGCTGTTCTGTCAAGCCAGATCATGAAAAGAAAAAGCATGACTTCAACAGCAAACAACGTGGACTGCCACATGAGGTTGTAGTCTTAGAAGGACCCATGAAACATGTTGCCAGGCAGGACAACTACTTTGATAGAACTATGAAGTTGGAGAGCCTCAAATAATTGTTGACTTGTAGTGTTCTGTCCAGAATTCAATCCAGGGAATAGCAAAAAGAGGTTTATTATAATCCAGCACAGTACAAATGACAAAACATAGATAGAATGTAGAATTTACTACACGATGGCAACAGAGAACAGAAAGGCACTTTGAATAGAAATAACTCAGAAGTGGATGAATTAAAGAAACAGTATACATATAAATAAAAATCTAACATGACTGGCTACTATAACAACCCCCCTCTTTCTATCTAACACAGACCAGCACAGTTTAACTAACCCACAACTTGCTTTCTCAACTATGCGGGATCCCAAAAAATTCCAATGTCTCAAAATCACAATTTGTTCAGCTTTTCTTTTTAAGAGACTATGATTTGGCCATCTGTTTGCATGTTCAGTCAATATCTCAGAAAACATTGAACTCATCACAAAAAGCTGTGCTCTAATGGGCAGGTACTGTCAGATGCTGGGGACTTTCACTACTTACATTTAACAGGGAGGAGTACCAGCACTTTCATTATAACTCTTGCATTGTGGCAATACCTTTAATGGAGGAGAACCAGAAATGTGTTGCAGTCAACAGGTACTCTGGGATAGTAAATACCTGCACTTCTATAGTTACATTTCAAGCACTAGCTGAGATTCACTGAAAAGTGATAAAAGGTACTTCATGAACAGATTTGTTTTCTTGTTTGTTCAAGCCAAAATTACACCACAGCCACTTTTCTCAAAGAATAGTAAAATAATATAAAAACATCAAAAATGAAGTTCTTTTGCCTTAATTGAAGCCAAAATCATACTTAGTTGATTGATAACATTATCAATAGCGTCTGGTGAAGACTGACATTTTTCGTCATTAAATTGCCTTTGTGCTTTGCATACTGTTGGAATCCCTTTTGGAATTAATGTCTGTTAAAATAACAAAATAGTTAGACAATACTGCTACAGAATGTGCCACTTCATGCAAGGTCATCTATTTCCCTGGCACATCATTTAGTCAATGCTGCAACTTAATCTGGTTGCCACTGATGCATAATATTCAATGCCTCTACTTTTAGGTTGCAGGCACAGAGGAGCACAGTTTTAGTAACATTTTTATAAAGTAAGCATTTTGTGACACCATGAAAGTAGAATCACAAGTGTGCTGTCAGTTTTCAACAATTAAGTATCTGTCAGCTAAAAACTAGAAGTGGAATAAAACAGGACTCTTGGGAGCATAAGTAAAAAACTTAACGCCGCCGTTGCATACATTTTTTGACGTAACGGCAGCTTTTATTTTTAATTGCTGTATTTACAAGTTGCAGCTAGCTGCAGTTAGTGGCTCTTTTCCAGCGTAAACGTGAATTTTCGAGATCGTCACTTCTGTTAGCAGGATTTAACGAACATGAGATGCAAAGTGGGTGTTCCCGTGAAAAAACTGCAGCTAACCCTACTTCGCGATTTTTACAATGAATTTTCCGTCCGGCTATAATCCCCCAAAACTGCTGTAAGTCCAGTTAGCTGCAGGATTTTAAGACCAGAAAAAAAAGCTGGTCGAAACAATGGTGCAAACATACCTGTATTTAAGAGAGACTAACCCAGACCCTCATTGGCATTCTCAATGACGCCATGGAGGTACTACTCTTGAAGCTTGGAGCTCCAAGATGACCACGAACAACAGCACAGAGGCAGCGCCGCAGAAGAGAGTGGGTCTACTGCCAACGCATCACTCTAATAGACCTCCGGCCAGAGGATGTGATAGCCCACTACAGGCTAAAAAGGACCTGCATCCTACGCCTACTCACTCAGATAGTGCCAAGATTGCAGGCATCATCCCAGCGCTGCACAAACATCCCTCTGCATGCAAAGCTACTTACAGTGCTGCACATGTTGGCCTCTGGTACAATTCCAACCAACCACTGCCAGAGTGGGTGGAGTCTCACAGTCATCCTTCTCCAGGTTCCTCCAGAATGTCTTGGGTGCCATCATCAGACTGACACAGCAGCATCTACGCTTCCACAACACTGACTAAGAACAACTTGACAACAAGCTTTTATGCTATTGCTGGGTTTCCCATGTGTTGGGGGCAATTGACTGCACCCATGTGCAACTTGTGCCTCCTGCAGACACTGAGCATATATACAGGAACGAGAAGCACACACAATGAACGTGCAGGCAACCTGGGCCTGTTCATCAATGTTGGTGCAAAGTTTCCAGGGAGTGTGCATGACTACTACATCTTTCGCCAATTGATCTTCAACCAGCGGTTTGAGAAGGGCACCTATGGAAATGGACTGCTTGTTCGTAAGTACAAATTGAACACACCCCATACCTCAAGTCCCCAATCCTGTAGCTCAATTATGTGAGAATGCACATGTAGCAAATGTAATACGACATACCTTGTAACAGGTACACCTGCTATACACAAACACCCAATGCCAAATAATCAAGACATATGTAAGTAGGCCCAACAAGGGAGTAGCCCAGGAAATCTCTCAAAAACCACTATGTCACTCTTGGAATATAGATTTTGCACAACTCCTCAGATACATTTTGAAATTAATCAATGCGGCACGTGCCACAAGACATCTGCTTCTGCTGGGCTACATCCATCCTGTCACAAACATTTGTGCCATATGTACAAGATGACAGATCACCCTGCTCTCCCCTGTGATGGTGCACAATTAGCTGACATGCAAAAACACAGTCAGGTTTGCACCATGCTGCAAGGGTGCCTGCCTCATGGGGATGGAAGGATTACTACATGAAGGGATCCCCAACTGCACACAAACAATCACCAAACTTGATTAAACATAAGTCTGGGTCACGTCAGAATGGAGCATGCATAGAAAGAGCCTACAAACAATAGAAATCTAAATCTCACAACATGTTGTGCATCCATTTGACTCCCCTGGTGAGGTGTAGCAATCTGCTGCACAAATGAAGCCAAATAAATGTGTGTCAATTGGGAACACACATACACACACACACACACACCAATATCTATGGGTATTACCGCAACATGTATACAAGCGCAGTCAAAGTTAACTCATGGCCAAGGACATCAATACACATGTCCGTTGTCTTCACATGCCCAGGTAAGTCAAGTGCACTAGGTAGCAGTGCCACTGTGACTCAAACACTGACCCACCTTGGGGGCATGGTGGTTGTAAAGAACCCACAATGAGTAAAATGTTTAGCAGCCAAGTATTTACACTCTCAGCTACCCTCAGCACAATAACTCCCAATGATGCATCTTGCTGATGTTCAAACATAGTATTCTGCCAAAAGTCACGATGGCCGCTTCACCAGGCCCATGCGCTTAAAAATCTGTGCATAAATGATGTTCTGTTGGTGTAACGGCCCTGTAAATAACCTCAAATCTTTTTTGAGTGACAGAGAAATCCTGGCAGTCACAACATGAAGGTAATACACAGGACCTGGCCAATGGCATCATGATGATGTGTAGGCAGTTAAGTATAGGCAAGTTGATTTCAGTGATGCAGGTTAATTGTCTGAACCATCATACAACAAAGCAGAAAGTATAAAGTTACACAATGTACACACCAAAAAAAGCCACTCTGCAAACACAACAGGCCCAAATAATAATGGACACCGCTCCCCCTTTTTTATGTCCCAGGTGATCAAGGATATGCACACTCACCCAGGCCCAGAGAGACTACAATGTTGCACAAACGCACAAAGGCCATTGTTGGGACGCACAAAGGCCATTGTTGAAAGGACCTTTGGCGTCCTTAAATCAAGGTTCCGGTGCATAAACATTTCGGGGGAGAGACTCCTGTACAGGCCTGAACTGGTGTGTAAAATTATAATGGCTTGTTGCATTTTGCAACAAACCATTGCCAGAAGACCATGAGGAGCAGGACAATCCAGAGGATGGCCAGGACGAAGAAGCTGATGCAAGACACACCACAGCTTCTGCTGCTGGAACAGTAAGGAGGGATGCCATCATCCGCAATTTTGTTACCTAATCACCATCAACAAATGCCCCGTCACAAGCATTTCTTAAAACCAAAGTCCACAGATTGTTATTTTGAAAATTAAAATATCACTGCAACAAAGTTTTGTAAGCCTGGTTTCTGACTCGGAATGGAACAATGTATTGGGCATCTGAGCCAATTACTGTGTATGGTCCCTCAGTGAGAATCAATAACTATGTGTTGTGTCATCACAGGAGCACCTACAGGTCTGTATATATACAAGAGCGTAGTACAACATACATTGTGTGTCTGATGCATCATTGTAGCTGTGGCCACATAGATAAAAACCATCACAATATGTGAGATCCAACATATCTGTGAATTCCATGACATAGGAAAAAAGGTAACTGACAACAGTATGAAATATACATTACTAATCTGCACTGTATCCACTTGTGGGTGTGGAGGATGAAGATACAGATGATAGTACAGATACAATAACTGATGTATCAACACAGTTCAGTTAATGCTACAAACACCAAGCATACACAGTCAAACAACAACAGAAAGTGGGAATACCTCCAAAGATGACACATGTGCTATTGGAATGACCAATAAGCAAGGCATGCATCACTAACACTGTGCATGAATCACACTACAACACAGCAATGATCTGACAATGCTATAGTCACATAAGCACAAACAGTGACACATATGTCAGCCATGGGCCAACTGGCAAGACAGCAGCACACAACAACATGTATGTAGGACCATGTACCTGCCAATGCAATGTCAATAAAGTATTGATGTCACATGTACAACAACATGAGTGTGTCATGGCAATGAACCGGTAGAATGGGCTACATCCTCATCCAATAACTCTTGCTCTGTGTTCACACCCCCAAGATAGAGAACAGACATACACATGAGTGATGTGCAACAGGGAATACAATAAGTACAGCACAAACATGCTAACAACATGCAACCTATAACAACAGGAATGGACATTGTTATGGGTCAAACGGACATGAAAATAATTATTTTAGCCCCTAGAAGGTGCACTACTTTGAACTGGATTATCACTACAAGCTTACTCATGCCAACTGCATGATGTGTGTAATTTTGCTCTTCAGCACAACTACAACAATCAAAATAGCCACACATCTGCAGGCATATTTGAACACATAGACAAACATGCTTCTAAGATGTAATGTTAATGTCACACAATGCTATATCTCTCAGGCAATGTACACATACTCCTCATGAAACGGTGTTGGGCAAGCCGGCCAGTCATCATGTATGGTTCACGTCGCAGTCCAGTATGGACAACAAGCCACTCCATTCTAGTCAGGAGTATGCCTGACAGAAATATCTGTCATAATAGCATCCATGGAAATCCTACGTACACCCAAGAGCTAAACAACATGTGGGGATGATAGGCTGCACCACATGGTTGCCTCGTGAATGGCAACATTGACAAGCAGATCACATGTTCCATATTGTCCATGGAATCTGTTTGGTACAAGCAGTCTGTTTACGGCTGATGTGCAGATACAACCACCGGGCCTCCTCTGCTTCACACACAACCATCTCCCGAACTTGAAAACTACATTAGGCCTCAAATAACAACATCCTCTCGGAGTCACTGACTCAGCCAGCCCAATCCTCGGTTAGTTGAGATCATTCAAGCCTGGGTGCAGCATGATACTCTAAGTATACATTTGAAACTGCAGATACAGGAGATGCAAGTGGACCCTCTTAGTTGCCTACTCACAGGTCCCCTGCATCACAAGTCTTGTAGAGTAGATTGACCTCACCCTCGACATTGATGGACAGCACAACAAGCTCAGGCATAATGACGTAGAGAGGCACTTCAAAGATCTAGGATATGTCCCCTGTCAGTCCAGTGTCCTCTGGGTGCGTGTCATGCAATGCATACAACCCTTTGTACATGATCAGTAGCACCTTTAATGATTAACACAAGTTGCACCATGCGTACTTCTTATGTCAGCAATGTGTAAACCTATAACATGTCAGTCCTTGTCTCCAGCTAATGTTCATTGCTGACGCACCGATGGCAAGTGCCAGGGTCCACCGTCTCATGCACAACGCAGGCATTGACATCAACGTCAGTCTGCTGTAACTCTGCAGTATCTGTGTCCAGCCACCTGGGTCTCATACAAAAGCACAGCGTAGTCTCCAGGCCATGCGGACTGTTTGCTCTTACAGGCATCGGTAGCTTTGCTGTTGCAAGGATTGTGACGTGAAAAGTGCTGCTTTGCTGTTCCAAAGTAACAATGTCATGTACACCTGTCTATCTGGTTCTACAACATGTTTGTACATGGCTCAGTGGGGCTTGTTGACATATGCATAATTTGGAGATGGCTGCTCCATTCTGCTATCTGTCACACACATTTATGTATGCATTATCTGAGGTGTCCCTATAAGCTCTTGTAGCCCTTAGGGGATAAAAAATGTGGGATGGCACACTAACATCAATAAATTGTATTGCTATCTGTCCAGCCGTAACATCATTGTCTATACCAGCTACTATTTGCTCATTGCTGTCATGCTAGACTGATCTTAAAATGTTGCTTGCACAAGGATATCCTTACACCATGCAACGTCTGCTTTTGCATATTTTATAATGGTGACAATGGATCTGGTAATTAGACACCGGTCATAGATCATGTCATGCATAGCACAGCATGAAATGCATAAATATATCTTGAAAATATGGCCAGGAGTGCCTTTGCACAAACCGCCGTCAATGTGCACCTTTGTGCGTCCAGCTGATCAAATACTCAAATGTGAATGTGTAGTCATAGCTGCGCATTGTATGCTGCATCACTAATCTCATATACAAGTACTGACTGCCTGTTGGTCAAGTACATTTGTGTGTAGCAAGCCCATCTAACTGGCACAGACATCACAGCAATGTGTGATGTATGAGTCTCACATGTAGTGACACATACTAATAATGCTAACCCTAATGAGTGACACTGTGGCATGCTTTTTCTTACACACATGACCAGTCAGACAGACATCAATGTGAGTAACTAGTGCCTCTTGACAGCTCAGGATCACTCATATCAGGACAGTCCAGATAGACTACACTCCAGTACACCACACAGATCACATCACATATCCATATTGTGTTGTTAGACCTGCTAAATCAGGAACAATGGTACATATACTGATCAAGTAGCAATTTGGGGATAACATTTTAACGCAAATCCATGTTAGCAATAATATTTTTCATAACCGCCATGGAACATAGAAGTATATAGAGGAAATATTCCTACTTACTCCATAGCGGGTAAAATTTCATTGCAAAGTCTGAAAACAGGCTGCAAACAACCAGGAAGTGATGTCAGTCTGCATCCTGTTCCATGGATGAGTACTGTACACTTTCACTTTCAACCACACTGTTAGCGTCCGTTGAGAGTTGTGGAGGTGTTGCAAGGTGTCTGCTGGTGTTGGTGTGTTGGAGAGTGTTTCTGTGCGTAGTGTACTGTCCTAGTCGAGTCCTGTGTCTTTGTCCATCCGTGTTTTTTGCTACTTTGTGAATGTTTTGTTGGGTGTTCGTCTTAGGGGTATCTTTGTATTTTACACATTTATTAGGGGTAATTTGTTGGTTATTTTTCTTTTTTCTGGGATCACTTGTGTTTTGGGAGATATTGGGTCAGGGTAGGATGGGCAAGCTGTCCGAGGCGGCCTTGGGACCCTTCCTATAGTTAGTAAAGTTTTACTTGCCATGGATGGTTGAGGCTGGGGGGACGTTTCCTCTAAGGATACAATGTCAAAATCCGGTGGGAGCATATCCGAGAAAAGATGAGTAGAATGTTTAGTGTGGACAGGACTGTCCAGGATTGGAAGCACCTTTGGAAGGATTGCGTTGGGCGTGAGGAAGACATCATGGATCACCTGGGAATCATCATTGGCAGGCAAGGTGGTAAGTACATGACCAACTTTGTTTAAGATCCAAGGATGAATCCGCTGACCACAAATTTGGTTCCGGACCACATCTATCCCCCGCTCATGGAATGTGCTATCTGGCTAAATGAAATGCTTGTCATGATGTACTGTCCATCGTTACTTGCATTTATATTGGAGCACTTCACATGATTAACTGGCTGTCAAACTCTGTGAGATTTACATTGTGGGATATCAACATGTCAAGGGTAGTGATACACATGTGGGGAGGCAAATGGACCCGTTTGACCAAACAATGTCACGTATATTGACGTTGTAAAGGTAAAAAGTTACTCATGAAGCTGTAGATCAAGTTATAGTCTGTTTTGTCCCGCTGATCCTGGCAGGAATGTCCAGTAGGCCACAAAACTGCAATTGTCATGTGTTGGTTGTCAGACAGGCAAAGCACATCGCAATATGTATTTAAAGTGGACACACACACACACGACTGTTACAGTGATTGAAATTGTATCAAGAAGACCTAAATGACGTATGTGAGACATGTGAATTGTGATATTAAATACATATATCTTTCTTTCCATCCTTTTGTCACACCTGGAAGACCCTTGATCACACAAGTAAATGTGGATAACTTCATGGACCCACACGCCACTGGTGAGAGCATTGCCCCTACCTTTGATTTGTATGTGTTGACATATACAAGTCATGCCACTGGCCCTGTATGTTGTTGTACACAGTCTGGATGTGCATCATATGGACCTCACCTCTAGTGTGATGATGCAGCATCAAGTTAAGAGTGATGCACATCATCATCCTGTGCTGATGAAGAACAGCATTGGCCTTCTTGACTTGATATTGCAACTCCTCATATGATTCACTACATCCCAGCCACGTACAAACAAATAGTCCATGATTCTGATGACTATTTTTGCTAAGTCATTGAGCCTATCATGCAGCATCACAACATCTATGAACCCTGACATGATTGTGCAAGGGAGCCAGATGTGATGCTGGCCATTTTGTTCAAGGGGGCCAGATGTGGTGCTGGCCATTGCAAGTGTACACTGTGGTAAATAAGTGTCTACCCCGATCATGAGTATAATTTGCTATGTGTTATAGCATATTGACATGAACATTGGACAAACATGAAACCACAGCCTTATTTCCAAACGTTGGCCAAGTACAACCATTTCCATATGATGCTTGCCCCCATGGTATCAACTGTGTCACCACAATTCAATTATTGTGTGCATGCTGTCATGCCACATGGAATGGAATATGTAAGTTTAAAACAATGACCAAACTGTTTTGTGATGTATTGTACGTATTCTCATCCAAATCTCCAAATGATTATGGCTCGTTGTCTTGGTATAATGAGTACAGGTCAGCTTGGGGACATATTTCATGGCCACTGCTACATCAAGTTAAATATGTTTACTGAGCATGGAATGATTTGTCACATAAATATTGTATAGTTATGGATACAGTATTTCTGACCCCATTCAAGCAAAATGTGTATATCACTCCAGCCAATGCAGGTACATTTCAGAGTGTACATACTTAAGAGGATACATTTGAGTAATGTTGTTGATAGGTATGACCAGACCTGGAATCCATTGACACCCAGCACTGATGTGCCTGTCAGCAATAGACAGTTATTTTGAGTTACAGTTGTCATTGACAGTTTGTTGTCCAAGGATCAGGTCTCATAACCACAATTACAGCTTGTGTACATGTTACAAATGGCTTAGTGGCATTAGCAAACTTTAACAACTTGTGCAAATGAACCTTGTCAAATGTAACACAGATTGAGGTAACCTAAATATGATGCAGAGATTACTTACCATTTTGATAATGATTCTTGTGATTCATTTTCATGTTGATGTAATTCACGAGGCCCCTGTAGCCAATGCAAAGTTGGGTGGCACAACATTGTCTTGGCAAGACTGTCTCAGCCTCAGTGCCAATTCAGTGATAATCAAGTCAACAGAGAACAACGTCAACTCATGCATTTGACCCTTTCACACAACATTTAGGGTATAAGGGGTGATAATTTTTACCCTGTTAAGCCCATTCATCATCACACAGAACCATTTCCACAAGAGCACCTTGAATATTGTGGCGTGCGTAATAGTTTGGACCATGAACAACAGTTTTGCAAACATGTTCTGTCTGTCGCAATGTATATGTTGCGAAGTATTCAGCATAGTGGGACACATGAAAAACGCTATAGTTCAATGATAGATCAAGTGCCTGACGGTAATCCCTCCATCACATTGACTATCTTCTGCTCAAGTCAGACACCATAGCACTATTATGCAAAAGTGCATTCCTTTGCACTAGCATGAAGGGGTTCACACTGCCACTAGTTGAAAAGCAGTGCAGCCAAATATGATGTGGAAATGCAGCAGCTTTGCTGTCCCATTGTGTCATAGCACAGCATGGTGCAAATACCGCCACACAAAACGTCATAGAACATATGCCCTCTTTACATCCATTAATGTATGGGCATGTTAACACAGATTTGTAAGTAAATGTATACATCATCTATTATGGATGTGTAGCTGTGTTGACACCTCCAAATTGTTCATAATACAATGAAATTGCATTTCTTCAAATGTCCATCATGACTACCACTGTTGTGATTAGCCGTCTGCCATGATTGCAGACAGTGCAACCTACTGTCTTTGTGTAGTTGTAATGGTCATTTTCTACAATGGGCCTGTTAAACTTCTTCCTTACGGCACTTCCCCTGTTGGACTCAATCAGTGTTTCTGGCCGCAGCCTAATTACAAACAGCTATTCTACAACTGTTGTCACTGCACTCTGCCCTTGTTAAGTCCCATCCCATGAGTCAACATGTTGTTATCAGCATCAGATTTGGATTACTGTTATTATTTATTTAGAAATTGTCAGGTCATGTGTGACATACACTACTTTTTATGATGTTGTTTAGAGAACATATTGTGAGATTTTTGTTTGTGCCAAATATGCAGAATGCCATAATTTTATGGGAGTCAGCAAACGTGACACGTTTTCTTTATTTTCAGACAACATGTCACCGGAGTAATAGAGGCAGTTCCTTGTGCGTAAGGAACAGTATTTACACATTCGGCATGTGGCAAAGGGCTTCAATGACATGGCACGAAGAATAACAGTGAACTCTTCCTGGGGCTACTAATTTATAGACCTCCAGGGATGAGATCCTCCTTTATCAGATCATTACAGACCTATTTGGAATCATGCTTAGACACTGACTCCTTTACGGTGCTGGGTGATTATAACTTTCACTTCGAAGCTAATAATAACTCTGACACAACATGCCTTTACCAACAATCAACTTATTGAAGTAAAGAGTGTACGACCACTCGGCAGTTCACTTCACCCTTAAGATTTCTGCAACCAACAGCTGTCGCAGGAACAGACCCCCGTGGTCAAATCACGTCCCTGAAAATCAATCCAACAAAATGAATTGATCACAGCACTGAAAGACTCCAAGTTGGCATCAACTAATTTTGACAACTGGCTTAATCATGCAGTAAACAAGCTGGCACCGGAAGTGACTAAGCACCTTAGGAGAAGGCAAGTCTCGTCTCCCTGGTACTCGACCGAGCTTAAACAATTTAAGATCAAATGTAGACATAAGGAACGCATTTGGAGATCTGATTACAGAATGGGACATAGTAAAGACTACAACTAAGCCTTAGAGGAATATAAGATTGCCATAAAACAAGCTAAAACAGCATAATTTACTTCTAAAATTCAGGAGGCCACAAATTCCTCGAAGGAATTATTTAAAACTGTAACTGCGTTGACAAGGTGTCCGCGAGATACAGTATTTGTACCAGACCAACATTTTGGGGACAAATTGGCTGTTTTCTTTCAAAACAAAGTCCAGACCGTTTATAACGAACTCCTGAACATAGCAGTATCGCACGGGATGAACCACCTGGAGGGACAGGAAGATAAGGCACCCCAATGTAGTCTAACCTGGTTCTCCGCGCTGGGAGAAGAATAAGTGGCAGACATATTGTTGCAAACCAAGTCTGGGTCTCCTCTTGTTCCTTGCCCCCATACATTTTACGTCTGGCACCGAAGGAGATCAGCGCATCCCTAACCCCTTTATTAAATCAAATTAAAAGCTCAGGGATCTTTCCCTCGAGTTGGGAAAAGGCCTGTATTCGACCTATTTTAAAAAAAACACGCTTGAACCCCTGGAGACCAAAAACTACAGCCCGATCTCCTGCCTACCCTTACCCTCCAAAATTTTGAAGAAAGCTATGAATGTTGAATTGACCGTATATCTGGAGCAAAACAACATCCTTGATTCCACTCAGCATGGCTTTAGATCTCGGCACTCTACTGAGTCAGCCCTGATCATGGCGACAGAAGAGATCCGCAAGGTGATGGACGGAGGGGGGAGAGCCGTCCTTATATTGCTTGACCTAACCGCAGCTTTCGACACTGTAAACCATTTGGTGTTAGTGCGAGGACTGAAGGCTGTCGGTATCAGGGATAAAGCATTACTAACATCATTCCTGGCATCCATGGAACAATTAATTCACTGGGATGGACTTCAGTCAGAAATGTTCACTCTCCCAGGTGGAGTTCCCCAGGGTTCGGCCTTGTCGCCGACTATGTTTAATATATACATTGCCCCTTTAGCCAGATTAATAAAAAGTCACGATCTTATGCTTGTGTCATACGTGGATGACACCAAGTTAGTGGTGTCAGTAACCCAAAGCGTGGACACAACAGCTGAATGGTTTCATAACTGCCTTACAGCGGTGATGTCCTGGATGAACACCAACTTCTTAAAACTTAATACGGATAAAACCGAGGTTGTAGAGTTCGGTCAGAAACCCTCGGTCTGGAGCCAAATATGGTGGCCATCTGAAGCCAGTACATGTCCTGCTCAATTGTCCAAGGCTAGGAATTTAGGCTTCTTGATCGATAAAGATCTAACGCTTGCCCCACAGGTAAACCAAGTGTCCTCAGCCTGCTTTTTCACGCTGAAAGTGCTGCGCAAGATCCTTCCTTTTATCCCTTTCTCCTTGAGGAAAACGGTGGTTGGAGCTCTAGTTCTATCGAGAATAGACTATTGTAATGCTCTTTACCTGGGAGCTGGTGCAAGCCAGTTTTCCAAACTTCAGTCACTACAGAATGCGGCAGTGCGAGTATTGCTTAATCTACCTAAACACCATCCTACGCCCACTAGCATAAAGTAGCTTCACTGGCTTCCAGTACGACGACGGGTGGATTTCAAGGCTCTCTGCTTAGTGCACAAAGCCCTATATGGAGGAGGGGCAGAGGATACACAATCAATATTTCCTCGTTATGTGCCACTATGCTGCCTAAGATCCACGGATACTGGACTGGTAAACCGCCCTAAGATAAATAGAGCAAGGTGGGGAGGAAAAGGCTTCTCATTACAAGCAGCTAAACTGGAATTTCCTCCCTGTACAGCTACGACTTCAGCCCAGCAGGATGCTCTTCAGGAAAGACATACAAACATGGCTCTTCACCAAACTTTAAATTGGTCTGCTGGTTTCCGGTTTGCACACACTGCAGTGCCAAGATGCCTCTGCAATAGCTTGCTTTATGAATATTCAGTCAGTAAGTCAGTCTGGTAAGTGGGAGTCGATTACTGTCAGCACCAAGAAAGGTGGCAAGAAACATGCAACACTGCTTGCCTCATCAACACACCAGAGGCCCACACAGCAAATTCCTGGCCTACACATCCACAACCATTGGCAGTTCCAGGCCCATCCACCCAGGATCAACGTGCTGCACCCACCTCAAGTCAACCACCCCGTTGCCCCATCAGAGAGTGTTCAACCAGGCACATCATCAATGAGACCAGCAGGACACCAACAGATGTCAGTCCTGACAAAGAGGGAGCGGAGGTTGCTTTACAACCTGAATGTTCATGTGGCCCGTCTAGAACATGACAATGATGAATTCAAGGGACACCGCATGGACATTAAGGGGGTCCTAGGGCTCCCGTATTGATGCCTGAATTAAGTTTGCTGTCCCCCCTGTACAGTCACCCAATTCCCTTCACCCAGTTTCCATTCTTTTGTTGACAATCTTTTGTTATTTAGTGAGAAGTGTACTTTTAGTTTAGGACTAGTATAGTGTTAGGTGTAGTTCGTTTTTAGGATTTTCAGTTTTTTTACTTCCTGTTTTCGTTTAAGTTTCCTTTTCTTTATGGTGGGGGTTGATGTGTTTTTGGAATTGTTCTAATAATAAAATATAAAATTAAAAAATATATATTTGTTTAGGATGTATGTTTCGTTAGTTCATGTATAGGTTAAGCTGTCTTTGTCCCATCCCTGGATGTGCCTTAAGGGGGGAGGTGGGTTGATGTACAATATATGTTGTTATGTGTATAGTCTTAGGTAAGCTAGTTAGTTTAGGCTAGGCTTATATTAGTTCAAGTTAGATTAGTGTAGTTTAGGATGTCATTAGTATTAGTTTAGCTTATTAAGTGTGCATTTAAAAAAAAAAAAAATCCTAGTGGTTGATGGTTTGTGCTGTCAATGATTGTTGATGTGTTGACATGTACTGTTGAATTTGTAGTTGATTACAACAGATGCATGTGACTGGGGGTGAATGTTTGCATTGTGCAGCAGTCCGTCTACCAATTGTCTATTTTGCATTTGTCGCTCTAAGTGGGAAGGGTATGCCCAGACGTGGGTCCCGTGCTCACTGCACCACTGGATTCAAGCTAGCCTGGCTGATGAGGGGTGATGCCCTGAAACTGGTCCCAGGATATTTGTTTGCGGTCCAGGGAGGACCTGGCTTGCCAGTTCGAGCTGGACTGTTCTCATAAGGAACAGGGTCAAGACTGATTTGCATATGGCTGGGTCCAAACTGCGGTGTTGTGGTGAGCAAAAGAATGATGGATTAAACCCAAATCCTTGTGACTGGGGGTGAATGTTGGCATCGTCCAGCATTCTGTCTGTCAAATGTTTCTTTTGCGTTACGATACTTAGGGACCCCACAACAGGTTCACTTTCCATGTGGGAGTGCAGGGGATAGGTGCTTTCTATTATTTACTAGTCATCCAAAAGCCTCTGTACATGTTTCAACACAGCCTTGTATATTGTGGACAACACTACAAAATATCTTGCAAGGGCTGTTGTGATGGGCATTGCAGCACAACAGCGCTAGGATATGATCCAGAGGGAGAAATTTGAGAAATTATTTGGTGAAGGCAACACGTCAGTCCCCTCCACCAGCCAACCTGAGAGGAATGTTAGGCTTACCGGCTATAATAGGGCATTTTCGGTGCAATGGGTGCGCAGCATGCCCACAGACTGAAGACTCTGAATATGTAGAAATTAACAATAGACAACATGCTCAGTTGTGTTTTTCCAACTGCAACACAAAAAATGTAGTGTATTCAGTTACATGCCCGTGCAAAAAAACGTATATTGGCCAGACAACACAAGCTATTAAGATGCGGATTTTACAACATAAATCACGCATACGTTGTAAGACCATAGGGGCTCCTATGGTCCAACATTATTTGGAAATGAGTCATGATGAGAGTAATTTAAAATGGTCTGTCCTTTTGGTGGTGAAAGCGCCCAATAAAATAACCATGCAAAATCAGTTGAACCGCCTAGAGGCGCGTATGATAGAAAGATATCAGATTTCTACATTGGGACTAAATGATCGTGATGAGATTTGGGCATTAATTTGAGGCTGTGTATATCAGAGGATCCTCTCGTATGTATATAGGACATTTAAGGAGGGAATAAGAGTGAATCTGATGAACTGAGGATATTTTGTACTGTATGAATTCTTTAGATGCTTTTTGTGGTATATGCTTTAGTTATCTAGCATCATGTTTGTCACGAAGTGTACTGTTTTGTATAATTGTAATTTTGATACTATGTATATAATATAAATGTTTTAATATGTCTGTGTTCCTTCGCCCTCCACGTGTTCGGAGTAAACTTATTGCTTTGGTCTGCCCAGATACCTTTCCAGAGATGTAGGTTCATTGATTTTTTCAGTTTTTTAAGAGAACGCTATGTGTGGCGGCTGAGTGAGGTCCTCACCTGCAATAATTTGAGCTGTGGTACGCTTGATTATTATATTTTTGTATGCTTTAATCGTTTGGATAATTTTTTTTACTTGTGTTGGTTTGAATGATCGGCGATAGATAGATACACAATCCCATTTTTATGTCCATGAATTAGAAACGTGGCCGCGTACGTCCTGTGTAGGAGGTTACTTATGAGGTTCGAACTAGACAGTGGCGGTAATGGGTGCGGCTTTAGAAGGAGAGGTGATAGACTCCCCAAAGACCGACCGTAAAGTAAGTGAGGCCTGATCGAGTGCGGGATGATACGTGTTTTCAGTCCCATTCGGGAGCTCATGTGTATCGCGCTGGGGGGCTCATTAGTATTTTATGTGTCTCCCTCACGTAGGTGATGGTGATTATTTCTTCGGATATATGCAACATAAAACGGCGCTTAAGTAATTGAATTTCTGAGGAAGGATCTCCAGCGTTCGGGCTAGGAGGTAAGCGCAGAGGAAATTACCATGCTGGATTGGTCCTTGTTAAGAAGAGAGTTTTCTGATAAGAGAATTGTCTGTTCCTTCATGAGTGATTCATTTTGATTTTGTAGGCGCTGTGCGGCCTAGTTGCTGAGGAAGTGTTGAACTGCTGCATACCTTGTATTTTGTGGTTTAGCCAATGATTAAAGAAATGTAAGTTCCATTGTGTTTAGTTTCACTGTCACATGGTATTACTGTTTATGGTCTAAGGGTCTTTATTGTCGTTTTTTTATCATTATTATTTTTATTACTTACATATATTTTTCTGCTCTTTATACTTTTTTGCACCTCTAAATCACTTGCTCGGTGTATAGGAGAGGGTAGACGCCTTTGTTGGAGGACCCCCTCTGTATATAATAATTATTGGTTCTGAGTAGTTTACCTCTTTTTGGAGTAAGGAATAGGACGGGCACTGGTGTTTTGCGCACCCTTGATGAAGGTCTGTTTGGGCAGTATCCATCCGCCAATCAGCTTGCTCTTCACATGATTGAGGAATGAAGTAATTTTTGGTATTTTGTTGTTGTATTTTTGTACAGTAATGTATTGACCCTATCCTGAGGAGGCCTAAGGAGTATTAAGGCTGAAACGTGGTCACGTAGACACTGTTATGGAGGAGTCGATGGAATTATAGTGTTTGTTTTGAACTTTAGGGTGTCATACTAAAATGAGTGGTACTATTTGATTAGTTGTTTGTGTGCCATCCGGACTACCTCTGAGTGGTCTTTCCAGAACTGTAAGGAGGACACTATTGAAAATAATTTTTGTAGGGTTAGTGTATTATACATTTATGTCTTTATGGTTTTGTATATAAATGTTGTGATATGTCATTTTTATGTCTTTTTCCTTTCCTGGATTGGGAGCCATTGTTAATGTAGATTATATATAAAATGTTTTTGATTTAATTCATCAAGAAATAATTATCTGTGGAGAGGGTAATTAAATGTGCTTTACTCAGAATTTATTGTGTATTTTTTCCTTTATACCATCCTTTATTGTATAAAAAGATATGATCCAGAAACACACTTTGACATATTCTATCCTACACCATTCCTCTTCATACAGCTAGATTGCTTTGTCATCATATGTAACATGTTGAGGGAACTGTCTTTACATGTGTCATGGCATGACACCCATCTATTCAACCATTGTCCACCACATTGACAATGAGTACATGTTTGAAGTATTCCTTGTTTGCACGGAAAGTTTGATCCACTTAATGCGGCTTGACACTGACTTGAGTATTGTTCCAAGTCACGATCAACATCCTGAGCATAGAGTATTTTTAAGTTGCTGAAACTGTGCTGTCTTTGAGATCTGAGCATTGGTAGAGAAACACCTGTCCGGGCTTCTCAATGCCTATCAGGGACACAGAGTCAGCAGATTCCCTTTTCCAATGTCCCCCAATTTACAGTGGTGGCTAAACTGAGCATGCATTGTTGTCACGTTTAAACATAAATGTTCACAGGCAACACACATCTTAGAGACATAAGTGCTTTTATTTACATGTGAATTCACTGAGGTAGCAGACTGGCCCAGGTCTTTGGACAACAACCCCCACATTGAGCACATGCCTAGTGGAGGGCCAGACAGAGTGCTTGGGGGGTGTCATGCCCAGGGACATGCTGAGGAAAAGGCAGAGTTCAGTCAGCAGCCTAACTGCAGTGTGATTGGGAACAATGCCAAATGTGGCAGTCCATATTCAAATCCAAGGTGAATGTAGCAGAGTCATTCAGAGGACAGTGGAGGCTGATGTTCCGAGGCATGATGGTAAGCACAAGACCAGTCAGAAACTGTCCATTTGACACAGATAAATGCTACCGCTGACTCTTTTGTCTGAATATTGATTCATCCACATCTTCCTCCTCTGATGTGTCACGTGCCTCCTGTGAGCCCGATGGTGGATTGGCAGGAGCACTTTGAGGCAGTGACACATCAGGGGGTAAGAGGTGGATGTTGAAGGTGCAACAGCATTCATCTGGGCCAAATGATGGGGCATTACTGCAGTGAAGATAAGCTGCAGAGCTTGCAAGACTCCAGCAATGTCTCTGTGGTAGGCAGCAATGGTAGCTAAGTGTGAAGCCTGCATCCGCTTCATGATCACATTTCACACAACTCCTTGGTGACAGTGCTGAAGCCACTTGGACTGGACAGTTGTTCTTGTCTCTGAGTAAGTGCTCAATCAATGTCAGCCATGGAATGCTGGAGAGCATGGAACGGACTGTGGGTTCCTTGTATGGACTCTAGGTGGTCCCTAATGGAACTGAGACACCCACGTATCCCATCCAGTTTGGCCCCCAGGCTTTCCAACCCCACCCGCACTTGACCAGACATCTCACGCTGGACTTCTACCGCACTATGTTGAAATGTTAACAGTGGGTCCTCAAAGTCCTGGTAGACAGCTGTGGTGGTAGGTGCTAGCTGCTGGGTGTTATGTGCTGCTGGTGAAGCAACCACGACGCTGCTGGATGTCCCGCTTCCAGAGATGGCCCGCCAATGGAGTCGAGCAGCTCTTGGAGGGTGTCCTGGTAGATGATTGAGATGTCTTCTTCCTCTTCATCATTGAAGAGTGGGACAGGCTGCTGAACAGGAGACGATGTATCTCCCTCTACAATGTAAAGGGGAGATGCTGTTGAATCTGTTTTTCCACTTTGGTCAGGCATTTAAGCAGTTGACAAGCAGAGTGCATGACAATGTCCATTCTCTATTTTAAAATGCTACACCTATTACTCGTAGGTTTGTAAATCATCATACAACATCACTGATGTGACATTTGAGTTGACCATGGTTTTTGACAGTTTCCCAGTATGCCAACTGTGAGGGGCCTATTTCTACACATGCTGCACCCGTTATATCCTCTGTTCAGTAGTGACAGTGGTGCTGGTTGTTTCATATTATTTAAAATGCAGATTTAATAAATTCATGTGTCTTTACACTGCATTGTGGTTGAGTCACCCCTACTCAGTCAAGTTTACATGTTGTTTTTATTAGCTAGGTTTAGAGGTGTAGATTAGACTGCACCCCACCTTGATGTTGGCACTGCGTCATAATTGTTAGTGTGGCATGAGGAGGGCAACCATGCACTTGTGATCAGGTGGTGGTGTCACTGACACCACCCTTTTGTGTCTTTATATGTATCCAACAGCTATAGTGACGTTTATATACCCCCAGGTACCCATGTATCTGGAGTTTGATCTGCACCCAGTGTGGGTGTCATTGAGGAATATTTAGTTGAACAGGAGTACCCCATGATATGACAAGTAGATGTGCTTGATTTGCCATACTCTGACAACTGTCTATGTATTTGAAGGTGGCCAAATCACATTGACACATGTCATTCACATTGATGTATGTTGATATGCAGGGATGGACACGTCCTTGTTAATTGCCCGTTATTCACTCCACCCAGTCACCCTTGCACTTTGGTACATTGTCAATGGTGATATGTTGTAAGTCGGAGGACATATGACTGAGTCACGCTTAGGAAAACTGTACATTGTTACATTGTTGCACCACTGACGTTTTTCTTGCCTCATGGGCTGCATAGTTACAATGAAGTGACAGAGTGAGGCGCTCTCCTTACGGGATTAACACTGCACTCCTCCAATTCAGTAACATAGTTACAAGATGATGATGTAGCTCTGCATTTCCCCTCGCGCTGGCGCTCAATTTATTAGCCTAGCACAAACACAGGCACCTTTGCAACATAGTGCAAGGGTGTCTGGGTTCAGGGGAAGATTGTTTATGTGCAGGGAGGGACACCTTCCTGCACATGAACGATGAATGCCAATTTGCTGTTTCTTTGTGTGCTTCACAACGCAGCACACATGGAAACAGCAAAAACGATGAGAAATTAAGCATTTCTAATTGTTTGCCTGTTTAAGATCAGGTTTTGGCTGGCCTTAATTTTTAAACAGCCTCCTATTTACAACACCCTTGTGAATAGGGAGCAAAATGTTTTTCAATGAGTGTTGCGGGACGACACCCAACACCCATTTCCCTCCCCTTCCACACTAAGTGAAGTGTGTAAGGGGCCTTTGATTACAAGGCAACACTTTATGCTACCATGTAAGTGGGGTGAAACCCATATCGCCATCCCAACATCACTGAAAGTGACATTGGCGTGGCAATGGGGACTTGTAAACATGCCCTTCAGATAGACACATGGATGATACATGCTGTTCTGCTCAGGGTAATTGGATGCCTTTGTTTGTGTAAAGATGTTTACAGGCATCACCGACTATGCATTTGTTCATTGCCACTGTTGACTTTATCTAAGGGCCAGTTTCCATGCATGTTATTGCTTCTTGGACATCCCACTTTAGGACCATGATGACAATACAATACTGCTAACTGTACAACAGATGTAGATACTTTGATGTGGTTGACTGCATTTTGATGGATAGGGTCAAGGTGACATGTAGCAAAATGACAATGCATTAGTGCGACATTGTGAATGGGGCTCATTGTCATAATTCACTTAACATGCACGTGACAGGGAATGTGTGGTTCTGTCAGCATGGCAAACAGAACAAACGTTATTTTAGGGGACACATTCCTGATATGCAGAGTCCTTACACTGTACTTTCGGATGCATATCCCTTCTGCTCATAGTTAAACAGCACCTTTGCCCTCCAGTATGTTCATTTTTGACAATATGGAATGGGCACATTTTAGACACACGGGGGCAGATTTACAATTGAGTGGAGATGCATGTGTTTAAGCCGAGAAGACTAACAACACGCTTTCTCACTTTGGGAACACAGGGCTGCATCTCATTGACAACAATATGATGCAGCCCCGTGAATCACCCTGCTCTGGGAAAAATGTTAGCAGGCCACCACCAATGCAGACACATTTGCACCATTAGGGGTGCCTGTGTTATGGGAAAGATTGTGTATATGCAGTATGGTCCCCCTTCCCGCACATGAACAATCTTCCTCTCGACTCGGAAACCCTTGCTCAATGGTGCAAGTGTGCCTGCATTGGAGGTGGCCTGCTAACTTTTCCCACAGAGCAGGGTGGTTCACAGGGCTGCATCATATTGTTATCAATGAGATACAGCCCTGTGTTCCCAATTTAGGTGAGTGTGGTGTTGAGCCAAGGAGGCGAATGCAACACTCTGCCACCTCTCTAATCAGTATGCCGCTTTGCTAGTTCATGTAGCCCATAGTTTGGAGACTCATGAATGGTAATTTTTCTATATCTCTGAATATTTATATGTGCTGAATTACAAGTCACTGACACCACCATTATGAGTCTTTATATGTAATCAACAGCTAAAGTGACGTGTATATACCCCCAGGTACCTATGTAGCTGGAATTTGATATGCACACAGTGTGGGCATTGAGGAATATTTAGATGGACAGGTGCAACATTAGTACCCACCCTCCACTCCCCCGAGTCCCTAGTTCTTACATACCCTGTTGCGGAGTAGCTGGCCATGTTCAGCACTATTCTGTCCCTAGACTCCAACCACCGACTCCTCGCAGATGACTGCGAACACCTGCTCCTCCAAGGCATCCAGCTCCTCCTCTTGTGCTGGACTCGCACCTTGTGTCTGCAGTGCTGCCTTCTGATTGCTGGACAGTTTCTGCTTGGTCTTGCGCTTGGCATCATGCCAGCGCTTCTTGCAGTCAGTCACTGTCCTCTTGACCTCTGCTACTGCGTTTACCTTGGCTACGATGGACTACCATTTGGAATTTTTGGTCCCCAATGACATTGTAGAGCTGTACCTGGTATTCCTCTTCCTCTGGGTCTCTGTCTGGTTTTCCTGGCTGTTAGTGGGGTTGGGGGGTTATTGTTTCCTGCAGAACTAAGTCCAGCATGCTTCATTTTGCTTCCAGGGATAAACATTCGTATTATTTGTTTTGGGTGCTTCGCGGAATTTTTGTAGTTTATTATTTCCGCGAAGCATGAAGAAAGTGCCGTCACGCTGATTAGCATGCGTTTTCTGGCCGCTGACTGGCCGGCTGTCACTTTTAAAAAAATGTTTGCACCAAGATTTTCATCGCTGCGATGTTGGTCTTAACATCAACATTTCCCACTGCGATACAATACTATCACCATGTAGCGACATATTGTAAAATCGTCGGTACCATGGAGATTGTTTTCGGCGGTACGAAAATTGCAGCTAACTAATGTTAGCGATAGTTAGCAGCAGCAATTCTTGTACATATACCCTTTGATTTGGCAGTAGGAAATACTGATTACCGATAGAGTAATGTAATTTTTTGGTAAGGTAGGTCCTTCAATAGAGTTCTGTGAATTGGACCATGCCTCAGGTGCAAGGTCTCCAAGATGAGAAGTATTAGCTACTCATTACATCTACAAAGTTCGAAAGGCAGCATGATTAAAGTGCTTCAATCAGAGTGGGCCGACAGATGTGGGAGCTCCTATTGTCATGGCCAGGTTTGTCCAGAACATGGACTCTATTAGTGTTGCACAAGTTACCACTTCGGTGTAACTCCACTAGCTGTGTTTTTCCACCCACGGGTGAATTTGGTTCAATGCGATGAATGCGAAAGATAGTTTATTGTAGTCCCACAAAACACTATTCAATGTGTAATAGAGATAGAAGCTTTGCTTTTGGGTTACTAACAATCACATGAAGGGATCAGGGGCTGTGTAGAAACCGTAACAAACCTTATTTTGTTATTCACAGTAGCACCCATTTTGTAGTAAAAAGAATGAACACTTTTAAGTTAAAAGTATTTATTACTACAGGAGCAATCTGTTTCTTAGCAAGAAGGCATGTTATAAATAATAAAAATAAAATGAACTTTTGCAGCATATCTTAAAATGTCATCTAAAACAAAACCTAACACCCCAATGTCTACTTCAATGTGCTAAAATAGGAGAGCCTGGAAAGCAGAGAACCTTGCATTCTAGAGTTTCTTAGGGAGAAGGGACGCGCTTTAGTTGAACAATTTCTGATGCCCAACAATCATCCGCATAAGGATATCATGGTGCTAGATCAGTTTGAACCCTATGACTAGTGCAGTCGCATTTATAAGGAAAATAGGCAGGTCTTTCACCTTTCCTAAACTTGGCATGTGCCAAAGTCAGACAAAGATCAATTTGCAGCAAGGTCCACTGAGCGGCTGCCAGATGGGTGAAAGAGCAACCACCCATCCTAGCTTTTGTGATATGTTTGGTCTTGGCCAGCGCTGAATTGGCTGAGTGCAGGGCTCGTTCAGGCCTGTAGAAGTCCACTCTGCTTAGTAAGATGGCTGGGTCAGTATAGTAAAGTGTCTTGTGGACATGGCGCAGCAGTTTAAATGACTCTTGCCGAATGGCAGCCAGTTAACAGCCTTTAGACAGAGAGATGAAATGAAATAAATGGAATACCAGCATTTGTAAAGCGCACAGCTGCCTCCAGAGAGGTGTGCCGGCACTGGGGGCTGTCGGGAAGATTAAGCGAGCGATTGCCCAGCATCACAAGGTGCTGGGCTAACCTGCCGCCAGCACCGGGGATCGAACCCTGAGCCCCTGTGTTCCGGAGTCAGCCTCCCTGGCCGCTCCACCACATCTGAGCTATTTCTGTCGGTATTACAAATAAATCTGGCTGCTTCCTTTTGAATAGCCTGTAGTTGAGTGAACAGATAACCTACAATTCCCAGATAAAGGACATTGCCATAATCTAGTCTACTCGTGATCAATGTCTGGACTACTGTCCTTTACCAGTGCACTGGGATTCAGCGTAAGAGTTTCCATAAAAGCCAGAGTAGGCCAAAGTATTTGCTACAGGTCGCATTTAACCTGTTCTGCATAGAGAGGGAGTTGTCTATCAGAAATCCAAGGTTCTTTGCCACACTCTTAGGGTCTGGAGCGGTGCCCAGGGACGGCAGCCAGCAGGAAGCATCCCAGATGTTGCAGATCCCTCCAAATACTAAGATTCGTGTTTTATCTGCATTAAGCTTTAAAAAATGTTCTGTCATCCAATATGCTACCTCTACCAGGCTGCCTGCATGATTCTCTCTAGTCTCCCGGTGACTCTCCTCTATAGAGATAACAAGCTGGGTGTCCTCTGCAAAGGGGGGGGAGGGAGGATCACAAAGGCTCGGGCTCTGACAATGCCAGCCAAGGAGGAGACAGACATTAAACTGTGTCAGGCTAAGCAAGAACCTTGTGAAACCCCACGCTTGGATACATGGGTGGATCTATAAGTGGTCATCTGAACTGACTGGGTACTTTTAGTTGAAATAAAGCCGAACCATCGTTAGGCTTTTGAGTGTAATCCGGTCTCATGTAATCCTTTTATCAGCAGACTATGAGAGACCGGGTCAAAGGCCATAGACAGATGCAATAGGATTAGAACAGCAGCCCTCCCCTGATCCACTTCCAATCTAATGCTGTCCAGTACAGCCAGTAGTGTGGCCTCTGTACTGTTTCTGGCCCTGATACCGGTTTGCGATACATCCGGTCGATTGTTATTTTCCATGAAAGATGTCAGCTGGGCATTAACTGATCTTTCCAGTACTTCAGACATGCATGGCAGCAGGGATATTGAGCGATAATTAGATAAAACAGAAACATCGATCCCTGCTTTCTTCGCCAGGGTTAAAATCAAGGCATGCTTCTATTCTATGAATCAATGAAATTGGGACAAGGATCAAAAGGAGAGCTAAAGTTTACCTCTGGCCAGTAGCGGCCGTGGAGGGAGTTCCGTGGGGGTGGTGGGGCGGGGGAGGGTGGGGGTTAGTAAACACCAGAATATGGATGAACGGAGGTGAGTAAACAAATAAATACAACTAATTTCGATGTGCACGCCGCATCGCGATGCAGCGCGCGCAAAGATATTTGTTTTATTTATTTAATTGCTTACTTACCTCCGTTCATCCATATTCTGGTGTTTACTACCCTCCACCCTGCCCCGCCCCACCACACCGCCCCACGGAACTCCCTCCAGGACCGCTACTGCCTCCGACATAATCTTTTCCACCTGATCAACAGAGAGACTCGCCACGTTGCCTAAATGAGCCACCACTTTATTGTGTGTACCGAAGTGCTCCCATGAGAGCTCTTCAAAAGTTGAGTACATTTTTTCTATTTTGTCAGTAAACAATCTGGCCATCTCTTATCAACTCGCAGCTGAAGCATTCATAGTCTGACTTAAACTGGTAAGTTTTGTCAGTTCTTTTGCGACTTTAAATAATTCTTTGGAGAAACCACTATTGTCTTGCAATCTTTTTATAAGATAGTCTGTCATTGCTCATTTGAGTGCTTTATGGTAAATTTTCAGCTCTGTTCTATGTGCCAGGCGGTCTTCAGCACACTTTGAGCACCACCATTTATGCTCTACCACTTTGCATTTTCTTTTTTCTATCCATAGTTCAGTGAAACACCATTTCTCTGAAGAAGAGTGACTGGAAAAGCTACTGGCTACTTCTACGGAGCACATCCGTCAAGGATGCTAGTGACAGCAGAGTTAAAATTATCTAGGTACTTTTTTAAAGGCAAGCATTCTTCTAGCTCGGGAGGGAAGAAATTACCTAAAAAAAGATTGCACATTAACTTTCCTCCAAGCTCTTTTTGAGATTGGGGAAGGATCTATGTTTTTTCCAAAACTTTTGGCAGCATAAATAAGAAACTGATTAAGAAATGGCCAACCAGGGTAGCGGGTCTATATTGTGTATCCTGATCGTTTCAGTATTTGAAAACAGCAGATCTAGGGTTTGCCTTTCTTCATGGATTGGGCCTTTAATCCTTTGTTTTAGATGACGAACTTGAATCTCATTCTCCAGTCTCTTGCATAGGGGTCCTTAGAGATTTCATAGTGTAAGTTAAAATCACCTATTACTCAAAACTGATCGTTTTTTAAAGCCAGAGGAGAACACCAGGAAAAGAGATTGGATGCTAAATGAGAGTTGTAACCGGGCGGCCTGTAAAGAACAGCACCCGTGAGTTTGGGGACAGCTGGTAGGCCAAGGTTTTGCAGTCCCCCTTCTAGGCGCTGCGTTCCGCAATGCAACGGTATACATCTTTAAAGAGAATAGAGGTACCTCCCCTCTGTCTGCCGTCCCTATCACATTTCAAAATCTTATAACCGCCTGGCATTGCTGCAGTAACCTTCGGCTGTGCACAGCTGCTAATCCATGTTTCGTAGATGAAAACTAGGGCCTAATTATGACTTTGGTGGTCTTGGAGCGGGGCGGACCACCAAAGCTGTACTGATACCACCCACCAGATTACAACTTTTTTAGTCTCTGGCAGCATCACGGCGGTGCCTATGAAAAAGACAATGCAATGGAAGCGTTGAAGGCAGTTACCGCATGGCATGGACTGGTGCAGTCCATGCTGTGCAGGAACTGGGGTGCATGCACACGGGGGCACAGCATGTACCCCCGGTTATGCACTCAATGGCCCTGGGGCAACAGGGGCCCTGTAGGGCCCCCTTGGTTTCCGCTCCGCCACAGTTTTCATGGCAGGCTCACCACCATGAAAACCTTGGAAGAGATATATGCTTGGCAGTTCAGCATATTGAGGCCTCACAAATGCCTCAACACCGCCAGGGATCTGTGATCCCTGGCGGTGGCGGACCCATGGTGGTCTGAGGTGCAACCTGTAATCGGGCAGTGGGACCGCTGGTGCTGTGGTGCCCAAACATCGTGTCTGTAGTCATAATTAGGCCCCAAGTCTAGATCAATGTCATTAATGGAGTACCAGATCTCCATGCCGTGCCTGGGAAGGGATCCAGCATTAAAGTATAGGCATTTCAGGTTCAAATCCTCAGAATTCTTGTTGGTCACAGGAGGATCCTTTTTAGATCACCCTTCCTCCTTGCAGTTTGCACAGGAGAACAGGTCCTTTATATAACCCGGTGCCCCTACTGCCCATTTATCTACAGCTAGTTTATAGTTCAGGCCCAATGTTAACAGGGCCTCGCATGAATATATCTTGCCTGTTTACCTGGAGTGGAATAAGCAGAGGTCCTGACAAGTGACGCACTGCATACCCTATTGACAGCAAAGGCTGTCCTTATTAGCGAAAGCGTGAAGACTGTTTTCCCCACAAAGGACAAACATGCTGCAGTCTTGCTCCGGGATTCAGCTTTATTGGCTTCAGGCGAGATGTGGCATTTGCAAAGTGTGCTGGCAGTAAGAAACACCATCTCTGGAAGAATCTCGGGCACAAATCTTTTCATCAGCAGTACACCTGAGCTTCGTTAGGTGGCGTTGGTTGGCTCTGCGTCAGTCGTCTGTATCGGGATGACGAAGCGGGACCTATATAGACGCCGCCAATGCATGCTGACATCAGTTCTTAACAAAACTTTCCATGCCAGAAGTACAGAGCCATCCAAGACATTGACCACTGGTGCATCAAAACAAGGGCCCTGTAGGGAAGTCCCTATCCCTAGAAAGCAGTTCAGAGAGTAGGGAGGATAGGTGGGGCAGTAAGGAATCAACAACTAATATATGTCTCTCTTAGATGCATCGTTACCGAAGGTAAGTAACTTGTTCATATGATAAAGACTATTAGTTGTAGATTCCTTACCTTTTGAATAGATACCCCAGCAATACCAACCCCGAGGAGGGTCTCCAAACCAAGATCACACGATGAAACCCTAGAGGACCTAATGGGCAAAGTATCCATCCCTCTGGACTGATGTCCCAGCCATGTCCAGAGGCGGAGAGCCTCCTGACAAAGGGTCCACGACCCCACTCCACCCTGTTTGTTGCAGTACCACATGGCGGTGGTGTTGTCGGTGAACACCTGCACCACTTGCCCTTTGAGAGAGGGGAGAAATGCTGTCAGGACCAGTCTGATCGCCTGGCGCTCCAGAAGGTTGATATGGAGTCTGTACTCTGCCGGAGACCAGATGCCTCTGATCTCCACCTCTCCTAGATAATCACCCCATCCCAAGAGTGATGCATCTGCCACCACTGACAGATTTGGTTGGGGAAGGGAGAGGGATCTATCTCTGAACCAATCTTGGTTGGTCAACCACCACTGCAGTTGCTGTGCAGTCCCCTCCGAGATATGGACGTAGTCTGAAAGATTGCTCTGATGCTGCACCCACTGAAGCTTCAGGTCCCCACTGAAGAGCCCATATATGCCATCTGGCATGATCCACCAGCAGGATGGAGGAAGCAATGCGGCCTTGCAGTCTCGGGGTCATTCTCACCGAAATCCAGGATAGAGGCTGAAACATCACTATCATAGCCCAAATATCCCAGACTCGCTGCGCGGGAAGAACTGCCCGGAACTGACTGTTTGCAGAACGGCTCAGATGAAAGGGAGGGTCTGAGAGGGATTCAGGTGTGGCTTTGGCATGTTGATAGTGAACACCAGCGAATGCAGGAGGTCCACCATAGTTTGGAGGTGGGAGACGACAGCCTAGGGCGAGCCCGCCTTCCACAGCCAGTCAAGATAGGAGAAGACAGGCACTCCCAATCTGCGCAGATGAGCTGCGACCACTGCCATTACCTTTCAACAACCCGAGGGGCACTTGTAAGGCCAAAATGGAGCACGGTGAACTGAAAGAGCTCATGGCACACAGTTAAACATCAGTAACACACGGGGCTGGAAGGATGGGGATATGGAAATATGCATCCTACAAGTCCAACAAGTCTCCTGGGTCGACGGCAGACAGTACTTGGGCTAAAGTGAACATTCTGAACTTCTCACCTGGAGGAAGAAGTTGAGGGCCCAGAGGTCTAGGATAGGACGCAGGCCTTTGTCTTTTTGGGTACCAGAAAGTAGTGAGGATAACAAACAAGACCTACTTCTGGCATAGGGACCCTCTCTATGTCTCCCTTGGCCAAAAGAGTGATACTTCCTCGCAGAGAAGTGCCAAATGATCCTCCAACATGTGATTGTAAGAAGGTGGCATGGAGAATAGCCCCTTCGGACTATTTGCAGAACCCACCTGTCCGACGTGATGGATTGCCGGTGGAGGAGGTGATGGCGAATCCGGCCTACAACTGGCTGATGATGGGCCTTATACATCAGACTAGGAAGTTTTGGAGGCAGTGGGGGGGGGGGGGGGGGGGGGGGGAAGGTAGACTGGCCCGCCCGCTGGGTCCCTGACCCATGAGGATGCTTGGTCCCTTGACCGCAGCTATGCATATGCTGGACAGCTTGTGTGTACCGGTGAGTGAGCTGGACCAGACGTGGCTGTGCGCCCCTTCTGTAGCCATGAAAGGGACCAAAAGCAGAAAGAGGGGGATGGGTGGCCGCCCTGAGACACAAGGATCTGGTAGTAGCTTGAGAATCCTTAAAGCGCTCAAGCGCTGTGTCTGCTTTGTCGCCAAAAAGGCGAGTGCCATCAAAGGGCATGTTCAGGCAAGGTTGATTGGACATCACCCAAGAAGCCAGAAATCCTCACCCAGGCGTAGCGTCTGAGTGCTAACGACGTGGCAATCGTTCTGTCCTCCAGTGTACAGTCCACAACATATCGTGAACTTGACTCTGTCTCTCCCATCGCAACTGCCTGGGAGTGAACGGCCCGGGCCTCCGCTGGGCACTGAGGCAGCACCTGTGCAACCCTATACCAGATAGTATGGGAGTATCGGCCCAAGAGGCAAGCGGTATTCACAGACCTCAGTGACAAGCTGGAGGAAGAAAATATCATCTTTCCAAGATGATCCAGCTTATTGGATTCCTTATCTGGGGTGCAGAAGTGAATGCGCCTTTTGAAGATGAGACTTGGACCATCAAGCTCTCAGGAGAGGGATGTTGCATCAGGAACGCTGTGTCGCTTGGGGTGGTGGTGGCGGGCGACTGTACTGTCCACAGGTGCCCCTTTGCTGGGCTTGGACCAAGTACCCAGAAGGACATCTGTAAGGGCTTCGTTGAACGGCAAGAGGGGTTCGGAAATGGAAGCTGCAGGCTGAGGCACCTCTGTGAGGAGATTAGCCCTGACTACCACTGAAAGGCGCTCAAAGCCAAGGAACTTGGCTGCCCTTCCCCCCACCACAGCAGAGGAAGATCCCTCCTCCGTAGCCACGGTAAGGAGAGAAAGCAAGCTAATGTCAGGGGTAGTGTATGGACCACTGGCATCACCCAGGTCCATTCACCAGTCATGTTCTTTAAGATGGTCAGATAAAGGTGCCGGCTGCCCCTCTCATTCCTTATCACCACCTTCTGGCTCAAATTGAACACAAGGAATGAAAGAAGGAACAAATGTTCCTTCTGGCATTGGGATAGTCGTAGTTCCGGCTCCTTGTCCACTTCTGGGACAAAGATGGGGTTGGCACCAATCGGGCGCACGATTGGCGCAGTGGGCATTGTCGTCAGGATCAACGTCAGGGAAGACAGACCAGCGTTGATGTGAATTGATACCAGATTCACGGGGGCCCAGCAGAATTGGGGCAGGAGCCGCCGATGTCAAAGGCCTAGGGCCCCCAATGGACTTCGGAGCCAGGCTGCCCAAAAATGAGGTACTAGGTCTCATAGAACTTTTGGATTTTGGCAAGAGACGGTCTGGCTCCCAGAAAAGCGGGGCAGTTCGGAGTAGTCTCAGAAGGCTGCTCCGGAGAAGAAGCTTTTGTGCGATGCCGCTCAGATTCCCGCGTTGTGTCGGCTTATGGATGGGGGTAAAGTCTGTGCTTCTTTGACTACTTGTGTATTCCTGACTTATCCGAAGACCTCCCAGACTATTCTGAGTGTGACGAGGAGTGTGGGGTCAGCGACCGTCCTTGCGACCTTCCTCTCGAACAAGAACGGGAGTGACGCAGAGCCGAGTACTGGGCCTCTAATAGCTTTCAGGACCGCTCCCGTAAAGCCTTCGGGTTTATGGACCGGCACTCGGAGCACAACTTTGGGTCGGGGTCGCGCTCCAGATACCAAAGGCACACTTGGTGTGGATGCGTCATGGACATCGCCCGGTGAAAGCAGCCGCAGGGCCTGAAGCCAGTCAGACATTGGGACAGCCTCGATGCACCAGGAATCCAAGACTCAAAGCAAAAAGTGGTAAAAATCGAAAAAGACTAGCCAAAAACAGCTAAGGGGTAAGCTCTCTCCGGACCAGCGCTAGGCTGGCACGGAAAAAGAAAGAAATGACGTCAACGTGAATGGGAGGAGTCTATATAGGTCCTGCGACGACAGAAACAGAGCCAACTGATGCCACCTAACGACGCGCAAGGGTACTGCAGAAGAAAAAAATCTCTGGATCCAGACTGATGCCTGGGTAAATTCAAAAGGTAAGGAAACTACAACGAATAGTCTATCAGATATTGCCAGTTCTATGGCTGGCACCTTTTCTGCATGCTTTTCACAAGTCAGTTCATGCAATTCTAATCAATGACCAATAGTATTCAGAGCAGATGACTATGGATTGTGTAAATTCAACATTGACATTTCAAAAGCACTGAATTGTTGCCAAGTGTTTGCTCCTGTGGGTTTGTGACCCGCGATTGGGCATGTGCTGAGGAGATGCACTCTACTTCCATCCCATGTAAGCCTACCTTGGGCTAGACTATTGTGTATATATTAAACCTCACTCACATCTTATGACAAATGTTTACTACACGGGATCCACAGCAGAACAGACCATCCTTTGTAGTTCATAAATTACCTCAGGTATGGCCCGTGGGTGATTGGGAACTTCCTATGTGGGACCTCCACCGCCTGTTCCACTTACTTCGAGTACATTGGCATCAAATATATTCTTGGTTTTGAAAGGTGCTTTTTCAGATGTTTTTATTAACAGCTTTTTTGTTGTATTACAGTATTCGTCAGTGGTGCTCCTGGCTTAGAAATCGGGGCTACAGCATCATTCAGTAGGGGATCATGCATCACCTTCTGTTAGTCACAAGTAGTAGTAAATTTATCAATGCCCCTTGATTGGGTCGCATCGTTGCGCAAGGAATAGCAGATCATAAAAGCAATAAGAAGTGAACCATGAAAATAAAACATTACGAGATCTCAGTAGTTCCAAAGCAGCTATCCGTTATATGTTGGTGTTTACGCAATTGCCACGCCATAGCAAATATGTTTTTGATGGTAAGAAGTGTAGTCTTTCCTATGAGTAGGAGCCTATCATGGGTGCAGGAGGGCAATGTACTGTCCGTACGTTATAGAAAGCTGAGAGAAATGTGGGTATCTTATGATCATTGGTGTGCTGTGTCCAAATGTGGTAAGAGCCGGAAGGATACGTTGTGGGGTAGTCAAGCTGGGATATGGAAAAATCATTTGCGTGCTAAGTATCGCGTGTTGTGCCTGTGTCGGTTGAGCAGTCAGTGTAACGTCCATCAGGCTAGCTTCAGCCCGAAAAGGGAGTGGTTCTCGTTCAGGGGGCGGTCGCTTGTTCATTTTAGTCTCTACTGCTAGTAAGAAGGTTTACTAGATCTAGCCCCCTGCTCGGGAATTACCACTCATACCAAGCAGTCAGGTTTCAGCTCTAGTCCAGGTTAACAAGTAACACAACCACTGCTGCCTATTTGGGGGCACAGGAAACTTCCAAGCCATGGCTATATTGCGTTTAAATCATACAAAACCAAATCTATGAATCAGTGTATATGTTTATCACCCTTTGTGCGGGGCGCAGTCCCAATAGGCTCGATTCAGGTGTTGGAGTGAGATTGTGTGCCACCATGTCAGCAACAAGCGCAGTTACCTTTGTCGAGGGTTGCAATGAGGGGCATGCCCTGACCTAGTGGTAAAAGTCCACAGTTTGCATCTGGGACACACTGGGGTGTGTAGTGGAAACATTAGTTGGATGCGGTGTGGGGAAAGATACGTCTGGGGAATAACATTAAGTTATGTATAACTAAATCATGGATTAAGGGACACAGCTTTTGTCAGTTGGAGGGCCCGAGACCAGGCTCCGCAGGTCAGCGGTTGTGGTAGTGCTTCCTCCCACCGCGTGTGCGCTTTCACTGCATTGTTCGTCGGGGAGTATGAAGTGCTGTCTAGAAAGCCGTAACGGTGTGTCAGGTACAGGTGGCAGATAAGATGACGTGTAGCGTCTGGGAAATGGGGGGCGCAGAGTAATTTGCATTCCAGGTTACTTAGATAATATTCTGGAGAACCCTGTACGTTAGGAACTGTTCGCTGCTTAACCCATGTGATTCCACCACGTCCTGAAAGGACATGAGCGAGCCCTCGGTGAAGAGGTCACCCAGCAGTGTATCTTGGTGTGGAAGTTGAGGTCAACACCCCTCTTTTGCAGCTCTTCTACCTCACTGTGTGAGCCCCCGAAGGCATTCAGTTTTGTTTGCCATTCACTCATCTTTCGATTCTGGTCAATATGGCTTTTTTAAAATTCTTTTTATTGATCATACAACACATTATATGGCAAAACAAAATACACCACAGTGGCAGTGTGTACAAAGCATGCAGGTTTACTTTTTTCACCGTTACTCCAGGCTTGTCCCACCTCTGCGTGCATTAAAGGCATCGAATCCTGAGAAGGACGCACCAACAGATAGCATGGAAGGGGCTGTGCACGGATTTCCCTTATGGATATTCCACTTACCCCAAACCTGTCCCACGTTCTGGGCAATATGGCTTTTTAGGAGTTTTCCTGAACCTTTAGTGCAAAAGACTGCACTGAAGGTACCAACTCCTGCACTAAAATATTCAATGCATCTGCAATGAAATCTTTTGTGGTGCATCGCTTTGCCTCTGCATTGCTACTGGACTCTCCTGTGGGCATTTTTCATCAAGATTACTTTCAATTATATTTCTTGCTTTTGGAGCTTGTGTGTTTTTTGTCTGGTAGGCTCACTTTGCTACTGAGAAATCAGCCAAACTGCGTCGCATCATTTTGCAATTGCTTGCGATTCAATAATTCATGAATCAGTTTGCAAATTCTTGATTTTACTATTATGGGGAATCACTAAATTTGAGAAATGGTTGACTTGAAAGGCGCACATTGTAAATCACTATATGGCATTCAATTTGCCAAGTAGAATTCATTTTGGGTATCAGGCAACGCTCTGCAGTATATATCTATTGAACAGATGACTAGCATTAAACAGGGTAAAAAACAAAAATATAATCTTAATAATGTTGAGTGAGGAGGGTTTTTGGCATGCTTAGAAACCTCAGCATGAACTCATAGTGGGCATTTAACCACAGTTATGAGCGGACACAATGATAAAGCATGCCACATTGCATTGGTGAAAGTTCAGCCTCCTTTTCAAAGGAACTCAGTCTAATGGTTGCCATACAGAGAGCACATACTTCCATATGTATCAGCACAAACCCAAAAACACTTGTAACACAGTTTTCTCCTTTATGGCTATGGAATTGTTTAGTGCAGTCAAATAAAGACAATGTTTACTTTCCAGTTGCAGCGAAAACAAACCTTTTAGTTTGTTACTCTGCAGTAATTCCCATTGCATGAGACAATGTTTGTAGTCAGGACTCAGTGTACATTATTCTATTTTTCTACGTAATAGTTAAATGCAAGAAACACTCAGTCACAAAAGAATATACTGAGCAGATTTATAATAAGAAGCAACTACTTCCTGCCGAGTTGAAATGCTACTGACAAACAGCTTTATGAGAAATGGAGTTTAACTCATATCGGCGGTAAAAATGATAGAATTGGGCCAATCGGGAGTATGAGGGGAGGGGGAGAATGTTGATAAGTGAAAGGGAGATCGAGGTAAAGGTCACAGTTTGGAAACGATGGGAAGGACGGAATGTTTTTAATTCACACAGCAGGTATGAGAAGAGTTAAGATGTTGGGTGTAGGGAGTTTAAAGACCGTGTAACGAAGGGAGACTGTTTATTTAAATTGATAGAAAAAAGCGTATTATGAATGAATGAAAGAAGCGAAGGAAAAATAAAAAAGTTTATTAAGTAATGCGAAGGGCTTAAAATGTTTGTATAAGTGGGTGGTGATTTAGACGGTATAGAAGGGATGCAGAGGGAGAGGTCGATAAAAACGAAGGTTGGAAGGTTGTGAATTGAATGATGGTCATATTTGTAGGGAGGGTGATAAGATAGAAAGCTGTGACTTATTTGGGTGGAGTGTTTGGCGCAATTATGAAAATAGCTGTTGATTGAAGAGCACACCATGGGGAAAGTAAATGAGGAATAACAGATTTAACATGGAGATTTAACATGGTGTTTAATTCGGAACAGGAGTTTATGTTGCTAAATCAAATGTAACATGTGAGTTCAAGACTAGAATACTAATGGGTGATTGTTTCTTATGATTGTTTATAGTGACCCCTGACGAAGGGCGCTTTGAAGCCCGAAATGCATTGGGACTTCATTGAATAAAACACTGCTTGTGATGAACCTTGCATTACTTGTATTTTCACAAGAGGTCCGGAGGGGCACAGTGTTAATATCAGAAGTTTGGAAAAAAGGCAAAACATACAGAGCGTGGATTTGCATACAAAGAAATGGAAAAGAGGTTTAAAGAAGAGAAAATGTGTTTAAAATGATTAAATGGATTAAATTAAAATATACGTAACGGCCAGTAGACGGCATGCAGCAGTGCGTCTGGTTGGGTGCACAAGGTTGCACCCATTTCATGCAAGACTGTAGCTTGACCAGTGTGGGGCTCTTAAATAAAAGGTCAAGAATTGCCTGAAACCAACCCCCAGAGATGGATCTTTGGAATAATCATCTATTTCTGTAAAGAACAAAGTACTTACCTTTGGTAACACCTTATCTGATAGAGACTATCCAGCTGCAGATTCCTTACCTTACAATGTTTCCAAGGCATCAGACTGGATCTGGAAAGTTTCGACCATTACTCTTGATTGCCGGTAGGTGGTGGTGTTTGGCTTTGCGTCTTCTGTGCTGGAGGTGGCTATATAGGTGCCGGCACCACTTTCTTTTCACAACTTTCCACACAAGAGGTGTATAGCCACGATGAATGCTAAGAATGGGAGGGTCAGTAAAGAATCTGCAGCTATATTGTGTCTACCAGATAAGGCATTACCAAAGGTAAGTAACTTGTTCATTTGAAAGAGACTTTTAGCTGCATATTACTTACCTTAGAATAAATGCCCAAGCAATGGGTCTCAGAGCAGATTAGACCAAAACGTCCTGGAAGACCAAACGATCAAAATGCCCACCATGATGCACCTGCGTTTCCAGACAGTAATGTTTGGTGAACGTGTGCAAGGATGCACATGTTGCTTTCGGACAGATGTCCAGGACAGGCACTCCACGAGCTAACACAGTGGTCACAGCCTTGGCTCTCCACTTATTTGGCCTACACAAAAAGATGTTATAGCCTTCTGGAGGAAGGAGGCACACGTCCTCAGATCCAGATTGTCTGAGTAGAATGTTGTGTGGGAAGGTTGCGCAGAGAATGCTTGCAGCTCGCTGACCCTCCTGGTTGATGTTATAGCCACCAGAAAAACTGTTTTTAACCCCTTCAGCGCGGCGCGGATTACCGCGCTGTGCTGAAGGGTTCATGCGCGGGCGGGGCCGTGACGGAGCGGTTCCGTCATCCGCACAGCGCGACCGACGCGCATGACGGAACCGCTCCGTCACACGCATCGAAGGGGTTAAGGAGAGTAGGAGTCGGCAGTTGTGAGGTGGAACGAAGGGTGTAAACATGAGAAATGTTAAGTTGAGGGTCCAATCGAGGCATGATGAATAGTTTTGGAGGGAAGAGATGTTGAAGCCCCTTGAGAAAACGGGCCAACAGTTCAATTAAATAAAAAAGGTTGGTTCATCAATGTTAGAAAGTCAAAATAGCTGATGAGAAACCTTTAACAGTGCCCAGAGCAGAGCCCTGCTGGGCCAGTGAAAGAACAGACAATAAAACCTGGCTTAATGGTGCAGAAAGAGATTTGATGTTCATGGATGCACACCATGCCACAAATTTGTCCCAAAATCAGGCATATACCGTCTTTGTAGACGTCATAGACTTTGGAGGAAGGTTGAAAGCTGTCAACTGTTAATGCTCGATATCTACGTATGAAGATGGAGGGTGTGCAGGTTCAGGAGCAGGACTGTCACTTGCTGCAGCAACAGAAAATACCCCCAAATGAGAAGCCTGATCGAAGGACCAATGCTCATTCTCAGGAGTTTGGGATACCACATTCACCATGCCCAATCCAGAGCTACAAGAATGACTGAGGTCCGGTTGTTTCTGATCTACTTGAGAACTCTGGGAAGGAGTGGTATCGGCTGAGAGACGTACAGGAGGTCTGAGCTCCACTCGAGACGAATTGCTGTCCTTGCAAATGTTTGGTAGTGGTGAACAGGTCTCCCCACTCTTGAAAGAGACCTTGCACTCTTGAAAGAGGTCGTGCACCACCTATGGATGGAGGCGTTGTGTGAAGTTGGCCTGGTATATGCTGTCCACTAGTTATAGTAGGCACCTTGCACCAGTCCAAACAACCCCTTATTGATGATAGGTTAAAGACAACCTTTATTGAAAGCTATCCTAGTGGTCGCTTTGGAGAGCAGCCTTCAGGTTAAATCTTGAAGGAATATAAAGCAGCTCGTTTTACCAGTTTATAATCTCTTGAATGGCTAAATGAAAGGAAACCACACCAGGTGTGTATATATATATATATATAAAATATATGTATTTATTACTAAACACCCCCTACTAGTCTCTTTATGAGTCTAGAGGTCAAAACACATACATTACACTTCAAATATTACAGCAAAATAGCACAAATGCACGTGAGGCCCTAGGGGGCGAGCCAAACCATTTACTAAAATAGTGGTAGAAGAACGACGACTTAACTAGACACAAAGCCTAGAACCTGTAGAATCGCTGGGACCCCAAGGAACCACCCAAGGTAGTGACACAGGTGACCCACGGGGGCCATGTGCAGTGCGAGAACACAGCCGCGAGCTCCCGTTAGCCTCTATGGGGAAAGTCGCGGTTAGATTTTTAAAGATTAGGGACACTTTGAGATGGACTAGGACTAAACCCTTTTGGGCTTCGACAGTTCTAGGGTCAACACCCACGGGAGCACTGGAGTACTCGCGTTACCTCACCCAGGGAAGCCGGGTGTATAGGTGTCAAATAGTGTCGGGTCGTGTCATCGATTTCAATGGAAGCTGGCGAAGAAGTGCTGCTGCCGGGAAGATGCGAAGTGTCAGAAGAGATCCAAGCCTGGATCGAAGATGTGAAGACCCTGAAAGCAGAGGGGACAGAGTCTGGGTCACTTGCCAGTGACCAGGGGCACGATAGACAAATGCCCACCGATGTCGGGTGTTTCAGGTGAAGAAGATGAAGCTTGACTCTTCAGCCACGAGGACCAGGTGGTGTCGAGGACGACCAGGAGCTGTATTCGAGCTGAGCCACGAAGGATGTTGAGTGCTACAGCATCAGTGCCCGGATTGGACACAACAAGCCTTGGCAACAGCAACCCACGCAGAAAAGAGAAAGATGCTTCGGTGCAGACCAGCAAGGTCTGAGGGACTCACCACGCGGTGGGGAGGGTCGGGGCATGTCTGGAGCAACCAGGGAAGCCCAAAGAAAGTCAGAGTTACCTTCACAAGGACCCACTAGTCGACGGACCATGGATCGCCAAGGGACCTCGAGAGAAATCACAAAATGGCAGCCCACGGGTCACTCGGGGTGACTAGGCCGACAATCTACGGTGAATTCTCGGGTAGGGGCTACAAGTAACCCAATGCACAGCCTCAGGGGACGTCGAGAAGCTGATGCACTTGCAAATGCGCACGGAGTCCAGGGGTTCCACGTCACTCACAAAGGCTGTGTGTGTCTCAGCTTTGCTGGGGACTCGGGTCGGCCTCTGAGAAGTCTGGAAATCCTCTTCCTGGGCTGCAGATAATTCGGAGTCCGTCAGGAGCTTCGGAGATGCAGACCGGCAAATGCTTCGTTGGTGCCTGTCAAGCAGGGGAGTCACTCCTTGAACCCAAGGGAGATTTCTTCAGTCCTCTAGTCTTGAGTGGAGTGTCGAAGTTCCAGGATTCAGTTGCAGAGTTTCATCCAGAGATATCTAAAGTCCTGTTGCCAGGGGTTCCTACTTTATACCCAAGGAAGGGGTTGGACTAACTCAGGGGACCCACCTATGGGAGGGTTTGGGAAGAGGGGTGGCTACACCCATTTCCTTTGTCCAGTTTCGTGCCAGAGCAGGGGCTGGTAGCCCCTGAACCGGTTTGAGCTGGACTATGCACAGGGACACCAAATGTGCCCCCAGTACAGGACTTCAAAGCACTCTCAGAGTGCACCCACCCAGCCCCACTACACTAAAGCCTGGTGACACCTCCCTGTGACAGGAAACCTATTGTCCAGGCCTCCCCTGCCAGAGTGTCGGTCAGCAGCAGGAGGCCAGACTCGTGTCTGTGGCTGCAGCATCCATTTTGTGATGCCAGGGCTCTTTTAAGTTGGTACCGCATATACTGGTGCTGCCATGTCTCTCCCTCTAGAAGGGTGGGATCATACTCCCACACCAGTTACTGGTGTGGGGGTATGATTCCAAGGTGTTTGACACCAAACACGACATGTTTCCGTGCAGCCAGTCCAAAGTTAGCATTTACCGTTTGGTTATAATACACTTAAGAGTATATGGTCAGGCTGCATCACAGACAACCCCGGGGAAGAGATTCCGAAGGCTGCAGATGGGCTCTGCTCATGCATGGGCACCCTCTCACACAAAACCAAGCACCCTGCCTTCAGGATTGATAAGGCCTGCCACAGGGGTGACTGATAGGTTTCTATGTGCAGTGATAGGTGAGATATAGTGAACCTATATCTCAGTAAGGAGTGCATGCACCACCTTACCCAGGCTGCAGTAGCAGACCTATGGTGCCATTTTGGAGGGCTTCCTAGGGGTGGCATAATACATGCTTCATCCCCTGGTAGGCCTCTGGGATACCTATGCCCTGGGTACATAGTATACCATATACTAGGGACTTATAAGGGCACCCCAGAATCCAATCGGTGGTGTACCTAAAGTACATGGAATCAATTTAGAGAGGAAGCAGTTAGGCTGGGGTCCTGAATAGCAGGGCCCCAGCCAGACTAATGTCAAAAAACAGTGTTACGGCAGCAAAAAGTGGGGGTAACCATAAGAGGCAGATCCTACTCTCCTACAGGCGTCATTTGTGATCCACTAAGCAGTAACTGAAGAGTTTGTCTGCTCTGATGTTCAGAGCCTGACAGATGTTGAACCACCAGGGAAATGCCTCAACTTTCCGAACATGTCCAGAGACAGAGGGCCTCATGACAGGGTGTGTACGACCCCACCCAATCATGATTGTTACAGGACAACATGGAAATGGTGTTGTCCATGAACACCTGCACCAGCCTTCCCCTTAAAAAAGGAATGAAGGCTTTCAATGTCAATTGGATTGCCTGAAGTTCCAGCAAGTTTATGTAGAGTCCAAGACTCAGCTTGAGACCAGAGGCTTCTGATCTCCACCTCTCCCATGTGGCCGCAACAACCCAGAAGTGTAGCATCTGTCACCACAGTCAGTTCTGGCTGGGGAATAGAGAGGGGTCTGCCGCTGACCAAATAGCAACTACGATTTGGTCAGCCACCAGTGCAGATCTTTTGCTGTTGCCTCCGAGATCTGGACCAGGTTGAAGACATTCCCCTGATGCTGCTTCCCCAGAACCTCAGGCCCGACTGCAGAGCCTGCATATGCCAAGGGGCATGTGTCACTAGCAGGATGCAGAAGGCCAAGAGAACCAAAAGTCCCAGAGTCAGTCTCACAAATGTTGAGGAAAAAGGCTGAAACCTCACTATCATAGCCCAAATATCCTGGACTCGCAGTTTGGAGGGACAGGCCCGAAACTGCACAGTGTCCAGAACATCTCTGTTGAAAGGAATCGGCGGAGAGAGGGTCAGGTATGACTTCTGCATGTTTATAGTGAATAATGAACCCCAGCAAGTGCGGAGGTCCGCCACAATCTGGAGGGGAGCGACGACTGTCTGGGGTGAGCCCACCTTTAACCACCAGTCATCGAGGTAGGCGCAAATTGTAACTCCTGACCTCTGCAGATGTGCTGCAACCACCGCTATCACCTTGGTGAACACCCCAAGGGGTTTTTGTAAGGCCAAATTAGAGCACAGCGAACAAAAGTGCTCATTGCCCACAGTGAACCGTACATAACGTCTGTGGGCAGGCAGGATAGGGTTGTGGAAGTCTCCCGGATTCAGGTCACACAAAACCCAAGCTATGGTGAGTATCTTCAACTTCTTTCTGCAGGAAGAGATTGAATAGGTGCAGGTTTAGAATAGGACAGAGGCCTCCAACCTTTTTGGGCACCAGAAAGTAGTGTGAATAGCATCCATGACCTACTTACAATGCCAGCACCCTCTCGATGGCTCATTTGGCCAAAAGAGCCAAAAGTGCCTGGCGGAGCAAGACAAGATGGTCCTCCATCAGCCAGTTGCAAGTAGGTGGCATGGGAGGGGGGTTTCCAGTAAGGGGGATGGAGAAACCACTGTGGACGATTTGTTGTACCAACTTGTCTGACAGTATGGCCTGCCAATGGGGCAGGTGATGGTGGATGGAGGATAGCCACCTTAAGCTGAACACAGACAAGAAGGAGATCCTCATCCTCGGGCCCAACCCCTCAGCATGGGATGACTCCTGGTGGCCCGCGTCACTGGGGACAGCCCCCGCATCCACCTACCACGCACGCAACCTGGGAGTCATCCTCGACTCGAAACTCACCATGACCAAACAAGTCAACGCTGTCTCCTCCACCTTCTTTAACACCCTCCGTATGCTCCGCAAGATCTACAGATGGATCCCAACAGACACAAGAAAAACAGTCACCCATGCCCTAGTCAGCAGCAGACTCGACTACGGAAACACCCTCTACACCGGCGCCCCGACGAAGCTCATCAACTGACTGCAAAGAATCCAGAATGCCTCTGCACGCCTGATCCTCGACGTCCCGCGCCACGACCACATCACCCCCCACCTCAGGAACCTGCACTGGCTCCCTTTCGACAAAAGAATCTCCTTCAAGTTCCTGATCCACGCACACAAGACACTCCACAAGACCGGCCCAGCCTACCTCAACAGTCGACTCTCTTTCTACGTACCCAACAGGAAACTCTGCTCCGCAGACCTCTCCCTGGCCACCGTCCCACGCATCCGTAGAACCACAGCCGGAGGCAGATCCTTCTCCCACCACGCCGCCACAACCTGGAACACCCTCCCCCTCATCCTACGACAAACCGAAGACCTTCTAACATTAAGGAGACAACTCAAGACCTGGCTGTTCGACCAGTAGCAACAGCACCCCCCTCTTCCCTCCCTCAGCGCCTTGGAATCCTTGCGGGTATGTAGTGCGCTCTACAAATTATTTGATTGATTGATTGATTGATTGATACTACCCCCCACACCTCCCACTGGGCATCTGTGTTGGCAGAATGGACATTCCCTGAGAAGCCAGTGGTCCTCAACTAGGAATGGCATTTAAGGGCTAACGACGATGCAATCGCACTGCCCAGCGAGTTGGTCATGCCCAGTCCACCTGATATGGCTCGGGTCACATCCGAAACGTGCGTGTTGTTGTGCCCCCCCAAGGCACACAGTGCTCACTGACCTCAGTGCAAGGCTGGCAGAGGAGAAAATCATCTTGCCAAGCCGTCAGGGTTGATGCTGGAGGTGGAGGCTTGGGCCACCGAACTCTCCAGGGTCTAGGGTCCCCCCACTGGGCGCCTGTGTTGGCAGAAGGGGGAACTAAAGGGGTTTTGAAGCTGAGGCTGCTGGGGGCGGGGAAGGTGTGACTAGCCCAGCCTCTGGCTAGAGGTCCCACATAGTTTGTAAGAACCTCATCCACAGCCATGATAAAGCTTGGAAGCCTTTTGGCTTGGTGGCTGGGCGAAAACGAATACCTCCATGGAAGGGGTCAAAGTCAGGCTCAGGCCAAGGAGAGGTTCAAAGACTTGGGTGTAGCACTGCTGTCGTTAAAGCGATCCAGTGCAGAGTCTGCCTTTTTGCCAAAAAGGCAAAAATCTTTTAAGTGCATGTCCAAATGAGAAGATCGGTCCTTAACCAGGCATGGCAATCGCACTGCCCAGCGAGTCGGTCATGTCCAGTCCACCTGATATTGCTCGGGCCTCCTTCTAAACATGAGTGAGTGTGTGTGTATGACCCTCCCACCACACCCCCAATAAAAGGCATGCAGTGCTAGGCTGGCAGAAGGGAAAATCATCTTGCCAAGGTGTTGGTGTTGATCCTGGAGGTGGAGGCGGAGGCTTGGACCACCGAGCTCTCCCGGGTGGGGTGTTGGCTGAGAAAACTGGGGTCCCCACAAGTGGGGTAATGACATCAGGCAATAGTCCTATGAACATAAGACCCTGTGCAGAGCTTGGACCAAGCCTCAAGCAGGATATCAGTGAATGCTTCGGTGAATGTGAAGAGCGCTTCGGAAAGGATAACTTCCGGCTGAAGCACATCCATCAAGACGTTCATCTTGACCTCCACTGAGGTCAGCTGAAGGTCCAGGACCTCAGCTGCCCTCTTCTACAACATTGCTAATGAGGACACGATAGGAGGAGAGACCAAGCAAGTGTCTGGCGAAAATTCGAACCCACTGGCATCTGCCAGCCTCATACCAGTTGTTCTTTGGTTCATCTAGAGGGTGATGGAGTGAATAAGGGCCCTCAATCCCATCCCTTTCTTCTCCCTTTCGGAGCGGACTCCCAGCTGACGGTCAGTCTCACGACCTCAGCTACTTGCTTTATGTGTTGTTATTGAACTGACTGCAGGCATCTCTATGCCATTAACTGTGTTTCTTTTTAACAAGTGTTATAGGTGCTATTGGCAGCATATTAGATGACCTATCTGGTCTCATTTCACTTTCATTGTCTGTCCCCGTTCTGCCGCAGCTCGTTCTGATTGTGCGGAGGGACGTGCTCTTACTTTTCCCTCACTTCCAGTGTTTACCGGAACCAATGTTTGCGAACTAGCCTGCATCCACGCGTCCTCCCCTCCGATCTACGTAAGGCAGGACGGGGCGCAGATGGGCAGCAGACTCCCGGTTGATCATCAGTTTCACGACCTCAGCAACTTGCTTTATGTGTTTTTATTGAACTGACTGCAGGCATCTCTATGGCATTTTAACTGTGTTTCTTTTTAATAAGTGTTATAGGCGCTATTGGCAGCATATTAGATGACTTACCTGGTCTCGTTTCACTTGTGGTGATTGTCCCCGTTCCACCGCGGCTAGTGCCGATTGTGCGGAGGAACGGGCTCTTACTTTTCCCCTCACTTCCGATGTTTACCGGAACCAATGTTTGAGCACTAGCCTTGCTTAGCCCAGACATGGTTAAACTTTACTACTCAAGCCAAGAGCTGAAATCATTAAATAAACCTTCTGCTACCTCTGTACCCAAATGCCTGTTAGATACCTTGGTGTGTACTGCCACTCCCAAAGTAGACACTCATATTAATCTCAATAAGTCAATTACTTTCCCTGCACCTAAATTAAAAAATACTAGCGACATCACTGAGACCCCATAACAACTGAAAGGGCTTTATTTTAATGCCTGGTCAATCCCAAAGCACGCACTGGAAATATGGAGCCATCTCGACCTAGAAAAGCCAGATATTTGTTTCATTACTGAAACCTGGGGCTCCATGAACAGGCCTTGCCTGATGTGGCAACTGCATTTCCTCCAGAATATCATCTAACTATATTAGATAGAGTTGCTAGAAGAGGTGGAGGGAATCGCAATAGCCACCAGGGAGGGACTAGAAATCCCCACACTAGACTCCTGTACCACAGAAACATCCGAAACGTTCATTTTCAAAATATTAACTCAATCAGAAGGAACATGGAGAGGTGCTCTAGTTTACAGACCTCCATGCTACAAAACTAATTTTATAAACAATCTACTCAAGCTAATTGCCCCACATGTATTAGCTGCTGATAACTTTCTCCTCATTCGCGATTTTAATTACCATGCAGAACTTTTATCAGACCCCCGATCCACTAGAAACTAATTTGAACAAACTGGGACTAGTCTAGATGGTGGTGGGGCCCACTCACCTGGCTGGCCATACTCTGGATCTCTTGTTTACCAAGGCAACCAAAGTCAGAGTTGAGCTATCCCTCCCTCTGCTTTGGTCTGATCATAATTTACTAAAATATTTCTTACCAATGGGCACCTCTAAAAATTGTCCCAGTAGTGAATCCACCTGCATAAGGCCATGGCGTAAAGTCACCTTAGCGACTTTATCGGCCCATTTTATCCCTCCGTCCCTATCCCACACCGAGAATATTGATCATGCAGCAACAGCTTTTGGGGACGCAATTACGTCAGCCCTGAACATTGTGGCGCCTCTGTCTAGGGTCAAGATCAAGCCTAGAGCATCACCCTGGTTCACATTAGCACTGAAAGACGAAAAACTGTCTAGTAGGAATGCCGAGCGTCAATGGAGAAAGACCAAGGCCAATGAAGATGGTCAAAAATATAAACAGATCTATCAAAGATACTTAGACAACATCACACATGCCAAAATGTTGCATCTTACTAACCGGATTAATAAAGCTGCCAATTCCAACAAGGAGCTTTACAAAATATTAAAGGAGTTTACTACCCCTCTCACTGACCAGCACAGTGATACATCCTCGCAAGAATGGGTTGACACGCTGTCTACCTTTTAAAAAATAAAATTTTTATTTAACAAACATCGGCATAATAGCATAAAACAATTAGCTCAATATCAGTATATGCATGACACTTGGAGGCAACACCGTTACACATTACACTCACAGTAAGGACCATTCAAGGAGGAAACAAATCGTCATGTTCAATACTTTGTAGGGGAGCACAAATGTCTCCACGATAGGAGTTCCACAGTGACCATATGCAGGACCATTTTTGGGGACAACCTGGAGCATCATACACCGTCTTTTCTCTAAACATACACCAGTCCACACTAGACTCCCATGCCTCCAGAGTGGGGGGGAGTTGTAGCTAGCCAGGCCTGAGCAATGTTTTGTTTGGCGAGCATGAAACCCAGAGTGGCCCATTGCGTTTGATGGGTAGTTAGGTCGGTCGGCTCCCATATATATATATATATATATCATAAGCATCTGCATGCTTCAGGGTAAATGTCAACAGTAAGGACAGCCCTCATCACTGCATGCATTTCCCTACAATACGTTTGAATAAGTGTGCATTCCCATATAGTGTGCAGAAAGGTACCAGTCTGGCCACAACGTCTGCGACAGTCACCTGTTTCTGCTCTCCCCATCTGTACAGCTGAACAAGCCCTAACCGAGCTGGAATGGCCACCACCCAAGGAGATGATATCGCCTCCTACCACTCCTCGTCATCCATTTCTATGCCATCTGCCACCCACCTTTGTCGCAATGCTGAAAGGGGATCTTCCATGTTATGTATTAATTTATTATAAATCAATGAGATGGTCTTATCTGGGATGTGGCCATCCAGTATTCTGTCTTCTAGCGGGGACGATTCGGGAGGGGATGTGCCGCTTGGGATAAGGGAGTGCTGTGCGTGGCTAACCTGTCTGTAGCCAATCAAGTCCCATTTATCAAACCCTTTTGATCTACACAGGTCACCCAGTTGTGCAGAGTCCCATAAGGGTGTAGCAAGTGTCAATGTTCCTCACCATATCAAAAATCCTGATAATCTACTTATTAACTGTGACCTCACTATTCCTCTCTTATTGGAATTTACTGAGCTTACATCGGAGGAAGTTTCCACCGCCCTAGCTAAGATTAAATGAGATTCCCCAGCAGACACTTTCACCCCGCTTCTTTGCAACTATTGCTCCTTTGCACACGGATAAACTCACAGAATTATTGAACATGTCACTAACACAGGCTATGGTCCCCGCTAGATGGAAAGCAGCACAAGTTAATCCAATCCTAAAAAAGCCTTCTGCTGATCCGAAGGTACCTGGCAACTACCGTCCAATCTTGCTGCTTCCATATTTCGGAAAGTTACTGGAGTCCTTGGTTAATAAACAGCTTACCACCTATCTGGAGAGTCATGGACTCTTGGATCCATCACAGTCGGGGTTTAGGGCGGCACATAGTACCGAAACCTCATTGGTGGTGGTTGTAGACAACATTAGACTGGCCTTGGACAACGGGCAGTCAGCCATGCTTGTCCTGATGGATTTGTCAGCCGCTTTTGACACCATCTCCCATAGCATTTTAGAACAGCAGCTCTGGGAGGTGGATGTCAGGGGTATGGCCTTGGACTAGTTCAGGATCTATCTAATGAATCGAACCACCACAGTACAAATAGGCACCCTGGCCTCTTGCAGTCGGTCTGTACGCATAGGAGTCCCTCAAGGCTCCATCTTAAGTCCCATGCTTTTCAACCTGTACGTAACACCCCTGGTCAGGGTAATAGGGTCCTACGGCTTTGTTGTAGTGTCATATGCAGATGACACTCTGCTATTAATTACTTTTGGCCCTAACCCCACAGACACAAAGATCAGTTTTAAAAACTGCATGACCCATATTGACAACTGGATGTGTACCAATCACTTACAACTTAATGGAAGTAAGACAGAGGTCATTCTTTTTGGTAAAGCGGATAAATAATGGTCCAGTGATTGGTGGCCTCAGAATCTAGGCCCATGCCCATCTTCCAAACCTGTGGTGCGGAACCTCGGAATGATGATTGACAATCAGTTGTCAATGATAAACCATATAAATCATGTAATTGGCGTCTGTTATGGCATTTTGCGTAAACTACGCAAAGTTTTTCAATGGATTCCTATTGAATCCAAGAAAACGCTGGTACAGGGGCTTATCATAAGTCGTATGGACTATGGTAATGCCCTATTGGCCTCCATAAACGAGGAGCTCTACTCCAAGCTTCAGGTTTTGCAGAACACCGCTGCTAGATTAATATTAAACCTTCCATCAATAGCTCCATCAGCGCCCAGTTTGAGGACTCTTCTCTGGCTTCCTGTTAAGAAGCGGTGCCGCTTCAAAATCCTCTGTCTCGCTCACAAGAGCATGTATGGAACCGGGCCAAGCTATTTTGCCAAGAAACGTAACTGGTATCGGCCAAGTAGGTCGCTTAGATCAAGTACTAAATGTCTCCTCACCCCTTGAACAATCCGCACTGCAAGGAACAGCGGTCGATCCTTCTCCTTTCTCACACCAGCTCTCTGGAACAAGCTTCTGCCTCATCTTCTTTCCACCTCTGATCATATGCTATTCCGTAAGGAACTAAAAACTTAGCTATTTGACCATCTATAATGCCTTTACATCCGATCGTCAGTCCTCACGAACCCTTCGCTATCGCCATGAGACCCTTTGGTGATAGACACGCTTAATAAGTTCCTCTGACTTGACTTGACCTTTCAAGCCCTATCAAAGGTAAAAGATACTTGGTCCGACTCAGAGGGCATGGTACTAGCTGGTGCCGGAGTCAACGTCAATCTGGCTCCCAATTAGAGTTGGAAATGATGGGGCTGTGCTACATGGTCGCAGCGGCACCGGGAACAATGGCACTGGAGCAGGCTCAGAGGAAGTTCAGGGTCTAGTGGATGGAGTTGCACCCGATCCATGGGGCTCGACTGGCGACTAGGACAAACACACCAGGTAGGATCTAGTAGGGATCTTCCTCGAACCAGAGAGGCCCTAAGGCGCTCCAGAGGGGCGGGCCACCCAAATATAAGGTGCATCATTCCCACGTCTCATCCTGTGACTTGGACTGTCGTGGCGAAGTCAAAGAACTCTTTGAATTCTTGTGGAGCTTGCCAGACCATTAAGACAGCGACAACAATCATCGGGAGCAGCTCTGCTAGCGTTCCTGGGACCTTCCGTGCGACCAGGATCGAGAGAGTCATAGGGTTGTCGGGCAGCAACAGCCTTTGAGGACGCAATTACGTCGGCCCTGAACATTGTGGCACCTCTGTCTAGGGTCAAGATCATGCCTAGAGCATCACCCTGGTACACATTAGCACTGAAAGCCGAAAAACTGTCTAGTATCAATGCCGAGGGTCAATGGAGAAAAACCAAGGCCAATGAAGATCGTCAAAAATATAAACAGATCCATCTAACTGTCAAAAATATAAACCAGACATCTAACTGTGACAGGCACCACAGGGTTTCAAACCTGTTGGTTTCTTTGGAAACATACCTAAGCACACCAGAAGATAAAGAGTTCTTAAAAGACGCTTTGGAAAAATGTCAAATTAACTCAAAAAATTACTAGGGGTAGCTCTTATAGATCTGTGCTGACTTGCACGAAAAGAATTGATGTCTGGGCGCTGGGTGGCACCTACATAGGTGCCGCACATGTCACGTCTGATGTGAATGATGCTGCCACACAGCCGAACCACTGAACCTACAGGTGTGCAGGAGTACTGCTCGAAAAATTGCAGATTCAGTCTGACACCTGGGGAACATTCTAAGGAAAGTAATCTGTGGCTAATCAGATATTAGTAAAAATAACACGGTATAAACCCACTGATGTGAGTCGGGATTTTCACTGAACAATGCCAGACCTCCACAGACTAGAGTGGGTGGGAAATAGTGGAGCCCCAGGACCTGAATACCCAGTTGCTGGGGTCAACCTAGACAAGACCCCTACAAGGAGAGCTATAGACTGCTGGGAAAAGGATGAAGTGCTTGCAGGAGAAGGGATTGCTGAAATGCAGATGAGAGCTTGCCTTCAGGAGTCCTCAGCAAAGCCAGCTGGTGGCAACTAAGTAGTTATACAAGGGACTGGGCCCTAAGACTGCTGGGAGGGGCTATATCTTCTTTGACAGAAGGGAAAATATGCCCAGTATACGGGCCACTGATAGTGTGTCCTGCAGGAACACTTAGTCTAGTAAATGAAATTACAGCTGCGCAAAACGACAAAATAAAACAATGTCCTCCAAATGGCATCCAAATGTGTGCAGTGGTTGTGGAGTTCTGGGCTTTGAAGGATCTGCTCATGTCGAGCACAAGCCAATTTTCAATTCCGTACCCCAAGAGACTTCCACCAATCACCTATGGGCAGCATGCCCGAAATGGCCCTGCTGCAGGGAGAAATTCCCAAGCAAAGTTTCCCTGAGCGTTAGGACAGGTGCCCAGGAAGAGCAGGGAACCTGAGTAAAACTGTCCTCTGAGGTCTTACTTTTGTGAAGTTGATGAGGAAAGAAGAGCCCCTTCTGGATGTTCATAAAAGGTTGCTAGGCATTCGGATAACAAAGGAGGAGCGATTGAGTATCCGTGGCTCCCTTAACAAGGTATCTAAAGTCTGGAAACAGTTGTGTTGTTCATCAGAGTAAAACATCTTCGCTAATGTTTAATGTTTCTATTTGGTCTCTCTAGACAGAGACCAAATGTTAATGACAGAGCCTGTAGGCTTGTTTTAAAGGATTGGAATGGTCTCGTCACAGGTAGTAGATCTTTCTTTAACTTTGAAAATGTTCTGCCCAAGCCCTTCGCCCTTGTGTTCAGTGTTGACAACTGTATATATGCTGCAATTGGCCTAATATATACAACAGCTAGTTTTATATATTAGAGAATGTAGGTACCCCAATTTTATCTCAGTATTTTACAGACAATTTCAGTAGAGTAGATAGATGAGGTTAGTTATCTCCGGGATAAATTATCAGGATCGGTGATTTGCACCCTGGTTACCTGCGAGTTTCCCTTCAAGGTGGGTTTTACATTGTAATTCTCACCAAAAAAGTGTTCCTTTTTGGTATATTCTGTTTCGTACATCCTATACGTATATTTATTATTTTTCATGTGGTATTTAGCATCATAGTACTTTAATTTTTTTCCCCCACATAAAATCAATAAGTGGATCGCGATTTATTGAGTATTTATATACGTGGTACTTTTTTTCTGAGTTTTCAACCCACATCACCTCGAGAGATCCTTTGCCATCACTGCCTTGAGAGCCATTTGCTGAATGGGCTGTGTGCTTGATTTTCGAGTTGGGGTAAGAACACATGTACAGGGACACCGGAACACCAGTGTTAAGTATCTTAGTTGACACAATCCCATAACCCCTGGATGCCCTTGGATACATCTAGCATTTAGTCTGCATACATTTTTGCTCAACTAGTCCAAACTACAAAGACAAAATAAGTGATGGTGACTAATTCATATTCAGAAGTGATGTCATCCTTAACTTTCTATTTGCGTGTGGAGTTTGGGATGCTAAAATAATTGCTGATTAACTTTTTAGGAGTGATGGGGTGAAACAGCCAGTTTCAATAACTAATGGTGGTAAGGGTTTCAGATTTATGAAATGCTCTTTACGATGGCGACCACTTTTTACCACTAATTAAAGATTTGTTTTAAGAATGAGGGCTAGCCTCGCATCATTACCAATCACAAAGCTTTTGAATAACAAGCGAAGTCAAATGCGAGTGCGTGTTCTAAGTGCCAGGAAATTTTGCCTGATATAATTGTTAGTTAGGAGTGTGAGAAACAGAATCTTGACTAGAGAGAGAAACAGGCAAGCCAATTTTAACTGAGAACAAATGACAGCAAGAGTTTTAGTACATTACTCTACCCCTTATATATGATAGACTTCTATCTGCAGATTCTTATCTTAGAATTATCCCCAGGCGTCAGACTGGATCTAGAAAATTTTCTGTGCGCAGTACCCTTGCATGCCGACCCTGTATGGCGTTAGTTTCTCCAGATGTGACGTGTGAGATGCCTGTAGAGGGGCCCCACAAGCGCACCAAAGTCACTTATTTTCTTTACACGAGTCAACGCAGATCAAGAGAGAGCTACCTCTCCAGTCATTTTTGGGCTGTTTTTTCGACATTTTGTTAAAGCTTTTTTTAGAGTGCTTCTGGTGTGGCAGGAATGTCCACTAGGAAGACCAACTTCAAGCCCCGTGGCGCCTGTCATCAACAAATGTCGGTAACCAATTCGCACTTTGTATGCCTCTGGTGGTTGGAACGTGACCATGACGTGAAGACCTGGGTCAATTGCCCACCACGCACCCCAAGGCCTTATGGGAGTGGTCCCTCAAGCTCTTTGCCACCTGAAGCTCTCTATCCCACTCGAGAGGAAGGACCCGGGATCGTTTGCAAAGTCCACATTCCTCGTCGCACTCCAGGTCAGGCCACTCTGGTAAATCCCACAAAAAGAAAAAAAGTAAGACTTTGAAGAGGTCTTTGACTTCACCTTGTTTGTCAGCTGACGAGATGAGTGCGTATCAATATTCAATGTCTGGCTCTGCAGTTGAGCCAGCGCCTGGGTTGGCTCCACTTCCCTGAATTTCCAGGAGCTAGAGTGCTCAACTCCACGAGTTTTATAAGGCCATGCGGCTCATATCTGAGCGACCCACTCCTGCGGGCGCGCCTTCGGGCCCGCGTATTCTGGAGAGGCCGCAACTAGTTCTATGCCGGCAGGCCCCTTAGATTTATAGATGGATCTGGACCGGTGCTGGTCATACCACCTCGACCTTCCCCGGCCGGAGGGGCATCGTCCAGTGCAGACTGGAGCCATGTCTTCCATGCCAGAGCCCTATTACTATGGACTAGGATTCAGGGAGGATTAGAAGGGGTCACTGGACCCTGAGAATTACGAGCCTGCAGATCCACAGATGGACAGGTGTGAGGACTTGTCACAGTTTTGTAGCTAGACCTACTGCTGCCTGGGGCGTTCACCGAATTTGTAGTCCGGTGCAGGTAAGAGCAGTTGGCGGTCAACAGACTTATTCCTGGGGAGGGGCGGGTGGGCAGACAGCAGACAACTTATTTTCGGGAGTAGTCGACAGATGACTTGCTCAGCTACGCACCACGCAAAAAGAGTGCAGCCCAGGGCGGAAGGCACCCCATCTGCTACACCACTGACTTGGCAGAGGCCAATGAACTGGACAATACCCTAGATACTGTTATGCCTTCTCCCCCTACTGTGGCTATGGAGGAGGAAGGGTCCTTTGCAATGGTGATGACGAGGGCATCTGAGGCCATGGACCTTATCCTGCCCTCAGTGGCAGTCACTATCAACATCTTGTCGAGATGAATGTCTTGACGGAGGTGCTTTAGCAGGGAGCGGCCACCTAAGAACTGATTCTCTCATTTAGTGAAGCTCCTACTGACGTCATGCTTGGAACCTAGTCTATGCCCAGCACAGTGTCTCCTGTGAACAGGATGATTACTACCACTGGCCTGCTACAGGCAACTCAATTTCCTCACACAACACCCTTTCCCAGAAAGCATGGCAGTCCAAGCCTCTACCTCCAATGTAAATCCAGGCACATTCCCTAACACCCCACCGATTAGGGAATCCAAGAGGCTGGACACCGTAGGGAAGATGTTTTCACCAGTATGGCACTGCAGTCTATGAACACCACATGCCTATTGGGCCATTACTCCCTGCTCTATTGGATTCAGTCGCGTAGGTGCTGCCCATGCTTCTGGAGAAGGGCCAGACCATACTCTACCAGGCTAGTGCCAGCTGGAGAGATCCAGCAAAGTTCACAATCTGAATACTGCAGATTCACTGAGCAGAGGAGTTTTATCGACGCCTGGCTGAGGACAACTCGCTTTTCAGGAGAACAATGAATTGTCACTTATGTACATGCCCTTTGATGGCTTCAGTCTCTTCGGAGACCAGGCAGATTCAGAGCTGAAGCACTTTAAGGACAACAGGGCTAAGGTCAGGTCATTGCATCTCAATCTGACTTTCACTCCTTTTGTGGCCCCAGAAGGGGCTTCCAGACAGGTCTATACCTGCCCAGCTACCACAGTGTGCAAGCTTCCAGCCTCTGCATGGCCGAGGACATGGTACCCACAGGCCTCGTGGGTCAAGCAGCCAGAGGTCAGTACAGTCCACCACCACCACAGCAGATGCAGCCTCCAAACTCTTACAGTTTGCCCCCTTACTATCTAAGGCTCCCAGTAGGAGGCAGGATATGCCATCATATGCCCCACAAAGTCTAACATCAAATGAAAGGGTTCTGCAGATTGTCGTGAAGGACTGCTCCCTTGCATTCAACACTTCCCTTCAATCTATGCCACCTGCTTGAATCAGGCTGATGGAGGACCATCTTTCCTTGCTCAATTAGGAATTGAAAGCTGTCATGGCCAAAGGAGCCATAGTGAGGGTGCTGACACAAGAACTAGGCTGTGGTTGCTATTCCCGCTACTTTCTGGTGCCCAAGAAAGACCAAGGTCTTTGTCCTATCCTAGAACTGCACACTCTCAATTTCTTCCTCAAGAAGGACTTCAAAATGCTCACGCTTACTATGCTGTGGACCCAGGAGACTGGTCTTACTAGCACCCCACGGGTATTTCACCAGGGTGATGGCGGTTGGTTCCAGCTCATCTGTAGACATCAGGGTGCCAGTCTCCTACTATCACTCTGACTGGCTGTGAAGGTGGGCTTGCCACAGGCTGTCGTCTCCCACCTCCAGACTACAGTGGAACTCTTGCATCTACTGGGTTCACTATAAATGTGTCGAAGTCACACCAACCCTCTCTCATTGGAGCTGTTCTGGACTCTGTGCAGTCTTAGGCCTATCCTCCCTAACAGTGAGTCCAAGGTATTCAGGCTATGATACTCAAGTTTCAGCCTCTATCCTGGATTTCATTGAGACGGATTCTGAGGCTGCTGGGCCTCATGGCCTTCTGCATCCTGCTTGTGACACATGCCCATAGGCATATGCGGGCTCTGCAGTGCAACGTTAAGTTCCAATGGGCGAAGCATCAGGGCCATTTTTGTGACTTGGTCCAGAGCTCGGTGGAAATGAAAAAGATCTGTAGTGTTGATTAACAAACAGCAATTGGGCCAGTAGCAGACCCCTCTACCTTTTCCAACCAAATCTGTCAGCGGTGATAGATGCGTCACTCCTGGGATAGGGCGGCCATCTGGGAGAGGTGAGGATCAGAGGCCCCTGGTCTCTGGCAGAATCTGGACTCCACATCAACCATCTGGAGTGCCGGTGATCTGGTTGGCATTAAAAGTCTTTCTACCATCCATCAAGGGAAGGTAAGTGCAGGTGTTCACGGACAAAACCATCACCATGTGGTACTTCTACATACAAGGTGGTGTGGGGTCGTGGACCCTTTGTCAAGCGCCCTGCATCTCTCTACATGGCTGGAACATCAGGGCATTTACCTGGGGGTTCAACATCAGCAGAAGATGCCTATACCAAGCAGATCACGAAGAAATCTCCATCCAGAGGTGGAGCATAGTCTCTTTCAGCAGTGTGGAGAGCCTTGGTTAGATCTGTTCGCCACCGCCAAGAATGTCCACAATGTCATCAGTTCTACGCTCTGGTATTTCCAATGCAGCACTTGCTTCGAGGCGCTTTTTACATTGAGTAGAGCTCGGGCCTCCTGTATGCCTTTCCGCCCATACCATTCCTGCTCAGCGTTCTCAAGAAGATGCGGAACAACGAGGGCAGAATCATCCCTGCGGCTCCAGAATAGGCTTGGAGAGTTTGGTATACAAACCTGTTAAGCATGGCTATCGGTGCTCCAATCAGGCTTCCTCTTTGGGAGGATCTTCTGCCGCAGAAGCAGGAGAGGGTTCCCCCACCCGAACCGGTCCAACACTCCACCTTCTTGCGTACAGACCGAGCAGCGACGGGTGATAATTTTTGCCCTTCCGCCTGCAGTCTGCAATGTTATTCTGGCAGCCAGGTATCCCTCCACCAAAACCAGGGAAGCAGCAGTGGGGCTGGCAGAGGGGGAGATGGGGAGAGGGGAACTTAGAAGGAGGAGGGGAGGGGTAAAAAAAACAAATTGTTGTGATTGATCTAAGCGGAGTGCTTTGGACCTGTACTGCAGCCTGGGTGGAAAACATGCTAAGTACGTAGGAATGTTTGGCCAGACCGAGACAGCCGGCCAAACATTCATGTGCACTTAGGGAGTTCACACCACTTCTTCCCTGCTCTGTCAGCAGAGCAGATCTGCCCCGACACTGCAGCAGGAACAAATAAAATGATAATAACACCCAGTTATTTTCTTTTTCTTTTTTTTCACTGCAAAAAGCAGTGGGGCGATGCTCCTCCGCCTTAGCGCAGGACCCGCTACTGACCAAAAGGATATACGCCTGCCACTGGTGTGCAGTGGTGTAGTGAGCACGGGACCCACGTTTGGGCATACCCTTCCCACTTAGGGCGACATATGCAAAAGAAACAATTGATGGACGGAATGCTGGACAATGCAAACATTCACCCCCAGTCACAAGGATCTGGGTTAAATCCATCATTCTTTTGCGCACCATACCACCCCAGTTTGGACCCAGCCATATGCAAATCAGTCTTGACCATGTTCTTTGTGGGAACAGTCCAGCCCAAACTGCTAAGCCTGGTCCTCCCTGGACCGGAAACAGGCCTCCTGGGACCGGTTTCAGGGCATCACCCTTCATCATTCAGGCTAGCTTGAATCCAGTGGTGTAGTGAGCACGGGACACACATCTGGGCATACCCTTCCCACTTAGGGCGACATATGCAAAAGAAACAATTGATGGGTGGAATGCTGGACAATGCAAACATTCACCCCCAGTCACAAGGATCTGGTGTGCAGAAAAGCAGGATGACTCTTTCTGCTCCCCTTTCTCAGGTTCTTCTATTTATTCTTTCCCCAACCCAACAGGGCTCTGCTCTGGACACCTTAAAGGGTTATCGTTCTGCTATTTCAGCCTTTCTGCGGTTGCCTGACCAGCCATCCCACTTCAAATCCCCTACGGTACATAGGTTATTGAAAGGTTTTCAACATGTTTCCCCCTTCTCCCTTTATCATGCCTCAGAGGGACCCTAATTTCGTCCGGACATACATGATATGCGCGCCCCCTTTGAGCCCTTGCACAACTGTCCTCTCAAGCTCTTTACCATCAAGGCAGCCTTCCTGGTGGCAATAACATCTGCTCGGAGGTTCAGTGACCTTCAGGCTTTGCCAAGCCTTCATACCTGGACATCTAACCAGTCAAGCTGGTTCTACGGACTAGAGCTTTCTTTCTCCAAAAGTGGTAACTCCCTTTCATGTAGGCCAGGCCATCACTGCCTACTTTTTACGCTCCGCCACATTCCTCTAAGGAACAGAAGCAAATTAACCAAGTGGAGCCAAAAATAGCACGGTCGTCCTACCTTGATCCCACAAGAGAGTTTCTGGTGGCCGACCAACTCTTTGTGGGGTATGTGAAAGCGAAGAAGGGTAAGGCTGTGCAGAAGTGGATGGATCATGCTCCGCATTAAAATCTGCTACTCACTTGCCAAGAAGCAACCCAGAGGGCTTGCATGCTCATTCCACCAGACCCAAGGCTGTGACTGCTGCATTAGTGAGTGGGGTCCAGTTCCTGGACATCTGCCAGGCAGCAACGTGGGCTTCCTTGCACATGTTCACAAAACACTACTGCCTGGACAGTCCGGTTCATCTGCACCTAGCCCGTTCAGCCCTGCAGGACTTTTTTGTTTACATTTTTCGTAGACCCACCTCACGGGAGGTATTGCATTCTTATCTATTCTAAGGTAAGGAATCTGTGGCTTGAATTCTCTATCAGATGAACAAATTGCTTACATTCGGTAATGCCTTATCTGGTGGAGACTATCTAACTGCAGATTCCTTACGGACCCACCCATCCTCCTCGCTCCACAAATGGATTTCTAGGGACAGGGCTTTACCATTTCAGGTCCCTAGTTTTCCACACCACTTGTCTGTGTGCTTCGTGACTCGGTGTTCCTGGCGTGGAAAGTTGTGTAAAGAAACTGACGTCAGTGCGCTTGGGTGTCGCCTATATAGGCACTGCACACGTCACATCCGGCGCGGACGATGACGCCAGCCAGAACCCATCGACGCCACCTATCGGTGTACAGGTGTACTGCTCACGAAAATATTTCCGGATCCAGTCTGATGCCTGGGGATAATTCTAAAGTAAGGAATCTGCAGCTCAATAGAGACTCTACCAGATAAGGCGTTACCGAAGGTAAGTTACTAGGATTTTAATCCCACCCCATTGCCTCTAGGCCTAGACTCTCCTATTCCAAACCTCTGGGAGACCCTGCAACCTGGTGCTGGGAATAGAACCTACTTTTCAAACCTGCCAAATGGAATTTATAACTATGCATGGGCGAGCCATGCACCAAACCCCCCAAAAAACAGTGTTATGCTGGGGAAAGAAAAGATGTCACTTAATTCAAAGAATCTATCTTATCAACATCTAAAGGAGGAAAGGCAGAGCCGTACCACTGGAATTAAAGTGTAGTAAATACATTAACATACTCGACTATTTAAACAAGTAAGCTGCCGTCCGGGTTACGGATTTCTACCTACAAGGTAATGAACAAGACAAGGTGTGAAAACAATTCCTTTATTTTCAATTGGTTAAAATAAATGTTTTTGAAGGTAAGAATTATTTTTAAAAGTCCTTTTTTAGCGTCTCCAAGTTGATCCATGATGACGGGAAGCAGCATGACAGTCTGTTCTAATGTATACTCTTGTTCAGGTACTGTACAAACATGTTGGCTAGTTGCGAGACGTTCTCGTTCGGGTGCGTCTTCGTGTAGCTGATAAACTGACGTCTTGCTTTCTGCAGCTCTGCCATGCCAAGGATTCTTGTAAGCTCGATGTAATGCAACGTTAAGGAATAGCAGAGGGTTACATACGAGTTTGGCGCTGTTCACGTATCACACTATCTAAATGCTTTTCTGTATACACTAAGATACCTCTTTTTCGAACGTGCTCACTTGCCACACACTGTAAAGCTCTGAATACGAGACAATACAAAAGCATGTTATTGCCGTTTTTTGGATTTCCAAATATTTATAAAATGAACAGTACAGTTGCCCCAATTCGGTATCCAGTACTGCAGTGTATGCGGGCGAGTTTGGGGGTATAGACGCCAATATGCCCGAACTCGCCTGCATTGACTGCGGTACTGGATACGATAGAGAACAACGTACTCCAGATACAAGTGACTAAATAATAAGCCTACTGCGTAAACTAGAGTCCCATATACCGAATTGGGGCAACAAGAGATGAATGATGGAGTAGATTTGTGAATGCCTTGCATATACATATCAGAAATAGGCATATGAAACTGAATGTTAAGCCCCGATGAAGTCTGCTGTGACAGAAACAGCCAGAGAAGAAACACGTGTAGGCAAGGGGAGTACATGATTACAAGGAAATAAAAGAACTGTTGAAACCACGATCTCAACTCTAATTTCTGTGTGCTTGGAGAACTTTGTTGCAGCACTGAGGCTGCGGTTACCGGTTTTGGTTTATCCATGGGGCTTCTGCCAGCACTTATGACCAGGGCCAAGGGCAGCATTTGGACCGGGTATCTGGTGTACTTTGGGCTTGAGTCATGAGTATCATCGGTGGAGAGCATCTCCCTAAGGTTGGTTGTCTGATACAGGGTCTCAAAATCAGGTGTGCTGTTACTTTTACCATGGGATCGATCAGCAGCACTTGAGGCTCACATGCTCCTTAGAGGTACTCACAAACCTCCTCATATCGGTTCACTCGTTTTCCTATACTCTTTCACTCCCCCCTCTCATTGTTCTCCTCCCGCCCCTCACTGGAACCAATGACCTGCAGGACATACTTTTCATGGGCATGGTCTCAACTCAATGACATACTGACAACCATTCTTTAGCTGTTTTTAAACAGCACAACTCCTCAATCCTTAAATAGAGGTTTCAAAAATATTGCTTACTATACTTCAACTCATGCTAAGAAACCAGTTAGTGGACAAGGGCTCAATTAGAAGCAATAAACGTAACTGAACTGACACCCCCTAAAACTTCCAATTCTCTCCAAAACAACCCATTACTTGCATGCTCCATATCATACTCTCTTTTAGTATCACTAAGGTGATTGCAGATAAATCTTGCTATCACCTTCTGCCATCGAACAGACTACGACTAAGGTGTGACATTACACCGTGTGGCTGAAGACAAAAACCTGTAGCTTAAGGGCTAGATCCCAAAGTACCTGAAAGTCCGGGGAGACTGGTGGGCAGGCAAACACTGGCTGTCCAACCAACATCTCCTCAGCGCAGTCTAGTGCGATACCACAAACGCTTGGTGGCCCCTGTCCTGGCTTTGCTCAGGAGCGCATTACCCACGGTGTTATTTGCCTGGCATGAGACGAGAGTTGTGTCAGATGCCCTAATGATGACAAGCAGCTGGCTAGGTCAGGAAACATGAGATTGCAGGATAATTTGGGGCTCAGCTTGCACCAATTAACTTCTGTTTACTCAATACAAATTAAAGAAATATAGTGCGCTCCGTCCCACAAGAACTCACCTGGCTAATGCACCCATGTAATAGTCATATGCAAGTGAACAGTAAAACTCCATAAGTCATACATACATCAGCAAGGACATATTAACGAAGGCTGATCAACATATGAAGGAGCTTGCAAAATCCAACCAACACTGTACACTGGATGCCTTTTTGCCCACTCAGCATAGACCATATAAGCAAATGCACCATAAAGGGGTCTCTAGCCAAACCCAAAAGGATATTTTTTCGTTAGCTCCAGGCACTGTGATCAAGTCTCCTGGAACACTGGTTTTCTGGGCATTTAGAAGTTCCTGAAATAAAAGGAATATTGTTTGTATTTCCACAGCAAATTTCAAAGACTTGTGATATAGTCAACTATATGGAATTGCTCTATGGAGTATAAGTTACTTACCTTTGGTAACACGCTTTCTTTTGGATACTGTAACTGCAGATCCCTTTCAACACGAATGCTCTCCTGCTGCCTGGAAGTGATAGAGCAAAAGCGCATTCGGCTCCACCCCTATGCCCCTATGTCAGTTTCTTTTCTCTTTCCCTTTCTATGCCTTCAGACGCAGAGTGTAGAAAAACTGGTGGTGAAAGTGTGCAGAGCCTTAACTGGAACATTTTAGATGCTAAACCCCACCTTTATAAATGGTAACAATACATTACCACACCAAAGGTGGAGGGTTTGAACTTTGATCAAAAAGTTCTACAGGACAGAGTAAACAATGTGACCTTGTCGGTCGTGGCTGTTACGACACTATTTTGCCTCATGAATGTATGCACACAGACCCATGTCACAGCTTGGCAGATGTCAAGAACAAGCACCCCTCCTTCTAAAGCCATTGTAGCGATCATGGCCCTGGTGGAATTGACTCTCAGATCCTGAGGAGGTTAGGGGTACTGTTTTTTGGCCAGTGCCTAGCAGATCCTAATGCAGAGGACTATCTACCTTGACAGGGTCCTCTTTTACACTGCCCTACCCTTCTTCACAGCTGAGAAGTCGATGAAGGAGAGCGAATTGTGTACTCGATTATTTGTCCAGTCAAAATAAAAGCTCAATGCCCTCGTTGGATCAAGATGATGAAGCCTCTCCACCTTTCGAGGGATGAGGCAGAGCAATGAATGCAGGGAAGATGACTGATTGGCCCATGCGGAAGGGCAACACAACCCAAGTGAGGAACACAACACAAACCAAGTGAGGAAATCAACCTGGGTACTCAACACAAGATTGTCTGGGAATAAGACAGAGTAGGGTAGTTGCTACAACAGAACCTGCAGCTCACTCATGCTGCGGGGTGGCGATAAGGAAGACTGTTTTCAGCGTCAAGAATCTTCAGGTGCAGCTGTGCATAGCTCGAAGGGTGTATATATAAGAAATGGCACAAACAGGTTACGTTGCCACTAAGGCACATTTGGCGAGGAAAGGTATGTGCAAAACATTTTATGAAACACATCATAACCAGTGACTTAAAGACGGTTGGTCCTGTAAAGATAGAAAGATTGAAAGCGCAGTAGAATAACCTTTTACTGTGCCCAATGTAAGGCCTTGCTGGGCTAAGAATATCAGAACGTTTGGCTTGTAAGGGGTCAGTGTCTTGGCACCACACCAAGCAACACATGTCCCAGAGCCCAGTTTAGATGGACTTTTTGAAAGACAGGCCTGGTGCAAAGAGTAAAACTGGATCAGTTTGAAGCAGGTATTCCTGGACACCCTCAGGTGGATTTCAGGACCTTACTCCAAGCCAAATAATTTATAGACATCCTCAAGTAACCTCCCATCGCTGACAGAGACCTGAAAGGCCTGACTGCACCCCCTTCAGGAGAGCTCTATAAAGTAGTGTGACTGGCTTTGTACGTCTTGTTAGGAGCAAAAGATGGCGCAAGCATTCATATTCCGGTGGTTCTGCAACCCCGCAACCCTAACACTTGCGTATCCTGTGAGCCAGGGTGCAGTGGAGTAAAAAATATTCCACAGAGAGGTCATAGGTCTCTCAAAATCCCAGAAAGGGACACACTATGCCTCCCATGAAGAGATCGCCTAGTAAAGTGACCACGGCCAACATCCACCTATGGAGCTCTCACCATATCACCCCCCCCCCCCCCACTCCCAGCACTGCGCAACCAGAAGCAGGAGCTCACGTGTATACGGTGTCTTGGTATGAGCCTTCCGAAGAGCCTTGGCCCAAACATAGTGTGCCGTTCTGATCAATACATTCAAGTTCAGCACTCTAGAAGCAGGAGCCAGCTTCATCAAAATAATGGTTAGCAATTCCTTGGACGGAGAACCAGTATACCCATGCCATCCCACAGATAGGACCGCCAGCAGGCCACGCACTGTAGTTGCGTCGTAAAATAATATGGCTCGAGATAGGGTGCCGCCAAGTCACCCTCCGTTACCGGCAGATGCAACTTTCAAAGTGCTGGGACTGTAAACCCATGTTGTTGCAGATGCAGTAACCCCAAATATTCACCTTCATGGCTTCCGACTTCACCTGCACCGACAAGGCCGAGCCTGCATTATTGAGCCAGTATTGTGCGATGTGCTTGTCCAATAAAATCAGAAAAGCCTAATCTTCAAGCATCGCGGGGTTGAAACGACAAGTTGGAACACTAGGTTTAGGAGTGGACCACTAGAAGAAACACAATACAGGGGAACGATGAGAATATGTTTTTGCCAGATACTCTACACTAACCACCCTGCTGTACATCACCCTGCAGGTACGACTTCTGTCACGTTGGACCTCAAGGTCATGCAAGCAAGACCCGTATGAATACACCTGAGATACTGGGTTGCGCACTCTCCAACAGTCAATCAGTTCCCACTGTACAGCCCAGGAGCGGGCAATATACACTAGCCCAGTCGCCGGCGCACTGACCAGGGGTGGATGTGATCTATTCGAGCCCGGGTCTACTACACGGTTAAAATTGTTCCCTATCATTTTCCAATAGGGGACCATTAACAGGAGAGGGGTCAAGCCGGTCAGGAACGATGGCTGGTTCACATTCGAGGCATAAATATGCAACAGGGTAATATCCCTTCCATCTAATACCAAGATGTAGCAGCCATCGGGTGAGTAACTACCCTGTGCAAGCAAAGGAGGACTCCGATTCAAATAAAAGCGCCCCACGAAAAGGCAGCGTAAGTGGTGGCGTATAGTAAACCCCGCCGGCGCCACCCAAGAACCCATTCCTCAGACTCCGTAAGAGGTGCTTCCTGTAGGAATGCATTGTGCATCCATTCCAAGTTTCAAATAAGACAACACGTTATAACGCTTGGAGGGGGAAGAGAGGCCCCGCACATTTCACGTGAGAAAGTTAACCTGCGCTGCCTTGGGAATCAGGCTACAAAGGGACCCCACAAATCTGCCCTCAATGGGGAGGTTCGCCAATCACCATACCACAGCCATATGCGCTTTGCTGTCAGGAAACAAAGTCGAAAATCGAAAACAAGTTCTACCTACCAACCCCCCCTCCCACCCCACCTTCCCAGAACTGAGACATACATCTATCCAATACAAACAACAAACCACATGAGGCTATACGTAGGGAAGTGACTGCCAGCTAAAAGAGACACTAAGGTAGTCAATCGAGTGCTCTAGGACACATCCCGCAAATCCCCCCCTCCTCCACCTGCTGTCCCACTGAACTCCCAAATCAGACAGACACATCAACACAGGAGTAATCGACCACACAGCCATCCTGCCATCAAAATACAAAAAAGAACCAACACAAAATGATTATGTGACGCCAGCTTCATCTGCATCAGACAAGATCGTTCACCCTATGGGGGGGTAACCCATGGCAGAGTGTTATCGACCCCTTGTACAACTGAGTCCTCCGTGTCAAAAGCAGAGCTGTGATGTCCCGGGGATGGGCGGGTGAGGATCCCTCGCTGGGTCCTATGGAAGTGGCAGTTTCTACGTCTCTTGTCTGTTCTAGTGCCATCTGTGATTTACTAGACGAGACGCCATGAAGCTGGGATATTTGTCGCTGTGGGCATGAAGGCTGTCACAGATCAGATAACTCAGGGCACAGTGTCCACATAGTGCTCGAGCAAATGCCATGACGCAGACAGGTTGGAGAAGAAAAGCAGCTTGTTCTCTGCTTGAACTCTCAGTAGAGCAGAGCACGGAGGAATGCAGACCCAGGCTGCACAGTTTCTTCTTCACTGCAAGGAATGATGCCTTCGGTGTCTGAACCAGGAGGGTGAAGCAAGGTTAGAAGGACACCATGGCATTTTCTACCGTAAAGGGACCAGGTGCCTGTGATTGCTACAAGAGATGATCTCTATCCCGAAAATACAGGATTCGGGCCACCACTGGGTGCAGCAAGACCCCGGGGTGAGGTGTCCGTGCGAGTACTCTGTGTGCTCGTTCCAAGGCATAGAATCTAGAGGGGCTCCAGGGCCACCACATCCTGCAGCCAATCCTCTAGATAAGCCAACAGAGATTCACCCTGAGCACATTCATGCAGCCGCACACATTGATCAAGTGGGCCCGTCCCTCATGATCATCCAGACAAACAGCCAGGCGCCGCGTTTGTGCCTCCAAAGCTGTGACGCGATGGTCCTCAGATTGAATAGCAGGAGACAAAGACTGTATAGTGCCCTCCAGAGTATTGACCCTGTCCAAGATTGTTCTGGAGTCCTCCTGGATAAGGCCCAGTTCCATGGAGAGAGAGTCAATGCTACCCTCCAAACGCTTCACAGACGCGTCAATGGCAGACAGTGTCCTGCACAGTCTAGGGCATGATTCTGGACTACAGCGGCGTAGTGAAGGAGTAGCAAGCCCCTTCACCAGGAGCCCCCATGTAGAGGGTAGTGACGCAAGGACCAATGCACACTAGCTCTTGCATCTCTAGTTGGCAGATTGTAAGAGTGCTCCGTACAGGAGCTAGCATCTGCATCACTACGGAACACCCATAACCAGCAGAGCCGTCAACACCGCCAATGCGGGCCAACTGCCCAAACAAAGGTGCGCGGTGCAAGGGAAATGCTCCTTACTCACAAGGCATCCACGGGTGCTGCGGGGCTCAGCAACCCTCCAACACAACTACTCTCCAAGTCCAGGAAGGGCGGAGAGCCGGCAGATAAAGACAGTCCGGGAAGGTGAAATCATGGCCAGAGCTACCAAAGTGGGGCCGCCATCTTGGGCGTGCACAGAGAACGGTTATGGGCGAACGTCTCCACACGTCGGCTCTGCTGCAGTCCGCAAAGGACATCCTCAGGACCCCATGCACCCTAGGGTTCCCGGCATAGCTATGGGGGTAGCAGCGGTGGCCAGGGGTGGCTCAGGGGCCCTGTCTGTGGTGCTTCAACGTGGTCTTCAACGCTACTCTGCACTCCCCAACCCAGTCTACATGCTCGAGGCAGCTTCCAGGAACTCCCACAGGGGTGTAGCCAGTAAGGATGCAGCTAACAATAACTGAACGGAAGGCAAGGATGGTGAAAGAATACATGCTTGTGCCAAATTTTTAGACAAGACATCCTTAGGGTGGTCTTCCCCACAACGTTTTGCCTTCCTCCTTCACTTTGACCTAGTTTCTGCTGGTATTAGGACTCTGCACACTTTACAACTACTAAACAGTGCTAAAGTGCTTCTGATCTCTCCTCTAAATATGGTAACATTGGCTCATACCCAATTGCCATACTTAATTTACTTATAAGGCCCTAGTAAAGTGCACAGCATGTACTTAAATGCTACTAGTGGGCCTGCAGCACAGACTGTGCCCCCCCACTTTAGTAGCCCTTCTAACCATGTGTGCAGTTTGCCTTGCCATGTGGACCTGGCAAAATAAACCTTTTACACACATAGAAGTGGGGCACGGCGCAGGGAGTGATAAGGAGTCTGCGATAGCTCACCTTGACGAACGTGCAACTATAGGAATCTGTCCTCGCTCCCCCGCCAGTTCAAGCATTGTTCTTAGTAAACTTGGTTTCCTTCGGAGAGCAAGTTACTCTTCCAATATTCTGAGCATTCACTCAGATATGTGCCTACGCTCTACCATATTAGTGAGGAGGTAGGGAGAGAACCTATGGGATCTTTCTATGGTTAGTCCTAATGAAAGCCTGGGAAATTGCGTTAGCCGGCTGAAACATGTCAACAGTTTGCAGAGTGGAGGGGTAGGGGGTTCATCATAGTCCACCACACCATCATCCACTGGTCCGTAAATGACCTTTTACTCTGATCAGGGATTCCAACATTAAAGTACACATTTGCAGTTCCTGTGGTCAGTTTTAAATTGTTTCTCTGCACCTTTTTACACTTGAACCCGCACTGTTTCTGTATGTGTTGTATTGTCTACCTCTCCCCTATTGCTCCACCGCCAGTATTGGTCTGCGCGGAGGTGTGTTAGCAGCCCTATGATGAAGCATGCTACAGACTTCTGTGGGTGAGGGCAGTTTTAAAACCCTGGAATGTATTTCTTACCTCTAGATCACATCGATTTCAATTGCTGAGCCCCCTTCTACATGTGTGTGTAAGTGAACATAGGAGGTCGAAGTGGGGCGGTTATCCTCCTACCCCTTAACATTTGTGTGTGTTGAAAATAAACCTTTTGCAGGCCCAAATCTTCCCTTTTTATACATACAAGTCACCCCTAAGGTCCTGGACATCCCAGAAAACAGGATGCAATGTATTTAAAAGGCAGAACATGTACTCTACGACAATACTCAACACGGTTTCAGAAAAAAACAAAGTACTGAGTCGGCTTTGGTTGCAGCTACAGAGGAGATTCGGGAAGTGCAGCCTAGGAATTGAGGATGCAGCTTTAGATCTCTTTAAATGCTTTCTGATAAACGGACTGCATACTGTATCAATGGGCAAATTTACATCTAAGCATTTCTCCTTGCCCTACGGAGTCCCTCAGGGATCAGCATTGAGTCCAACACTTTTTAACCTTTATGTTGCACCACTTGCGACAATCATTAAATGTGCAGGCTTCCACCTGGCGTTCTACGCTGATGACACCCAAATTGTGGTGTCCCTGGCAAAGCCCGAAAACAACATAGGCCTGGCACTCAGAACTTGCATGATCAATGTAAGCAAGTGGATGGATTACAACTACCTCAAATTAAGTGCCACTAAAACTGAGGTCATCCTTTTTGGTAACAACCCCTCACTCTGGACGCCGGAATGGTGGCCACACGAACTAGACTCACTTCCTGAACCCGTAAACAAAGTCAAAAATCTAGGCGGATTGATAGATAAAGAACTGAAGTTTAGGGACTAAGTTAATGAAATTACATCAGCCTCTTTCTTTTCGTTAAGGCTCATAAAAAAAGATTGAAAGATTCTTGTCCCCTGAACTTCTGAGGACGGCTATTAGAGCATTGGTTCTTACTAAGATAGATTATTGTAACAGCCTCTATCTTACTCTTGCAGTGGGTCTTGAAAAGAGGCTCCAGACTCTACAAAACGCTTAAACAAGGTTGCAGGTTTAAGGCTCTCTGCCTGGCCTATAAGGCACTGCATGGACTAGGGCCAGCCCATTTCAGAGAGAAACTCAAATGGTACATCCCAGCTAGGACACTACGCTTAGGCTCCGCCATAAACTGGATTGTTCCTTCCTTCAGGAGAACCAACTGGGGTGGAAAGACCTTTTTAACAGCCACAGCGGTGCTATGGAACAGTATCTCAATGACACTGAAAGCTGCTCCCTCCCTACTCACTTTCAGAAAAGCACTAAAGACCTGGTTGTTCTCACAGGAGATCTAAAGGCACACGGCCCTGGCTAAACCTGATGCAGTCATCTAATTCAGCACCTTTATCTGTTTCTACAGCACCAAGATGTCTATTGGCATTAGTTGCACTTTATAAATTATATAAATAAATACTTTTAAGTTTTATACGTCCTGGTAGTGAAAAACTCCCAAAGTAGTTTTTCACTAATACAAGGCATATGTCTCCCATAGGATAACATTGTGATTACCTTATTATATTTTATGAGTGTAATTTTCAATTGTGAATTGACAATGCTATCAAGTCTGGTGTCACTGGAATCACAATTTAAAATCCAAAGTTGTGGTGAAGTCAGATTTTAAATTTCAATTCTAAAAATGCCACCTTTAGAAAGTTGGCATTTTCTTGCATTAGCCATGTGGTGCCTGCAGCCTGTCTCTGAGCACCTGGATGGATGTAGTTGGCAGTTAGGCTTTGTGTATTCGACCTAGACAACCACACACAATGAGAGTTTGGGTGCGAATGAATGGGCGATCCTGTAAGGATGGGAGGGAGGAGTTGGACTTAGCCTCACTTAGACCTGGCTGTGTCCTGCCCCAACACAAAGGGCGGCCAACCCCCTGTAATTAGTTTGAAGCCAGGGCTGACAGGGCAGGAAATCTGTGCACTTCAAGGGCATGCCTTTGAAGCCTACCCCACAGACACCACCAAGGCAGTACACATCTGGACCTGTGGATACTCTGTCAGGAAGAAGGACTGCTGAGCTGCTGAAGGACTGACACTGCTGGACTCATGCTGTGCTGATCTGCTGCCTGCTGCTCTTTTGCCTTGGTGAGAAGGACTGGTCCTGCATCCCTAGACCCTAGAACACAAAGTGACTCCTAGAGCTAGCTGGCTGGCCGCTTGATCTGAAGCCTCAGAGATATAACAGGCTTCTATACCCTGCACCTGGACTGTATCATCTGTGAGTCTACTCGGTCAAGTGGTGCAAGGCCTGTCCTGGACCCTTGGAAGTGGGCCTAAGGTGCTTGCCAGCAGAACCGATGCATCTCGTCGGCTGAGCGGCACATCCCCGAGCAGAACCGATGCATTGCCTCTACTGTGTGGATTGGACCATTCGCAAAAGACTCATCACGGCTGCCTCCTGCATCTTAGGACCGACATAGCGCCTTCAGAACCGCTGCAGCGTGACGCTTAACCCTGCGCAAGTTAATCGCATCCCTTGATGGAAAAAAAAAACTGCATCATAGCTTCACAACTCATTGGAATAGATGCATCACCTCTGTTGCGCCCCGCATCGTTGATACCGGACTTCGTATCGCAAGCCCCGTCAACAGGATCCTCGATGTCGACACAACAGGACCTTGCACCACAGGCTTGCCGCATCTCTGAATCGACACATTGCCTCTGCAATCAATGCTTCGACACAGATCCATGCAATGCTCTGCAACCAGGATTTAAGGTACTGTGTTCAGCAGGTCTAAATATGTCCCTGTAGCAGACCGACGCTCCATCGCACTGAACTTGTGACTTTGTCCTGGTCTGATGTAACCAGATATCCTTCAATAGTAATGTGTGCTTTTTGGTGCTATTTTCTACTTTATTCAATAGCTCCAGTTGTACTAATTATATTTTTGTCGTTTTGGTCTTGTTTTATTTATTAACACCTACTCTATTTGTTCTAAACCTAGTGTAGGATCTTTTTGTGTGGTGTTCTCACTGTTTGAAATGTTGCAAAAATACTTTACACATTGTCGCTAAATTTAGCCTAACTGCTCTGTGCCAAGCTCCAAGAGGGTGAGCACAGGTTAATTTAGGGTTTTACTGCCTCTTACCCTGACTAGAATTGTGGTTGCTGCTTGAACAGGGCTCATACCCCAGTCAACCACCAACCTAATTCTGACACAAATCCTGCCATGTGTTTGGATTTACAGTTAGGATGGATTTTAGGGAAGGTGTTGGGGTCAATTTAATTGGTGGACATCTGAATCACCTAGCTCTCTGGTGCTGGATGCTGTATGAGCAATTCTGAATCACCTGGAGCTAGTCTGTGGTGACGACTGACATGTCTGTTGTCCAGAAGGATTATGTTACTTACCATGTAAGCATCTGCTCGTTGCTTGTAGTACTGTATTCACATGCTCTGCATACTACTCCTATTAAGCGTTGGGCTCAGACTGTTAAAACTTCAAAGAAGTCTTTCAAGTAATGAGGTCTCTCCGGCGACTCCTCCTCTGGTAGTGACGTGCATGGGGACTGACTCCATTGTTGGATTGTTTTCTGCACAGTGGGAGATAGTAGGTATGAAGCAGAGAGTAGGGCAGGAAAATGGGCATGCATGTAGCATAAATAATTCTGTATGTTGAAGATACCTGTAGCAAGCACTGGCTTCTGAGGGGAGGATGCTAGAATGTAAATCTACATCACTACATGAAACGAATAAATGCTTACACAGAGTAAATAAAAATCTGTTCATAGAAGGTGTGGCTGTACTGATTTAAGTGGGGGCTAGCCTGGGGACGGTGCACAGGTCTGAAATAAAGTCTACAGGACAGTTTGACCAACTCTAGCTAATTTCTTGCAAGAATATCCACACACTAAAGTTTTGTGAAGGTGTGTGGATTGGACCATGTATCTTAACAGATGTTGGCTATGGGTATGTTCCCAAGAAAAGCAATTGTGCAACCCTGCTTGCGAGTGAAGTGCATCCTAGGGTAGGAAGGTAAGGTCCTTTTAGCATTAAGGTAACATGTCTGGATGCATTCAACAATAAACCTGACAATACCTGCCTTAGATGTGGGTTGTCCTTTTTAAGGTTGTGCAAAGGCAACAAAGAGCTGTTGTGTTTTATGGAAGGATTTGGTTCTGTCAATATAACACAAGAGAGCACTCTTGACATCAAATGTGTGACTTGCTCTCTCAGCTACTGAGTAAGGCCGTGGAAAACATACCAGGATCTCAATTATTTGGTTACAGTGGAATGGGGAGGCCACGGTAGGCAGGAAATTTGGGTTGGTCCTAAGAGCCACTGTCCTCATTGACCCGTTGGGAAAGGCTCTTATTCGAGGGTTATCCCCAAACTTTTTGCTTCTTCCTCCTATTTTTCCTGACCTGATTTTGTTGGGTTTAGGACTCTGGGCACTTTACCACAGCCTATTATCTCTGTGTAAATTGTGAAGATGATTGGCTATTCATGAATGGCATATTTGATTTACTGGTTAGTCCCTAGTAAAGTGCACTGAGTGTGCCAGGGCCTGTAAATCAAATGCTACTAGTGGGCCTTTAGCCCTGAATGTGCCACCTACATGAGTAGCCCTGAAAAGGTATCTCTGACCTGCCACTGCAGTGTCTGCGCACAGTTCTAAACTGCCATGTCTACCGGGCAATTGCACCCACTATCAAGGACCTAACCTTCCCTTTTGTTACATATGAAGCACCCCTCAGGTAGACCCAAGGTACCCCATGGGCAGGGTGCAGTGTATGTGAAAGGAAGGACATGTACTTGTGTGCATGACATGTCCTGATAGTGAAATACTGTAAATTTTGTTTTTTAACTATATAAAGGCTATCTGTCCCTTAGGATAGCATGGGAGATACTTTGTAACGTCTTACAAGTATAACTTCCCATTGGGATAAGATGGAGGAATAAAGTTTAGGCTCTCCTGAACTCAGAATTTAATAACAGTCTTTTAGTAAAGATGTTTTTTTAAATGTGTTTGAAAATGCCACTTTTAGAAAGTAGACCTTTTCGGTTTAGCCATTCTGTGTGCCTCTGCCTATTTGTGGATTGAATGTCTGGTTTTGGAGTGACCGGGGCTGGAGATGTGCATTCACTGTAGACAGCCACTGGGATGTGGTGAGGGGAGATAATGGGTTGAGGTGTGCCTTGCCCTTCCTGGATAACTCAGAGCAGAACTGAATAGGCCTTGAATGCATTAAGAGCAATGGGAGGCGTTTACCTTGCACCAGAATAGGCTGTCTCCCTTATACAATGTGGTCTCCACCCCCTGTGGTCATACTGCACTAGTGAGGACAGAACTGGTTTAGACTGGGCTCAGAGACCCTGGCACATGGAAGAACAAAGACAAAATGGAGTAGAAGTAGTGAAACTTAAACTCCAGAACCTTAGGTCACTTCTGGACTCAAAAGGAACCTTTGCAAGGAGAAGAGCTGGAGAGCTGTGAGGAGAACTGCCCCTTTGCTGTGTGGGTTTGGCCAGCAGTAGCTGCTTCTGCCAAGGAAAGGGCAAAGACTAGAAATTTGCTTGAAAACCTGTTTGAAGAAGAATCTCCAAGGGATTGCGTGTGCTGGCCTTCACCCCCCAGCTCCCCTTAAATCTACTGCTTAGAGTTCTGACCTGCCAGGAGGGGCCTGTTCCAGTTTTGGGCCTCTGGTGGTTGTTCCTGCTGTTGTGAGCTGGAAGAAGCAAGTAAAGCGATCTCCGCCGCCGTGATCTCCGCCAAGGCTAGGGGTACTGCTTGTGAAGTACACAACACATTGCCCTTCCTGCAGCGCAACTCTGACACCCTACGACGCCTGCACTTATCGGCCTTACCGACACCAGCTCTTGCAAAAACTCTGTCACTGCCAGCGCTCGCATACAGTTAGAGGTGCCAATAACTGGTGAGGGAGACTCCACAAACTCGCCGACTTTGCAGCACTTCACCGGAACCGGCGCCTCACCGCCGATGCAACCGACTTCTCCTCGAGGACCCGAAGTCTCGCCTCTCCCATGGCAGCCAGGGAGCCGGCTTCGACGCCTCACCTCCACGATGCCATGCATCATGATGGACTTCGTTTTCCAAGGTACTGTTTGTTTGGAAGTACGTGTGACTCCGTGCCAGACGCCGCATACCTCGCGGTCGGCGCCGTACTTTTGATTTATTGCTGTCACTACATAGTAATTGCCCCAATAGGGCTATTTTTTTTTCTACCAGCTTTATTTTGGAAATAACAGTTTTTAAGTACTATTTTACTGCATGCATGTTGGATTTTTGTTATTTTGGTCTTGTTGAGTTTAGATAAAGATACTTTATTTTCCTAAACTGGTGTGGTGTCCATGTGTGGCATTTTCACTATATTTCTGGCATTCTGAGTACAAATACTTTACACATTGCCTTTGGGATAAGCCTGTCTGCTCGTGCCAAACTACCAAGGGGGTGAGCAAGGGGTTATCTAAGGTGTGTATGCCCCTTACCCTGACTAGAAGCAAGGGTTCATACTTGGACAAAGGTACCTACCTCTGCCAACTAGAGCCCCCAATTTCTAAACTGTCATTATGGACCTGAAAGAAAGGTTCCAGTTGTGGGAGGGCCTCTTTCTCACTAATACGGCTAAAGGTTGTCATAGGCAGCAGGAAGGTGTTCATCCAGGTGAGAAACTACAAAGTGCAAGAATTCAGTGGTTCAAAGGGCAGTCCCGTCAATCTGGTGAGGACAATATTCAGATTCCAGTAAGGGGCAAGTGGCACCTTACACGTCTTAATAACTGGGATCTTGAAGTGTGAGGAGTGTTCCCCGTTCTCTATGTATGCTGTAATAGCACCTAAGTGCAGCCGATTTCGAGGAGTAGGCTAATCCTGACTTTTGCAGATGTAGAAGGAAGCAAATGAAGTCTTGTACTGTAAGCGGGGGAGGATTAATGTGGCTCACGCTACACTAGTGGAAAAACCATTTCCTCTTAGCAGCACAGCAGATACATGTGGCAGGTCTACAGGCTTCAGTATGTCCATGTACTCTTCAGAAAAGTTAAAGTAACCAACAATTCTAGTACCTCAGGAGCCAGATTGCTAGGCTGAGCAGCCTGTGCTCTGGGTGTTAGTGAAGATTTTGTGTAATAAGGCCTGGCCCATTGGAGAGCTTCTCATGTGGGGATATGGATATCTCTAGAAGGGCTCAGAACCATGGCTGTTTGAGCCACGTGGATGCTACCAGGACAAGGGTGAGGTATGTTTGCTGCAGTTTCCTCACCCAGTACAGTAGAAGTGGGAGAGAAGGAAAAGCATATGCAAAGATCTTTTACCAGTTCATGCACAGAGCATTGCCTATAGATTGGGGGTGTGGAAACCTGGAGGCGAAGTTGGTCATTTTGCAGTTTTGCATGAGGCAAAAAGATCTGTCTGTGGTGCCCACGGATGAAAGTAAGGGAGTAGGACTTGCTGGTCTTGTTTCTACTTGTGGATTTTCTGAGTCCTGCTGAGCAGGTCTGCAGAGTCATTGTACACGCCCAGGAGATACTCCGCCAAGAGGTGTGCTTGGTGGTGGATTGCACAATGGCAAATTCATTGTCATTGCTGCTTAGTGCCCTTGAGGGCGAGAATATCACTGGTGCCCCGCTGCTGTTCGCGCTGGTCGCGCGCCTTCTCTGTTTAGCTTATTTTTAAAATATCCCGTTTTCGGATTTCTGTTTGTGTTACTTTTTGCCTTCCCCCCCTGTTTTTAAAAGCGCTCCTGGCCCCTACCTTGCACCGTAATTCAGGAATCACCACCGCTGTTTGGCGGGTCCGGGTTACCGGGAGGTTGTGGGTTTCTGTGGGTTTCAGCGCCATCTTGCTTTGGGAGGAAGCGCGAGCGCCATCTTTGAGCGTCCAGGTCACCTGGGACGCCGAGACGACGCTATTTAATGCTCGCTGGTCTCGCGCAGCGGAGCGCCCTCCCTGCGCCTGAGTCGTGCCAGAGTCCTGCCCGTCTGCGCTCGTCCGCGTCTCGGAGGCGGACGTGGTCGGACTCTGGTCCTCGGCTCCTGTTGTCTGCCGGGTTAGAGGTTGACTACCCGCAGCTCTAGGATGATTACGTATAGCGCTGCTTCCTTGTTTGCTTTGCGCCCCCCTCGCTCGGCCTGTCTGTCTCTTTTCCCCGGCGGTCGCCGTCTAGGCAAGGGTTGCCCCGTGTGTAACTGGCTCCCCACATTATCATCTACTCATGGTCCATCTACTCCTCCTCAGTACTGTCATTGCGCGTTGCTTAACACTAGGTCCCTTCCTCGTCATACCTCGGATATATGGGATCTTCTCGCGCACTCCAAGATCTCTTGCTTATTTCTAACTGAGACTTGGCTGGGAGTGGGCTCGGAACCCGACATTGCCTGTGCTGTCCCGCCTAACTATTCCATCTTACGGAGGGATAGAACTGAGGGAAGAGGCGGTGGGGTGGCTCTGATAGTGGACAAGGTCTTTGATTGCTCCTCCTTTGCGGTGGACAACATTGCCGGATGTGAAGCCTTAGGTTTTACACTCCATCTATCGGCGTCCCAGACCTGTACCGGAATTCTCCTCTATAGACCCCCTGGACCCATAGGGTCCTTTTTCGAGGACCTACAGTCGGCCTTATCAGTACCTTGCATGCGTTCTGCGCACTGCTTGTTATTAGGCGACTTAAATTTGCACATGGACTGTCTAACCGATGCTGAAGCTACCAAACTCCGTGATATCACGGCGATGTTAGGGCTAGCCCCTTTTATCCACAGCCCCACTCACGTGAAAGGCCACACATTAGATGTGATTTTTTCCTCCAAGCCTATTGAGGTGTCCCCTCCACTCCCGGTCCTCTGGTCAGATCATTATCTGATAAACTTTGCCTTAGTGTTTGAATCTAAGCTTAGCCAAAGGGCTCTGAAGGAAGGGTCCCGGCAATCTAGAGCCTACCACCTAGTGACAGCAGATATGCTCTCCGATGCTCTCTGCCAATACCCGTGCCAACTGACAGGGGTTCTGGAAACCGACCTAATCCTGGTCCAGAACTGGATGCAGGCAAGATTCGAGGAGCTGGCCCCATTGAAGCCTGCTAGAACAGCACCTCATCTTAATTCTGCTCCTTGGTTCTCTTCCACTTTACGTACAATGCGACAAGACTGCAAAAAGTTGGAAAGGCGGTGGCGGCGCAAGTACGATCTTGTGGAGCTAACGAAATACCGCGACGCGATAAAGTCTTACTATAAACAGATTGCCGCAGCCAAAAAGAACTATCTTGAGCAGAGAATTGACAAAGCCGATAATACGAGCCGGGAACTCTTTAGGATTGTGAAGGAGTTTGTCAACCCTGTAGTAGGGACCCCGGTCCATTCACACACGGAAGAATGGATCAAACAGCTCGCCGACTTTTTTGTGACTAAAATCTTAAAGATTCAGGACACTTTTCCATCTGTGGATTCCAGAACGGCTGACGCTGTGTTAGGGGATAAGTCGACCTATTTAGCTCCCTCACAGGCTGAATCTGGGCCTCTACTATCTGTCTTTCCCCAGCTGTCCTGTGAGACATCGCTTGAGCTGTTATCCCGGCTGCAATCTGGCTCGCCTCTGGATGCTTGTCCGGCGAAATGCTTGGGCAAGGTGGCCTCAGCGTTGAACAGCTTGCTGAACCCCCTGCTTAATCTATCATTGAGTGCAGGGGTGGTTCCACGACAATGGAAACACGCACTCATTCTGCCGCTGATTAAGAAGCCTCTGCTCGACCCCCTGCAATGCGCTAACTATAGACCAATCTCCCTCCTCCCTGCTCTGGCGAAGGTGTTGGAGAAACATGTTCAGCATACTCTGACCACCTTTATTGAGAACAACAAACTGCTGCATGACTCCCAGTCCGGCTTTCGTGCGAATTACAGTACGGAGACGGCTCTGGTAGAGGTTACCGACGCCATCAGGGAGACGCTCGATCATGGGGGAAAGGCTATGCTAGTCATGTTGGACCTATCGGCGGCGTTCGACACCGTCCCACACGCAGGTCTCCTCTCAAGACTTAGGGAGATTGGTCTGCGAGGGACGGTGCTGGACTGGTTTCAATCCTTTCTTGCCGACCGCCGACAGGTGATCTGGGCTCCGCCGTTCTCGGCCGAAATGCTTTCGCTGGAGGTGGGGGTGCCTCAAGGTTCCATCCTGAGCCCCACCATCTTCAACATATACATGGCCCCTCTAGCGGAGGTAGCGGAGGCGTTTGGGGCCCGGGTCATCTCATACGCTGATGACACCCAGCTCCTGTTCACCTGCAGGAAGGGAGAGGCCTTTAACGGCGGCAGAATCAAGGACTGTCTGAGCGCAGTCTTTGCGTGGTTTCAGCGGCACAGCCTGAAATGCAACTCAGACAAATCTGAGCTGCTCTTTTTCGGCTGTGCCCCTGATCCGGGCTGGAAGACATGGTGGCCCCAGGACATGTTCCCCCCAGAGAAACCATCTTCTCAGGTAAAAAATCTCGGAGTGGTGTTTGACGATGATCTATCCTTCCGTCCACACATCCTGGGATTAGCAGGGAAATGTTTCAGCATCCTCAAGATGCTTAGGAAATTTCTTCCTCTGCTCTCACTGCAGTATCGTAGGAATGTAGTCCAGGCACTTGTGGGCTCCCGCCTGGACTATGCTAATGCACTCTTTGCAGGCCTACCTAAGTATCTGTTATCCAGACTGCAGATTGTCCAGAATTCGGCGGCCAGAGCCATCTATGGGCTGCCCAGGAGAGCTAGCGCCTCTGCGCTCCTGGCCAGGCTGCACTGGCTGCCAATTTCGGGGAGAATCAGATTTAAGCTCCTCACTCTGGCATTTAAAGCCCTCCATGCGATTGGCCCTAACTATCTGAGGAAGCGTATTGCTTTCTATGTGCCGCGGAGGTTGCTGAGGTCGGCGGACCTGGCTAAAATGGAGGTGCCTGTGGTCAAACGTGTTCGGATGGGAGGTCGTTCCCTCCAATACGTGACCTCCTGCTTGTGGAACGAGCTCCCACTTTCCCTTCGGAAAGCGAACAACCTCCTGGCTTTCAGGAAGGAGTTGAAGACTCTGCTCTTTACCAAGTAATCCGCTGTGACTGTAGTAGGTTTGCCTTTGGTTTCCTGTTTCTCTGGGCCTCTTTGCTAAAGCGCCGGGACACCCTTTTGGGGTAGCCGTGCGCTCAAAAAGTTTGGCTTAACATTAACATTGCGCTAGTGCTGACAATTGAGAAGAGTATGTACTGCCTTGGTTTTGCAGGTAATACATGGTGGTCATGTCGCAAGGCCCTTGAAAAAAGCTTTGAAGGCTGGGTGTATGACTAAAAGTTCCACATGGGTAATGTGGAGACCCCGTTGATGAGGAGTCCACAGACCATGAACTGTCATGTTGGTCAGATGCTCCATCACCAACCAAGTGATGCATTAGTAGTTATGGTCACATGCGGAACTGGGTCAGCGATGGGACTGCCTCACAACAGATTGTTGCTGTTACATCACTGCAGATAGCAATGGGTGCTGGTTCTTAACACTAGATCTACCCAGTGACCCTCCACTTGTGACCATTGATCTGAAAGACACTCGAAGTAGGTGCAAATGGAGCCTTCTGTGTATAAGACTATGGTAACGCAAGAACTCCTCATACCCAGGAGGTTTATCACTGTTGGAACTGTGAAAAGACAAAGACGCAGCTCCAGGGGGAGTCTCCCCCAAACAGGTGCATTGTGATCGACGTAAAAGGGGGGGGGTGGGGGGCAGGCAAGTCCGTTCTTGGAGGTAGATGCTCTATTGATGGGAGTGCCTCTGCCCTGACCCTTGGAACAGTTATCTCTAAAGGTACTAGGAGTGTAACCTCTGCTCTCTTGGGGGTAACCCGGTTACTGCCATTGATAGGTCTAGGTTGTTCTGGGGAAATAGCCTTGGACCAAACCCTCATTTGTTGCCTCTGACAAGAGCCCCCAACGGACAGGACTTGAAGAGCATCCATGGCCGTAACAGTGTTGGTGTCCACCTTTATTTTTTCCTCATCAACCTGTGGACCAAACAGGTGTTCACCGTCGAAGGGCAGGTTGATCAGATGTTGTTGGACCTCCGGCTTGAAGCCAGAGACATTCACTCGCCTGACAGCTGTATAAGTTGAATCCAAAGCACACCAAATGGTGGTGGTAAAAATGTGTTTTTCCTTCATCTACACTTCCTCCCCCTCTTTTGTGGTATTGGTTAGCCGGATGTTGGGGTAGTGCCTCCATCTCTTCCCACTGTTCCATATCATTACGAGAAAGGAGTCATAATGGTTGGGAGATTCGCCAGTGGTGGCAGCACCAACAGCCACCCTCTGTGTTGTGAGCAAAAGAATGACGGATTTAACCCAGATCCTTGTGACTGGGGGTGAATGTTTGCATTGTCCAGCATTCCGTCCATCACTTGTTTCTTTTGCATATGTCGCCCTAAGTGGGAATGTATGCCCAGGCGTGGGTCCCGTGCTCACCACACCACTGGATTCAAACTAGCCTGGCTGAAGAAGGGCGATGCCCTGAAACTGTCCCAGGATGCTTGTTTCCGGTCCAGGGAAGACCTGGCTTGGCAGTTCAGGCTGGACTGTTCCCACAAGGAACAGGGTCAAGACTGACTTGCATATGGCTGTGTCCAAACTGGCATGGTGTGGTGAGCAAAAGAATGATGAATTTAAACAAGATCCTTGTGACTGCGGGTGAATGATTGCATTGTTCAGCATTCCTTCATCACTTGTTTCTTTTTGCAACCCTCTTGCCAGCAGCATTGTTTGGCTTCCTTCTTGTCAGGAGGAAAAGCTTCACTTCTGCTACTGAGGTTTTCTGGGTGGTGGAAACAACTAGAGAGTCTGGTGAGATGTGACCACTTATATAGAGTGGATCTGAAAGTGACGCCTTGCACTTCTTTCCAATCCAGGGTGTTACCACCCGTGATTCAACAGGCTCCTTAAAGATCTATGGGACAGATTTTCACATCGCCTTGAGCATAGGAAAATATTAGAGAGAGTGCTAAGTTTTGAAGAGTGTCTCCACTAGAAAGTCATCATCATCCAGGATGACATACATACCCACCTTGCGGCAGGCAGGTGCACGTTGGATAATGCCATTGTATGCAGTGATGTTCTCTGGAGGGCAAGTCCTAATAGGGACATGGTCAAGAGCATGAGAAGATCCACGTCTCAGTCCTTCCAAGGATCATAAGCGGAGTGAGGGTAGACTGGGCAGGTTAAGTCTTCTGCTGGAGAGTAGGGGCTGGGGCTACCTGTGTCTACGTAAGACTTCGGTGACCCCTAAAGGGGAAATCGCAGGAGGTGAGGGAGGAGGTGGTGGAAGCAGTAGAGGAGGAGTAGGAATGGGGCCAGTATCCTTTTCCTTAGACCTTTTGGGGGCGGTGGTTACAAAGGAATGTCCGAAGCTGGAGCTCCCTCAAAAGCGAGTCTGTGCTTTTTATTCACTTTTCTGAATTGGAGATCTTGCCTGTATGCTGGTGGATGATAACATGTCACTTCCTTACATCCAGCTTCCGTTGAAGCTTTTTGGGGATAGACCTCTCCTCAGTCTGATTTCATCAACCTCGGAGCAGACTCTTTTCTGTGCAGATGTTGGTTTCGGCCTTGAAAGAGACACTGAATTCGGGACTTTGGCGCAGACGTGCGATATCGGACTTGTGGGGTGCTGCGGGGGGGGAGGGGGGTTTTGGGGGGAGGAGGGGGATGGTCGAAGCCCCTGAAGGGATCCTGTCTTGTCTCTCACACCTTCTTTCTGTACCAATCAGTGTCTGAGGGCGGTGGTGCACCTGAGAGAGGCAGAGGCTTAAACATGAGGCTTGATGTCCGACCCCTTTAGGGGCAGTACTCTCCTTCAACTTGCCGCCCCTTCGAGGTCTTAGAAGAGATTTGGGTGTCGTAGTCAAGCGGCTGGGCGTGGTCTTCAGACAAGGTCCAGGGTTGATAGAGTTAAACGGTATGTTTAACACAACGTGTGAAGTTAGAGTTACATATGATCTGAGCTATAAACACTAACAAAGCGCTCCAACACCTTTCGCTCTGTGATTACACTGTCACCAGCTCAGGAGGAAGAGTGGGAGGGAGAGTATTTCCTGCCCTCTCCATAATTTGAGCGTGCAGTGTGGCATTGCGTAATGTCATTGCTATCTTTGGCCTAATAAACACTCCAGCTGTAGTAGGACCCTGGCTTCACCTCCTGGCAGGCATGGAGGGAGGGAGGGAGGGTCTCGGCTGCATTCTTAGCGGAACCATGTGACCTGCTTTCTAGCTGTCAGTTTTTTTTTTTCCCTAGTGGTGACATCTGAGGCTAATATTAGTAGTTATTTCACAAGTCTTACTTTCCTGCTTACAGCATTCGCTTATGAATAAGGTGGTCCCTGCAGCGTCAGCTTTACTGACTTAGTTCACCCCACTCCAAGTGAAAAACCTTTTCCCATCACATTAATTTTTTGCATGGCCTTGTCTTGGACAACAAACACCACCTGTGATTTGTTTTATTCTCCTCGTTTTACCATGCTCCTTTTCTTTTATTTTTGCCTAATTGGCATTGCTTCTGCCTTTTTATTTTTATTAGTCAATACATTATGCCAACCAAAATTCACAAGTTTATTATAGGATCAGCATTGTACAAGAGAAGCAATAAAATAGCAATAGAATAAAACACATACTTCCTATCACTTTTATGTAACATTTAAATAAACAAGACTCGGTGTCAAGAACAGAAGTATGGGCATGGTCTTCAATGCTATGTCATGTGAAGTGAGGCTTGCCTCTTTCATATCTGCCAGGGTTTCAGATTGCTATGTATGATATTTTGATAATTTCGTTGTAATTATGACTCAGCCACCTCATGAATTTGCAGCAGGTTAAAGATCTTAGAGTTTCTCGATGCTCAAATGGGTCAGATTTCTGATATTTATATTTCCCTCATCTTTTATTGGTTGATTTTGCTGGCGAGAAAAGTGGCACTCATAGTGGTTCTAATGACACTCATATTTACACAGAAATTATGAAAATGTCACACATAGCAATCTAAAACCTTGGCAGCTATGCTCTCGGGTAATTTCCGCGTTTCCTGCCTCGTGCTTCAGCTGCTCGATGTTTCTCGCACCGGGACACCGGAACAGTAAACCCCGAGCCCTGCAGCGCACAAGGAACTTCACTTACATTAAAGTCCATTAAAGGAGCAAGTTGGTCAGAGCACGAGCCCGAAGCACTTCCACACGCGAGGTGCGGGAGTCTGCGAGTGGAATGTGAATAGGAAAGCACTGCGCCACAGTGGGATGAGTGCTGTGTGCATTGTCAAAGGAAAAGTATTTTTCAGATGTGTCAGTGCTTAATTGGTCAACTAATGAGTACCTGTGCCCAAAGCTCTGCTCGGAAGCCCTATTAAATAAATGTCGGCGGGCCGAATACCAGGGCTCTCCAGAATTGAAACCACCCCAGGCCTCTTTAATCCAGTACCTGACACCCTTGGCTCGTATAGTCATCTTGCTGGTTCCTGCTGTCTCCCTTTGTGATGGTACGTAAGTCTCTCATCCTCCTTATTTCCCCTTTGTGTGTTTAGGTCGAGCATTTGAGACCTCTTGTATATACTTTATTATATACTTATATGTGTATATACTATGTGGGCTCTGGAGATCAGCCCTAGGACTTGTCTGCGTCCGCTTAAGGACTTTTTTTTCTGTTCAACTGCCTCTATTTGTCTTGATAGAAAACGACCAGCAGAGGTCAGTAAAATACCAGAATCACTTTAGCATGCTCTAGATTCCAGTTCATAGAAATTGTCTTCCACGAGCACCCGTAGACAAATTTTTTGCAAATCTTGTATTTTAAGTGATATGACCACCGAAGGCCCTAATTTTATATTAAAAACAGAGCTTTGGACTATACCATTTCCCGCTGAAAGGCAATATTTCTCGCCATGTGTTCCCATACCTGGCGTGTCACGCAGTTTGTTGCTTACTCTCCCTCCATTTTAAAGAACAGTAGATGTTCAGCACCCAGGCTAATGTGCTGCATAGCTAAATACATATAGGTTCCCAAAGGCGAGACTAATTGCATTGCAAATGCTTGTTATTGAAGCAATCATACCCGCCAGGGACAGTCAGAGTAATCCATCTGTCTACAGTGGACTTAAGGGTAATCATGTAGCATTCATAGTTCTCCCTAAGCAAGGTTGTAATGTCAGTATGACACAGAACACCCAGATATCTAATTGGTTCAGTTTGCCATGCAACCGATAGGGTATACCTGGCCTAACAGTGGCTCCAGTCAGCAGTACCATGGTTGATTAGGCCCAATTTATTTGGTGTTCAGAACATTGACCAAACCTAATAATTTCAAATATAAGAGGAGTGAAAATGAATGCGGGGTCTTTGACGATTAAAATCGCATCATCCACATACATAACAGTGTAGCGGAATCCCATATTTACACCCCTGGTGTAATCAAATTTACGAAGGACACACGCCATGGGCTCCACTATAAAGGCAACAAGCATTGGCATAGCCAATAGGTCTCGCTTTTGGGATCTTATAAGAGTTTAGCCATCCAACACATAATGTTGTTTAATGAAGAATTTTGTGCTGGATACCTAAACACTTACAATGTCCCAAAGGCGAAACCTATTGGCTATGCATTGGGGCGCCTTTTAAGTGTTTAGGAAGAGCTATTGACTTTGCCAATAATTTAAGCTGTGCTGTAGAGTGATGCTGTGGCGGCCCCGAGTGATGCTGTGGCGGCCCCGAGTGATGCTGTGGCGGCCCCGAGTGATGCTGTGGCGGCCCCGAGTGATGCTGTGGCGGCCCCGAGTGATGCTGTGGCGGCCCCGAGTGATGCTATGGTAGCCCCGAGTGATGCTGTGGTGGCCCCGAGTTATGCTGTGGTGGTGCTGAGTAATGATGTTATGCTGCTGACTGATGCTGGGGTGGCCCTGAGTGATGCTGTGGTGGTGCTGAGTGATGCTGTGGTAGCCTTGAGTGATGCTGTGGTGGCCCAGAGTGATGCTGTAGTGGCCCTGAGTGATGCTGTAGTGGCCCTGAGTGATGCTGTAGTGGCCCTGAGTGATGCTGTAGTGGCCCTGAGTGATGCTGTAGTGGCCCTGAGTGATGCTGTGGTGGTGCGGACTGTTGCTGTGGTGGTGCTGACTGTTGCTGTGGTGATGCTGATTGACGCTGTGGCGCTGCAGAGTGATGCTGTGGTGGTCCAGAGTGATGCTGGTACTGGGGATATCTTCAGTTGAAGTTACAGACCCTATGTTACTGTAACGTCTGCCCGCCTAAATATCTCAATAATAACTTAAACACAGCTGAACAGCTCATCTTAAACAACTTGACGCGATGTCTGCTACCGGAAGGCACAAGTGGTTAAAAAATTAAGCCCGACGACCGATGTTGTCTTGAGTAAATAACATTATGCTTTTGGAGACTACCTATAAAAACACGGTCCTTTGGGTGTCCAAAACTCCCAAATGTGACCATCAGGAGGCTAATGAATAAGGTGCAAATAAAAGATAAGTATGGATGTGCTACTCTCTCATCACTGCATCGATGTATGAAAGTGAAGATTAACTTCCCCTCTTTACCCCGCGGACCACACTCTACACCCACACTTGCAGCCACGCATGCTCCAGTCTACAACAGAGCGGAAAGAACGAAGCCCAACGCAGCCACAAACGGCAGCATGGGCATATACAACTGTCGTTATTTGATGACAATAACCAATAATTCGCTTGTTAACTGATTCCCGAAACTACATCCACAATGTATTCGCCACTGAACAACGAGTGCATAACACTCAAGAATGACCCAGCTGAGCAAGGCAGCAAACACAAAAGGTACATGGACAGAAAGAAATACGATATGTATGAAACATGCACTGCAAAGAGTGCATGGAGCAACGCACCAAACCAAGTCGATCATATGACTGCCAATGAGGACGTTATAGATAATAAAAAAGGTGGACCGTGTCACATTAGGCGCGCTTTAGCAGGACCAATCTGAAGAATGAAAATGAGCAGCTGCTTATCCGTAATTTGTACAAACTGCTACCACGATAAAACAAGAATTATGCTGTGAGGCATGAGAGACTGTAAGAAAGAAAGCTGGACGGCGGCAGCCAGGGCGCGCGAGAAGAACTAACAGAAAACGTTGCGTGTGAAACACGTGGCGCGAGGGCAAGGTCTGACGGCGCTGGAACTGGGAGCAATGAGGGCATAGGAGGGAAAGACGGGAGAAGACGAAGGTAAGGCATAGAGGGGAGGAGCCAAGGTGCAGGAGAAAGGAGAGCGCGAGTGTCACAGAGGAACTGTGGGAGGGGAACGAGGAGACAGATGGACGGATGCGAAGAAGAGAAAGGGGAGGGAACAGAGACAGGCGGGAGGAGTAAAGAAGGTAAAGCGCGGGTTGTGGGTAAGAAAGGGAGGGGCGCAAAGAAGGAGAACAGGACAGAGAGGCACATGGAGGGGTGGAGCGAGGCGCGCTCGCGCTTGTGCCGTAATCGCAAGCTGACTAAATGTCTCGGGTAGACCAGCGCATGCGCTGGACCAGGCGAGACCTAAAAAGGAGTGGTGACAGTCGTGTACCCTACCTATTAAAAAAGGTTCTAACAAGCCACGGTTTAAACGCAGTCTACCGATGGGGCTGTGTTGAACAGCTGCACCCACCGTACAAACGTGCCACCCAGCCTCATTCTTGTTAACAACGTGAGCAGGAACGACCACTCAGCGGTGTGCAGCATGGCCTTCCTAAAGGCTTCAATTTACTGCCAAAACGAAGATGGATACGAATGTAGAGGTGCATCAGGACCAGACTCAGAATTGGCTCCTCAGGACACAGAATGGCACGTCGATGCCCTTGGGTCTTCTTTGGCGATCGGGAATGGCACAAAGGGCAAGATTCCTGCTTGGACTTCTTCTGCTTCTTTTCTTTGACTTACTCAAAGACTTTGACGAAGAACTGCCACAAGAATGGGATGTTCCTCTCAACTTTGACCGGTCACAGCAGTTGCTGCAGGTTCTGAAGGTGTGTACTCATCCCAAGCAACAAAGGCATACCTAGTGAAGCTCGGTCACATGCATTTGTTTGCGACAGTCCCTACAATTTTTAAACCCTCTCTTTTTTAGGAGTGGACATCTCGCTTGCAAACTGGTAAATCTTTAGATATTGACAAGGAAAAAAAACAGAAATCTATCATCACAGACTAAAGTAGACCAACGGATCCACATCTGAAGGTGCAAAAGTCATGTCAGGGCAAATGGGTGGAGCTTATATGTGGCTTACAAGTGGCAGGAGTACTGCTCAGAGGTTTTGCAGATTCAGTCTGACACAAGGTGTGGTATCTGCAGGTAGAAGTATCCATCAGAAATAACATTTGAGAATGTTCTGCATCAAGGAGGGTTGAGGATGAAATGTTAGGAGTCCCGCTTCAAGCACAACTCAGTTGATAGAGCATGGTTTCACACTTAACCCCATCCTGCATGTTAACTGCGTTCATAAAACCACAATCTATGAGGGTGATGTGTATTTGGCAGCAGGGCACAAATCAGAAAAAAAACGTTCATTCTGCTACACACTCATGCGATAAAGCCTTCAGCAATTTTAAGTTACTCCTGCTGATCCACGAGCTCAATCAAGCTGTTACTCAGAACACGTATTACATTTGACACCTTGCAACACCTTCTCACTAGCATCTCCGTGACTCACACGTCCAATGCCTATTAAGTAAAATGCACTTGGAAGCAAGCTCCCATTACAAAAGTATGGACGTGTTCTAGAAATTGCAACCGTCTTTGAAATGATTTATTGCCAGTAAGAATCTAAAAGCCTAAACTGCTATGAATGTAGGTGACACAAATTGCATTTTCAATGTAAATACAGCCCCGTACTTCAACAAAGCAAAGCTCTGACGGATTTCCATCAGCTTATACTTGGACGAGAGAGAGAGACAGAGAGGGCGCACGTGAGGTGGAAAGGCGGAGGGTGGGCGTCAAGAGGCAATGCGGCCTAAAATCATCTGCTTCTGGGAGCGTCTCTCGCATTCTACCCTTCAGGAAATGTTTGGGGATTAATTCTTAAAACCCAATTCGCTATATGTATCCATATTGCAGTCACAAAAAGAAATCACCCATTGCTGGAATTTAAGACATTTGTCCAGGCTTTTTTTCACATATCATAGACAACAGGCCCCTTGGTGCCCAAAATGAATTAGGAACTTGTACAACAATTAGCCACCATATTTTAATTAGAATAACCCTTTTTTATATCTATTTGTTTTTGTGTTTTATGTTTGAATTTTGTATATTTAATTATGTCACAATTGTCTGTATAAACGTTTTTTGAATTTTTGTGATTATGGATGTTTTGTATATTTTGATTCACACAGTTTTTAATATGGATTTATAATGAAAATGGAAACATTTTAATAATTGTTTAGTGTACTGTAGTTTATAAAAATATATCAATGAGCCGGTTGAAGGCCGGTGTATGACCAGTTAATTGCCTAGGTTTTTCATTTCAAATTTGTATTTTCCCTGCCCTAGGACTAATTGTGCTTTGCAGGGGGGTCCCCCTTTGTGCCTCAGCCCAAAATGAATTCTCATGGGTCTGTTCAACTGAGTTAGGAAAACGAAACTGGCTTCATTTAGATGCACGTGTAAGTTTTTAGTTTACACTGTATGCATCTTCATTAGTGCTACAAATAGTCTTAGTTTAAACGGGCACCCATACAAGTACGACCCAATATCTGCCCAGCTTTTACATCTTTACAACAGGTCGAAAACACTAAAGCAAGTTTGCTCTTGGCCAGCCCGTTATTAGCACCTACCTAATGCTGGGAGTCCAAATCTTTTATTTTGTAGACTAGTAAAGACCTCCCACCTACGACGATACTTCCCGCTTATTACCACAAACTCTTTCTTACTCACTGCTCTCTGGCACTACTATCAAGATGGTTAATTGTCCATCTTGACTTGGCTTTAAGTGTTCTATATTGTTAGAATCCGGGTTCTCTGGTTGGCACAGGTAGGTACTTGTGACAAGCAGGGAACCTTTCCTCTAGTCAGGGTAAGGGGTTACACTACTAAAACAACCCCTTGCTCACCCTCTAGGTAGCTTGGCGCGAGCAGACAAGGCTTATTTCAGAGCGTTATAGGTTAAGCATTTGTGAACACATACAGTAACCAAGTGACAACACTACAAATGGACACCACACAGGTATTTATACATCTGCCGCTAGTCTAGACCTAAAAATCACATAAGGTTCTGCCTGCAAAAAAACTATATTAAAGTCCCTTTCCTAAAATGTACAGCTATAAAGAAACACATTTCCAAGAAGTCTTTTTTAACTTCAACTTGTACACAATTTCAAATTCACAAGCAGACTTCTATAATAGGGGAAACATCCTACGCCGACTCTATAAGACTTTTTTGATTACAGAAATGATCAATTATCATCTTTGGGATGATTTTTTTCTATATAGAAGAATAGACTACAAAATAACACTCATTTAAGAATATTGAAGGACTGACCAAGCATGGAATAGGGAGATAATTAGAATTTACTGTACTGAAGATGGCAGGTGCTAAGCTGCCAAGTTAAAGATTTGTCTTGTTATGCCATGTTCTCTACTTCAGCCTGGAAAGTAGATTTTGTCTTTTAAAAAATCTATCAAATGAAGAAGGGCTAAGTCTCACAAATGGCATGGTCAAGTAGGAACGAATACAATTACATTTTTGTGCGATTACTTTTTTGTTTTCTGATAAAAACTATAAACTGAAGGGTGAAATGCCATAATTAATCTCTGCCATTAGTAATTGCTTCAGCCCGCATTCCAGACCATAATTATTTTGCCCTCTGCACTACTCCAGACAGGGACAAACCTTATACAAATGAGCCGTGGCCCTAAAGAGTGGCACTCCCATGGCAGAACAACGAGGCCATGCTCCTATAGCAAGACCAGCTTCAGTCTTCTCAGGCCTCATCCATGAGGTGTAGCTTCCGATCTATGGCACAGTAAGAGCAGGACTTCATTATAAGCATGCCCACCAGACTTGGAGCACATAACTAGGACACATGAACAGATCTGGGGGGGATCATCATAGGCACTTATAATTCAAATAGGCTACATTCCAGTTCTTAACTTTTTTCCCCACTGTCCTACTCTGGATAGAGACTGTCTATATATGTAAACGAACATTGGTCTAGCACCAATATGAACAGTCCAGGATGAGCAAGCTAGGTCACTTCCCATGTAAAGGGGAACAGCACCATCACCAGACTGGTTTTACCTTTCTGGGCATGATTAGGCAGAATTTGGGTTCTGAAAACTGAGCACAGGAATGTCTGGGCCGGTCCATCGCACATCTCCGGCAGAACCCAGAGCATCCGCCTCCCACCCTTCCGCTCCAAGACCACTGAGATAATCTGCGGCGTACCACAAGGATCCTCTCTCAGCCCGACACTGTTCAATATCTACATGGCTCCACTCGCCCACGTCGCCCGACAGAACAACCTCAACATCATCTCCTACGCCGACGACACCCAGCTGATCATCTCCCTCACCGAAAACCCTCTCACCGCCAAAGCCAACCTCCACAGGAGAATGAAGGCCGTCGCCGAATGGATGAAGGAGAGCAGGCTGAAACTGAATTCTGACACCCCCTCAGCCTGGGACTACTCCTGGTGGCCTACCCCGCTGGGAACAGCCCCAGCACCCACCGACCACGCTCGCAACCTGGGCGTCATCCTCTACTCCACCCTCTCCATGACCAAGCAGGTCAACGCCGTCTCCGCATCCTGCTTCAACACCCTCCGAATGCTCCGCAGGATCTTCAAGTGGATCCCCTCCGAAACTAGAAAAAACGTCACCCAGGCCCTCGTCACTAGCAGGCTGGACTATGGAAACGCCCTCTATGCAGGAACAACAACCAAACTCCTAAGAAGACGGCTGCAATGCATCCAGAACGCCGCGGCACGACTGGTCCTCGATATCCCCCGACGCAGCCACTTCACCCCCCACCTGAGAGACCTACACTGGCTCCCCGTCAACAAGAGGATAACCTTCAAACTACTCATCCACGCACACAAAGCCCTACACAACGCCGGACCAGAATACCTCAACAGACGACTCAGCTTCTACACCTCCACCCGCAGCCTCCACTCAGCCAGCCTCGCCACGGTCCCACACATCCGGAAAACGACCGCCGGCGGCAGATCCTTCTCCCACCTCGCCGCCAAGACCTGGAACACCCTCCCCACCAACCTACGACAGACCCAAGACCTGCTGGCCTTCAGAAGACTACTCAAGACCTGGCTTTTTGATCAGTAGCAGCCTCCGCCCCCCCCAGCCCCTTGAGACCCTCACGGGTATGTAGTGCGCTTTACAAATTCCTTGATTGATAGGGCTTCTCTCTTAGCACAAAATGCGAACTCTTTTCTTTTTAAAAAAACATTTTTGTAACTCTTTTTATTGAAAAGTAAGGCATATTACATATGTAAGGCAATAGCAAGCAGATTGTCATTTTTGGTCATACAATTAACGGTTCCCCAGAGTGTATACATCACAACATAAGATAGACCACATTCGACGCGCACTTTCAAATCTCACCAGTGATATCTTCTCCGACTCTTGGCGGTTCACAAATCTCCCCCCTGTAAACGTTCCACTGCCCCCATATTTGCATCCATTTTTTCAGGCATCCCCTGGATTCATAAATTGATTTTTCCGTCACCATACACCAGTCCATATCATTGGCCCAGTCTACTATATTCGGTGGGCTCTGAGCCCGCCACAAACGTGCAATATTGCATTTAGTAACCATAAGTCCCAGTGTGACCCATAGTTTCTCCCTGGAGTTCAAGTCTGTAGGGTCCCAAATGTACAACAATGCCAGTTTAATGTTACAGTGGATCTGTTGCCCCAGCGCCTCCTCCATCTTGCGCACCACCCGTTCTCAATACCTCTGGATCACTGCGCACTCCCAAAGAATGTAAATAAAGGTGCCCGCTTGCCCACATTGTCGTATACAGCCACTATCTTGAGTAACCCATACTAACCAGCAAGGGTCCTGACAAGTAGGATCTATGGAGAAGCTTTAGCTGGATCAGTCGAAGCCGAGAGGAGATGGCCACTTCATGAGGGGAGGCCACCGTCGCCTGCCACTCCTCATCATCTAAACTCGTGATATCATGATCTCATTTGCCTCACAGTTGGGTCAAAGGATCCGCCATATTGTTGATAAGCTTTTTGTAGATGAGGGATATAGCTTTTTCGGGTAGGTCGCCGTCTAGGATCCTATCTTCAAGTGGGGAGGACTCAGGGAGAGCGACACCCCTGGGGAGAACTGCGAGCAGGGCATGCCTAATTTGAAGATATCGAAAATGTTGAGACTGGGCTAGTTCGTAGTCCTGCTGCAGTCGGGAAAAGGGAACCACCTCACCTGATTTCCATAGATCCCCCACCTTGGAAATGCTTATGAGGTCCCATTTATCGAAGCTCTTCGAGCGGATCAGTCTACTCAACTGTAGCGATACGGGGTGGTATGCCCTCCTACAGCAGGTCCCGAACAGTGCCGTCAAGTTTCTTGACGTACGAGGCGGCGACTGGGAGTGGGGTGTTTTGCAGTGCATATAAAAGTCTAGGAAGGGACATCATCTTGAATAGGGCTGCGCGCCCCAAAAGAGTCAACGGGAGCGACTTCCAGTGTTGGACGTCCGATTTAAGACGCATTAGCGGCGGCGGGAGATTATTATTGTGAAATCTTGATAGATCTTTAGAAACCCACATCCCCAGGTATTTAAAGCCTTAAGCAGCCTCCACTAATTGGCAACCTCGAGGGAGCGAGGGCCTTTGGCCATAAAGGATGTAGAGTACTGATTTTAGATCAGTTTATCGTGTATCCTGCGAACCTATCAAATACTCGGAATATGTCCCGGACCACATTAAGGGATGCCGCCGGGGAAGCCAAGTAGAGCAGAATGTCATCTGCATATAATGATATCACGTCCTCCCAACCTGATGTCCACCTAAGGCCCCTGATAGCGGGATCTTGTCGAATCCACGTCGCCAAAGGCTCCAGGGCCAAGGCGAACAGAAGAGGCGACAGGGGCAACCCTGTCTGGTGCCCCTGCCGAGAAGAAAAACAGGTGATTTCCTATTGTTGACAATTACTTGTGCAAGCGGTTGGTGGTATAGAAGTCGTACCCAATTGATAAACTCGGGCCCGAAACCCAATTTGCGGAGCACAGTGAACATGTAGGGCCATTTGATGGTGTTGAATGCTGATGCAGCGTCCAGGGATACCACGACAGCATCCTCTCTGATTGTATCCACCCGGCACAGCACTCCGTGGAGCCTACGCAGGTTGAGGGAGGTGTTTCTCGCAGGCATTAACCCTGACTGGTCCGGATGGACCAGGCGGGTTAAAACCCAGAGCAAACGAGTGGCAAGGACCTTCGCCAGGATTTACGCTTCACAGTTGAGCAATGAAATAGGCCTATAGGACGAACAATAGTTAGCTGGCTTGCCCGCTTTATGAATGACAACAATGTTGGCAAGTCTTTGATCCTCAGTAAGGATGCCCTCTTTTTTGCTTTCTCAGTACATTTCAGTGAGAAAGGGCGCAGTCATGTTCGCTGTAAGCTTGAACAATTCTATTGGGATCCCATTGGGGCACGACGCCTTCCCCCCACGCAAATCGTGTATGGCTTTTTCAACTTCCGCCACTGTGATATCGAGATCAAGATGGGATGTGTAAAGCGACTGGTAGTACTGGCTAAATGCGTCCACGATATCTTGTGGTGCGGTAAGGCGGGGTTGTAAGTTAGTTTTAATCTCAACCACAACACGCTGTGCCCTGTCCCTGTGATCCAACCAGGCCAGTAACTTGCCTGCCTTATCGCCCACATCGTAAATTCTGCTGAGTGTGGCCGCCTTCATAGCTAGGTCGAAGAACTCCTTAATTTTAATACGGAGCTTCTGGCACACCTCCACCGTGTCTTGCATCCGAACTGCGTTTTCTAAGTCCAGAATTTCTCCCTCCAAACGCACCATATCCGCTTCCCTCTCTCTATGCTGACCAGCAATTTGGGCCAAGACAACCCCCCGTATAACAGCCTTATATGCCTCCCAGAGTACATTTGACGAGCCAACTGATCCAGAGTTTTCCTGAAAGTAAAGATCAGACTCGCTCAAGGGAATCGTTAGATACCAGGAATTGATTGGCACCACCCGGCAAGTCGTAGGCTCGCCCACTTCTAAACGACACTGAACGGGTGAGCGGTCAGAGATCCCCCTAGCCAAGTGTTGTAGGTCTTTGACGGCATGAAGCTGGTGCGCAAGCATCAACACAAAGTCTATGCGGGACATACTATGATGAGGCCAAGAAAAATAAGTATATTGGAGCTCACTAGGATGCAAGTGCCTCCAAACATCCACGAGGCCCATCACGCCCAGAAAACTATGGATCCGTTTGCGGGAGGGAGGTATCGGAGGGAGGTAGGTTCCTCTGGCGCCATCGATCGAGGGAGTCAGAAACAATGGAATTAAAATCGCCCCCAATCAACAACCTTCCGTCCGGTAAGCCGAGGAGATCTCGGAGATCAATGAAGGCCTGAGTGTATAAACCTGGTGGTATATACACCGAAATGAGATTGAGCGTGCACACCTCCCAGATCCCAGAGATGGCAACAAATCTACCCAGGGGGTCAGTGCAGACTGAATCAACAGTTAGGTGGAACGTTTTCCGGATTAGTATGCCCACCCCCGGGAACCAGAGCCGAAAGCTGAGTGGGCCGCTAGCTGGAAACCCCATTGTGACAAGGCTTTACATATATTCCCAAGCATGTGGGTCTCTTGTAGGAGAACAATATCAGGAGAGTGTCGCTTTAGAAATTGGAGAACTACACCTCTCTTAATCTTGTCACCCAACCCGTTAACATTCCAGGACAGTAACTTAAACTCCTGCCTAGTCGTCGTGCCCATTACTTGATTTTAGAGGTATATGTAGGTCCGGAGAAGACCACCCCGTAAAGCCCCCGGGGAGAAACATTTGCGTACCCCATATTGTTCTCGCCAATGAGTACACCAAAAGTACGGAACCAGCATCCACCTTTGCCTGAGGGCAGTCAAATGTGCCATGCCTAAACATCAAGGAAACCACAATACAAACAAAAACAATCCCCCCTTCAAACCCGAAAAACATTCCCCGATACCCCCCTCCCTACCTCCCTGCTTGGCGGTGTCAAAACCTCCTGCCTACCCAAACAAGCAGAGTGCCTATCGCACTCCCATCAAAAAACTTGTGGGAGAGTATGGCCGAACCGGGCACCCGTCCCTGAAGATTAAGCAAATGGTAATCACACTTAACAAACTAAGATGGTCCAGGAGGAGCAGTCAAATCCTATGAAGTGCTTCGTAACCAATAGAAAGGGATCAGGGAATCATGGAAAATTACGGGAAGTCTACTTTAACAAAGTCCCCAAAGAAAGCATAGCACAGTTCAGTTGTCAGGTCCGTTACATTTAGGTGAGCCGTTGCCCTGACCCAACCCTCAGTTAGTGAATAGGCCCACCACCCGAGAAAGATTAAGCATACAGCCCAATTATCCTATCCCTCCCGTCGCCTCCTCCTGCTCCCGAGGCGGGGTGCCCCACCGGAGACCCCGGTATCCCCTTTCATTCTTGCACTCCGGGCGTGGTTGGTTTTTCCGGCCTGCCATGCGCCATCCGTCCTGCCAGTCCCAGGCCTCCTCGGGGGTGGTGAAAAACCAGGCCCCCACCCCCACTCCCCCGATTCCACCCTCAGTTTGGCGGGGAAGAGCATGGCATATTTCAGCTCCTTCTCGTGAAGCCCCTTCTTCACGTCCAGGAAGCTGCGCCGTTGTCACTGCACCTTGAGGGTGAAGTCCGGGAAGAAGGTGATACGGCTGTTTTGGTATTCCACCGGTGGCACCGACCGGGCGCTCTGCAGGATGACATCTCTGTCCTGGTAGTTGAAAGTCCTAGCTAGCAAGAAGGGTCACGGGGGGGAGGCGGGCTTTGGCCTGCCGCCCGGCCCTCAGCAGTGTGCCCGCTCAACAGAAAAGAAGTTAGAGAGTCTCTTCCGTTTGAGATAGGTGGTGATCAATTCCTCCACAAACAGGTCCGCCGATGGCCCCCAAAATACGGACGTTGTTGCGCAGCGCAGCGTGGCGGCGCAGCTCGTAGTCACCCAGCTGCGCCGCCAGTCTTGCGGTATGAGTCTGCATGTCATCTATCCTGCGCTGCAGTACAGAGGTGTCATCAACCAGAGAACTCGTTTTGATCTCAACGTCCTTTAAACGAGAGTTCATCGAGCACATGTCTGCCCGGATAAGGGATACTTCCGAGGACACAGAGTCAATGTGCGATTCCAATGACGTGCTGGCTTCAAGAATGTCCTGCAGTGTCGGTTCTTTCTTTCTCTCACCAGAATGAGACTTTCCCTGTGCGGCGGGTACTCCCTTCGGGCTCGTGCCAGGTCCCCCGTCCCAAGCGCATTTATTCAGTTTGGCTTGGACTGCGACTTCCTGCCATGGTGTAGACAGTCCTGGCAGCGTGAGCTTCAGGGCAAGAGGGGCAAGGCCGTTGGACGAAGGTGAGGATTTGTTGAAATCGCCACTCAGACCGCGTCAGCCAGGGCCCGGTGCAGCGCCACAATCCAGGGAGCGCATCTGCACGGGCTCCAGTAGCAGATCAGGCTGCGTCTCTATGGGGGCCGGGTGTTAATCACTTCACTAGCCAGGCCAATCCGAATGTTGTTCCTAGTTATCCGGGTGCCCACAGGTCCTCAAAGGCAACAGAGTCAAGCACCCCCCAGCAGCATCCCACCACAGAGTTTACTAGGGCCCAAGATGTCCGCCATGTTCTCCGCATCACACCCTAATCCCTTGAGGAGAGTCTAAACCGTCTTTACCCCCCAGGTATGGCTGTGGTTCCCCCAAAGTATGCCAAACAGTCACTGACTTGATCTGGGGCCGTCGGGGAGAGCTCTGTGCGATGCCCAGGGATCAGAAAATTCAGAGGAGGGAGACGCATCAATCAGACTGCGTCGTTCCACTGACGGGCAATGCTGAAATCAGGTCCGCACACAGTGGGCCAACCAAGACCGCCGCTCCGCCTTAGGCCACAGCGGCCGGCGTCCGGACTCAGTCACCAGTAGCGCGGGGTAATGTGCGGCCCCTTCCTGCCGGCATTGATGCTCCACGCCAGGGTGCTCCAGCGGCCGGAAACAATCAAGCGGCTCAAGGCATCTCCGGGCCCCCGCTGCGACAGAGCCTCGTCACTCTCAGCCTCCGGCAGCGATCGCCAACTCCAGGGCAGTTTCCCCTAGTCCCTGGTGAGGTGGCTGCCCAATATTGCTCTGCGGGGCGGCAAAGTCGTCATGGGTCCGGCAGGCCGGAGTCGCAAGCAGCGGCGCCGTGAAGTCCGGGTAACGAGGCAAGCAGCCTCTCACCTGCAGAGTGCGTTAGCGGTCCGATCACTGGAGCCGCTGGTCAGAGTCAGCTGGGACTCCGCTCCGTCGATCCCCAGTGTGTTGCTGCGTGCTCCGGTATATAATTATACCATCTGCCGGATCATGTAGTCACGGATAATTCCTTAGACGGGCACGCTCGGACAGAGCCGCCTCAAGAAGCGGCCTTTACTCTCCGCAGTTGGCCACGCCCCCCCAAATGTAAACTCTTGATATAATCTCAGTTCGTGATTGAATGCCCACATTAGTGAAGGGCCAAGAATGTAGTGTGTATGGTCGGTTCCTATCTATAAATTCACAGAAGAGCTAAAGAACGATGGAGTGCAAAGAGGGTGTAATTGCTAGTGGCAGAAATTAATTCAAGCATTGAACCCATCGCATTTTGTGCTATCTTTTGTTTTCTGACAAAACGAATTGGCTTCTGGAAAGCTACATGACCTCAAAAATTATGCTAGCAACACCCAAAATTAACACCAACTCCGACTGTTCTCAAACCCCCCTTAAAGTTTTTGCCTTCGAATTCTGCTCGCTGGGATAACAAATGTTTTCGAAACAAATGCTACAATGATTGAAAGTCTCTGCAGAGGGCGTAATCTTCTTCTAGTTTCTTGATGTGGCACATTGTTGTCATGGTGTCTGCCTGACCTGACACAACCATGTGCAACAGCCATGTTGATGAATGTGCTCTGAACAAAATTGCCTTGTCTGAGCTCCAACATATTTTTAGGGAGGGTGTTTGCTAATTAAGCCCTGAAACCTTGTACTTCAACTGCAAAAGTGCTTGCTGGTTATTACATTTGCTCTCATAATACACCAATTGAAGTGGCCTTGTACCTTCTGTTCCATGCCAAACTTGTAATGCCAATAGTCTGAGGCCTGGTGTCGCTGATCATTGAGGGATCCCAGGAGAATCTGCATATGCAACCTGACATTTAGGGCATAAAAATGCATACGTTACTATTCTCAACAGCAACTGCAACATCCATGCCATCAGACTTCGCTTGACTGCTGAATCAGGAAAATAATCTCTCTTTTGAAGGAAACACTCCCTTCTTTTGTAAAGAGATTATCTCCTTAAAATAACTTTCCTTGAGGGGCTGAAACAGACTTATAAATTCAATGATCGGCACAGTTGCTGCAGCAGGAACAGTGTGTTCAATAAGTATTGTATTTTTGCTTACAATACCCATGCTAACATTAAAGTTAGTCAGGCAAGTTTGAATAAAAATATTTTGGCACTCGAGATGAGCAGCTACTACTGCCATGCAAGTAAACAATACTCTTGAAGCAGACTTTATACCAAAGGGTAGTCCAACTTGAAACCTGAGAAACGTAGCTTTAACTGGACATACTGGCATCTGAAAACCAGCATACTCCAGATCCAACGTAAAGAGCAAACCGCATTTATGAACGGAGAAGGAATATGCTACTTACCAGTATGCATCTGTTCTTGGCATGTAGAGCTGCAGAGTCACACACTGAGGATAAGATCGCCATCTGGTGTTGGGCTCGGATGATTGCAGGTTGTTGTTGTCTTCGGAAGAAGCCTTTGGTCACGAGATAGGTGACTCCGCCCCTGGACAACCTTGCGCATGGGCATCCACTCCAACGTCAGATTGTTTTTCGCCATGATGGGAAAAGATGGAGTGTATAGGAATGAAAAGAAAGGATGTCCATGTGCAATGTCCAATTAAGACAAATGCTGGAACAGATACAGGTCCCGGGGAGGCGGGTGGGCGTGTGTGACTCTGCAGCTCTACATGCCAAGAACAGATGCATACTGGTAAGTAGCATATTCCGTTCGAGGCATATGAGCTGCAGATCACACACTGAGGATAGACTATATAGCAGTGTCTCCCCTTAGCGGTGGTCACCTGTATCTGTTGCAGCAGTTTGAAATAAAGTTTTTAGGACAGCCTGGCCCACCGAGGCCTGTTGTTTGGCTTGCACATCAACACAGTAGTGTTTAGTGAAGGTATGCATGGTAGACCACGTGGCTGCCTTGCAAATGTCTTCTAAGGGAATGTTACCTAAGAAGGCCATAGAAGCCCCTATTTTACGGGTGGAGTGCGCCCTAGGGGGAACTGTAAGAGTACGTTTAGCCTTTTGGTAGCATATTTGGATGCACTTAACTATCCACCGGGCTATACCGGATTTGGAGATGGGATTGCCTTTATGTGGTGGTGCGAAAGCAACAAAGAGTTGTTTTGTCTTTCGAAAAGGTTTTGTCCTGTCGATGTAATAAAGCAAGGCTCTTTTAACATCTAAGGTATGTAGGGCCCTTTCAGCTACGGAGTCTGGGTTAGGGAAAAAGACTGGTAGCTCTACTGATTGGTTAAGGTGGAAAGGGGAAATCACTTTTGGAAGAAATTTAGGGTTTGTCCTAAGAACTACTTTGTTACGGTGTAGTTGTAAGAAAGGTTCCTCCAGAGTCAGGGCTTGTATTTCACTTACTCTTCGTAGGGAAGTGATTGCGATAAGGAAAGCTACTTTCCATGTCAGGAACTGTAATTCACATTTGTGCATTGGTTCAAATGGGGGACCCATAAGTCTTGTTAGAACAACATTGAGATTCCACACTGGGGAAGGTGGTAATCTTGGAGGAAGAATTCTTTTAAGACCTTCCATAAACGCTCTGATGGCTGGTACCTTAAAGAGGGACAGGTGTTGCCTATTTTGCAAGTAGGCTGCCAAGGCTGCTAGGTGTAAACGTATAGAGGAATACGCTAGATTGCATCTTTGCAAGTGTAGTAGATAGCAAATGATGTTTTGGATGGAAGCATCCAATGGATGGATGTCATTAGCGCAGTAGATGGCAAATCGTTTCCATTTTGCGGCATACCATGCTCTAGTAGTAGGTCGTCTGGCTTCTTTTATGATATTCATACAGTCTGGAGGGAGGTTGAGGTACCCGAACTCTAAGACTTCAGGAGCCAGATTGCCAGGTTCAGTGTTTGAGGATCTGGGTGTCTGATTTCTCCATGGTTCTGGGTTAAAAGATCCGGGGAGAGGTGTAGTTTTTGATGTGGGACTAGAGATAGTTCCAGAAGTGTGGTGAACCATGGTTGACGTGCCCAAGTGGGAGCTACTAGAATTAGTGTTAGCGACTGTTGTTTCAGTTTGCGTACCACAAATGGAACGAGTGGGAGAGGCGGAAAAGCGTATGCAAATCTGCCTGACCAGTTCATCCATAGGGCATTGCCCTTCGACTGTGGGTGTGGAAACCTGGCGGCGAAGGTTGGGCATTTTGTGTTTTCGGGAGTGGCGAACAGGTCTATGTCTGGTTGTCCCCATTTTTGGAAGAATGGGAGTAGAACTTTGGGGTGTAATTCCCATTCGTGGATCTGCTGTGTGTGGCGACTTAGGAGGTCGGCCACCTGGTTGTGAATTCCTGGGAGATGTTCTGCTAACAGGTAGATGTTTTGGGGAATTGCCATTTGCTGTGCCAGTTGGGACAGTTGGAGAGAATGTGTCCCCCCTTGCTTTTGTATATAATACATTGTCGTCATGTTGTCTGTGCGTATGAGGACAGTTTTGTTCTTTAGGTGTACCTGAAAGGATTTTAGTGCCAGGAACACCGCTAAAAGTTCTAGGTGATTGATGTGGAGCAGTTTTTGTTGACTGGTCCATCTGCCCTGAGTGGTATGTTGAAGGAGGTGGGCTCCCCACCCCGTGAGAGATGCATCGGTAGTCAGCACAACTTGTGGAAGAGGCTCTAAGAACGGCCGCCCTTTGGACAGGTTGATGGTGTTCCACCATTTCAGTGAGCGAAGTGAGCACCTGTCCACCAACACCAGATCGGTAAGTTGTCCGTGAGCTTGGTTCCACTGTTGTGCTAGACATTCCTGTAAGGGACGCATTTGAAGTCGTGCGTGTGGGACTATGGAGATGCATGACGCCATCATGCCTAAGAGCTGCATGAACACTCTTGCTGGAAGAGATTGATGAGTTTGAAATTGAGAGATGAGATTTTGTATACTGGTTATCCTGGCAGTGCTGGGATAAGCTATGGCTTTGGATGTATCTATGGTTGCTCCTAGATACTGGTGTATGTGGGAGGGCTGCAGATGGGATTTGGGGTAGTTGATAGTGAATCCCAAGTTGTGGAGGGTTTGAATAGTGCGATGAGTGTGGAGAACGCATTTTTGGTGAGTATTGGCTTTTATGAGCCAATTGTCCAGATAGGGGAAGACATGGATCTGTTGTCTTCTGAGGTGCGCTGCCACGACTGCTAAGCACTTGGTGAACACCCTGGGTGCTGTTGTTACTCCGAATGGGAGAACTGTAAATTGATAGTGTTGCCCGTCTACCACAAATCGTAGATATTTTCTGTGAGCGGGATGCATAGGGATGTGAAAGTATGCGCCCTTGAGGTCCAATGTGGCGAGGAAGTCTCCCTGTTGTAATAGTGGGAGGACTTGTTGGAGGGTGGTCATATGAAAATGATTTGATTGTGTATACTGGTTTAGTAGTCTGAGATCCAGTATGGGCCTTAAGGTTTTGTCCTTTTTGGGAATGAGGAAGTATAGGGAATATACTCCTGTTCCCCGATGTTGAAGAGGGACTGGTTCTATTGCATGTTTTTGTAACAGGGATTGAACTTCTTGTTTGAGGAGAGAGAGATGATGTGAGGACATTGGACGGTGTTTGGGCGGTATGTTCGGGGGGGATTGTATTAGTTCGAGGCAGTAGCCAGACTGGATAATTTGTCTTACCCACCTGTCTGTGGTGATGGAAGTCCAGACAGGTAGGAATTGTTGGAGCCGCCCCCCGACCGGAGTGGAATGGTCTGGGGGGAGTGGTGGTAAGTCACTGTTTAGTGGCTGGGGAGGTGCGGGTGTTGGTGTTGTTGCCCCGCCCTCGATCTTTGGTGTTGTTTCCCCTATAACCCCCTCGAAAATATCCTCTGTTAGGGGATGTTTGTCCAGAATTTTTAAAGGTGGACGTGGTCTCAGTTCCCAGATTTTTGGAGGCTCCTCTATAAAAGGAGCGACGAAAGGAACCCCGGGTTTGAGGAGACTGCAGTGCTCCCATAGATTTGGCAGTCTCATTATCTTTCTTCATTTTTTCTAATGCAATGTTCACTGCAGGGCCAAATAGCTGCTCTTGGTTAAAAGGTTGAGCTAGAATTGTGGTTTGTACCTCCGGTTTAAAACCGGAAATACGGAGCCAGGCATGTCGTCTAAGTAAGACGCTGGTATTGACCGCCCTAGAAGCAGTGTCTGCTGCATCTAAGGCGCATTTAATGGAGGCATTAGATATTAATTTGCCTTCTTGAATGAGGTCATTAGCCTGGGATTTAAATGGCTCAGGCAGATGTTGCATAAGAAGTTGGTCATAATGCGCTCTATCATACCGGGCTAACAGGGCTTGGGTATTGGCAATACGCCAGTGGTTTGCCGCCTGTGCGGCGACTCGTTTGCCTGAGGCCTCTAAAAGCTTAGACTCCTTGTCCGGGGGAGGCGTTTCTCCAGTTGTCTGTGAGTTAACACGCTTCCTGGCATTTAACACGACCAAGGAGTCTAAAGGGAGCTGAGCTTTAATGTATGCAGGGTCCTGCGGGGCTGGTCTGTATTTTTTTTCAATGCGGGGGTTGAGAACCCTAGCTCTAACAGGGTCCTTAAAGACTTCAGTGGCATGCTTTATAACCCCTTTAATCATGGGCAGTATGTGAACAGTTTTCTGTGACTGCTCAAAAGTATCGAGGAGAAAGTCCTCTTCAAGGGCGTCTGTGTGCATTGTGACGCCATGGAATGTTGCTGCCCTATTTATGAGTTGGCCAAACCCCAAATGGTCATCAGGAGGGGAGGGCTTGGGAGGGTAGGTAGTGGAGTCAGGCATGTCAGGTACTGGATAAGACCAGTCATCTACTGGTGCTGTGTCTGGGAACGTAAAAGGGTCGTTTGGATCAAGAGGATCATTAAGGAAATCAGGGTCCGCCCCTCCCCTAAATCATCATCATCATCATGTGGAGGTGGTGAACGAGAAGGAGATGGTAAAGGTAAAGGAGAAGGAGGAGGAGGAGGGGGGATGGGTCAGGAGGTAACACAGGAGAGGAAGGACGAAGCGGTGAAGTAGCACAGTCCTTCTTCCGTATGGGAGCTGGAGGTGGTGTGATGTCCAGCTTCCGTTTTTTGTATGGGACTGCAGTCACATGTCTGGTTTTGGGATTAATGTAGATCCGCTTTTGAGTAGGATCTGGGCGAAAAAGTTCATCCGGCTCCGAAAGTGGTTGTGGCGATGGCCGTTTCGGGTCTTTATGAACTTTTTTCGGTGCCGATGGATCTTTCGGTGCCGATGGATCTTTCGGTGCCGATGGATCTTTCGGTGCCGATGGAATCTTCGGTGCCGATGGAATCTTCGGTGCCGATGGAATCTTCGGTGCCGAGGGACTTTTAGGCATCGGTGTCGAAGAACGTTTCGGTGCCGGTGGAGTCTTAGGCACCAAAACGTTCCTCGGCACCGAAGTCTCCACCGGCACCAAAACGTTCCTCGGCACCGAAGGAGATTTCGGTCTTGAAGCCTGTTTCGGTGCCGACAGTGGAGTTTTCGGTGCCGAAGGTATTATAGGTACAATAACATGAGGTTTGCTCGAGCCCGAGCCACCTACAGGCTTAGATGTCTTCGGAGCCGGGCCCGAGGGCGGGGCTTCTGAAGAGGATTTTCGGTCGCGACTGGGCCCAGCTGGCGGAGTCTTGACCAATGTCTTTTTGGATGGGGTAGGGGCAGGGGGGGTGGTACTCACACGCTGCCCTGGAGTGATGAGGTCATCGGAATCGTCGGCCTCGGACACGATCTCAAGATCTTCGGTGTCATCTTCAGGAACATCCTGAGCAAAGATGTCCTCTGGTTCTGGAGCTGGTTTGGCCATAATATGGCGTCGAGCTCTTCGGTCCCGGAGGGTCTTCTTGGAACGGAAAGCGGCACAAGCTGGACAGTTCGATTCGTTGTGTTCCGGCGACAGGCAGAGGTTGCAAACCTCGTGGTGATCACTGTGGGGGAACTTCGCTCCACACTGGGGGCATTTTTTAAAAGGTGTCCTGTCCATCAGCCGCTTCCGGAACCGGTCCGAGTTGATTTCGATGTCGATGGAATGAAAATTGAAGAGTTATTTTGATTGCTGGAAGTTTTCTGCTGGAGCGGAAAAAAGTTCATCCGAACCCAATGGCGGAAAAAAACAATCTGACGATGGAGTGGATGCCCATGCGCACTGTTGTCCAGGGGAGGAGTCACCTATCTCGTGACCAAAGGCTTCTTCCGAAGACAACAACAACCTGCAATCATCCGAGCCCAACACCAGATGGCGATCTTATCCTCAGTGTGTGATCTGCAGCTCATATGCCTCGAACAAATAGTTTCTAAATAAACAGCATTCTTAATTTATACTTCTTGCTATTTAACACATTCGTAAAGTGTACTTTCCACAATAAATTGGTCTCTTATTGCTGGAAGATTGACGATAAAAGAATGTCTATAAAAAAACTCGAAACTAACAGTACAAAAGAACAGATATTTCTTAAAGATTACGTCTAAATGAATATTCGGTCTTCCTGCAGGTTTTCCATCTTTGAAAACCCCTTTCAGGCGCCAGACTAGATCTGAGACAGCACTAGTTCCATCTCAGCACCAGTTGGTGCCCAGGATGACCCAGCTGCAGCCTCATCAATTATCCAGATATGATACTATTAAAGGGCCACCCATGCGGGATATGACAGAATCACAAAACTAAAGTATCTCCTTGCCAGATTTTACCAGAAGGAGGGACAGAGAAACAAATAGGATAACAGCAAATCAAGAAGTTCACATCTGGCAAAATTAGCTTTGCTCATATGTTGAGTGGTGACCATAATGTTTCAGAAACATTTGCAGAGATGAGCAAGTCGCTGCTCAATGAATGTTGGCCACAGAAACGTCTCCTGACACCTATCAAGGATGGTGCAAGCAAGGATGCTGGGGGGCGGAGGGGGGGTGATAATTAAGGGTGAAAAAAATGGGAGAAGGAGGTAGATGAGGTGCGAAGTACACCTCTCTCACCCTACAGAAAGTAAAGATAACTAGGTTTAAGGCGAGACTGACTCGAGGTAGTCCTGTAAGAAAATAGGTAAATCAATACAGGACACCAATGCCACTGGTCTAGATAAGCAAAACCTTGAGCAGTTTGAAAACACGGTTTCTTGTAGAAATATTTTTGTAGACTTTATCTTTTCCAGAACCACCAACTTAAGGATCTATAGGCATTCTTCAGTACTGTCATTTCTTCATGCACCTGTGTTCTTTAAACAGCGAATTGCCTGAAAAAATAAAATACAAACATCTATGCTGTGCATCAAGAGCCTTGTAGTTACTTTTCAGTCTCTGAGAACATGGTTGTGAGGAAGCCAGCCTGCGGTCTCTAAAACAAAGTATTAGAACAGATCAGGGGCGCAACAAGAACCCAACTTTGAAGGGGGGGAGGGGAGGGGGGGGGGAAGAATTCTTAGCACTGGTCACGCACAGTACAACGGTCTTTTTTAGCGCCCATTCCTTCTTCTCCATGAATTCCCTCACTACCACTCGCCAACAATGCACCTCATCTCTCTATAGACCCTTACTGACAAACAATTCATTTTTTACAGCGCTACTCATAGTTTACTCACACTCAGTTTCGTGATCTGCTTGGTACACGTTCTTTGTAGCAGGCACATTAATCCTCTGCGCTGTGTGGGTGACAAGAGTGCCCATGTGAGTGCACGGTGAGCAATGCGACAGTGCGAGAGTAGGGTGGGAGGAGTGCCTGCAGGGTGAGTGAGGCGACAATATGAATTTGGGAGCGGATGCAAGTGCAGAGTGGGGCGACTGAATGTATGGTTAGTGATGGGCTTGTTTGAGTGAGATTTCAGAGTGAGCACTGAGGGGGACAGGTAAGTGAAGTATCCCATGAGTCAGGGTGAGTAGTGTGCTTGTGTGATTGCAGGGTGAGGTACAGGGAGAACAGCTCAAGTGCATTGTGAGTACAGTGTGATCACTGTGAGTGCAGAGCGAGCGGTGTGCTCATGTGACTGTATGGCAAGTGGTGTGAGTTCATGGCAAGTGGCATAAGTGCCTTGTAGTCATTGTGAGTGCAGGGTGAATAGTGTGAGTGCAGGGTGATCAGTGTGAGTGCAGGGTGATCAGTGTGAGTGCAGGGTGATCAGTGTGAGTGCAGGGTGATCAGTGTGAGTGCAGGGTGATCAGTGTGAGTGCAGGGTGATCAGTGTGAGTGCAGGGTGAGTGTAAAAAGTGAAGGGCGAGAATGAGGAGTGAGTTGTTTGAATGCATGGTGCATTCCCAGACACTTGAAGTAACATGTTATTGAGGGCTGGTGTAGGGTTTCAGATGAAGTTAAACTAATGCTATTTTGCCATTATTCAGGGACAGGGCTGGACAGGCCGTAGCGGACACTGGGCGTTTTCTCGGTGGGCCAGAAGGGTGGGTGCCGTTTTTGGATCAGTGGGGGGCGTTTTTGGACAGGTGGGGGCCGTTTTTGCAGCTGCGCTGCAATATCGGCCCCTGCACCAAAAGCCGCTGCAGTGTATTCCATGCGCACCCACCTCCAGGCCCCACTCCCTCCCCCATGGCCGGTCAGACTCAACTGCCAAGTTCGCTTTGCGTTCCCAGTCCGGCCCCTGTTAAGGGTTCGAGGGTGGAGGAAATAAACATTATGGTCATCCTGCAACAAACTTCCAGTCTTGTGATTAGGGTTGCCAGGTCATTATATTGATGTCCCAGACATTACAAAAATAAGCAGTCACCTAAATCCTATTTTTAGCACTTATCTGTGCATACTAAGAACAGCAAATATAAATAGAAAGCATTTTTGTTCTAGGGCTGCCTGAATGGACCATGACTGATAATTAAAGGGAACAAAGACAGAATAGTCACATTACAAATGAATACATATGATTTTATTTATAACCCTATTTAGGGTTTAAACAACAAATGGCTGGCATTTTTCTTTTGGCAAACCTACTTTAGATTTCTTTTCATGAAATGCATTCTCACACTATGGTAGTAAAAGAAAGGAATACGCACAGTGGAGGCCCTGGGGGTACAGAAACCAGAAAAAAAATACGCTTCGGTAACCAGTTTACAAAGGTATGTAAATATGCATAAGGTCTTTAACGACCTGTGAAAAACTCGAGTGTGCCGGAGACAAGACTCTAGACACTGCCCAGCCGATCCCACAGTGGCCCGGGTGAAGACACACGAAGGGGGTGGGGGGGTGGGGGGGGGGGGTAGGGGGCTGTTTCTGGGGGTGGGTTCAGTGCTGAAGCCCTTTCATCCCTATGGGCGTTGCACGCCTGACAGGGGTGTGCACAGAATAAAAACCAAAAGGAGGTTTCTAAAGTTTGTAAATATTCTTATGCGGACGAGAGCAATCGTTCTGGAGGGGTCAGTCTTAGAGGCCCCGAGCTCTAGCCCAGCTAGCCCAGTGCATGGACCCTAGCAGTGGGGGAGAATGGGAGGGGTGGGCTAAGGCCATTTCAGCCTAATGAGTGTTGCGCACCTGGGCCAGATGCACTAAGGGTTTTTGGTGTTGCAAATCCATAGAATCTCTCAAATTCGAGGTTTGTGACAGCAAAAACCTTGTATGTCTGTACTAAACCCACTTAATGATTTGCAAAAAGGGTTTAAAAATGGTAACCCATTTGGTATTTTGAAGGGGCATTTTTTGGGCGTCCCTTCCAAATACCAAATCGGTACCTTATGTATCAATGGTTTGCAACCACAATTCGGGTAGCAAACCACAGATAAATTACTGACTTCCAAGTTGGGATGGAAGTAGGTAAGGGGGAAGGAGAACTGGAATGTCACCTTCAGGGTTGTTAACATCCTCAAAACTGAAACTTTTTTTCCAAATTATAAAAAGCAGCCCATTTCCTTTGGGCTGCTTTAAAAAAAAAAAACAGTTTTGAAATGCAAAGACAGGCATGGTATTCTGCTGCAACCATCCTAGTCTTTCTGGCCAATTGGAGGTAATCGCAATTGGGGGGGCTGGCTAATGAATATTAATTAGGCAGGTCATTCTGCGACTCCCTTCATATTGTTATTTTACTAACTGATCTATTAGGTAGGTTTAAAAAATAATTTAGATGTTGCGCAGGCGTGGGAAACAACTTTTTACCTGAATCTTTTAAAACATATGGCCTATCGTTTTTAGGTGCCAAAGTGGGTCAATTCAAGTTTTCACACATAGATTATATGTGCTGCAAACTTCTTTAATGTACTTTTCAAATAGGAGACAGTGACAGTGGCTAATGCGAATAGGAGACCGTGCCAAAAAACTACGACGCCTTTGCTCTCAACAACGGAAGCACAGGAAGAACAGCATTTCTTTGAATATCTAGTTTCTAAACACAGAGGCTTTGGGAATAGATCTGCGGTAAATGCAATCAAAGATCTTGGTAAACTGTACTGGTATTAAATAAACATACAGAGATATTAAAGACCAATAAAAACTTACAACCCACACTGGAAATGATTTTAAGAATTAATATGAAAGGTGCCCTTGTCCTTACCACTGACACAGGAAAATAATACAGGATTCTCCACCTAGCACTTAGTACTAGAATGCCACTTATAAAAGTGCCTAGACTAATCCCTAAGCAAAGGCACTGAGCCTGGGAACCCAGCATAAACTAAGAAAAGGAGATACCAGAAGAGCAACATCCAGGAGCAATCAGAACATTAAAGTGCACGATCTTCTACTAAGCACCAGAGCTCCTCACATTGTTTGAGAGAGAGGCCATTTGAAATAGTTGGTCCTTTAGGGACACAAACTTCCTTCCTGCTATACAAGAAAAGTATACTGCTCTTGAAAACTCATCAATCTAAATGCATGATGTGAGCGAAGGTCATTATCTAGAACATCATTATCAACAACATTTAGACCACCTTTTCTTAGCTAAATTATTTGCACATACAATCCCTCGAAGTAGATTTAGCGAAGTACTTTAAATAAATAGTAAGTCAATACTTACTGTCACAACATCTCGCGTAATTTTGTCCAGCTCGTGCAAGAAATTTGTGGATGAAAGTGGTTGCTGCGCAAAATACAAAATATTAGAATTATTTGCATCTATAAATATTTTAAAATTGTAAATTTAAAGTGGTCAATCCACGTACTGTTTGTGTTGACTGGTTGGGAGGAGGGGCCTTCCTGTGGAAAATGGCATCACAAATGTCTTCAAAAGGCAGCGTATCATCTTTCTGCAGAGTGAATATAGGACTGTCCCAGCGGTTCCTTGAATCAGGGGCTTCGAAACGCTGTACAAGTGCTTCAAATCTGTAGGAGTACGGGCATATGCAAGAAAAACATTCTTTTGAGCCACATCATACAAGAAGGATCGGTTTTAATATACATTTTCAGTTCCTGAAAAGGCTAGTAGCTGCAAAGCAGGGTAAAGGAACACACAGTGAATGAAAGAAATTTGTAAGAAGCATGAAATAAAGTACAAAATAGGACTTGTACAGTCGGAGAAGAGTGAAAGTTACTGGGGTGATACAAGAGTACACTAGCTTTATATTTCTTCATTGTAAGCTGTGAATAACAGTATTATAGACGCGGCAAAGGGGAAATATTAACAGTTAATACAGTAATCTGGAAAGCCCAAAGGATGACGCAAGAAATGTACACGATCAAATGTCAGTGACTGGTTCCCAGCCAAGTGTGGCTGACAGCCATTAAGCAAAGCGTATGCTGAGGGAACCTGACCATGAGAAGGCTGAGGTTATTTCCCCAAGTGCAGATTGAGGGTGTCTAGCACAGGGCAGGCTGAGGGTGTCTGGCCCAGTCAAGCGCAGGCTAGGGAGGCCCAGCCAAGGGCAAGAGCACGCTGCAGGAGACCTAGCTATTAGCAGACTATGGAACCCAGCCAGGTACTATGCGGGGAGGCCCAAACAAGAGTATGTGGGGCTTATGCAAGGCTGGGCTACTAAACAAGGGCAGGGTACATGGTGACCCAACAAAAGGCCGACTATGTGGCCAATTTCTTGATTAAAAAACCCAGTGTGCGTAATGACTTTGGAACAGAGTAGTTGCGTATTCAACCAAACCAATAGCAAGCCACTATTCTCTTGGGAACAATTAGCAAACTACTCCAACACCCTTGCTTGGGACCGCTGTACATAGATAATCAATGATGCTTTGAAAATGGGACTCACTCACTAGACTTAGTTTGGATTTTGTTGCAATGCTACGAGTCTACCGGATTTTCAAGCACTTCAAAGTGTACACTACATTTTACCTTTACCCATAGACCAAAATAATCCAACTATGTCTTGTGATGGGTCAGTGTGGGCACTATCCAACCCCCCTGCCCTAATCGGCGTCCCTTTAAACCAGTTAGCAAAAAGTACCTTTTTCTCTCGGTCCTTCGCAGTTACTGACAGACTAGTTTTCGCTAAATAATCAAGGCAAATGGCTCTGAATAAGCACCAGGAAGCTTAGCTCAAGGAAACCCAATTCCTGCATCTTCAGTGTATATAAATATGAGCCGCTTTAAGGAACTAAGTAGAACATTGTCTTAAAAGAATTAGGTACTTGGCTTTAGTACCCTTCTCTATGTTAGATATTCTTATCTTCTTGCAAATTAAATGTAAATAAATGTAAATTTGATACTTGTATAGCGCACTACTCACCCGCAAGGGTCTCAAGGCGCTTGTACGAATACCGCTGTGGAACCCAACCTGGCTTTCCCTGTGAGGCGTCCACTCCTGGGCACCCCCAAGGTGGAGGCCAGGCATCCTTAGCGTTGTGGGGGCCGTTGTGGAGATTAAGCAAGCTATTGCCCAGAGTTGCAGAGTGGGACTCCATGATTGGAATAGGCACCGAGGCGAGAATTATCAGGTCCGTGGAATTTTTGAGCCCAAGACCCTGGTCCCGGGCTAGACCTCTGCATCAGGGTCTGCCGCTCTAATCATTGTGCCACACTTCTCCACCTCCACTTCCTCAGCTAGTGGATTTCCCCAGGTGCCAAATGGGACCCAGCAATATCAAAAAATCAAAATCGACCCACCCCTGAACATAATGATATGGAGCCCACATACATTCACCACCAGGCGAGCTGACGTCAGTTTATTCATTAGTGATTCCGCCTCAACAGATGCAGAGAGTGACTGACAGATTGAGAACACTGACCTATGTCAATCTAACTTATTAACTTCCAAATATCCACTCCATAGAATGACGGTGGGCAGTGAGGAATCTGCGGTTAGATGGAATATCAACCAGAAAGGTGTTACCAAAGGTAAGTAACTTTTTTCTTCCAATGTTTACTTCTAACTGCCTATGACTCATTACGAGAATTAATAGAAAAATAATGCCCCGTCTAAGGAGGTGAGTGCGTTGAGCAGAGTGAACTCCAGGAACTCCTTTAGGAACAAGCAGGCATAAAGAACCTCCCCTGATATGATAATTAAAATAGAGTACTGCCTAGTAAAAGTATGTCTATTCCACCACGATAATGTCAGCTTTCAAAATTACTTTCCCTTGTTTGCACCAAGGAATCCAATAAAGAGTTGATCACCCACCTGCTACTGCTTAATCAGTGTAGAGGCAAAGGGTCTACTGAAGATCCTAGAGGTGTAGCCTCGTCTCCTCCGCTCAGAGAGGAGAACCCATAAAGCATAATGGATGGTCCCATGTGGAAGGGTGAGGTCGCTTTCAGAAGAAAGGATGCAATAGCCCTTAGCATCAGCTTGCCAGTGCACGGAGGTCAGAAAAACAATGCCTAAAGCTCACTGATGCAACATACAGAAGTGACTGCGATGACAAATACAACTACACCGAGGCTCAAAAAGAGCATACATCAGGAAAGTGAGGACTAAATTCAGTCCCACTCAGGCATATTGAAGAGGGTAGTGAGGAACACATGTGAAGTCAATATCACAACAGGGGAAATGAATAAATAGAGATCATTAGGCAGGAAAGACTGAAAGTGGCCAACATGTAACCTTTAACAGTACCCACAGCAAGGACCGGTCAGGCCAATGATAATACAAGCAAAAAAGACAGCAAAAACCGTAACCTGTAAAAGGGCAAACTGCTTCTCTTTGCACCATTCAACTAACTTGGACAAATGGTCTAAGTAGATCGACATTGTAGAAATAAGCAGCAAAAAACGACATCCACCACTAAAGAGAGAAAATCTAAACTTCTAAGCTGATTTCACTCAATCTCCACAAATGGAGGAGTAGATTGTAGAGGACAGGATGTAGTACTCAGCCCCTTTACTAGGTCAGCAGATCCTCCCAAAGAGAAAGCCAAAGAGGAGGGCAGATGCTGAGGTTAAGCAGTTTGGAGTACCAGACCTCCTTGCCTCAGAGGAACCACCAGGATCAGCTGTGCTCGGGCCCGGTCTGACTTTCTTCAGGACCTGTTTCACCAGAGACAGAAATGTGTATAGGAGACTGGAATACCCACTAAGAGGAAGCTTTATAGTGCAGAAGGCCAGACACTGTTTTCAGAAGAACAAGTTACTGACTTTTGGTAGCATTCTATCGGATGGATACTCTCACAGAAGATTCCTCACCTACTGAATTTCCCCAGGGAGGCCGATTGCATCCTGAACTTTTCCAGCAATTGTTCAGCGTGCAAATAGGTGGCACCATCACCAGCTTACTGCCTCAGGAAGTGACGGCAAAGAGTTGTATATGTATATAGGCATCACCCCGGAATGCAAATGTCAGTTTTCTTTTTTTTTTTTTTCAACGCTTCCGCACCCTCGGATTTGGATTGTTCGACCTGGCACCATTGGTGTGGGTCTCCCTTTCATTCTTTGCTGTTGCCTCTGATGTTTTTGCTGGTTTTAGATGCTTTGGGCACTGTGCCACTGCTATCCAGTGCCACAGTGCAAGTGCTCCCTATGGTAAATTGATGTATGAATTAGTGACTCCATGATTGGCTTACTTGGTTTACTTGTCAGACACTAGTATGGTGCACTGCGTGTGCCCAGGGCTTGTAAATCAGATGCTGCTGGTGGGCTTGCAGCACTGGTAGTGCCACCCACAGAAGCAGCTTGTAAAGTTTCTAAGGTGTCATCGCAAGTGAGTCGCAAGGGGGTACACAGCATCAAACTCTCTGAAAGACTTTATGGGGAAGCATTTTAAAAGGGTCTTTTCACCCGCAAAGTCGCTAGCTGCTGATGTAGAAATAGTAGGGGAGGAATCATGGAAAGGGGATTCCTCCCTAATTTTTGATGAGCATATGACGGCTTCTGCCAACTTGGCCAACAAATCCCTACAGTCCTTAATAGGTCATAAGGGACTAATAACGTCACCACGATTATCCTCATCTCCGAGGTTATCACAGTGTGTATATTCTAGGCCACCCAGGAAACAAATAGCAGGGATCTAAGGCAAGATGAGGAAGAAGTCCCGGACTCGGATGCAAGCCCAAAGGGAATGGAAAGACAAGGACTGTATGGTGACCTGAATCCAGTGTTCAGGGGCAGTAAAGGCTGTAATCATTCTTCGGAGCTTAATTTGGAATCCTCAGTAACACCGGACTCCTCAATGTTGGAACTAATGATAATGCTGCAAAAATCACTGCAGGGGCTCCTAGAAGTCACAATACTAAATCATGACATTTTAAAAACACAGAATTTGCATCTCTCTAAGATTGAGGGGGAGTTACAAGGTATTAGGGGCCAAATGCCTCTAATGGTAAGACCAGTCCCTGACCCCCTGCCTCCTGCCCCGGTTGTGGTGGGGGAGGAGGCTGGGAACGCAGTACCCCCAACTGCCAACAACGAAGTTTATATTTCGAGATGGCCGATGTTGGTAAAAAGAAGGGGAGACTATTCTAGATATGGTTTAATAAAATGGGGGAGACCAGTAGGAAGAAGTGTTCAAAAAAGGGTAATGGAAGAGTTGTGGAAAAAAGGAGGGAAATGGAGAAACTATTAGGACTAGCCAAACAAAAGCAAAAATTAAAACCTTTTAAAACCCAGAGAGAAAGAGTGAGAAAAGTACGAACGGAAATCACTAACAAAGGGGATTCATAGTAGTAAACAATTTTACCAGGAGAAGTCAAAGTATATAAAGCATATAGCATCTAATACAGTTAGAAAACCTGGTATAACTACAACCCCCAAAGAGAGGTCATATTTGTTAAACAAATTAGAGGAAGGGGATAGAAATAATACCTGACAGACTCTTAGGGTGCCCATATCGGTAGGATCGGAGGACAAAGGGAATAGGTGGCTATATTTCGAACAGGTGAAAATGGGAAGGGGTGGTAAAAACACAAAGAAGAGGTCGTTTTTAAATAGGTCCCATCTCCTTAATTCATTCACCCTTTGTCCTAGTTTGAAAGGAATAGGATCTAAAGACCTCTGACAGGTGGACTTTCATTCAACTACCGATGGAAAAGAACTGACCAGGGTACAAGTTTATTCTGACTTGGTAAAGATAGCAATACAGAAGGCAGAGAGAGAGAGATCTTAAAAGAAGGGATTAGGTTAGTACCCAAACAAGAAGTAGAGACAGAACATAACGTCTGGGCAGCTCAGGGATCAATTGTCCCAGTAGAACAGGGGGGGGTTTAAAGAAGGACATTCCACCATAGATCACTGCTTTGCTCTATGGGCTTTGGCACAGAAATCGATAGAGCAAAATGGAAAGCTGTATTGCTGCTTTGTCGATTTTCGGGCAGCTTTTGACTGTGGATCGCAATTGCCTCTGGGAAGATTTGAAAAAATATGGAATCCCGGACGGCATATTGATGATCCTAAAAGAGTTACATAGAGGGAACTGGGCCCAGGTAATTAGAGACACACAAGTGTCATTGACGCATAAGATAACTGTAGGGAATGGTCTCAGACAGGGGTGCGTATTGGCCCCTTTGCTATTTGCAATCTTCTTAGCAGACCTCCCTGCGGTATTAGAAGTAGAAAGAAGCGCAAGCCCCAGAATGAGCAGAAATAAAGTGTCTTGTCTTCTATATGCAGATGATCTTGTGAAACTTGAGCAAACAGAGATAGGAATCCAAAGGAAATTAAATATTTTTAAGAGTTATTGTGATAAAAAGTTTTTAACCGTAAACATGGAAAAAACAAAAGGTTCTATGCTTTGGGAAGAGAGGTAAGAATTTTAGCTGATTTCTAGGTCAAGACAAATTGGAGGTAGTTAAAGAATATAGATACCTGGGCCTCTGATTTGATAGTGCGCTAAAATGGCGCACTCACCTGGAGGCTCAAAAACCGAAAGCTTTCTCGTCAGTCTGTGGACTAAAAAAATGTAATAAAGAATATGGTGATATGTCACATAAACCTATGTTAAAAGCATTTGAAGCAATGATCCCCCCGCAAGTATTGTATGGGGCAGAAGTCCTTTACTTGAGTGGCAAATGAGGGTGGAATCGTGAAGAAGGAAAGATCTTTAAAATGCTATTGTCGTTACCAAGCTGCACAATGATCCAAGCTAGCAGAATGGAGTTAGGTTTAACAGCATGGAGCGTTCAAATCCGAATGTCTTTGGTACGATTCTGGAAACGCCAGGATCCAGGTGGTGTGCAAAAGTTCACACAGTGGTGCAAAGAGGAGATTCAATCAAGTAACCTTAAATGGGCAAAGGATGTAAGAGGTAATCTCTAGAAAATAGCAGGGCGCCTTAACCCCTTCGCTGCGGCGCGAATTCCGCCGCAGCGCTGGGAGGGTTTGGGGGGTTTGCGGCACCGCCATGCTCATGACAGAACCACGCCGTCATGAGTCACGGGCGAGCTGTGCTCATGACGGCGTGGTTCCGTCACTACTCCACCCACTTGCGCTAATCGCCCGCACAGGCGGGGAAACAGCGCCGCGTGGGAGGAGCGGCTGCCAACGGCCGCAGCATGACGGAACCACTCCGTCATGAGCACACGGTGCCCGTGGCTCATGACGGAGTGGTTCCGTCAGAAGCATGCAAGGGGTTAAGGTGAGCCTCTCGCTACAAGCCCTGGAAGTTGATTTCACAAAGAGAATGCTTATAGAGCAAGGGCCGATATATTCAAAATCATTGGACTTTGAATATATGGCAGTGAAAAAATCAGTTCAGTGGCTAAAAAGCTCATGAGTAAATGAAGCTTGGTTCCCGTACTTGGATATCTTGCCCAATCAAGGGTTGAGATATGAAATTTTAAGGGCCCGAGTTGGTATTAATCTCTGGAAGACGGAAGAAAAAATAAAGGTAGCATTGATTCAAACAGATGGTATTTGTAAATGTGGGTTAGGAATAAGAAATGACATTTTGCACATATTGCTTGATTGTACCTTGGTTTTAGATATACAGAAATTGTTTTTACGTCCCTTATTCTTGAAACACGAGGTAAGCTCTCGTGCCCAAGCGGTTTGTTTACTTACGGAAATGCCATTCTTAGACATTGCAATGGGAACATTTTTGAAAGCAACAAAAGATTTCGTAAGGGAGAAATTAAAGGAGGGGCATTGATTTTAAATGTATTTTAGTGTTCTCCCACTGAAAAGAGTTCTTGGGATTTAGTTGTTTTTATAAATTTCGTTTAATGAATTATGATTGTATGAGGATGGTACCTTGTTTTTAAATATATTTTAATGGCAACTTATTTTGCTATAGAACTTATATTGTTACCAGTTGGATCCTTATTGTGTTTTGTGTATTGTTTAAAGACTATGGTCTAAATAAACAAGTTTCTCTCTCTCTATTACTGCCAAGTTTAGTCATCATGAGTAAAGCAGCATCCACCGCATCTGTTGATTTTGAAGAGGAGAAACTAGAAAGCTACAATGTGAAACAGCTAAAGCACTTCTGCAGGAGATTTAAAGTTGCTTTGACCGGTCTCTCCAAGAAGGATGAGTTCTAGAAGGCGCTGAGGGCCTGGGTGGAAGAAAGGAGCACCCCTGAGCATGTGGAGGGGCCTGAAGATGCAGAGGAGCAGCTGGAAGGGCCGTTGGGTCCGGGGGGGGGAAGAGAGCAACTTCCCCAACAGGTAGCAGTGTTTCTGCCAAGGGCCTCTCCTCAGAGGAGCTAGAGGAGAGGGAGAAGAGTAGGATGCATGAGATGGAGCTGACCAAGCTCAAGTTGAATGGGTAGTTAGAGAATGAGAAATTGGCCCTAGAGGAAAAGAGGATGCAAATGAAGCATGAGAGAAGTTTGAGGGAGTTGGAATTGAAAGCGAGGAGCTTAGAGATTACTCCCTCTGGTGGCAGCACACCATCCGTGCCTGTAGAGGCAAGAGTGTATATCTCTTAGGATGTGGTGAAAGAGTTTTATAACAATGATGACATTGGGCAATGGTTCAAGGCCTATGAGGTAGCCATGTCCTCCCATCGGGTCCCTAAAAAGGATTGGGGAGCAGGGTTGTGGGGGTGGTTCCTTAGTGAGGGGCGGGATACCTTGTTGAACTTGCTCTCTGAAGTCCACAATTCTTATAGCCACATGAAAGATGCATTGATGTCCAGGTATGGGTTAACCCCTGAACTGTATAGGCAGAGTTTCAGGAGTTGCAGTACTTGGGTAGAATAGGTCACTTTTTTCTGCAGAGCATTGGATGGTTGGGTGAAGGGTAGCAAAGTGAATATTTTTGAGGCGCTCTTTGATTTAACTTGTCAAGTGACCCTGATTACAGGTAGGTAGCTCCCCCATGCCGCACAGCACCACCTGTGTGCCCGTGTCCCTCTGCTCGCTGCCTCCGCCATAGGTTCGAGGCCCCTGTGCCTCAGTTGTATCTTGCCATCATTGTATTGTTTCCTGATAACTGTTGTTGTCTCCCTTTTTTTCTGTGCCCCTGGTTTGTATATTGTACTTTGGTCACTATATTGCTTCCTTGATATTTGCATTTTTTGTTTCCCTTTGCTCTGTGCCCCTGGTTTTTCGCTTGTTTTCCCGCCGCTGCGTCCCCGCCCCCCTGCTCGTCCCATTTCATCGTCTCAGCTCCCGCCTCCTAGCTGCTCGTCCCTCCCACCTCCCCTTATAATGGTGGCCACTGCATGGCTGAGCCAAATGCGTGCCAAAGGCAAGCCCGTCCGTGCCCAGCACCACACCCCCTGACCCCCACGAACGCCCGTCACTGCTTCGATGCCAGCACCCTCCACGCACTCAACACCAGACGACCACACGCCTGCTTCCTGGCTGCCCCGAAGCGCACCAAAGGACCCTTCTCCTGCCAGAGCTGCAGCTTCACCAGCCTCCGAGCCGCCGACCCGCCCACCAGGACAGGACGCAACCACCTCAGATGCCTACTCCTGAACACCTGCTCCGCAAGCAAATACGCCGTCGAACTCTGGGACCTGCTTGACACATCCTCCCTGGACGTCGCCTTCCTGACAGAGACCTGGATGAACGACTCCTCGGTACCCAACATCGCCATAGCCATCCCGGACAGCTACAAGATCACCCGCAGAGACTGCACCAATGAGGTAGGAGGTGGAATTGCCATCATCCACAAGTCCACCCTCAAGGTCTCGACCAACTCAGACGACACCCTCAGCACCGCAGTACACCTGCACTTCCAGATCCACACTGATTCCAACACCACCCTCAGAGGAACTGTGATCGACAGACCCCCCCGGACTCTTGCCTCAGTTCAGCGACACCATCGACTACTTAGTCAGCATGCACGCCCTCGCCTCCACGGACTACATCCTCCTCGGAGACCTGAACTTCCACCTCGAGACACCACCAACTCCACCACCCTGATCGCCAACCTCGGACTCAGACAGCTCGTCACAACGCCCACACACTCCGCCGGCCACACGCTGGTCCCCATCTTCTCCGCAAGCTCCCACGTCTCCTTCAGCCACACCACGAACTCCACTGGACCGACCATCAATGCATCCCCTTCACCTTCCGGAAACCCACCACGCACCTCCGCACCAAACATACCCTCCGCCGCAGCTGGAGCAAAATCACTGATGACCAGCTAAACACCGCCCTCGCACGAAGCCCACCCGCCGACCCAGACGCCGCCGCCAGCAACCTCAGGCGCTGGATCGACGACTGCGTCAAACACTCTCGCCCCGATCAAGAAACCCTTCAACAGACACACCAACAAGAATGCCAGCTGGTTGTCCGCGGACCTCCAGACCTCCAAACAAACCTGCCGAAAACTAGAGAAGAAACGGCACCCCGAACAGACACCGGAGAGCCATGCAGCCCACAAGAACGCCATGGGTCAACACCATCACCTCATCAGATCCGCCAAAAGGACCTCCTTCAAGGACCGCCTCGACAACAACGCACACAACAGCAAAGAGCTCTTCAACATTGTGAAGGAACTGTCCAACCCCAACTCCAACACCAACGACATCCCACCCTCGCAAGACCTGTGCAACACCCTTGCCACCTTCTTCCATCGCAAGATCGCAGACATCCACAACAGCTTCGACAACCAGACCACCACGACAGCCAATGACACCTCAGACCTCACGGCCACCACCCACAGCGACCCCCTGCTCACCTGGACCAACGACGACGACACCATCATATTCATGAACACCATCCACTCCGGCTCCCCGTCAGACCCGTGCCCACACCACATCTTCAACAAATCCAGCGCAACCATCGCACCCCATCTCCGCAAGGCCATCAACATCTCCTTCGAGACCGCTACCTTCCCGGAGAGCTGGAAGCACGCCGAGATCAACGCCTTGCTCACGAAACCCAAGGCAGATCCGAGGGACCTCAAGAACTTCAGGCCCATCTCCCTGCTCCCGTTCCTGGTGAAGGTCATCGAGAAAACCGTTAACAAATAGCTGACCTGCTACCTCGATGAGAACAACATCTTGGACACGTCCCAGTCCGGGTTCCGCAGCAACCACAGCACCAAAACTGCCTTCATCGCTGCCACCGATGACATCAGGGCCCTGCTGGACAATGGCGAAACCGCGTCCCTCATACTCCTGGACCTACTAGCCGCCTTCGACACGGTCTGCCACCGCACCCTATGCACACGCCTCCACAACGCAGGGATCCGAGACAAGGCAGAACCCAGAGCGTCCGCCTCCCCCCTTTCCGTTCCAAAGCCTCCAGGATCATCTGCGGCGTGCCCCAAGGATCATCCCTCAGCCCGACATTGTTCAACATCTACATGGCCCCGCTCGCCCACGTCGCCAGACTTCACAACCTCAACATCATCTCCTACGCCGACGAGACACAGCTGATCCTCTCCCTCACCAGGGACACCCTCACCGCCAAAACCAACCTCCACGAAAGAATGAAAGCCGTCGCCGAACGGATCAAGAACAGCCGTCTGAAGCTGAACTCGGACAAGACGGAGGTCCTCATCCTAGGCTCCACCCCCTCAGCCTGGGACGGCTCCTGGTGGCCGACCGCCCTGGGAGCAGCACCGACACCCACCGACCACGCACACAACCTGGGGTTAATCCTCGACTCAACGCACCCCATGACCAAGCAAGTCAACGCCGTCTCATCCTCCTGCTTCAACACCCTCCGCATGCTCCGCAAGATCTACAGGTGGATCCCCACCGACACAAGAAGAATGCTAACCCAGGCCCTCGCCAGCAGCAGGCTGAACTACGGAAACGCCCTCTACGCTGGAGCCCGAGCCAAACTGCTGAAACGACTGCAACGCATACAGAACGCCTATGCCTGCCAGATCCTTGACATCCCTCGACACAGCCACATCACACCCTATCTGAGAGACCTGCACTGGCTGCCCGTCAACAAGAGGATCACCTTCAAGCTCCTCACCCACGCACACAAGGCACTCCACGACACCAGACCAGCATACCTCAACAGACGACTCACCTTCCACACTCCGAAACGCCAGCTCCGCTCCGACACCCGCGCCCTTGCTACCATCCCCCGCATCCTAAGACCGACCTCCGGAGGCAGATCATTCACCTACCTCGCTGCCAAGACCTGGAACACGCCCCCCCATCCTCCTACAGCAGACCCAAGACCTACTAACCTTCAGGAGGCTACTCAAAATCTGGCTTTTCGAGCAGTAGCAGCACCCCCTCCCCCAGCGACTTGAGACCCTCACGGGTGAGTAGTGCGCTCTACAAATCTCCTGATTGAAGTAATTGTTTTCCAGAGCTACGCCAGCATCTGATTGATAGTAGGCTGACTAACCCTAGGAAGCTTGCTGAGGAAGCGGACCGCTGGGTGAGCACCCGGATCCACAATAGTCACGTGAGAGACTTCGCCATGGGTGGGCAGGGTCCCCAGCAGAAGAGTGGGGGAAGGGGGACAAGGGTAAACAGAAGGAGTTAAAGAAAGGGCCTCAAAGTAATTCCCAAGGGAACCGAGGGAAAGGTTACCAGCCTCACCCTGAAAAGAAGCAAGGGGCCCTGACAGGTAAACCTATTCAAAGAGGGCCCCTGACTTGTTTTAAGTGTGGCCTAGCGGGGCACGGTTCATGGGATCCTACATGTCCCCAGTTTGGAAAGACAGCACCCACTGGTGCAGCGCCCTGGCAGCTGGCTAGTGTAGCCCTGTGGGAGGAGATGGGTGCCCAAGGTGGGTGGGGTCCCGCAGAGATGTCCCTAGTCTCTTTAGGAGACTGTGAGGTGGTCCCCAGGACCCAGCTGCATGATAACACTAAGAAGTACAGGCAGTGGGTGACCATCAATGGCCAAAGGGTGGATGCTCTGAGAGACACTAGAGCCAATGTGACAGCTGTCAGTTGTCGGCTTGTGTCGGAGGAGCAGGTTGTCCCCAACACATTTTACCCAGTTGTTGCCGCTGACAACACAGAGAGCCACTGCAAGGTAGCTCAGGTTCCCTTTCAGTGGGGGGGGGGGGGGTCTCAGGGACTCTTCAAGTAGCTGTGTGGCCAGCCACGCCTGTTGATTGTCTGTTGGGTAACGATTTGGAGAGCTCCCCTTGGGCTAAGGTGAAGCGAAGTGCTCATTTGGAGATGTTGGGTCTGCCTGAGTGGGCACGCGTGACCACTCGGTCTATGGCAGCCAGTAAGGGTGTTCAAGAGAACCTGAAGCCTGAAAGAGTGGCCCAGGTACCTGCCTTGAAGATTAGATGCTGGGGGGCACTGGAAACCCACCCCCACAGTTCCCACGGTCCTGCAGGAGGCAGACACTGAGGGGGATGCCCTGGAACCTACAGGGGAACAGGTAGCTGAACTGGGGGACCTGCCTGAGCTGACCCATTGGCAGCAGGAAGGAGGACCCTCCAGGGAAGAGTTCTGTGAGGACCAGAACAAGTGCCCTTCTCTTCTGGGTTTGCGGCAACAGGCGGCAAACCAGGCAGCAGGTGATCAATCCGGGCCACATTGGATCTACTGGGAGAATGGTCTCCTGTATAGTGAGCCTAAGGTTGCTGAGCCTGGGTCAGCCCGTGTGCTGGTGGTACCCCAGCTCTTCAGATCCTTCCTACTGGGACTGGCTCATGATGTGCCGTTAGCAGGACATTTGGGGCAGGACAAGACCTTTGAAAGGCTTGACACCCACTTTTATTGGCCCCAAGTGCGTAAGAGTTCGGATACTCATTACAGGACCTGTCAGACTTGCCAGGCAAGTGGAAAGAGTGGGAAGAAGCAAAAGGCTCCTCTCCTGCCATTCCCTGTGGTCAGCATCCCCTTTGAACGGGTGGGTATTGACATTGTGGGGCCACTGGACCCCAAGACAGCCATGGGCAACAGGTTCATCCTGGTCTTGGTGGACCATGCCAACCGGTACCCGGAAGCCATCCCGCTCAGGACAGTGACGGCCCCCGTGGTGGAACGGGCACTGATGGGGATTTTCTCCTGTGTGGGGTTCCCCAGAGAGGTGGTGTCTGACCGAGGTACAAACTTCATTTCCAAGTATATGAAGTCCCTGTGGCAGGAGTGAGGTGTAATGTACAAGTTCACCACTCCTTACCACCCCCAAGGTAATGGGCTGGTTGAAAGGTTCATCAGGACCCTCAAAGGCATGATTATGGGTCTTGAGGAACCCATGAGGCATAAGTGGGACATCATCTTACCATGCCTTCTCTTTGCTTACCGTGAGGTGCCACAGAAGTCCCTAAGGTTCAGCCCCTTTGAACTTCTGTATGGCCACCCAGTGAGAGGACCTCTGAGTCTGGTCAAGGAAGGCTGAGAGCAATCTCCCAGGAAGCCTTCCCAGGATGTTTATAGTTACATTCTGGCCTTCAGGAACCAGAGTAGGCAATTCAGACAACTCGCTGAGGTGAATCTGGAAGCCAGCCAGGAGGAGAAGAAGCGGTGGTACGACCAGAATGCCACTCTGGTTGAGACTCAGCCTGGTCAGAAAGTGTGGGTCATGGCCCCAGTGGAGCCCTGTGCGCTCCAGGATAAGTGGACCGGACCATTTGAGGTGGTGGAGCGCAAGAGTCCTGTCACCTACTTGGTGGACTTGCGGTCTCCAAGGAACCCTTTGCGGGTCCTAAATGTCAACCGCTTGAAGCCCCACTTAGAGAGGCCCGAAGTGGGCACGCTCTTAGCGACAGATGCTTGAAAGACTGAGCCTCTTCCTGACCTCCTGTCTGCGACATAGCAAGATGGGTCAGTGGATGGTGTAAACCTTTCTTCCACCCTGACCCCGGAGCAACAGAATGACTGTCACCAGCTGCTGGGACAGTTTTCTGAAATGTTCTCCCGGATTCCCAGTGTCACTGATAGGGGCATCCATGATGTGCACACTGGAGACAGTCCTCCTGTTAAGCACAAAACTTACAGGGTAACTGACAGGGTGAGAGCTTGCATCAAGGAGGAGGTCTCCAAGATGCTTGCGTTAGGGGTGATTGAGTCCTCCAACAGTCCTTGGGCCAGCCCAGTGGTCTTGGTCCCAAAGTTTGTGGCACCAGGTGTCATGCCAGAACTGCCGTTCTGCGTGGACTACCGAGGACTCAATTCAGTCACCAGGACTGACGTGCACCCCATCCCCAGAGCTGATGAGTTCATCGGTCGGTTAGGGGCTGCAAGCTACATCAGCACGTTTGACTTAACGTCCGGGTACTGGCAGATCGCCTTGACTGATGGGGCAAGATAGAGATCAGCATTCTCCACACCAGATGGGCACTACCAGTTGCGGGTTATGCCCTTTGGGATGAAGAATGCCCCTGCCACCTTTCAGAGGTTGGTCAACCAGGCGTTGGCTGGACTGGAAGAGTTCAGTGCCACCTACCTGGATGACATTGCAGTGTTCAGCGCCAGTTGGGAAGAACATCTGCGCCACCTCTGGGAAGTGTTGATGGTGCTGCAGAGAGCAGGCCTCACGATCAAGGCGAGTAAGTGCCAGATCGGGCAGGGTTCCGATGCGTACTTGGGACACAAAGTTGGAAGCGGCCAGGTGGCGCCCCTACAGCCCAAGATTGAGACCATCCTGGCTTGGGAACCCACCAAGACCGAGACAGAGGTGAGAGCCTTTTTATGACTCACTGGTTATTACAGGAGGTTTGTCAAGGGGTATGGCAGCATCGTTGCCCCCTTGAACGAGCTGACTTCCAGGAAGCAGGCCAAGAGAGTGATTTGGACTGACATCTGTCAGAAAGCTTTTGATGCCCTGAAGACTGCCATGTGCACGGCGCCCATGCTCCTGGCACCCAACTTCTCAAAGGAGTTTATCGTTCAGACAGACGCTTCAGGCATGGTGTGGGGGCTGTTTTGTCACAGATGAATGAGGAGGGCCTAGATCAACCCGTAGCCTTCATCAGTAGGAGGTTACTTCCACGGGAACAGAGGTGGAGTGCGATTGAGCGGGAGACATTTGCTGTGGTCTGAGCACTGAAGAAGTTGAGACCATACCTGTGTGGGACTCACTTCCGGGTTCAGACAGACCACAGGCCCCTCAGATGGTTGATGCAGATGAGGGGTGAGAATCCAAAGCTGTTGAGGTGGTTCATTTCCCTACAGGGGATGGACTTCATGGTGGAACACCGCCCTGGTACAGAAAACTCCAATGCTGTTGGTCTGGTAGTTCTCCCCACATTTCAGCTGGAGGGGACACGTGTTAGATCTGGAACCATTGGCGTAGGGCTCCCTTCCATTTTTTGCTGTTGCCTCTGATGTTTTTGCTGGTTTTAGATGCTTTGGGCACTGTGCCACTGCTATCCAGTGCCACAGTGAAAGTGCTCCCTATGGTAAATTGATGTATGGATTAGTGACTCCATGATTGGCTTATTTGGTTTACTTGTCAGACCCTAGTTTGGTGCACTGCGTGTGACCAGGGCTTGTAGATCAAATGCTTCAGGTGGGCTTGCAGCACTGGTTGTGCCACCCCCAGAAGCAGCTTGTAAAGTGTGTCTCAGGCCTGCCATTGTAGAGCCTGTGTGCAGTCTGTGACTGCCATGTTGGCGGCCACGTAGACCTACTTTCCAGTCTCTAAACCTTCCCTTCTCTTCATATCAGACACCCCTAAGGTAGGCCCAAGGGCAGGGTGCATTGTGAGTAAAAGGTAGGACATGCCCTGGTGTGTGTGGCAAGTCCTAATAGTGAATTACAGACATTTTTGTTTTTCACTATTGCAAGGCTACCTGTTCCCCCATGGGCCAGAATGGCCAGTTTTATTATAACACCTTATAATCCTAACTGACCCAGGAAACATGGTATAAATTCGAATTTAGTATGCCTGAACTCAGAATGATAAAATACATCTTTTAGTGATGTTGGTTTTAACATTCTGTGTTTGAAAATACCACTTTTAGAGAGTAGGTATTTTCTTGCCTAACTATCCAAGCCTGCCTCTGCTAGGTTGTGTATTCCTTGTCTGGAGTTTGAGTGACAGGGGCTGGGGGATTCCAGGAGACAGGGTGAGTCAGCACAAGGCTGAATAGAGAGATCTGCATGTAGAGTGGTGGGAGGAGTTGCACCTGGGACCTGAATAGGGCTGTGCCTGCCTTCCAGAATGCTGGCTCCACCTCCTGTGGTGCGTCTGATGTCCCTGGCCCACACTGTCAAAGGAAAGAAGGAGTCCTGTAAACAAAGTGCTCCAAGACTGACCAGAACTGGTTTGGACTAGGCAAAGGCCTCTCTGCCTTCAGAGAACAAAGAGCATACGAGTATAAATACTGGGGCCCAGACCCCCAGACTTTAGATCACTTCTGAGAAACAAGAAGAACCTTTGCTGAGGAGAGGAACGAGAGAGAGAGACTGTAGGAGGAGACTATCCCTATGCTGTGTGCTGTTTGAGGATTGGCCTGCAGTGGTTACCTGATTGAGAAAGAAAGGAGAAAGGACTTGGTGCTACTTTCATCAACCTGTAAGAAGATCTCCAAGGGCTTGAACTAGAGCTTGCCTCCTGCCTGAAGTCTCAGGGATACAAGACTTCACCAACCAGCTCCCCCGAGTTCCCTTGCTGGGAATCTGAAGTGCCTGCTGTTGAGCTGGGCTTTCTGAGAGACTGCGTGTCGCTGGGAGCTCGAAGCGCAACTCAAGACGAAGAAGCGTGTCGCCGCCATAGCAGTTGTCGTCGCATCGCCGAGAAAGCGTGCCGCCGCTGCCGCCATCGCATCGATGAAGCACACCGCATCACTGGAGAAGAGTATTGCCGTCGCAGCAGATGCCGTTGCATCACCAGAGAAGCGTGTCGCAGGGCCTGTCGTGGCTCAAGAAGATTCACCTAGTCGCCGCACGGCCATCGGGCGTGCACGCATCACCCCTTCATTGTCGCGACATCAAGACGACGCCATTTTTGTTCATTGCATCGGGTCGTCATCGCATCGTTGCTAGTCGCATCACCACAGACGCGCAGTAAGAAACCGACGCATCACCTCCCCACGCGGTGAAGAACAGACACATCACCTCCTCTCTGGTAAGGAACCGACGCATCACCATCCCCTACGCAGCAGTAAGGAACCGACGCATCACCTCCCCCGGTCTTGTGTTAAGCATCTATAAAGATACTTACTTTTTATAATACATCCTGTGTGGTGTCCATCTGTAGTGTTGTCACTGTATTACTGTATGTGTTCACAAATGCTTTGCACACTGCCTCTGAGCTAAGCCTGTCTGCTCGTGCCAAGCTACCAAGAGGGTGAGCAGGGGTTATTTTAGGAGTGTACCCCCTTACCCTGACTAGACGCAAGGGCCTCTATTTGGTCAAAGGTACCTACCTCTGCCAACTAGAGACACCCAAATCTAACATGGATCAACTTCGACCGACTGCAAACATGATGGCATACCTGTCCAGACTTGGGATCTTTTTTGAACCATGAAGGCCCACTTCACAGAATATGGAGATAGGTGCCAGAGAGGAATCTGAAATTAGAGTGTCCACCAGAAAGAACATTACTAAGCTAAGTAACTGGTTATTCTGATGGACTCTTTTTATCATAGATTCGGCACCTTTTGAATAGATACCTGGCAAAGATGGAGGGTTTTCGGAGCAGATTTCACACCTGCAGTGTTATAGACCAAACTGTGTGAAACAGCCCTCTCTATGGACTTGAGAACGAGACAGTAATTCCTGGTGAAAGTGTGGACTGACGCACAGATAGCAGCTGCCCAACACCAAAACATTTCTCGCCAATGCGCCCAACTCCCTTCAGAAGGCTCTTTCTTGGCAAAGGCATAAAAAGAAATTATGTACAGGACAATCCATCTGGACAAAATCGTTGTCTGAACTGCATTTTTGTTATATATATATATATATATATTTTTTCTAACAATAGCAAATCCAACAAAAAGCATGTTCTCTACCAGGTCATTCTTAGTCCCTTTGACGTAAAAGCTATGGGCCCTCGTGGGATCTAAATGGTGAAGCCTCTCCTACTCAGAGAGAAGCAAAGTTGGGAGAAAAATGAACTTCCCACATGTACGGGTAACACCACTTTTGGAAAAACGATGCACCGGTTTGTCAAAGAAAAATGGTATATACACAATTGCACTTACAGTGGCAATGAGGAAAACTATCTCTGGGTGCCTACAGTGTAGGAGGACAACAGTGTACATATAAAGAACGTGAGGACTAAATTAAGGTCCTACTGTGGCATTATACAGGGTGCAGGAGGAAACGTTTGTAAATCCATTCAGGAAAGTATCACAACAAGTGACAAACAACGAAGGTTGGTCAGGAAAAGTAAATAGGCAGGTAAATAAACCTTAATGATGCACGCAGCAAAAGCTTGCCAGGCTAGCAATAAAATAAACAGTACATCAGATAACTAAGTCTAAAGAGTATCAGCCTGACGGCCCACACACCAGGTCACAAACTTCACAGAGCAACCAGAGAAAATTAGTTTGGGAGACAATTTCTGAACAGCCAAGATAATATTATCTACTACTTCTGCAGGCAGATCAAAACCCTTTCAGTTGGTGCTACTCAATCTCCACGCATGGTAGGGGGCAGGATAAGTTATTTCTATTCAGCTGGCTTGCAGTTACCTCTGACTGATGCGTTTTGCAGGTCATTCATTATGGCTACACCCTCCCAATCCGATCTTCGCCCCTCTTGTTCTCAAACATCAGCTCATCAAGCCTCCATCCTTGACTAGGAAGTTTGTTCAATGTTGGTCAAAGGAGCCATTCAGAATTCCTGGAAAAAGAATGAAGTTCCTGGGATTTCTCTTTGAAGATCTAAACCTGTTTGTGGAGAATTCCTATTGATCAGCGGACTGAACACAAAGACTGAAGGGCCTGCTTATGCCAACGAGCATGAGAGCCACCAGAATGGTAAAGGTGCTAGAAAATGCGATGTGAGCAGGGTATGAGCAGCCTAAGACCCATCAAGGCAGAGACATAGCTCTCACTTGCAACATCAGTCTCATAGCCCAAATTCCCAGACTCTCCGAAAAGCCTTCAGGAAGACAGTGTCCAGAAGGCCCCAATTAAGAGTGCATTATCAGATGGTAGAAGATGGGATTTGGGCTTTTTGATGAAAAATACAAGAGTAGAGGGTTAATAACACGGCTGCCTGAACCTTAACTGAGACTGATACTTACCTTCAACAACCAGTCATAAAGATACATGGATATGTGGATCCCCACCCCGCAAAGATGGGTAGCAACTACTTACATGACCTACCTAAAAATCTGGGATGCTATTGTCATAATGAAGCAAACACAAGGAGATGATGGACGGAGCGCTGAAACGTTTCAGACACTCACCCCCAGTCACAGATCTGGGTTGAATCCATCATCATTCTTTAGCTCACTTCGCCACCTCAGTTCAGACCCAGCTATATGCAAATCTGGCTTGACCCTATGCCCCATGGGAACAGTCCAGCCCGAACTGCCAAGCCAGGTATTCCCTAAACCGGAAACAAGCATCCTGGGACCGGTTTCTGGGTAACACCCTTCATCAACCAGGCTAGCTTGAATCCAGTGGCAAAGTGGGCAAGGGACCCACATCTGGGCATACCCTGCCAACTTAAGGCGAACAAAGCAAACACAAGGAGATGATGGATGGAGCGCTGAAACTTTTCAGACACTCACCCACAGTCACAGATCTGGGTTGAATCCATCATCATTCTTTAGCTCACTTCGCCACCTCAGTTCAGAGGGGTGTGAGTGTCTGAAAAGTTTCAGCGAAAGAAAATATCCTGTATGCCAATAGACCATGGAAGATTCCTACCAGTGCTTAATTTGAGCCGGGGCTTTCTGGTGCTAGGCACCGGCCCCTAATTGTCAACACCATAGTTATAACAGTCCACCACATGGTGGCGCTGCTCATCTAATTTAGAGATGAGAAGAACAACGGTAGTCTAGGAATACAATATACATTAAAATTGCAAATACCTGCCTCCCCAGCCATTCCTTTAGCTTTGGGAACCTGGAATAAACAGAACTGTTGCATTTACATGCGAGAGAGATGGTTAGTAGCTGTTATGGAAGCGATAAGGACGATGGGTGGTGCAAGCTGCAGTGGCCTCCTGGTCAGAGCCCTGACACTTAAAATTTTGCAAATTAAGCACCGATTCCTACACCCCCAACCAAGTTTGGGTAATCTTTCTGTACAAATTTTTTATTTTACATTATACATTGTAGAAGTAACAGTAATCCATTAACCACTTCAGTTCGAAGAAACGTTGCTAGAACAATTAGCACACTGTTTCAAAGTAGAGAAAATATGATTTCCTCTCTCAAAAAATAACAAAACATAAAACTAGAGACTGAAAGTACGGCATAAGAGAGGGCATGGATGTTCTTGCCCTGTGAGCTACACCACACTAAGAACCAAGGACACTCTTAGCTGAGAGAGAAGGAAAATGCCCCAAAAACTATGTCTGTAAATGAATACATTATCCAACAACAAACACACATTGCCCTGAAGAAGGGTGAATGTAAGTCGAGGGGCTGAAACATGCAGCCATTTGACACATCTATACTATTTGCAAACATTTTAAATAAGCTCCAGCCTTTTTAACTTATTAAAAAGTGGTTAGGAAATACAAAACAAATCCGTTATATGCCATTGTCCGAGCTTCCAGTGGTTTGCATGTTTGCACAAAACGAATGCTACAAATAAAGAACCGACTTTTGACAGAGAGTCAATACTCCCTCTGCATTCTTCATCTGGGCACCAAATGTCAGTGAGCAAGTATTGAGTAATAAGAATTATCCACCAAACTATTACTACCACAGCACAGTAATTACATCTGATCAACAAGAAAGGCAAAGCTTCTAAGACACTGATATTATGAGCTAATCAGTCAGCCTCTACCCCAGAGATGGAGTATGAGACTCTACTACACCCTTTACGGCTATATCTCATCCTTGACTTTATGGGCAGTAGCTGAGCCAGGTCAGGACAGTAGCATTGATGGTTAAAGCCTAGTAAAGAGGCAGACTATACGCCCTGCTTGCTGGACGAAGACATTTTACACCAACTGTCCATGTTGCTTGATTTAAACTGCTATCTCCAAAGCTGCCTCAGGACAATAGAATGTAAAAAACCTTAAATGCTTATGTATTATAACTTTTCTTTCATAAAGTGCTCTGCCACTCATTCAGGTCTTCAAAAGATATAAAACTGCAAATAAATAAATAAATAAGGTTGTTATATTAGAATTTTAAAAAAACACGGGTTTGTTACATGCACTGAAGTGTATTGCTGAGAGATTACATAACTACCAGTTCTTATTTTTTCCATTAGTGTCTATATGTGTGTGCAATAATTTTTATAAAACCAAGCAGCACGTGTTCCACATTACAGATAAATTGCACCACTTGAAGCAATTTGACCTAAGAAACAGTGGAATAAAGTGCGTAAGGCATGTGTTTTTTAAAATAACTGATTGCTTTAGAGGCATTCCTAAATAATTATTATTTGAAAGTACAAAGGCCTGTGATGAGGTACTCAATGCTTTAAAGATATCTTTAAAATAGTGTTTGTTTTGGGACTGATATGAAGTCCAAGACATACCTCCCAAATGTTTCTTGTAGGAGGCCAGGCTGGACTGGAAAATACAATTTACCATTTCAAGATATTTGCCTTGTTGGGCAGTTTTAAAATCCATTGCAGCCACTGTATTTCACAAGGGAGTGCAAACCTGCTTCTCTATAACCCAATCTCACCCTACTTTTAATATTGTGAGATGCCTTGCTGATATACTGGAACTTTGCGCTGAAATGCATTAGAATAAATGAATGTTTCCGAGATACACAGACGTTAGCTACTTACTTCTTCAATAGAAATACTAGTCAGATACTCTCAAAGGAGGACATCCAACACCTGTGCTTATTGCATCTGGCTTCTAGACGGAACTTGCTTATAATCAATGCCATGGATCAACTACATATTTAGTGTTTCTTATGGCAGTATTCAGAACATCTACCTTGAATGAACTTCAACAACTGCAGCTTAAACTGAAAATCTCTCTCTGCTGTACAATACTGCTGTCCGCTCTCTGTGAAAAGCCTGCTATCAGGTTGCACATAATCATACCTCCTGAGGAGAGGTTGGGGTGACATGAGGTTGGTCGACAAAGACTTACAATGTAACTTTGTGTTCACTCTTTGACCCATGTACTGGCTTAAAAGAAAAAGATTTGAGAGGGTTGCCAGTCTCCTCTAATAACTACCACTAAAACCATTAAAAAGATCTGAGTATTCCTCAAAATTGGATAGTTAGAGGATGCTAGACAAATATTGGAAACCTCTGAGTGAAGGGCACCATGGATTGGCTAGCTTAGATGTTCATCATATTGGTTCACAATGATGAGGTAAAGTCAGGTTAAGGTTGATGTTGGTGTTCAGAGCCGACATGTTTTGACACCGCATTGTACTAACAGACTGATACTAGTACAGCAGATGTACTTCATTCTGCATCTTGAGGTAGACCTATTACCAAAATTGTATGTTAGAAAACTTCACAATAACTTAGATAGAATTCGGCAATTCCTTTCATTGTGGAAAACAATGTTCAAGTCTGACAATGATCGTGCTCCTGATGACAAGGACACCTTTGCCAGAAGAGCCAGGGAATCATTTGGCCCACAGACCCAGAAGGCTCTCGTACTTGGCAGTTCTCAACACACTGATGGTGATGAGGAGTCTGAAGTCAATGGCAATGACGCAAAGGGATTTGTGGCAAGAAGTGGTTCCATGCATTCCTTAAGAATACTTACGTTGCAAGGGATGCAGATGGAGCATAGTAGAAAACAGGCATGGGAACAGACTATGTCCTCTCCCAGCTTTGTGCATATCTCTGCATAGTCATAGGACCTATGACATAGGTCATGCTCTGTGTGAATACTGGTACAGGGTTAGACATGGAAATTACCGTCCAGAGTATATGATTATAAAACCCATGAAATCCATTTAAAGAAACTTAGCTAAACATCTGTCATGATTGTTATTGATGCTATTGGATGGCTTTCCCTGTCAACACTTAAACTGAAAGGAAGTTATAACTGGCGCTCAAACCCGACGTATTCTTTAAATGTGCTCTTTAAGGTAGCGTGACAATCTGTATTACCAATTTGTCACGCACTGATTATGACCCCACAGACAACATCACTGCTTGAAATTACTAATGCTACCAAATGACAGCACTTTGGTATATATTGGCAGTAGGAGACACACAAAGGCTCATTAGGTGGCTATGCTTTTTATAAGATGGCGTTTATGAACATACACATACTTCCGGATATTTTTTTGCATTTGCAGGTGAAATGTTGGCATGGACTTGGCATTTAGCACCACTGAATACTATTATGGCATCTCTTACAAATAAGAAGGCAGTGATTATATGGAAACAAATGGCTGCATCAGCAATGACACCAACACATGACCTCAGAGTAAACATGGAGATTGAAGGCTGCAGCGTATGTCAAAAACTAGATGTCCTCACAGATTCTATAAAGTTAAACGACAGGGATTGTACTAAACAAATATCCCACTAAAGATTGCATGAATAATAAAGCATGCAGGAGCACTGAGAGCAATTACGAATATTAACAAAAAATAAATAGGGAAGAAAGACTGCAATTGTACTACAGAGACGTCCTTTGCATGATTGGATGGAAGTTAAAGGCTTCAGTACCAGTTTTAGCAACTAGATTTCTTCAAAGTAATTATACACTGGGTAAGTTAGCAAATGAGTTAACAAATGGCCACAAACATTCTGCCAGTCTTAGGCTTGAGGTGTCAATGGCCAAACGGAAAGAATCTGGACAAGTAGTCTGATGTTATGTTTTCATTAAATCAAGGAACTTCAAGCCACGCAAGATTAGGAATAGGGGAGTCATTTTCAATCTTGATGGCTAAGGAAGGGAGGATCCATATATATACAGATATCTACCGCCATAACATTTTAGCTTTGGTTGCTGCACAGCAAAGATGAACTCAAGCACTATGAAGGATAAGGTAGAAAGAGTCTCAGAATAGACTTTTCAACGATGTACATGATCTTCAAGAGAGATCACATTTTTGATCAGTATTCAAAGTAGCAAGATATTACTGCTATATCGTATCAGAGGCAGGCCGCAATTTCCCCCTTTTTATGGGTGGTACATTTGGCTCTATGATCTGGTCTTTGCACCTAAGACCACACATAAGCAACCCAGTTAGAATGTTGTTACTATAGTCTAATGTATATGACCTACAGCAAGGACTGGCACTATCCTTTGGGTTATGAACAGATGCCATCAAGTAGATACAGATGGTCCAATTTGCCTTTGTTGACTGAGTTTACATGGGATTAGAGGGTGAGATTTTTGTCAAAGATGAGACGTATGTTGAAAATCTTCTGAAATGGCGGAAGTTTGGCTAGGTAAGAGAAGGAAAAGGTGAGTTGGGTACTGGACCCACAAATTATATTTTGGATTTCTGACATACAGCCAATTTGGTTAATTCTTGTAGTTTGCAAAATGATGTGGCCTAGATTATTCATTTAGTATAATGGGAATAACGGCATCGTCTGCACACATTGAGTACTCAGCACTTGATATTACGCTACATGTGTTAGAGAGGCAAGTTAGATGTTAAAAAGGATTGGAGAGTGAGGATGCCTGGGGCACTCCATAGGTGATAGCAGTAACCACAAAATAAATTAATATTGTTTCATTTGGTGGGTAGGATTAGAAAGAAAGGAGTGAACCATATAAGAACTATATCCACCACTCTAGAAGTGAAACAGATCAGTTAAAGAGAAATTCTGGTCAACGGAGTTGAATGCCAGAGCGAGGTCTAGAGTACCATTGCACATGCTTGCTCGGTGTCTTATGGTGAGCAGGTCTTCTCTTATATTTAATATGATGGTTTCTGTACCAAGCCAAAACAAATTGAGTCGGTCAGTAGGCTTCAAAATAGATGGATGTTGTGAAGTTGACCCCCCCTAATCCAAGGCCTTTTGTAGTGCAGGGAGGCCAAATATGTCTATAGTTAGACAGACTCAAGGTCGGAATATCTTTTTTTAATTTTTAGGAACTGAGTGACTTATATATGTTTTGAGATTCTGCGACATACTGCAAGTAGAAAGCAAAGCATTGACAATATAGGTGATGATGGGGACTAAGACAGATAAATGCAAGTTCACAATTTTAGCACTGAAGAAGTCAGAGGTGGTGAAGTACCTTTGAAATAAGTCATGGACTTTGGTCATTTCTGCCTTCTGAGCAAAGGTGATGGATGTGAGTGCTGGGGATTTGGAGATTAGATAACTGGGAGGGCTGGAGGAGGTGGAGAGTGACAATGTTATTGATAAAGAATGCCATCAAGTTATCAGAGATCTTTGAAGGAAAGTGAGGTTGAGAGGCTAGGCTTCGGAGTTGCCAACAGTTCTTTGGATGAATTCTCTGCTTTTCTGGTATGTGCATAGATATGTGCTTCTTTGGCAAGGGGCAAGCAGTTTTATAGTTGTGTACATGTGTCCTACAGAGTAGGTGGTCAGCTGGTAGTTGTCATTTCATCCACCATCTCGACTGCTCTGCCTCTAACATTTATATATATAGATGAGGTAATTTGTTATCTCATAAATGGTCTCATAGCGCCACCTCTGAAATCATGAGCAGTGAACTGGAGTTGCAGAAGCATAACTGAGGAATTATGTGTTTTTTTGATTTTGGAATATAACAATAACATAATGAATTCAAGCTTATTAAAGGTTTTTTATTTTACGGAGTCCCAAAATGCTATCAAGAAAAGTCAGAAAAATCTCTATAAGGAGGTTAGAGTCTAGGTCAAAACCATGAGAAAAATACTAATCAATACAATATAAAACGAAGTGGGCCCTTTCATTGACGTATTTACAACGCTCCAAAATAAAAATATAGCATATTAACAGCCACAAATATGACAATTGGATAAGGTAAACCCGGTCCTTATAATATATTCACAATAAGGAGGAAAAATGAATAATAACCCATCAGACAAGCAAATGTACCACAACATATCTGAAATATAAATATTATGCATTATGTTATGCTATACCTTTTTGTAAAGCGCAACAAATCACACCCGCAGGTGTATCTTGGCACTCGGCTTCTTCAAGTAATGCATCTACTCATTAAAATAACCACGTTTTTAATAATCTCATGAATTGAGTGAAGTCCACACAGCTATGCAAATAATAAGGAAGTTAATTCCATGCTCTCTAGGCAGTGTGAGAAAAAGTTCTGCCACCATATCTTGAGGCACAAGCTCCGTCAATAGATCTCAATGTGCGTATGGGACAAAAATAGCATAATTTGTCCTTTAAATACTGAGGAGATCTACCTAACAAGGCTTTGTGGATGAGACAGCACATCTTTAAGAAGATGCGCTTTCTGACCGGTTGCCAGTGGAGGGACCTGGGAATAGGGGCCAAAGGAGAGCCTCTAAATCATCAAGTGATCACCAAATGTGTAAAAATTTAGTCTTATGACTTGCCTTCATTTAATCAATTGTTCAAGTGGGGATTGCTGCATTTTTAACATGGATGTATTAAGTAAGTAACTGATGCCCCATTTCACCACTACCAGTCATATTTGTGAGTTGAACCTACTTCTTGACCCATTATAACTAACCGGCGACGGGCCAGTTCTAGTTTATCATCAGCAAGTTGATGTGAAAATATAGTATGAAGCTTACATATTGAAGGAGTTTATGACCCCCCTTGACAACCATTAGTGGAATGATCCCCTTAGCAAGCTTACACTCTTAACCTACATATGGCCAACAGAACACAAAATGCAATGTCCATCAGCTCACACAATCAGCTGGTATGCAGCATGCCCACAAGCAGCATCCACAGTTACAATGCTGGGGATAGCACTGTTCTTTTTAACCCTTGCTTTTGCTGCTCTTCACATCACAGGAGCCACTTTGTGTAGATCAACTACAAAACCAACAGTGCGGAGTACAAAGGGATTCAGGGTTGGTTAAGCTGCATCTATGCAACAGGCTGCAGCTGGCTGCAATTTTTCCCTCTTTGGACTTTGACAATGTCCGGTACCTTATCCTGCCTACAGTGCATGCTGAGCAGCAAGCACACAATGTCATTGTCCACGCCATGTGTTTATTGCTCCACTATTCAGTATCTGCTGGGCATGGTGGACAATGGATGCCTTTTGCTCCTTACCCATTTCTGTTTGTGTAACTTTTCTCAGAAATTATTGGCACCATATAAAAGGATTTTCGGAAATGTGGATATAGGTTCATGGACTGTGAATAGCAGTTCATGAAACTCTTGTTTATTTCACTTTTTCCCAGAGAAAAGGCACTTTTTCCCAGAGACTGGTTTTGTTTTGTGATGTGATGTGATCTGGCCCCTCCAGAAGTTGATATGTGCTCACTCCACCCCAACATGGCCACTTTTTAAGGTAACATTGACAAGCTGTAAACTGATTCACAAAATGGGAAAACGCTTATTGCTAAAATGATCATCTCTCTGATTCAAATTTCTAATAATGGACTTATTGATACATTCAACTGACAGGATAGATATACATTTTGTTTTCTGAAAATCTAACAAACAGATGTAACACCAGAGGCATAATGGTAAAACCGTTGGATAAAGGACTATCTAGGAGTCCAAGCTTGGCATAAATCTGGACAGAGATTGCTGTAGCACAGTAAAGACTTTATGGGATTTTAAATGAGAAATTCAACTTCTGCAACACCCACCATTACCCTTTCCTAGGCCCACACCCCAATCATAGAGGGTCAAAGTATCCTAAAAAAACATAAAAAGGCACTGAACCTTAAGTACAGAGTTACGACTGCCAACATTGTCTTGTACATCAATATCTAAACCAATATGCATACCGCTTGAAAGAGTAGATTGCAAAACTAAATACCTCATATTATGGAAAACCTGATCCAGATTAACACAGCTAATAGCATAACTACTATTCCACTTGTTTTTCTCTCCCATGGCTGGCACAACAACAATTCCTAGAATAGCATGCTTGTGTGTAATAAATGAACAGCAAAGGGAAAAGTAGAAACATGCCTAGTTTAAAATGCAAGTCTGTTTGTCATGTAGATAAAAGCATGCTCTTAAAACCTTTCAAGCAAAATGCACAAGTAACTGAATAGATAGTAAAACAAACTTTCACGGAGAGCAAAGCAGATAGGAATAAATACAACGATATGTAATCTCTGGCTATCCAGCTCTAATAACTCAGCGGTTTAGTATTAGAACACTGTGGATCATTGCCAAGTCATGAACATCAAAGTTACTTTACTAGAAGATAGGGATATTCGGAATAGCACTCAGAGTACATTTAAGAAGGACAATGCCACAATACTACTTTCACTTGCTTCTAGCCCAGCAATCGCCAACCAGTTGGGGTTGTCAATTTAGTAGGCAGAGGACAGAGACCTAATAAAGTAGCTACAAGACTGCAGTACTGGATACAGATATCCAGAACTGGAATTCGCATCTGGGGCTGAAGAGAAACTCCTTGAGGCATAAGGTATGATAGGCTTTGTGGCATTTGGTGTTTAATTCTTCGAAGGATATTGCCTGAGATGAAGGTGATTGACCACATGTCCCACGTGATCATCCGCAATATGGACACAGAGGTAGAAGAGAGTATAAATGTTAAAATGCTGAGGGAAAGCAGTAGAGCACGGTTTGGGTCCGTGGAAAAAGCAGAGGGCAGCACATACTTATTTTTTAAAGTTTTTTTTTTTTTTTAAACACTACGTTTGTTACAAGGTACAGTTAAGAGGCTTTCAGAAGTAGACTGGTCTGTTGGTTCAAATGTGAAAACAAGAGTGCAGAAGCAAAAACAATCTGACTGTTTATAGAAGTGGTGATAAGTGAAGAGTTATAAACTTGTGTCGAGTAGGTATTGTTAACTCAGACCTCGCATGTTGAAAAGAAGATCCCTTAGAAGAATGGAAAAGTTACCAGGATACCTTCACAGTTAAAGAAACGAGATCTGCCAAGGGGTTAATATTTAATGATTAGTTACATCGATTGAGATGGAGCTTATCTCCAGGAGACTCTGGCAACAGCAGACTTGAGGAGTTGTCCACTGTGTTTATTCTTTTGCCAACCGGAGGAGCCACACAAGAGAAGAGTAGCTAACTTGAGCTCGAAATGGTATATCCAGACTTTTCTTAGAATAAAATATTATAGAGCTTAAATTGCACAATGTGGGCCCTTAATATACCTCTGTAAAAAAATTGTTGTCCAGAGATTTTCATTTTTGATTTGTGATCATTGCTAATCCGGGCTGAATTTTTGTGGAAGACATTTTTCAAAATGGCATATGCAGCAAAGATAACATTTCAGAGACCATGAGACCTATAAACTTCATTTTGGTGTCAAAACACAGGATTTAAGGAGTCAAGTAGTCTTATACAGACAGAGAATAACTCCTCAGAGCAACCCTTCCACCATTTTCTATAATGGCAGATCTATAATGATGGGTTTCAGCCATCATATTGGTAATTTATTTTAAAATGTGTTTTTGTTACAGGTTTTTTCTGTTGATTCAAATTTGTAAACATGAGCAAAGCAGGTGGTAGCAGAGGATCTTTTTCTTCATGACAGTGTTGCTAGCTACAAAATCTGAGGACTCCTTCAAAAAACGAAAAATGTGTCACTTACCAAACAAATCTGAAAGAAAAGAAAACATCAACTGTGGCTGGACAAAAGAGAGTTTGAGATGCTGCAGAAATACGGCAGGACAAAGTTTACAAAAGAATTAAACTGATGGGTGACTAGGGTCAAATATTTTATCAAGTACTACAGGTCGTATGCAATGGAAAAAAGACTGCAAAAAAAATCTCAAGAAAAGCAGAACCCAGTGAATCACAACAAAAATCTGAGTCTTCTGAGAAAGCGATGACAACCAGACCCAATGCCCATCCGCTTAGAAGATTGATGGCTACCCCTTGTCCACCACCAAAAACTGATCAGAAAGCAGAGAATCTTCAATGTGTTATCTATGGTTTAGCCAGAACAAGGGCCAAAGGGACTGATGAAAGAACAAAGTACAGAGTATGTGAATCTCAAAGGGAAAACATGTTTTTATGTGCAGCTACTTTCTTCCAAGATGAAGTTTTCAGCCGAGTGCTGATCTATAAAGTGAGGTGAATGTATTTGCAGCAGATTTTTATGCCCACTCAAACTGTATCCTTTAATTAATTCGAAAATATGAATGTACAATGAGCTCCCAGCAGCACCGTAACTGCCAACCTTCAGTTAAGTTTGCACTCTTTGAAAAAGCAAATTAACTTTTAAAGCCACTGAAGTGCTGGCTACGGGTTCACACTCAGTGAAATCAGAGAAATAATGGTCAACATTGATGAAACTGGATTGATCCATAATCATGAAATTAAGATTTTTCTGGTGAGAATGTACAATGGCAGAGAAAGGTTTTTGCTGTCAAAATAAGATCACAGGATGCAGTAAAATCAGCAGAAACAAGGTTAAGAAACATCCCGAAAGATTTAGATTTTGGACTGAATGACAAATTTGGTGATGACCCCGAGTTTTGCAAATCATGGGAGTCACCAAGAATGACTGATGTGGTTTCAACTTCTTTTACATCATTGTTTAATATCAAAAAGCAAATCTGTTACAAACTAAAGTTCTTGAGTTCATAATAGAAGCCAACAACACTGATGATGGGTTAGATGATATAAGAGAAGGGGAAGACAATCTCTACAAAAAATGGTATGCAGTTCCTAATGTTAAAAGCAGGGTTTTGTGTGTTTTTTATGAGCTCCACATGTTGGTATGGAGTCACAGAAGTGGGGAGAAGAATCCTCTCCTCTTGGAAAAAGACCCTCACACACCCAGCCAGCTAGGCTTCATTATCGGGTCTGCTCCTTATCGGGTCAGCGCTGCAATACCTGATAGGCACCCGAGATGGGGCCTTTCCTGGCGAAGATCTTTATTCCATATGCCGGTGGGTGAGGTGCGTGTGAGGGCCCTAGATCAGTGTAGGTGATAGTGGTGTGAAGGGAAGTGGAGTAAAATAGGGGAGGTGGTCCACTCAAGATAATTTTAATGAATGTGGCCCCTACCCTAATTAAAAGTAAAACAAGGCGCGTATCTTCACTCTAAGGATGTGAAGCTTATGCGCTTGTAAAAAAGGTCAACATGTTTCTTGCCCATTAACGTATTAGATGGCAATTCATGAGGACCAAATAGGATCTACTTACACTTTTTGGTAGTGGTCAGCAATAAAGTAAAGTGAACAAGTGACCACCATTACAGCACCCTAAAAAGTGGAACCTGTAGATCATAAAAACACAACCCAATAGGGTAAAGGTTGCACAGCATCAGTACCGGCTGGTGTAGACACTAAAGTGTAGTGTTGGTTCCTCAGAAAACGATATAAGACAAGAGGAAGACAATCCCAGGAATGGACAGGCTTATGCTGTGCAAATGTACTGCCTTTTCCAAACCATGTTTTATTAATTATATCACGGCACGTGTCTTTATATTGTATGTGTATATATATATATATATATATATACATATATATATATATATATATATATATATATATATATATAAAAACAAATATATAAAGATAAACGATACTAAGGCAATTCTACTAGATGTCGTGGAACATGGATCAAAACTATACGCAGAACTGAAGCAGGAGAGATTGTATTGAAAGAGAAAGCTGTTTGACAATCACTAAAGCTAAACTTCCACGCATTAATTGCCATAGTAGAGGTTTTGTCCAACCAGCTACTACAAAACTGGTTACAAAAAAACAACTTTCGGAAGCACACAGAGAGATGGATGTAGAAAAGAAAGGGGTTAATTTATCAAGGGCACATTATTTGATGGATATTGCAACTAAACCATTGTAACACAAACCCGTACAAGAGCTCGAAAAAAAACTTGCACCTGAAGAATTTCAATTCGAAAAGGTGCCCTCATTGAAAACTGCTGTTGTTCAGACTGTTCTACAGATATCAAAGTCATTGTGCATCTTGCAAGCAAGAACTGCACATTGTCTTTGACATTTATCTTGAACTATCTGTCAAAGACTGTGAGAGAATTAGACTAATATCTACAAGTGGAACAACTGACCTTGCCTGCATCTAAACGTTGGAGCCTACACCTGTTCAACTTGATACATTCTGGCCATCAACATCAAACAAGATTAACTTGTAGATGTTAACTTAACAAAACATTGCAGATGCTTCATTGAGCACCAATTATTGCAAGTGGAATGATTGTCAATGAGGAGTTGATGCCTGCAGAGATATATTCAAAACGTACGGGCAGTATTGTTCAAGAACTTAACAGCAAATTGAAGGAAGCTGATCTAGGTGTTGTGCCACATGTTGAGTGGGCTGTTCGATTATTATTCCAATCGAGTCATTGTACTTTCAAATGACACAGATGTTATTGTACTACTTAGATTTGTTGCAATGTTCTTAAGTCAAGGATTGTCAGAGTTATGGATACTTTATGGCGCAGGTGAGAAAAGATGCTTAATCCCGCTTCATATTCTGTACAAGAAATTTGACCCAGAGATGTCCAGTGTTCTTATAAATGCACATCTTCTAACAGGTGATGACACGATGAGAAAAATTGGAACAAAGCTTGGAGCTTTAACTGCTGACCCTGTGAAGTTTCTAAAAGGATTTATTTGAGACATAAGAAAAATGTGACTTTAAAGACGTAGAAAAATACCTTGTGCATGTGTGGAAAACAAGTTCTAACTGTCACACACTTGACGATCTCCGGTACAGTGAGTTCAAGAGATCAGTCCCACTAAGTGACCTTCCACCCACGTCATTGTGTGCGTGGACGCATTAAAACAGCGTTCTACTTGATCAGAAAATGTGTAAATGTTGTGGATCATACATATGTAGAAAAAGATCTGTGTGAATTTGGTTGGGAAGATATTGCTGGGGTGCTAAAACCTAAGAAATTTCTAATGCCTCTACCCACAGAACCTACACGTACATTTACTTGCAAAATCTGTACTACAAAAAGATGTTCCTGTCGATATGCTCTTCTGTTCCATTAGCATTATGCTTTTTACTGCTCTACTTTGGCCACTGATCATTGGCTTTCTATCTTTCTTTCACCCAGCACTACCAGCATGAAAAGATAGGCTTCACACTTTTACACTTTCTCATGATGAGAACAATAACCGGGTATTCCTTTTATTATAGGCATGCAAGGTCAATAACTCTGAGAAGGTAATATCAACTCTTTGGGTGCCTGGGTCTGTTTAACACACACCTCTATTATTTCTCTTTTAATTTATGAACAAGTAAGGTTGCCTAGGACTCATAATATAATGTGTTTAGGATATTAATGTATGTACGTACAAAACTCACTGCTATTTTGGCTGTGTACTTCTATATATACAAATATAATTTCCAGCCTTGAAAAAGTCCGATGGACTAAATACAGGTCAGCTGCCCTTTGGTTTGATTTGTGTAACAAGACTGGATAATAAACACCATGCATTTTGAGAAGAAAAAACATCTCGGACTGTATTTGTATTTTTTGCTAGAATCGAGCACTAGATTGTACTATTTGCTACAATTCAGCATTACTGTCTGGACTATCTATGTGTGCCTCGGTACATCTTTATGTAAGTTGTGCTCTTCTGAAATGTTCAACATTCTGCAAATGTACCATGCATGATTGCTGAAACAAATATAGCGAAAATGTGTCTAAAACAGGAGTGCTAAACACTATTTTATTTTTTATATTCAGATCATAAATATTGTTTGGTGTATGCATAAAAGAATTAAAAACCATTAATATTTGTATCATTCTATATATGTGTCTACTTGACTCCCAAAACCTATGTTTTGACACCAAATTGAAGTATATAGGTGTCATGATTCCTGAAATTACATCATCACGGCAACACATCTGCCATTTTTAAAAATGTCATCCAGAAAAATTTGGCCCGGATCAGCAATGTCTACCCAAGCTAAGTTACTTCTCTAATGATCTAAAAACGCAAACCAAAAATGAAAGTCTCTGGACAATAATCTTTTTATAGAGGTATATCAGGGGGCCGGGATTATCACTTGCAGACATCCAGCAGAAAGGCTACAAATATGTTCAAGTCAGCAATCTATACCTGTGATTACATCATACAGTTAGTTATGATTAATTTTGGGCATGGATAATATGATGGTCATAAGTGAGTCAGAGGAGATCATTGTAATATTCATTGAGGGACTCATTGAGTTATAATTGTCATCCTTAGAGATGTGGGGCCAGGAAAGTTGCAACGTGGTCCCATACGAAATTCTAAAAATCGGCACATGATAAAATCGGCAGATCAGAAAATTGTATCTAGGAAAAAGTCTTTGCTAGATGGTTCAGTACTATCAAATGCATAAATGATAGAAGTTAGATAAACTGTGTGTCATGTGAAATTATTAAACCAAACAATATTTTAAATTGTAATCAGCTTAAATGGAACCTCAATTTTTAAATTACTTGTGTTTTGATGAAACAGGCCTCACGGAGGAATTAATATTTAAATGGCAATAAATACACATTTCCGTGAACAATTTTAAGTGGGAAAACGGGGAATGACCTGGATGCCTGCAATAATGGATGCATTACAGCAGAGTTCCAATACCACCATGGCCAACCTAGATAGCTAACTTGCGATCCTGTGCATTTTATGATAGAGAAATCTCTTGAGTGAATCTGCTGTGTACCCATAAAAAGCAGCAGCAAGCTGGCAACATTGACAGAAGTGGCGCCGTGGACTAACAGCTGAGGACCGGCTGCAGGTGACTGACAGCAAGATGCTGTAGGTAGACTGATTAGTGTATACTGCCACAGTGAAGGTGCCTGGCTTAAATTGTGAGCAGGCAGTGCAAGGAAAACGAGATTTGCCCTGCTGCGAGTAGGACTTTGTCAGTTGAGAGCAGTGGCGGCTTTTACATTTGGGCGGTGGTACGTTGCCCCACTAATAATTATTGGGCAATTTATTGAGCGCGCCGCTTTGAATTACAAAACAATTTCTCAACTTTCAATGTTAAAATTGTATTAATTTAAAGCGGCGCTCCGTCGCGCGGTGGCGTCACGTCATCAAGTGACAACGAGCCTGGCCTGCACTGACTATCAGTCAACTTGTCAAGTAACTGCGGCACTGTGCCCACGTGGGGTTTGGCCAGCTGCCTTTCTGCAGCCAGGAACCCAACATGCGCACAGTGGCCTTTGGAAAGCAAGCATGGATGACTGGGGGTCTGCCCACTGCCACAGACCCCAGTGGTTCCAAAATGAGCAGCAAGTTTGCCTGCTCACTCCAATCCTGACGCTGCTCTCTTCAGAGAGCGGCTCTCCTCTGAAGAGAGCAGTGTCATGATTGGCTGCTGCTGCAGTATGTAGTGCCTGCACGGTTGCCAGTCTAGTTTTGACTTGCACCGCGGGGGTTGGAGGGTCCGCCCAGCGTCCAACGTAGCAATGCCCAATCACTGTAATGGCTTATTGTTAAGCCATGCAGTGATTGGACATTCTGCCGTTGCTGGGCAAATCGGGCCGGCCAGTCACCCTTCCTCCTCCTCTCTGCACGAGAGCACGTGCAGTCGACTCGAGATCGTTCGATGTACTAGACAGTAAGTGACTGTATGACTGTCAGTGACTACAGTGACGACACGTAGAAGAGTGACTGAGCTGCGCAGCTTAGAACCAGGTGTGTGTATATATTGTTCAATCCCTCATTGTGTTTGTGTGCACTAAGGGCAGTTTCGCAGTAAAACGTGTTGTGCACTAAGAAGATATTGCCCCAGACACTGGGCCCGTTTCCGTTGGCCACCGATCCACCATCCTCAGGTACAATTGTTAGCAATAAACTCCCTAATGTTGTTTTCCGTATTTGGTGGTTCTATAAATGGACTTACGCACCAGGAATGCTGCTATGCTGTTGCTAGTGTCTTGAATGATGCCTTTCAGTATGATTCTTCTATCGGCCCCTCCATTTTCCACCTGCCGTGAAATATTAATTATCCAGGTGTGCGCCATGATGGCATTTTTTCAGTTGCAGAAACTGACATATAACATGAGCTAGGAAAGAAGGTAAAATTAAGATAGCTATTCAAAGCGGATGGCTTCCACGCAGGAATGTAATAGCTAAATTGATAGCACCGGCTACTGGGTAATAATACATTCTGTCCATTCCACTGAGATCAACTGAATTATGTAAACCTGTAAAAATGTCTGCAAATGGAGGGGGCCGATTCGAGACGACAATGGCTCGCTGAGGAAAAAAATAGGAAGTGAATTCTTTCGCTCAGATGGTAAAGGTGGCACTCTTAATTTCACCTATGTGCTTTCCAAACCTAGGACAGTAGTGCTTTTTGAAACAATTTTCTTTAAAGTAGCCCCAAAATGTCACTGTCGTTCAGAAGGAATGGAATTCTATTTTTCCGACTGACTCCTCTGGTGAGTTGCTCGCTAATTAAAAAAAAAAAAAAAAAAAAAAAAACGGATTATAATGGCGTCCTTCCCCTCTTGTGCTGTGTCCCCCCAGAGTCGAGTGTCGAGAAGCTGCCTTTGACCCCTGTAGCCACTCTCAGTGTTGTTAGGCCTCTGACTGCAGAGGAATCCTTCAATATCATTGCCCTTATCCGTCATCCAGTCCCCAGAATCTGCGCCTCTATTCTTTCCAGTTTATGCGGCTTGATAATTTCCACTGCTTGTGTGCCTACTGATTTTTAGCTATTTATGTTGAGGCTTGCATCGGGCCCTAATGTCAACTTTTGTACACTTTAGAGTGCTTCAGGATCCCGAAGAGAGAGGAGGAAAGGTCGGGGAACAACAGACAGCAGGGTGGTTACAGGGGAGCGGCCTCCATGGCCTCTTCTACCGTGACTGGGTGGGCCAAAGATAGTGTCTGGGTGACGTTTTTCATATAAATGGGGAGTATGTTTTTATGATTGATTAGATTGTGTTGGTGGCATTTAGGATCCGAATACAGTCAAGTCCAGGGCCTTGCTTGTTAATGTCTTTAGTTAAGATTTTGCTGACTAGATGTACCAGGTAGTAGGAATGAAGCACCGCACCACCACCTCCGCTTCCCACAACATGCCTTCCCTTAATCCCTTGTATCACCCCTCAGCTCGCTCGAATCCTGTGGGTTGATGGCGGTACACCGAGGCTCTCATGCGGTAGAGACAGGCCACTAGTACGACCATTTCCTGCACCTACTGTTCTACTGTACAGTGCTGCACTAGGGAGACCGCTTTCACTCACTGTCAGAGTGAGGTCTCACACCCTGAAGACCAATCTCACTAGCTGAGGTGAGTTTGTTTCACATCTCAGAGCGCTGTGCAGTACTGGCGCTGTGTCACTCAGCATGTCACATTTAAGGGTATGTCTTATTCCCCACCATCTGTTTGAGTACACTGTGTGTTGGGTGATCTTCAATGTGTTTCCGTATGGTGGACACCTTGTCTGGGGTACTAAGAGCTATAGCATATTTTTGGGCATCAGTTGCCTGGATCGATTCCCAAGCAGATTTCTTACATTCCAATTCCAAGAGTCACTAAGATCTTACATCGATACGACTTATACTTTAACAAATAAGACAATGTGCAATGGTGGTGGGTAGAAACGTCTGCACAAATTGACTCTGAAGTCACAGGATGAATCTGTTTATGTATGATCTGAGGCCTGGGGTTCTTTACGATTAACAGTCTGTGTGTTTGGTTGACACGGCTACATTTTGTTGTATTTATTTTTCAGCATCTGGTAAAGCCTCAGGCTGCCAAACTAAGTTTTGGGCAAATAAGGCAAAGAAGAAGAGGCACCAAACTCCTTTGCTGCTACAACACAGTCAACAACCCCAGCATTTAAGGTAAGGAAACTACTGCTATATTTTACATTCTAGTAGTTAAGGGCTATGTAAGTTGTCAAGATGGTGGGTGGCGTCTACATGCACCAAACCACATACGTTGTACTTTGATTATTGACAGGTAACATTAACATTGGTAACACCATGAATACAGTAGAGCAACTACTTGCAAAGCCGTTCATTGGACTGAAACGTGAAGAGAAACTAATTGAACAATTAGGACCTCACTTGCAAGACCTTAACCTACAACAAAGTTCCCTAGACAGAGGGGAGATATACACACGTTCTTTCTCAAACACCTGGTACACAAAAGTTGATTGGCTTACAGGAGGTCTTTCAAAAAATACTCTGTTCTGCTTCCCCTGCCTGCTGTTTAGTGGTGAAATTCCTTGGACCAAAAAAGTAAAAGATTTGAAGCATCTGTCAGATAAAGTAAAGAAGCATGCACACACAAAAATACATATGGAAAACCTGACGAGACTGGGAATGTTGGGAGGCACACCGATTGAAGCCCACATAAGCTACGCCTACCGCAAAACAATAAAGAAACACAATGAAGCAGTTGATAAGAATAGACACATACTATCAAAAATCATTGATTGCATTTGTTTCTGTGGTGCTTTTGAACTGGCACTACGAGGGCATGATGAATCTCAAATTTCCGCAAATCCTGGTATATTCAGAGGCCTTGTGGATTTAATAGCAAGCATAGACCATGAAATGGAAGTACATCTAGCAAGTGCTATAGTCTTCAAGGGCACCTCTAAAATAATACAACATGAAATGCTTGAGTGCATGCTAGATTGTAAAAAGCAATATTGTGCAAGAGTTGAAAAACACCGACTTTGTGACTATTCAGGCTGATGACACCACTGATGTGGCCACTAAAACAGTCTGTACTGATCTTTCAGTACCTTGACAATAACAGCAGAGTTGTGGAGAGGTTCTATGGTTTCAGTCATTTAAGAGACCAGTGCAGAAAGCATTTATTCAGCTATTCTACAAGAACTAAACTTGATTTTAATAGAGCAGCCTCAAAAACAAAAACTGATTTCACAAAGCTTTGATAGTGCTGCAGTAATGAGTGGAGCCTCCGGTAGAGTACAAAACAAAATTTGAGATGTGTACCCAAATGCACATTATGTGCACTGTTATGCCCACCAACTTAATCTGATTATGCAACAAGCAGTAGGAAAATCTCTGGGGCACTTATATTCTTTATGGATGTAGGAGGAATGGCAGCATCCTTCTCACGTTCCCCCAAAAACACAGAGGTACTTCATACGATTGTCAACAGAAGGATTCCAAAGGGAGGCCCAACTCGTTGGAATTTTCACATACGTACAATCAGCCTAATATATCAACATAGGGTTGACCTTGAGAAATGTTTCAACACCATAGAAGCCAATGATAACTTTGAATATAAAACTCTGAGTGAGGCCCGTGGCTTTGCTAGAACACTGCAAGACAGGGAGTTCCAGTTTTTGCTGTTTTTGTTTTATGACATAATGCCTCATGTTGACGTACTATATGAGAGTTTACAATAATGTGAAATAGATTCAGTCTGTGTGGAAAGAGCACTGACTCACCAGCATTAACAAAGTCAGAGAAGGGATTGACAATTTAGATAGACTGCGAAATGATTCTATTTTCTCCAACTGTAGAAAAAACATCAGCAGTCTGGTCCGAATTGTGAAAGAGATATGTGACACTATAATTGTGCAGGCAAAGGGACATTTTTCTTTTACAAACCATTTGGTGAGTGCCACATTACTGCAAAGTGATCTGTTTGCAAAATATGATAACTCCTTCTCTGAGCAAGCACTGAATAAGGCTGTGGAAGCTTACCCTATGCTCAACAAAGAGGAGCTAAGAACTGAATTAACTGTACTCTACAGTATGACTGTATATCGGCAGGCCACTGGTGCAATTTCTTTGCTTGCTTTAATTCAGAACCTTAACATGGAAGTCACTTACAGAGACAGTGGCTTTACTAAAAATAGTCATTACCACTCCAATGACAACAGCAGTGGCGGAACAATGTTTTTCCACTTTGAACAGAATAAAGACATTCCTGAGGAACACCATGATTCAGGAAAGACTGAATGCTTTAGCTATGCTCTCTATAGAGAGACCCCTAGTTAAAAGAATACCAGACTTTAACATTCAAGTTATTGAAAAGTTTGCTGCTCTTAAAGACAGACTTGCTGATTTTAAATACAAAAAGTGAACAATAAGTTGAATGCTGCTAATTTGCGACCTGTTTAGTTGTTTGTTAAATAAAAAACATCTTTGAGGTACTCAGAAATGCATTTTATCTTGAAGTCTGTTATGAAGCTCTGTGGTTATATTGAATAAGCAGCTACCTAGTTAAATGACATCTCTATTATTGTAATATCTGCACTTTCACAATTGCTTTATTAACCTCCCTGCTTTCTCAAATTTACTTGAAAATGCACCATTTGTCCACTCCTTTTTCAAAATTTTCTTGGGGGGAGAACACCCCCAAACCCCCCCTTAGTTTAATCGGGCTCGCTCGCTAGCTACGGTGCAGTACCAGAATCATTTTACGCCCTCACCACTTTCAAATGTCACCAGCTGCCACTGGTTGAGAGTACAATTTTGACAATGTGAGAGAGAGAGGACCTGGAGTGAGAGGCCATCTGGCATAAAAGTGAGTGATGGCTGCCTCTAACCAAGGTGAAGGACGTCCTGGGCTGGTGATTCACTTCTCTTGCCCAGAGTGTGTCAAGGTGGTCTGTGCAGTTCTCATGTGTGTGGATGATGCTAATGTAAGTGGTTTGTGACTATGGTAAGCTGGACATACATCAGTGAAGCAGAGATTCCATACTTAATACCCTGCCTGAGTGGCTGTGCATGGTGTTAGTGCTATTGAGAAGAAAAGGCTGCCATCATTAGGCTAGGATTCCTGCAAGTGGAACTGCATTCTGGCATTAAACTTGAGGTTTGAGCAGTTGCTCTTCCTGTGAGATATGTTGAATTTGGTTGCTGGTGAAAAGATGATACATCAGAGATAATTTGCATTGCGAGTGCAGAAGGCTGCCATCCTGACCGTGAGGATGACACCATGGAAAATGAGACACATCTTGCTGGATATGAAGAGCAGCCTAAAAACTATGGTTGGAGAGATTGACATTCTAACCATGTGAGTGGATCACTCAAAAGACAGGCTCCATAAATAACAAGCCAGCCTCAACATTGAAGTATGACCTATATTGAATATGGAAGAGGAGGCCTTAGCCATAGGAGAGAGCATACATCAATTGGTGAAAGCTTTTAGAGTTTACAGTTAAAACTGAAGATCTAGAAGCACATTCTTGAAGGAGTAACATTAGTATTCACATCCTGCTGGAGTACAGGACGACAGGAAAACCAGAGCAGTTTGTTGGGGCACTACTGCTCTCTGCTTCTGGGACACCAAACCTTCTGCCATTTTTAGAGTAAGTGCAGAAAATATTAGCAACAAGGCTGCCACAGGACACTTCTCTGTATCATATCATTGCCTAGTTACTGAATATCAGAGATTAAGTGTGGCTCCCCAGCTGGCTAGCAAAAATTCACAAATGTGTTACCAAGGTTTAAAGACTGATGGCGAAATCTGAATAGAGTGCACTGTCCGGAGAGCAGTGAAGACGTTGAAAGGCAGCTGAGACACCTGGAAAAGGGAAACAGCTTTTACAACAAGGTTTTTACCATGTTGTGACTTTACCACACATTTGTTAGCATGCATGTTTTTACCACATGCATGTTTTTACAACGCATGCCATTTAGACACATTTTAGGGGGGTGAGGTTCTCTCCCCCACAAATACATTGTTTTTAAATATATTAAAAAATGTGTGGTAATGCTATATGCTGTAAAAGCATAACAGCGGGGTAAAGAATGCATGGTTCAGACATGCGATGTGTTTCTCTGGGTTTTTCCATCATTCAACACCTGGAAATTACATATTTGATGCTGTATCCAGCTAAGCTAAAGTGAACTTTTGATTGAAAATTGGTCATGCTCACTGGTGTTAGGCTGTACGCTTTGTCAAGAATAATGATGGTCATACTGGTGGCCATGTAGGAGGTAGAAGAACGCTGGAGGAGATGATCAGGTCCTCTGGACTCCTAGTGACATTGACTGAACTGAATTATATACTTGTATTTCGGATTGTTTGTTGGCATAGGATAATTGATATGAAGATTGTTGAATGGCCCCTTGAGGTGGGTACAGCTGAGAGACTTTTGACATCTGGAAGTGGCTCTAGGTCTTCTCCATGGGTCATCACAAATATGCTATTCAGTCAGGTGCAAGCTTAAAACTCAAGAATTTGAAAATGTGGCTTCTCTGCAATGCTTAATTCCTATGATACGGAAATGCTTTTACTTGATTGTGGTAGTAGGCACCTGCTCATGCCCAAATGGGTGTAGCGCTGGGGAGTAGTTCGGTTTCATTTAGCAGGACTAAATGGGGGAAAGGGGTAGAGTGAGAAGGATGTTAGAGCTAGTTTTGTAGAGGACCATTGTAGATGGGGTCGTAGCGGTTGGGACTCTGATCTAATGTTTACGTTTATGTCAAACCCTCACAGTATTTACTATGATGGCTGACTCCAGGCACACTGCAAACACGGGTTTGCAGGGATACAAATCTAGTATATCAGTGTCATCTGCAAGTCAATCAAAACATCTGAGACTTATCTTTCAATGTAAGAGGTTTAAATAATCCCAAGAGTTTTAGCATATTTAGCAGGTTCATAGTCGCTATAGCAATGTTACAAGAGACAAACCTAGACCCCCGAATACAGCAGCACTTGCCTAGGAATGGGAAATTAATAGATTTTTAGCATTTTATAGTACATACTCCAGGAAAATGGCTATACTAGACCGCTGTGGCTTGGATTTTAAACTGGATAGTACACATGAGGATTCAGCTGGTGGAACTCTAATTGTTAAAGGTAGATTTCTTGATGTGCCTCACACTCTGAATGTACATGGCCCCAATGTAGACACCTCAGATTTTTTTTGCGGACATCCTGAACTTGTGTAGACAGATACTACAGTATGATCTACTTTGGAGTGAGGACTTTAATTTGGTGATAGACACTGAAATAGCTAGATCCAGCAGCAAACCTAGATCACCTATTGTAGCAGGGAGAGCATTAATCAATATTATGGAGGTGCTGGAGCTAGCAGATGCATGAAGGGCGAGACATGACTAACATACCTTCTCATATTACTTGTCACTGCATCCGCCCATGTATCGATTAAATTACTGATTAATCTCCAAGAGACTGGCCTTAGGTATGAAAAAATTGTTAAAAAACCAAGTATACTATCTGATCATGACCCAGTACTGCTGGACAAAAAGGTTCTTTTGGGGACACACCAGCAATCAGCTAAAAATTTCCCACTGGTGCATTGCTAGATAAGGTGTATAAAATATTAAGTACATTGAGACATTGAAGAATACACAGACAAAAGTTGGCTAAGTGTAACTGATGGCCACGTTCTAAGAAGTCTTTAACATGCATATACGAGGAGAAAGCATCTTCAAATTGGCTGGGTTCCTCTAGGCAATTGACACCCAGTAACAAACAATGAAATCCCAGTTAGTGAACCTTGAAAAGCATGATGTACCAGTAACTCTTTTAGGAGACTTAAATCTAAAAATAAGAATTTACTGACAGGGAAAATAAGTGTACTTCACAAATACACCAAAGCCAAGCATTATCGGGAAGGGATATGCCCAGGGAAAACATTAGTGTAGACACTTTGGTAACTCAGGATGCAGAACATAGTGACAAGAGTTGAATATACATTGGGAACTTAGAATGACTTAGAGTATTAACAGAGTACTATCGGCAACGATTAGGGATGAATCAGTTAGCTAGATATTTAGAAGATAGAACTCTGGCACGGTCAGAGGATATACACGGACAATTTGAGTATAAACTGATTAGGTTGGCAGACATAAAGCTAGGCGTTGGTGATCTGGCCAAGGTAAAGACCCAGGCCTAGATTACCTCACCATTCAATATTATAAAGAGTTTAAGGATATAATGACTCCACAGTATATGATGAGGCACTAGCTGAAGGGATACTGCCACAATCTAACAGAGGCTATCGTTACAATTCTATTGAAACAGGGGAAAAATAATGCATTGTGCACTTCTTAGAAGCCACTGTCATAATTTATGTTGCTAACAATGCTTGCAAACATTATAGTGTCTGGGCTCCCCCTCTGATGACCGGACTAATTAGGTCATGTCCATCCCGGTTTATACAAGATAAGGGCACTTGCTGTAATCTTTGTATGCTATTTGCTGTCTTCCATCAATTGAACCCTAACTTAAGGGCCGTCTCAGTCCTTCTGAGAAGACTTTGCCTTGTTGGTGTAGTCTTTTCTCCTGAATTTGTTGAGACAGAGGGGCGAGTGATCACTTCATAAACTGATACACACAAGATCTATAGATAAAGTCAGAGTGAATGGACGCATTTTGGAGTCAATGGAAATGAGAGAGGGGTGTCCTTCTGCCCTCCACTGCTTCTAAATTACCCATGGAACTTGTGGTGCGTAGGGTTGGGGCTGCTCTTCCTTGAGCGCAAACTGGTTTCAGTGTATGCTGACAACATACTACTATTGACTCAAAACCCTGAACCTACCTCAAGTAGAAGTAAACTCTTGTCAGGGTGAACCGTTAATGTAAATTAACTAATCTACGCTCACTCCCTCTCCCTGACAGCCATAGCACAGAGCAGATAGGCTCACCTTAGGGCAATGTGTAAACACTTATGCAGTATCTAATCGGTAATCAAGCAATATAATTAGCAAATTGAAGTGAAAATAGCCCCAAAAAGCACATACAGCAATGGTAGTCAATGGTCATGGTAGACAAGAACCTAGGAGCGATATGAGGCCGACCGCAATGGAGTCTGGGCTGCATAAACTAACCAGGTTGGGTCCAGTCAGCAGTTTAACCTTGGGGTGTAGTTTTTTACTGGAATTCATAATCCTTCAGCGGGGCAAGGCAGTTGCCTCTCTAAGAGGCAGTCTTCATGAAGTTGGTTTGGCACTGGGCAAGGTAACACTGAAGCCGTTTGCTTTGGAAGGATTAGTTTAAAAGGGGAGAACTCGAATTTTGCACCTAGAGAAATCCTCTCGCCGGTTGGGTACATTTGACGGCTTTGCCCAGGTCAAGATTTTTACCTTCGGACAGTCTCTTTTTGGGACTTCGGAATCCTTCAGCAGGACAAAGCTGCGACTGTATTTGACATTGTGTATCACAGGACCACATACGTTTTTGTTCCACTGACCTGAATTTGCTGCTTGAGAAGGTCTAAGAAGGAGAATATTTATTTCAAAGCACACCGAGGTTGTGCCTTCGTCAGTTAAGCTGAGCTGGGGGTGGGTGGGTTTGTTCCAGTCCTCTAAAGATCTTGAAGACTCAGGTTTGCAAGGGATGTAGAAGACGTCCACTTAAGCACCTCCAAGGGTCTCAGGACCTCAGGAACAGCACCTGGGGAATCGAGACTCACCCCTGCAGCAGCTGCCAGCAATGTCCATGTCAGATCCTGCTGGTGCTTCAGGAACAGGCCTCTTGTAGCTGTTTGCAGCTCTGCAGCCATAGAGGAGGTCAGCCAACTGACCCTTGGTCCACTTTTCTGCCATTGGTAGAAGGAGCAGGTTCAGTCCATCAGTACACAGACAGCAGGTCCAATCCTCTTTTGTTATTCCACTGGTCCAGATAGCATTCTGAAAAGGTGGTCTTAGGGTGCCACCTTTATGCCCTGCCCCCTTCCAACCAATGGGGTAAAAGTTCCCACAGATTACTCTTACTTTTGCGGCAGTTCATCATTGCCCTTCTGCAAACAATCCCAGAGGGCCTCTCACTCCTAAAATCCAAGATGAGGAAACCCTTCTCTCCTTGTGCAGAACCTGTGTTCTCACCCAGAAGATTGGGAATGAGCCGCCCTTTAATCGGCGGTAACCTCAAAACTATTCTGGGAACAGCTATCCCAACATCAAGTTTGTTGCCTTCATGACTGAAGGGACAAAAGCTGCAGTCTTTCCAGGTGTCCCCTAACATTTGACTGTGAAAGGGGAGGCCCCTTTGAAGTAACTTAAATTACTGAGTACACCCCAACTTTTTGACGGGGGAAGAGAAAACACCTCCCCACTCTAAAGCCACAGACTCTTCACAGGTTAGGAAGCAGTTTTCACACCTCACCAAAGCTAATGCAGATTTGTCTTCATGAGCTTTAGGAAGGGAGAAGGCAACTTGTTACAAGTTACTTTCTCCTTAATTTTTATTAAAAATCCAATGTCACCACTAAGTTGGACTATTAATTATTATTATTTTTTTTTAAAAGGTAGTTTAATCATATTTCCAGCAGGTCCCAATACAGAGATAGCAGAATTAATATGTAATCCCGCTACCCACTATTTCCTATGGGTCAGCCAGGCCCTTCTTACCGTGAAAAAACCTTGTGTGCCAGCCACCGTTAAGACATATTTACTTTACATTTCTACAAGTCCTACTTTTTAATACCGTGCATCCTGCCTCGTGCACTACAAGGCATACATAGGGTTGAATTATTAATATTTAAAAGAAAGGTTTCGTCGTGTCAAAAAGGGTTGTTATGTTAACAGGTCTAAGTGCAGGTTTTACACTGCAGTGGTCTGGCTACAGAAGGCCTGAAGTCATGTTTGTCCTGTCACTGTAGTGAATGACAATACATGCAGCAGCCCAATTTAATTTCCAGGCCCTGGGTGCACTTTTTAAACCATACATTAGGGCAAGTAAAATTTGCCAATTTGGAATAAGCCAATTCAAAGGGGGATCAGAGGTACTTTATTACTAGTTAGCAGGGGTAAAGTGAAAAGAGATCTAAAGTCACCAAAGAAGATGCAGCAACCAAAGAAAACCAACATAAAAATCAGGAAGGGACGGGGGCTATCACCTATCACGCAAAAGACAGTCATTACCTGCACAGTTGATCTGTTGGTTTCCAACTATTCTTGCGAATACGGAGTACAGGTATTTTAACGTTCTCATGATCTTGCAATGTATACTGTTTGACTCCAATGGAACTTCCAGTTAAGCATGACCCAGCTAGGCAAATATTTTTATTTAAATGCCATCAAGATAAATAGCAAGAAACATAAAATAATCAAACTGAGTGCTCTGAAAAGGAAGCCAGTTATAAATGGCTGCCAGTTATACAGGAAAGGATGAGTTCCTATGTTTACCTAGGGATCATTTCCATACTAATTCTTAAGCAGAGGTCTCACATAGATCAACAGATATCTATAGCACATGCCCATGGTGAAGCCTAAACATGCTTACTGTTAGACCTGTCATTTTTAGAGTGATCTTCACACAAACTTTTTGCCTGCTCCCCTCCTCTTTTTGCCGATTCTTGTTGCTCTGGAACTCCTTCATTTTTGGATGCCCAAATCTTTATTGGGGTCCCGCTGACAGTCCCAATCATCGTGTCCAGCCCTACCTGCTCTAGGGACATTGCATGTCACCGCCCAGTGCCCTCCCCCACCAATTCTCAGAAGTCAGAGTTGTTTGGAAACTCTTCCCATGTGAGCATTCATCAGGGCAATCTAGTTGCTGAGGCAGCAGTTTCACCATATCGATCTTTTTCCACGGGCCCAACCTCTGCCAGCACAGTTAAACCAATCCGGCAGGACTGGCCCTTGCCATCCTCCAACCCACAGCTATGACAAAGAATCTGGAACATAATTCATGAAACACTGCAGGACTCAAATCCAAGCTGAAAGATCCAGACTTTTATTGACACATATGATATCTCCAGGAAACATGGTGTGGAGCCAGCATATAGGTCAGGGTTAACCACCATTTTTTCCCCAGCATCCTCAGGTGGCAGGGGTCGGCCAGCTGGAAGCCTGACCATGCAAATTAAAATTGTGTTAGCCTTCCACATTACGAAGCTTAATATGAATTTGCAAGACGTTATGGGGCAGTCTCTTATTCGGGATGGGTCTCCTTGCTATCTTTTCAACATTTTCAACGTTTACAACAGGCCCAATGTCAAAATAGGATATCCAATAGTTTGCAAGTGTTAGAAAAAGCCTTAGACACCCTCCCATGTAATGACAGGATAATTGTCGCCGGTGACTTCAATCTCACTTTCGTACAATACGGCCCTTGGCCCCTCAAACTTACAAAAGAATATGCAGTCTAGGGTGTTCCTCAGTTAGTCTCGGGCCTCGCAACAAGATGTTTTCCAATGCTGATCAACTGAAGAGTTTAACTCCATTTTGCCTCGGGCCTGCAATGACCGGTCCTATTCCGATCGCAGTTGTGTCTACACATTTAAGCGTGCAACACTAAAGAGTCATATTGACTATATATTCCTGTCTTTACTGATGTGGCCATCTTTTATAACCATGTTGTTTGTTGAGCATCACAACAGCGACTATTACACTGGCCATCTGTCTTTTTACGAGTCAGGGCCCATTGTCCACCAAAGTGGTATTCTGAATCCTGGGACTGCCTTGTCAATCTAGAATAACAAGCAGGCCTTAAAATGGGAGATTGTTTGCAAGGTCCCAAATCTGTTGGCCCAGATCTTTGGTTAATACAAAGGTGGAGGGACTAGGGTTTTTTATAAGGTCCATCACACAAGCTGAGCTACAGCTATAAGAACAAGGAGGTTACTGTTCTTATGTGGGTATCTAGGTCAGAAAAGTGGTCAACGGAGGGGAGTGCTCCTTTTAGGAGCAAGGGCCCTCATACACCCCGAGAGAGGTGTCATGCTTCATCATCGGGCAGCTCCCAGTTGGCCCGGCGCTGCAATGTCCAACGGGCCCCTCAAGGGGGCTCTTTACTGGAGGTCTTTTCTTTGTTGCTGATGTGAGCTGCATGGGCAAATGAGAAAATGTGAATAGAATGGGTGAGGATGTTGTGTGTTAAAAATGACTAAGGGGATCCAAACGGGAACTAAGTTTTAATAGTAGGGTCACTTTGTCATGGTTAAAAATTTGGTTTGAGTATAGAATAGATGCAATGGTCTATTTAGCAAACATGTTAACCAAAAAGGTCAACATGTTTCATGCCTAATACAGTCCCTGGAGGATCTTGGCATTTTGGAAGGACCAAGAAGACCTTATTCTACTCTGACCGGGATGGATACATTTTTTAAAAGAATTTTATATAGCGCGAACCAGGCTTGAAGATATCGGGTATCAGAGCACTTTACATGAGCACTAGTTTGGTTACAGATGGACACAATTGTTTTTTGTTAGCCACGGGGAGATTAAGTGATTTGCCCAGAATCACAGGACTTGGTTGCCGACACTCGAACCCAGTTCCCTAGCTTCGAGGTCGACCACTCTAGCCGTAAGGCTACATCCTCAAATAAAGTGTATATGCACCATGCCCTATATACTCTACATAGACATTCAGAATATCTTCTGGGGGTAGACCTAGATTGGGGAGAAACAAGAGGGTAAGAGGAAAATAATTAAAAGTTAAAAACAGGTATCCATAATCATATACAAATACAGTTGTAAGAAAGAACCACCAGTGCTGTGGGGACAATATTCAAAATGCATGTGGGGAATTGTGGCTCATGGCATGAGGAATGCCACTACTAGTGTTGATAGTAATTTACAACCACAGACCTGGGTGGATCATTTCCAAAACATCTATGCAACCAAGCTCGATAGTTGAAGGTCCCCCTCTATCCTTCCAGAATAAAGACATACTGGTGGCGCTTACTGCACTCCAGACACAAACTGCCTGGCCCATATTCTCTCCCTGGGGACCTCCTCAGATCAGAACCTCTGATCTGGGCCACATATTTCAAGCTGCTGTTCCATTCTATTCTAGCAGGTGCCCCGATCCTTGGCTCTTGGCACACTGCAGAGATTGTCCCAATTCACATAGATCATTCGGGGAACTACAGGCCCATCAGCTTATCGACACATCCCAGAAACTTTTCTGTCATTTGATTCTGGGACAACTGCTTGATTGGGCCAAGGACAACTCCGTTCTTTCAGAGTTACAGGTGGGGTTCAGGAATAGGGTTAGCGCGGTGGATCAAATCCTCAGTTTCTGTGCCTTATACTGGAAAACGGTCATGCTAGAAAAGGGCCACTTGTATGTGGCCTTTGTCAACTTGAAGACAGCCTTTGACTCCATTCCTAGGGCCAAGCTGTGGAATGTTCTGGAAAAGATGGGTGTCCCCACTAAACTTTTGCCTGTTCTCATTAGATTGCATGCATACAATACTGCTAGACTCAGTTATGGCAACACCGGCGAGCTCACAGTCCCTTTCGACTTTGAAACCGGTGTCCGGCAGGGCTGTGCGCTAGCCCAGACACTGTTTACCTTTTATATTAATGACTTAGTACATGCACTGGATTTACCGGGAAAGACGCACCCAAACTTGGCACTTATAAAATAGCGACTTTGCTTTTCGCAGTTAATATGCTTTTAATCTCTTAAACTCTGCGAGGTCTTCAGGCTCTACTTGATTGCTTTAAAAACATTAGCAGGGATTGTGGCCTTGAACTAAATATTAATAAAACTAAAATCATGGCTTTTAACCCTTACAAATCTGTTAGCGCAAATGTTATGGTGCAGGGTGTCGCTCTAGAAAAAGTGAATGAGTTTGTACATTTGGGGGTTTGTCTGAATCACAAAATGAGCTGGTTCACACATATTAGGATATGTTCCCTAAAACTCCAAAAAGAAGCGGATGTTGTAGCCAAATTGTGGAAACTGGGCAATACGTGCGCCCTGGAACCAGTGGTGGAGATATACAATATTAAAGCAAAGAGCGCAGGCATATACGTGTAGAATGGTTGGCCATGCTAAGAGTGACGATCTTGGCAAAACCAAAAATAGGTTTGTGAGGAGCATCCTTAACCTCCCCCAGAGAGCCCCGTTCCTCCCTCAACTACTGTACTGTGTATTTTCCCTATAAATCAACCTATTATGTCTTGTCCCATTATGTACTGGTTCAGACTTTAGTCTATAGACTAACTAGAATCCTATATAGTTGTGATAAGGACTCTCTTAAAATCTCTGTGAGTGGATTGCCTGGTTTGCTTATATCAACAGTTTAGAATCAATTATTTGATTTGCAGCTGTGCGGCCAGGCATCAAGTGAAGTTTCCCTTGTTTAGGCTTTCAATTTGCGTAGATCATGGCCATGTTGCATGAGATCGGCCTGCCTTCACTCTGGGATACCCCTGTTATAGCAAACCAAGTTCATTGCTCCCTGGTTAAAGAACGATTAAAGGAGCATCTGTGGATGAGAGAACTGAAATATGTCAAAGTGGGAAGTCTGACTATTTTTTAGAAAGTAAGCTTACTCCTGCTTATGAATTATTCTTTGATATCATTCCAGGTCCCAACCCTGTGCAAATTATTTTTAAATGGAGGTATGGGGTTCTGCTGTTAATTGTTTTATAAATAAGATAGGGTGTGCAGTACTGTAGCTCTACAAGTGTCCTTTGTGTACTTCAGCGCAGTAAACTCCTAATCAGTTTGCCCTGCCTATGATAGACCATAAAAACTATGGATTTGGCCAGAATGTAAACTTTTGGGTTTTTGTCATTATGATCATGCACTACGCACTTTAAGTTTTGTCACAAGAGAGGCAAATGTTATCCGGATGACAACAGTTTTTTGCATGATGCTTTGATTATTGGTATGTGTGGAGTCAAACTGTTGAAGCAATTATGCCTTCAAAGTACACTTTTCCTTTCTGTATCCACACTGAATGCTGCGTCAAGCCTTTTGGGGTTTCCAAATTTGTATTTTACCCTTGTATTTTATTGATTGTGGTACTGTTGCCTGTATGAGATTATTGGTATTTGGTTTTATCTTTTTATCCATTTTTCGTTTTTTACATGCTGTACTGTGTTTTATGGATTTTTGTATCCAAAATAAGAACATTTTGATGATGATGATGATTCTTGTTGTTGGCTTTAGGACTCTAAACACTAACACTGCTGAACAGTGCTAAAGTGCATGTGCTTCTCCCCTAAAAATGAAAACATAAGTGGATTCACAACTGACATATTTAGCTTACTTGTAAGTCCCTTGTATAGTGGTATACAATATACCCAGAGCCTGTAACCTAAATACCACTCATTGGGCGTTCAGCACTGATTGCCCCACCCACACAAGCAGCCTTTGAAACTTTTCTCAGGCCTGCCATTGCAGGGCCTGTGTGTGCAGTTTACTATCACTTCGACTTGACATTTAAAGCACTTGTCAAGCCTTAAACTCCCCTTTTATCACACATGAGTCACCCCTAAGAAGCCCATAGGACAGGGTGATGCGTTAGTAAAAGGTAGGACTTGTACTGGTAAGTTTTGTATGTCCTGGTAGTGACAAAACACCCACATTAGTTTTTCACTACTGTGAGGCCTACTCCTCACATAGGTGAGCATTGGAAATTCCTTAACACACTTTTAAGCTGTAATTTATGATTAGAAAGAAGTAGCTGAATCATGTTTTACATCTCTGGAATGGTACTGATAAATCCACTTTACTTGTAAAGTTGTATTAAACATTACCATTTTAGAAATGCCATGTTTAGAAAGTGGACATTGCTCTGCTCTTACTGCTCTGTGCACCTGCAGCCTGTCTCCAATACACTTCTGGGTGGACGACAGCTTCAATGTGTGCATTCCCTCTAGACAGTCACAAACACAGGAAGGGTAGGTGTGACAGAAAACTCATCTGCATTCCGACAGCTATTCCTGAGCAGGAAGGGAGGGCAGAGCTGACACATGAATAGGCAGTGTCCTATTTCCCACACAAAGGTCTGATTACCTCCTACTGACAGTCTGGAGCCAGGGCTGGGAAGAAAGGGCCTGTGTGCACTTCAAAGACCCTTCTTTGAAGCCACCCCCATTTCGAAGGCACAACTGGGTGCAAGTACTGTGGCTCTGACAATACAAAGACAGTACACTAATGGACCTGTGAAGAACTCTGCAAGGAAGGGCTGCTGTGCTAATAAGATGACTGCCACTATGTGGGACTACTGCTCTGGAAGAACTGCTATTCTGCTCTGGCATGCTGCTTGTTGCCAGCTGCTTGCTACCCTCTGCCGTGCTGAGGAAAAAGACTGGACCCATCTCGCTTGAACCCAGCGTGACTTCAATGACCTGCTGGCTCGCCGGCTGTTCTGAAATCTCAGGGCCATCAAAGACTTCATACAACCCTGCAACAGCACCTGGACTCTGCCATCTGCGAGTCCTGCCTTGCCAGGTTGAGCCAAACCAGTCCTGGGCCCTTGTAAGTGCTTGTTACTGTGTTGACCCAGCAGAATCCATGAATCGACAACTTTGCGCCGATTGGAACAGACACATTTCCCTTCTACGCAACATCACTTCCCTTCGCGACTGCCCAACGAAATCGCTTCGACAGACTGCGCAGCTCGATGCCGACAGATTGCGCAGCTCGACAACAACACATGCCCAAGGTGTTTGTCCACAAAGTCTCGCTCACTGCGTGGATCGGAACAGACGCAGTGCCTCCATCCACGGGATCAATACGCACGCTTCCTTGACTCCTCGCATAGAGACATCGATGCTTGCTCCATCCAGCATACTTTTTCAGCAGGACCTGTGCGATTCCTGTAGCTGGTCTGCCCTCCATCATGATCGGCCTAAACTTTCCATTTACCCCAGTCTAGCGTGACCAGATGTGTCAGGATTATGCTTGAAGACTCTAAGCACAATAGTCTTATTTAATCTTTAAAAATTCATAACTCCGCTTTACTTATTGGATTGTTGTCGGTTTGGTCTTGTTTTACTCATGACAATATAATCTATTTCTCTAACACTAGATGGAGTATGTATGTGTTGTATTCCTTGTGTGACTATGTGGGTTACACAAATACTTTACACATTGCCTCTTTAGATAAGCCTGACTGCTCTGCTCTAAGGTACCACAGGGTGAGCACAGGATATATTTTAGTATGCATCTAGCTTACCCTCACTACAGTGATGGCTCCTGCTTGAATAGGGTGCATACCTCCGTCAACCAGAAACCCCATTTCTAACACTTACCTTGTGGAGTTGTTGTGCTAATGAAAGCTTACCCCTACCCAACCCTTTAATATGGAATAGAACTCACTTGAGATCTGGTAAACAGTTAAAGCGGTCTAGAATCATTTCTAAAAATATGTAATGCGTTTTAACTGCACTCTCCATGTATTGAGATATTTTTCTGAACGGGGTACAATTTTCTCCATCTAAAGAATGGTCTCTAAACTGGTGTCTCTGCCTAGGTACTCAATGTATTCGACAGATTGTACATAAATATGGCGCCTTAAACCAGCTTCAGACACTGGTGCATTGAAACGTAAGCAAATGTACGTAAAATGTTTTGCAGAACAAGCGTTATTGTAAACATGCATTCTGGTGGGTATGCGTTTCAAAATAACATTGGAAGCTGGCGGGCCATTCAGAGGTATGTTTGCGTGTGTTTTCCTTGCAAAAAAGCTTCGCAAGATACGACGAATATGTTGTCCTTTGCCCAACGTTAAAGGAATCAAAATGTAGTTAAGGGGATGGAGCAAATGTAAAGTCTGTCTATCATTGATGAGGTGTTCCATTTTAATTATGCCCTCAACACCGCTGGGGACTGCTAGAAAGTGTATACATTTTTTAAATATGTTTTACTCATTCTTTACATATTACTCATGTGAAGTGTCTAATTCGGATGATGAACCAATAATACACATTTCACATTTCGTATGGAATTTATTTTGCCAAATTCTTAGAAATCAGTTTAGAAAACTAACTTAAAACTTGAATTTATAAAGTTAGTAACTATGAAATAAGGTTAAAAGAAAAAAGAAAAATGCACCGCCGCAGCATCTCTACTTCTTGCAATAGAAGAAAGCAGCGCTTGATCAACAAGGCAATTTGGAGGGGTGCCGACATTGGAAATGAACTTTAATTTAAAAAGAAATCTATTGTCGAATCAAACAGTTTTCAAAAAAATGTTCCTCAGAGTACATCAATCGTTTGATATGTCTTTTTATACAACTGACAGCACGCTTTGAGGTTATTGAACCGAAAACCAGAGAAAGGCTTGCAACAGAAACAAAATGGAACTTGACAAAATGACTGGCATTCTTACATTTCCTGCGAGTACTGGTTCTCAGGCTCTCTGGTGCTATTCCACGCGGAGCTGACTTCAGGGGCAGTCACGCAGTAAATCTATAGAACACAAGAAATAAAAAAAAAGTCTTGACAAACTTTATGAGTACTACTGCATAGGGAGACACAAATCACTCTCTGCTTATTCAACCAGGCATCTCTAAAAATTGAGGAAGGATTCTTAAGCCACAGTTACTAAAATGACAAAGCTAACCTTCAATAGTACACTACTATGCAGCTTTTAGAAACATGACCTCGTGGGATGTCTGTCTGGTTCACTGTGTACTAGTTGGATTACATAAAGTAAGTCTGCACATTCGCCACTGGATAAAGCAAAAAAATATTCACCTTGGCTGACACGGCACTGTAATACTTATTGAGGTTTCCAATGAGAAACAGCTGGGAGTACGTTTAGAAACTGCAAGACGTCGATCCTCTGTACCACGTTTTAACCTACCTGATTTACCAATATTCAAACATGTTGTTGTAGAATTACTGTATTCCTTTGTGTTCCAGTTGGTTCAGATGTCTAAACAATCGAAGCAACTATAAGGTGGCACACGCTGCAACCTGGATTTGAAAGTGCTGAATTTAGACGCTGGAGGTCTGAGCCCTAATCTCAGCTTCAGCACTTGACAAAAAATAGTGCGATTTTGGGAAAATTTCTAACTCTATGTGCTTCTGTTCTGCATTACTGGGGGAAAGGGACTTGCAAGATTAAGACAGGCACCAAACATTACATTTGACATCACGAAGAAGCATTGTCTATTAGTCCTTATCCAGTGCTTAATTTGTAAAATATTAAGTGCCAGGGCTCTGACCAGGAGGCCAATGCAGCTTGCACCGCCTATCGCCCCTGTCATCACTACCAAAACAACTACTAACCCTCTCTCTCGCATGTAAATGCGATAGTAAAGATTATTCCAGGTCCCCAAAGGTAAACGAATGGCTGGGGGAGGCAGGTATTAGTCATTTTTTAATGTATATTGTTTCTCTAAACAGCTGATATACTGCTCCTTTCTAAATTACATGAGCAGCGCCACCTTGTGGCAGACTGCCCTAAGTGTGGTGTTGACAATTAGGTGCCGGTGCCGAGCACCGGAAACCAATTAAGTGCCGGAGAGCTCCGGTTCAAATTAAAGTACTGTCTTATCCCAAAACCCAAAACAGGAAAAACTCAATCCAAGTTGCTTCCCAGGGTCTCCTCTCGGGGAAATGCAGAACAGCCACACATTGAATGTCACCTTGAGCCCCTACTTACTCGGCCTGGCTGAGGGACATGAGGGAATGGGCCTTGGCGTGGAAGACACGCATGGAAGAAGGACACACGGATGAGAGGGCAGCAGCCAATCTAACCCTTTCTGACCTCTCCCATACAAATGGACATAGCGCCAGCTCACAGTAGCGTGGATATTACAGGACCATGTCAGTCAGGTTGTTTGGAAATGGTGACAGTCGTAAATAGGATCACAAAGAGGATCCTGGATGATAACGATAGGAGTTAAGGATTACAGTGTACCAAATTATAGTTGTTAATCAAGATGAGGACGATCAGTGATTTGTGAATGATACGCGTTAAAATTAACTTGGTGGATGGTTAACATATTTATGACAATTTTTCTAACTGTGTGATGCTCAGTTTGAGCGGGTGAGCGGGATTTCTTATTGGCAATTTTCTTGAAATTCAGATTCATGCATCACAAAAAGACATGGGTAAAAGAAAAAAAAACTAGTGCCTCCATTTTAAGCAGGTATAATGTAAAAATTGAAGGAAACAACTATAAAATGTTATGTCGCCACCCCTTCTCTTCATATCTTGATTGCAGCTAGGGCATTGCTACTAATTTGTGAAGCGGATGCTTCCTGTGGTGCGAGAGTGGTTCTGTAGTGTGAGAGTGCTACTTCTTATTGTTTTAGCTGTGCTGAGTAGGAGACACAGTCTACTAGTATGCAAGGGGTGTTCTAGTAGCATGATAGAGAAAACAGCACAGCCTTATATTCTTCACTGTGTGGTGTTGCCGTGTATGTATCGCTTGCCGTACACTGCAACACAACACAGTGAAGAAGTTAAGGCTGTACTGTTTTCTTTATCAAGGATTTTCAATAGACAATGGGTGGCAGGTATTATCTTCTATGTTCCTGACAATTACTGTTAGAAATGGGGGTCTCCAATTGGCAGAGGTATGCACCTTTGTCCTAACAGGGACCCTTGCTTCTAGTCAGGGAAAGGGGGGTACACACTTTGGATAACCCCTGCTTACCCCCTTGGTAGCTTGGCACGAGCAGACAGGCTTATCCCAAAGGCAATGTGTAAAGTATTTGTACTCAAAACACACAGAAATATAGTGATAACACCACAAATGGATACCACACCAGTTTAGGGAAAAAAGTATCATTATCTAAACTCAACAACACCATAACGACAATAATCCAAATCCAACATACCGGTATGCCCAGGACACATTGTTTGGGGTCAAGGGCAACACGTTTTCATGTGTATTTTGCCCTTGGGACAAGTAGGCCCAACCCCCTGCAGCACAAACCCTTTGGCTGCCAGTTTGCAGTACCACATTATGGATCACGGAGGGGCACTGTCTGCAGTTAAGGTAATATTTTTGTCCATATGTTAAATGCTGTTCAAACTTGTATTTATGGTTCATTAATTGAAAGCCTTTAAGATTAGGGTGAGTGCTCTAAGTAAATGTTGTAAGCTCTGACTGCACTAAAGACAGTGGTTCCAGTATAAAAATGGGTACTCACGTTTTCAAAATTTAGCAATATGAGGCTATGTATAACGCTCCCATAATGCGAAAAAAAAAATCGTTAAACTACTATAACGTTTCAGGTACCATTTCTTTGCAGCATCATTTAGTAACATGTGTTGATCCATGCTAGTATTCCCCCAAAATATTCATAATAGAAAATCAGTGTAACCAGTTTCAATAAGGTTACGGGAAACACAAATAAATAAGTACTGGCAAAGGCAGGTGGTCTGAAATTTGTGGTCAGCTTTTTAGTTTTGTCAATGTGTGAATTGTTTTGGCATGGTTTTTGTAAAACCTTATTGGTGTGGGAGCGGCCAGGCCCTTATCAATATAACAAACATTGACAAAAGAAAAAAAAAATTTTTTGTCTCAACAAGCACACACTGCCACAGTAGTTACTGGCACTGAACAAAACTGCTTTGTGTGCCGATATGCTCCTTGTGAAACAGCAGAATGGAGGGAGAGAGAGAGAGAGAGTTAATCAACGCAAAAGGTCAGGGTCAACGCCAGACCAAATTAGGGGCCCAATTATTAAAGAAAGTCTCAAAAGTGCACCCATGGTATATGTTCCTGCATTAGGTGCTCCTTTACAGTTTGTAAATTCCCAAGAATTTACAGATGCAGGACAAGAAATGGTACTCCTAGAAAATATTTGTGAACAGCATTTTAGCAGAAGCAAATATGCATGTGTAGATTTGCTCATGCGAAAATCTGAGTGTTTGCCAGTTCACTTTCCCTTCAACCACTTTTTTCCCCCCAAATCTGAAAGAAGGTTTATGTCTGCTATTGTCAGGAGTACATTTCCAAAATGCCCCAGTATGGGAAAAGATTATTGAAGAGTTGTAGATAATCCTTAAAACATGCACAGACTCAAAGGCATTCTAACCGTTGAACTATTGCTCACCACTACCTTCAGCCCTGGTATGTAGATCTGCGGAAACGTGGCAACACAAGGGGATTGCAAGTATTCAAACACTACTATGGTATGAGCCCTGGCATAATCAGAGGCTATATCACAGCTCCTATATAATGAGATTGCTGCCATAATTTGTCGCCACACTACATGGCACCAAAGGGACGAGGATTTTTTTTTTACAGGACAAGTAGATTTATGAAGCAACCTGCCCTATGGAAAAGTAGATAGTTTATTGAATTCTACACCCCTGCTGTATTAAAATAGCACTTAAAATCAGTTACTTCCAAACTAAAGCTTGTATAAAACAAATCGCTCCAAATGGGGATATAGCGACGTCGTGGTAGTAAACAATCCAAAGTACGGCGAAGATTGCGAGGTGCGCGGTGTGGTGCACGGAGTCCTACGGACCACCAAACAAATAGTACCTTTGGATAACGACAAAGTCTATGACGAAGCGTAGCGTCATGGAGGCGAGGCGCCGAGGCAGGCTCCCTTTCTGCCACGGGGGAGGCGAGGCATTGTGTCTGCGAGGAGGCGACGTTTCGAATCAAGGACAGAGGAAGTCAGTTGTGTCGGTGAGAAGGTGTTGGTTCCAGTGATGGTGCGAAGTCGTAAAGTTCGTTGAGTCACTCTTTGCGGATATGGGAGCCACGATAACAGGATGCAGGAGCTGTAAGCGCTGGCATTGGGAAATGCCGATAGCTGCGGGCATCAGCAGGTGTCGGAGCTGCAGTGCAGGCCAGGCGGGGCGTTGTGCACTTCACGAGCGTTGCCCCTGGCTTCGCTGCAGGTCGGGGGTCACAGCGTTATCGGAGACAGGTTTTCTTGCTTCTTTCAAGTTGCTTCCAGTTCCCATCAGCAGGAACAACCTCCAGAGGCCCAAAACTGGAATAGGAATCTCCTGGCAGGTCATAACTCCCAGCAATAGAGTTCAGGGGAGCTGGGGGTGAAGTCTTTGTGTCTGAGACTTCAGAACAGGAGGCCTGCGCCATTAGAGATTCATCATCCAGCTAGTTCACAGCAAAGTTCTAGTCTTTGTCCTTTCCTTGGCAGAAGCAGCAACTGCAAGCCAACTCCACACAGCAAAAGGGCAAAACTCCTCCTCAAAGCTCTCCAGCTCTTCTCCTTGGCGAAGGTTCCTCTTGAATCCAGAAGGGATTTAAACTTATGGGGTTTAAGGTCCACTACTTAAAACCCATTTTGTCTTTGTTCTTCTTTGTCCCAGGCTCTTTCAGCTCAGTCGAAAACAGTTCTGTTCTCACTGGTGCAGTATGACCACAGGGGGTGGAGTCAGCATAGTGCAAGGGTATTCAGGTACAAGGAAAACTCCTCCCACTACACTAAATGCAGCCAAGGTCTATTCAGCTCAGCTCCGAGCCATCCAGGAAGGGATAGGCACACCTCAAACCCCCCAGTGGCTGTTTATAGTGAATGAACATCCCCAGTCCCTGCCACTCCAAAAACAAGACAGTCAATCCACAACTAGGCAGAGGCACACGTAAATGCAATTCAATTGAGAAGAATTGAAGTAGAATATGGTTTTTACAGTTTTTACAAGCATACTGACACTGCGTTGCGTACATTCAGAGTTCAAAGGCACCATACATTGATGGACATTGACTAGAAAACGTATATATTTGAGTGGCAAGTGGTAGATTAGCGTGAACTAGAGTGGGGTAGATTGGGGTGCAGTGGAGTGGGTAGATTGGAGTGGAGTAGATAGGATGATAACAAGAGAAACCCTGGCACTCAAGATATTTTAAGTTCAATTGATGACACCGGTCTGTCCAACCTAGCAAAAGAGAACAGGAGGAATCCTCTTAAAACAGGAATCACGAGAAGTTACATTTATCAAGACATTAATTGATTTATCTGATAAATATCAGTGTAACAAAATTGATACTAGAAGTTGCAAGGACTTAGACACTTCAGTCTGGATCACACAGTAAAAAATCTATACAATGATGGAGATAGTGATCCAGTCCTTGTTGCAAAGAACATGAAACAGCCAACAAGCGTTTCGTCACCACTGACTTTCTCAAGGCCGTGCGAACAATAATAAAAGCACGTATATACATTTAGTATATCCTTACAATGTATACTACATCCTATCCACATTAAACTGGACATTTTATAGGCAGGATATAGCAAAATAAGAAGATCTGAAACCATGCAGAAAGGTGCGAAAATGAAACAACTGGTGTGGAGAATGATAATAGATGTGACATGAAGCAAAAAATGGACCCAATTCAGAGATTGCGTAAGATAAAAAAGCATATAACTGCATAAAACAAGCTGAAATGTGGACATAAAGAAAGATTGACCGTGGAACCACAGATATGATACAAAACAGTTGTGTATCCGAAGAGTATAGTTAAGAATCTGACCGTAGGGATATACGAATAACTAGAAGAAGTAAGACGGCTCATCTGTAGTAGTAGACAGACGTAATGGGAGTGAATCTGTACAAATCAGCATTTAAGGTTGAAAAATAAAAGTTGCAAAAAATCTGAGAATCCAGTCTAAGTGTTAAAGTTGACATTGTAAAGTATAGTCTGGCTGTATGCTTACTCTGTACTTGTATGTAAGCCATTCTTCATTTCAGCTGCCGTAGATGAATAATTTGAGTATATCTTGACAGACTCGTATTTGAAATGTATCTGTAACAGTAAGATGGTTTATTATAATTTAAAATGAGAATTTATCGGGTATCTTAACTATTGACCAACATAATATACATGATGTTCAGAAAATTAGGTAAGAGTTAAAACTATGTAAAAACTTGATGCACACGGTGACTTACAGGTCTATATATTTTGAGGAAAGTATAGACGAAGACAATTTTACACGGCATCTAAGGGGCTATGATAGGTCCCTGTGAACAAACCAAATTGTTATTCAGAGAAAACTGACATATATGATTTTTCCAGAGTAACTTTCCCAATAGTTTACACAAATGGGCTCTTAACATAGAGTGCTGACTAATAGTAAACACGCAGCACGCTCAGAAACAAACCAAATGTTATTCAGAGCAAAGAAACCAACATATATAATTTCTCTCAAGTAGTTTTCCCAATAGTTAACACAAATGTGCTCATAACAGAGTGCTGAATGTTAGTAAGCATGCAGCACGTTCAGAAACAAAGGCAACTGCGCTCTGAATGCCGATTATGGTCTTTTTGTAAATAAACGGCATGTTGAGAAAGAGAGGCACAGGGCTTTACGCTTGCTCCCAAAATTCTTTAAGAATAATTAACACAAATGTGCTCATATCAGAGTGCTAAATGCTAGTAAACACGCAGCACGTTCGGAAACACGGGCAACCACATTCTTAATACAAATAGTTGCCCATTTGTAAATGAACAGCATGTAAAGAGAGAGGGGCACAGCGCGTTACGCTTACTCCCACAAATCCTTTAAGAACTAACCTCGCTGCATAGCCGACCTCTAGTAAAAGCAGTCTCCTCCCATCTGTGCCGTAGCGAGTACGTGAACATACCCGGAACCATAAATGACGCGAGGGGTCACGTAGAACAAAAATGTTTTTAAGAGCAATAAAGAACGGACTTAGCTTAACACTCGGTAGTAATACCAACTGAGTTATACAACAAAAGTAATGCAGTAGCTAGTCTGTTCACAAAGTGAATAAAAGAGCACCAGACAAAAGACCCATACGGTGTGATAGTGTGGACAGGAAAAAGATAAAAGCACTAAACGTAAATGCAATTCGATTGAGAAGGATTGAAGTAGAATAGGGTTTTACAGTTTTTACAAGCATACGGACACTGTTGCGTACATTCAGAGTTCAAAGGCACCATACATTGATGGACATTGACTTGAAAACGTATATACTAGAGTGAAATAGTTAGAAATAAAGACATGTTCTTATATCACATGTTATTTAACGTATGCTACAAATTCTTAAAAATCTCTAATTAACAATGAAACTTGTGCTGTGCACGGGCTCAATGATAGTCATAGAGTTCTACTTATGACAATGACATATGTCGAATTGTTGAGATCCCTAGTGGATTGGAATGGGGAGGGTGGAGTGGGGTAAACTGGAGTGGAGTAGATTTGGGTAGATTGTAGCAAAATGGAGTGGGGTAGATTGGGGTACATTGGAGTAGCGTGGGATAGAGTGGAGTGGGGTAAGAAGTGTTGACAGGAGAGGCGTGTTGTGGAGTAAGTGGCATGGAGTGAGTGGTGTGGCGTGTTGCGGAGTGTCTTAGAATAGAGGGACAAGGAGTGGCGTGTCATACAGTGGAGTGTCGTAGTGTGGGGTATGCATGGTGTAGTAGCACACTCCAATTACAGACAACACATTTTCATTTGAAATCACCATTACATTTGCACTGAAATATGGTTTTACTGCACACAAACGATGACGTATGCAAATGCCATCACCTAGTGTATTGATGGGTTTTGATTATATTCAAATATTTGTTTCCACCACACTTCAAAATCCTTACATGGGTACTCAGCAGGATTGTTACATAAATTCTCCCACTTTGAAGTCAGAGAAAGAAAAGTAAATACTAAGCTCAGGAAGACAGCTTGACATTTGACCTTGGTCTTTGAATGCACAGGAAACGTGACAAGATAAGAACAAGATTTAAAAGCCTGTTTCTAGAAAGTGAGTTTGTGGAACAATACAGTAAACAAGGTTTGGGCAACGGAAAGGACTAACTCAAGTTGGACAGCCTAAAACAAATAAAGGCAACATTAGAAAAAATGTCTTTAGCGGACGCTTCGACCTAAAAAAAAAAAAAAAATTGAAATAGGTAATAATCCTATCTCTCAAATTTGTTGCCGTAATGGCAGATTTATGAACCTTCTTACCCCTATGTCCTTCAGACTCTTCTCTTCACTGGAATACAGAGAGTTAGTTGGTTATCCAACAACACTCAAAGTCATTAAACTAGCTTATTATTTTCAGGTTGAGCCTCGACAGCGTTTGCGCTGTCTGCAAGACCTGTTTGTGTTGTTGCAGTCTAGTGCTCTGCACCAGAGTCATCTGCGCTGTGCCTCCTGGGATCGTCAGAGGCAGAGCAGAGCGTGGGGGCACAGTACGATGTATGTATGCCTGCCCTTCCTCTGCGAATAAAGGGACATGCAAAGTATCCCTAGTAAGTGTCGTTCTTTCCCCGACACACGCATAATCATCCCACCACACTGTTGTAGTGTATTCTATATGGTTTAAAATTTTAAGTGGTTTCTATTGGCTGTTGCTTTTGCCATTCAGAAATGCAGGCTAAATGCAGGCTTTTTATTGGTGGTGTTGAGCAACTGTCCCTCCCTTGTGTGCTTGTGGCGATTTCACTTAGTGAGTATGTTGTGTGGCCCAGATTGTTTCATTTACAGCGCGATTCAGGTATTTGGCATTCCGGTGACAGAGCGTGCTTTTTACAGTGCCCCTGGGGCACAAGCAGGGACCTACCAGAGTGTTCCTGTTTTAGCACACACTCTACGGTCCCTCCAGGGCACAAGCAGGCATCCACTGCCTTTGTTGCTGGGGAAACCCGTGCGGACCGGCATGTTTTGTAAAGACTCGTGCTGCACGCATGGCGTGCGCAAAGTCCTCCAAGCTGCCCCCTGGAGCAGCAAGTATTTCACTTTGTTTTCCACTTGTTTTAAAGAGATGCCAAGCACAATGTGAATTTCAGGATGTCACAGTGTAATCCGGGTGCTGCCGTAACAATCAAAAGTTGGCATGATTAATGCTTAAATAGTGCCAAATAGCGCGTGCTGGGCTTAATATTCTTTCGCCAACCACGTTTGCCAACCAGTCGAAATGGCAGACACGTAATACACGCAATAATTGGCAACCAAGTGCTGCACTTTGTCTGCGTTTCACTAACGCATCTGCCAACGACGTTTGCCAACCGAATCTATGACGTTATTCCACAGCCTTTTTCCACGCAGGGAATCACAACGCAGTCGTTACAACGACCGCGTTGTGATTCCGCATACCATTACTCCGCAAGTCGGAACAACGACTTGCGGAGGGGGGGGGGGGGGGGGAGGGGGCGCTGGATGTTGGAATTGTTTAATTTACTATTTTAACTCCAGTCTGTGCGGACACTAGGGAAGGTGTTGGATTTTAAATCCAACACCTCCCCCCCTTCGCAAGTCGTTGTTCTGACTTGCGGAATAATGGTATGCGGAATCACAACGCGGTTGTTGTAACGACCGCGTTGTGATTCCCTGCATTGAAAAGGTTTCGGGGTAAACGTTTACCTTGCCAACCACTTCACTTGTTTGCCATTGAATTAACTTAGAAGACTATGGGGAGGGCGTTTTGTTCATGAACAGAATTACTATTTTGGTATCTGGTCCTTTGATGTTGCCGCATATAATTTTTGATAGTCTTTGCTTTTCATAAATAGTTTTTTTTTCTGACTAGCACTGGTTTAATGTCTGACACAGTTTTGAAGAACATTTCGAATATATCTTACCTTCATGTTAAATACCTTAGCTCAATTAAGGCCATACATTGGAAGTTAACCCGGAAAAAGAAGGCCCAACAGCAGGAGATACTTGCTGAGCATGGCATTTGTAATTACAAAGAAAAGTTCATAAAAACTTTATTTATTTAATGCGATTTTATATAGCGTGAACATTACCCGAAGGTGTCAGAGCGCTTTACAAAAGAACCAGTTGCATTACATAAGGACTTTGGATTACATGAGTTACATAGGAGAAACAAACAGAAAAAAATTGCAAATGTACAAGGTGTAAAGTCACTCAAGGAAGAGATATAAACCGATAAACTCGAAAATCACATAGGAATGGTAGTAAGTACAAAGGTCTACTACATATACTAGTGGTTAGAGTTCTATATATACAAATAGTAAATTCACTCAGGATTACATTTTAACAGCGATTAGGCTTGGACAATTATATTACATATCTATATATAATTATGAGTTACAGAAGCATGGCTCAGGCATAGAGAAAAAGCAAGTAAGGGGAGAGAAATTCAGGGGAGAGAGCAAAGGAATTGGGGAGGTAGAAAGAGTGAGGGAGGGAAGAGGTAGGGGCGGGGGTGATGAGTGATGGGATCAGAGACAGGGGAGTCAAAGAAGAAAGACACAAAATGGCGGGGCGCATAAGAGTCCAAGTCAGAAAGTCAAGGGAGCAAGTTCCAAAAATACCAAGAGCCCGTTCGTGCCCTCGGCTCGAAACCAGCCAGCGTGCTCTTTCCAGAAACACCTCCAAATCATCAATCATCTCTAAGACCCCACCCGCCCAGCCGTGCACCTTCCTGTTCTCTTCAGGTGGAGCAGGGACTCTTTCGCTCCCTCTCTCCAAGCCCCGTGAAATAGGTGGGCCGTCGGCGTTCCCGTGGCTCCCTGCCTGGCATTACTTCCCGCTTTGCAGGTCCTGAGCGCTGCGAGTGCACTCCGGTGCTGCTGTGCATTTGCAGGTGCACCCTCCTTATTACTTTCCACATTAACCCCCTGTCACGAGTTCCCCATGCGCCTCCCTATACGTAAGCCTTCCACAGAGAAGGACATGCCTGAGGACTGGTGGTCCTGTCCCACGGTGACCCAATCTCACCTTTCTTTGCAGCCCAGAGACTGGAGAGAGGAAACTGACACCCTCTGGACTGGGAACCCTTACGGAATACAGCACTGTTCCTTTATGCTGTCCGCGGCTGGAGGAGCCCCACCCACGCCTGTGACGTCATCCAGCAGAAGCCTCTCATAGCGGGAGACGAGAGGAACGAGGAGGAGAACAAACCCGGAAGACGCGGACCTGAACGAGACGACGGAGACGAACACGGAAGATCAGGAACACCGGCCAGAGTCCCAGAGCAGACAATGGAAGGAAAGCCAGGAGGCCACCGTTACCACGGACCGCCCTGCCAAGTTCCCGGAGGAGCGTGGCTCCTTCAGGTACGGGACCGAGTCACAGGGTGGGTTGGACGAAAAGAGAAGGAACACGGGTAGCTGTTTTGTTGTACCTACCCGGTGCTGGTTACCTCCCCTCTGCCTTTTCACGAGCACTGACAAAAAAATAACGCCTGAGAGTGACTACCTTGCACCGGTGTCCCTGCACTATCCCCTCCCCTGTTGAATACTGTTCACGTGAAGGGTCAAACCTGATGCAAGATTTATTTTCTTTTTTTTTCTTTTGCTTGATATTCCTTCACGTTCTGGACTACGGTTTGCGGACCTCCCTGAGGACAAGAACCCCTCCCCTGACCCGAAGATTAGTCAGCAGCGCGAAAGGCCTGTACTGCCCCATAAGAAGACCCAGGATAAGACTATATCATTCCCAGTGTTACTGTTTTCTTAAGACTGGCATCACAAAAACACCTTGTATCCCGTACAATTAAACCTTGTTTGATCAGACGTTGGTTAGACCTCCTTTCTGACTCCGATCTCCTAGACCTTCCCCCGTCACAGCTGGTGGCGAATGCGGGCATAATCGCCATTAGTAGGAACATAATGGACGCCTTAATCCAACATATAGTAAAAGCCCAGGACAAGCTAGGATGGGCCGTGGAGAGACAGATGATGTCGGCTCAAGCCGACAGACGTATTCAAAAATACTATGGCCGCTCAGATGGAGGGCCTACAGAGGATAGCTACCGAGCAAGCAGCCAGTCCCCTACCAAGTATCCAAAGTCCTCTCCAAGGGCCCACAGGAGTCGCCTTACAGAAATATATGGTCGGCGAGGACCCAGATGCATACCTCCTCAATTTCGAAAGGGTAGCCAGGGCCTACAACTGGCCCGTGGAAAAATGGCCCTTATTCCTAGCACCACTCCTAACTGGCGAAGCACAAGCCGCCTACCAGGTAGCTAACCCCCTGGGGAATACCCCAAACGGCGAAGTAAAGCGCATTATCCTGGATCATCTCGGGATGGACGAAGAAGCGCATCGGGTCTGCTTTCGAAAGGAAAGAGGACACCCTGGGAAAAATCCGAAAACGCTTTTCTATCGCCTCAAGTTCGCGGCGGACAAATGGCTGAAGCCCCAAGACTGCACCAAGGAAGAGATAATGGACAAAATATACCTTGAGCAGTTTTTAGAAGCTCTTCTGTACAACACCCAACGTTGGCTTCGCCAACATGCAAACCTTACCACCATGGAATCCTTGGAAATGGCGGCCACCTTTTCTCGGGCCCTAGCCAGTGTCAGTGGGACTGAAACCGACCGCAAATACCGACCCCTACCTGGGAAGTTCGTCAGACCATCGGTAAAGAAACCTACCTCTAACGAAGGGAGCAAACAGAGACAACCGGAGCCTCTTCCTCTGGGGGGCCCCCAGTGTTTCGACTGCGGTGACTGGGGGCACATCGCACGCGCCTGTCCCAAACGGAAGACGTGTTAGGTTACCTATGGACATCGGATACCTCCCGAGGCCCGTTATGTATACTGCAGAACTGGGACACGCTTTCTATGCGAGTGTGCGGGTAAATGAATGTGTAGTCAGGGCCTTACTAGATTCTGGATGCAAACAGTCGGTCATTCAGGGGGATTTTGTTAGGTCACACCAGGTAGACCAGGGAGACCTAGTACACATTAGGTGCGTACACGGGGATGTGAAACCGTATCCCGTAGCCACAATCACCCTCACACACCCGAATGCGACCCCCTGCACGGTGAAAGTCGGGGTAATGCAAGAGTTGCTGGAAGACCTCATCATAGGAACGGACAATCCCCATTTCTTAGAATATTTTCGATTCTTAATACGGACCAGCAAAGAGAAAGAAGGCGCTGACACACCCACCAAGGACCCCCTCCCTGCTCTGGTTACACCCGAACCATGGCTCATGGACAGGAGTTTCTGGTTTGCTCAAACAAACGACCCCGCCCTTCAACATGCATGGCAGATCGCCATCCAAATCGGGGAGGGTACGGTACCCCATTATCCCTCCTTTCAAAAGAAAGACTGTTTGTTATATAGAGTCAGCCATAAAGACGCCCCTCCCCAGCTCCTGGTCCCTTCCTCCTTCAGGGAGCAGATTCTGTTCTTTTCCCATTCGCACCTCGCTGCAGGCCATTTGGGTAGCGAAAAGTCTACCCAAAACGTTCTGCGACACTTCTACTGGCCAGGAGTATACAACGACATAAAAAGACACTGCCAGGAATGTGAAACCTGTCAAAAAACAAGCTCCTACAGACCACCCCCAGTGCCCTTACAGCCACTCCCGGTGATCGGCACTCAAGAATAGGGATGGACCTCATCGGCCCCCTTCCAAAAACGTGTTGGGGGACATCAGTATGCATTGGTGGTTGTTGATTACGCCACCAGATACCCAGAAGCCTTCGCCCTGAAAGCTCCCATGTCCCAAGCCATAGCCGACCGACTGATAGAACTCTTCTCTAATGTCGGATTCCCGAAAGAGATAATAACCGACCAAGGGACACCGTTTGTTTCCCGATTAAAGACAGAGGTCTGTAGACTCCTCAACCTTAAACACATTAAGACATCAGTATACCATCCCCAGACTGATGGTCTGGTGGAACGATACAACGGTACAATCAAAAGGATATTGAGAACAATGCTCATGGGAGAAGGAAGGGAATGGGATCAACTTCTTCTACTGGCTCTATACGTGGTCCGAAGTCAGGTCCAGAGCAGTTTGGGTTGTTCTACCTTTGAAATGCTATACGGAAGGCAGCCTAGGTCGCTCCTGGACATGACCAAGGAAGCATGGGAAAAGGAGGAAGAGGAAGGTACTCGGCACTTCCTAGACTATACCCAAAACCTCAAATCTAAAATAGGGAAGCTGAGGGACCTTGCCTACTCCCATCTTGAGGGGAAACAAGAGAAGCAGAAGTACTTCTATGACCACGGCAAGAAGTGGCGACGACTCTATGTAGATGATTGGGTTCTGGTCCTGATGCCATTGTCTTCCTGCTAAATGAGAGCAGAGTGGCTCGGTCCCTATAAAATAATAGGTACCGTCGGTAGAACTAGCTACAAAATACAGGTGAGACCTAACCGAACCCAGATTTACCATATCAACCTCCTTAAGAAATGGTTGGGACCGTTGCCGACCCCTGCCAGACTAACCTTACCCAGCCCCGGACCAGACTGTACCATCGATCACCTGGTGATTAAAGAGGCCCTTGAGAGCCCCCAGAAACGATCACTGGACGCCATACTCAGGCCTTTCGGTCACATTCTCTGAACAACCAGGGAAAATAACCCTGACTGAACAAGTCATAGAAACCACACCAGGCCGTGTGGTAAAGCAGCGCCCCTACCGCGTCCCAGCAGCTCGGAAACAGGACATACAAAACTAGGTCCAGAACATGCTCAGGATGGGGGTTATCCGCCCGTCCCGAAGCGAGTGGTCCTCCCCCATCGTCATGGTGCCTAAACCAGACGGGTCCACCCGTTTTTGTATGGACTTTAGAGCCCTGAATGCTCTATCAAAGCTTGACTCCTATCCTATCCCTCGGGTAGACAAATTGATTGAGAAGCTGGGGGAAGCCCGTTATATAACCACCCTTGACCTTACAAAGGGTTACTGGCAGGTTCCGTTGCGGGAAATAGACAGAGAGAAAACCACCTTTATCGCCCCAGATGGATTATATGAGTTCACCGTCTTACCGTTTGGTTTGCACGGGGCCCCCGCCACCTTCCAGCGGCTGATGAACACTGTATTACCTGATCACCAAGCCATTTCCTCAGCTTATCTAGATGATATCATAGTATACAGCCCCTCATGGGACGAACACCTGAAAGACCTCCAGAGTGTCCTGAATGCCCTATCCATGGCCGGTCTACACAACAACTCCAAAAAATCAAGAGTAGGCTTCAAAAACGTAAGGTACCTAGGATATGTGTTAGGACACGGTCTCATAGAGCCCCAAGAAGAAAAAGTCAGGGCTATCAAGGAAACTCTGTTTCCCACATCTAAAAAGGAAGTAAGGGCCTTCTTGGGACTCCTAGGATATTACCGGCGATTCATACCACAATACTCAGAAATAGCGAATCCCCTGACCGATCTCCTGGGTAAGGGCGTTCACCCTAGGACGCTTCAAAACACCTCAGAAGCAGTACAAGACGCATTCAGGCGTTTGAAGGAAGCCATCACTAGTGCACCAGTTATTTCCTCCCCTGACTTTTCCAGACCCTTTATTCTCCACACGGACCCTTCAGAACACGGCCTAGGGGCAGTCCTGTCACAGACATCCACTGAGGGTGTAGAACATCCCATCCTGTTTCTCAGTCGGAAGCTGTTTCCCAGAGAAAGAAAATACCCTACCGTTGAGGAGTGTCTTGCCATTAAGTGGGCGATCGACAAATTGAGGTATTACTTGGAGGTCTCTCATTTCACCCTATATACCGACCACGCTCCTCTCCAGTGGATGTGCCGCAACATGGGACAGAAACCTCGAGTTCTGCGCTGGTTCCTGTCCCAACAGCCCTTCTCGTTTGAAGTCAAGCACCGCCGGGGCTCCGAGAACGGGAATGCTGATTTCCTATCCCGGGTACTTCCTCTCCCCGATCGGGAGATTCCTAGGGAAGGGGGGTGTCACGAGTTCCCCATGCGCCGCCCTATACGCAAGCCTTCCACAGAGATGGACATGCCTGAGGACTGGTGGTCTTGTCCCACGGTGATGCAATCTCACCTTGCTTTGCAGCCCGGAGACTGGAGAGAGGAAACTGACACCCTCTGGACTGGGAACCCTTACGGAATACAGCACTGTTCCTTTAAGCCGTCCGCGGCTGGAAGAGTCCCCGACCACGCCTGTGATGTCATCCAGCAGGAGCCTCTCATAGCGGGAGATGAGAGGAACGAGGAGGAGAACAAACCCGGAAGACGCAGACCTGAACGAGACGACGGAGACGAACACGGAAGATCAGGAACACCGGCCGGAGTCCCAGAGCAGACGTTGGAAGGAAAGCCAGGAGGCCACCATTACCACGGACCGCCCAGCCACGTTCCCAGAGGAGTGTGGTTCCTTCATGTACGGGACCGAGTCACGGGGTGGGTTGGACGAAAAGAGAAGAAACACGGGTAGCTATTTTGTTGTACCTACCCGGTGCTGGTTACCTCCCCTCTGCCTTTTCACGAGCACTGACAAAAAAATAACGCCTGAGAGTGTCTCCCTTGCACCGGTGTCCCTGCACTTTCCCCTCCCCTGTTGAATACTGTTCACGTGAAGGGTCAAACCTGACGCAAGGTTTCTTTTCTTTTTTTTCCTTCTCTTTTGCTTGATATTCCTTCACGTTCTGGACTACGGTTTGCTGACCTCCCTGAGGCCAAGAACCCCTGCCCTGACCCGAAGATTAGTCAGCAGCGCGAAAGGCCTGTACTGCCCCATAAGAAGACCCAGGATAAGACTATATTATCCCCAGTGTTACTGTTTTCTTAAGACTGGCATCACAAAAACGCCTTATATCCCGTACAATAAAACCTCGTTTGATCAGACGTGTGGTAGACCTCCTTTCTGACTCCGATCTCCTAGACCTTCCCCCGTCACACCCCCTCTAGCCTCAACATCCTTCCTCATGGCACTGCTTTCTCAATGCACTTTTGCAGCCCCGTTAAAAACGGGCATTCAGATATAAGGATTGCTAAATGTCATCAGATGACCTTTGAGCCACGCTTTATTATTTGTATTCGCCTCATTTTCCTTTCTATTGTGCAATGGAATACGTTTCTAATGTACATTTCTTGGTATATAATGTTCTTCATACACGTCATGGAGTAATGTACCGTCGTCTGTACAGTACAGCCTGGATATGTGAACTACCATTGGTTTTGCAAGTGACCAATAGTGCCTTGATTCTATAGGGGCACAAGGTTGGAGGCGCAATGTTGATAAAATGTCTGTTCACTCCGAGGTGACGGTGCAAAATCATCATTATAGCATTATCTCCTGCGTTATTCTTTAAATACGCACATATAAAAAACTAAGACATACTAAAAATGTATCTTCAAAACTGTTTTCATCTGTTGTGAAAAACCGCTTACACATTTAGCACACAACAATCGATATTTGTGAAGAATTTTTAAGCATGTAAAAGTGGTTTAAAAACGTATATCTTTCTAAGCAATGAAATAAAAAAATTCGGAAAATTTCACAACAAATCTTTTGTTAGAATTGCAAGTGAGGGTGTTGTTTCTGTTGTGCCAGCTCTGAAGTTAAAAAGCGGAACTAGCGGTGTGGCCAGTGTGGGCACTCCCTCTCCTAGTTTTCCGTTGTAGCACAAGGAAGGCAGTCTAAGAGACACTGTCGTGATAACTATTGTCCAGGCATTACTTATTTTTCACAAGCAGATCTATATAATAATACACTTTGTAAGCCTGTGCGAAACCTTTGATATTCCTGCACAACCATGCATAATTCTTGAATTTCAAGTTAAATAAACTATGAACATTCTTTTTACCATTTTGCACTATGTGTGATGTTATGGGTGGTATAAGCCTCAGGGAAGCAAGACTTTAATTTCGTTTTTTTCCAAATCCTGCACTACTGGTCTTATTTGCAGTATAAGGTGTATAGCGTGAAACTAACTCCCAACGCCCAATGCTTGAGATGTGGCCACGCCAAAGGGGATATGGTGCACATCTTATGGGCCAGCCCAGCCATATATCTTTATTGGGACTCCTCATTATGGAAAACACAACATACCACGGACCTGTAGCTGCACTCCACTCGTGAATTTACACGCTGGTGCTCTTGCATACCACCTAGGTATAACTAACCATAAGAAGAGATGGCAAGAAATCATCTTTAGCAGGACCATCTTATGCATACTGAGACATTGGAACAGACCTGAACCATCTATGTCAGAAAAATGGTCGATGGCCGTTAAAGAAACACCGTCACATGGGCTAGTAATCTACAGGCTTAATGATCAGTTGCAAAAATTTGAGGACATTTCGCGGCGCACCTATGTTGAAATAGCTGCATACTTGAAACACTTGCAACTGACTATCTTGATGTTATTAATATGGTAATCCTAATTTTCTCGTACCATGCTGGTAGGAATACATGACCAAGGTTTACATTTGGTGTCTAGGCACGAGTGTGCAACGCCCCAATAATCTGTTTTGTATTATATTAAAAGTTTATAAAAATATTTTAAAAAAAAAAGATTTCATGGGATTTTGGTCCTTGGGAGGCTGGTTGGAGTATGAAATATTTCTCCAAAAGAAATGTTCTGTTCAAAAGCTTTATTTCGACAGTTTGTCATAAAAGCACAACAATACAACACATAACGCACAATAAATAAGACATAATACAATACAGTTACACGATAAAATAATTATTAAATTCCATATACTGTCGAATATCTAAAAATTATTAAAAAAGGATATTACTGTAACAGCTGTTTCCTTGCAGTTCTTATCCTCCAAGCCCAACCCAAAAATGTAGCTATACAACAGGCAAAGAAGGGACGAGCGTCTGAGCGCAATATGCGTAGAGCTTCCAAGTATGATCTTGTACCTAGGCTCCTACATAAAGGCTTCAGCCATCTCGACCTAGGCACAGAATAAGCATGGCACTCAAACAACAAATGAGCTATGGACTCGACCCTTAGATTACAAAAGGGACAGTAAGGGACAGTTTGGTATGGAGGTTTCCAGGTAGACTTAAAGAATCCTAGGGGAAGAATACCCACCCTGAATTTAAAGTATAATGCTCTATCACCTGGGTTGAAGATTGCATCCAAATAAGGTTCTCTAAAAGGGATCTCCTTAACTAACAAAAACTGGGCGACAGATTTACAATGATTAGGGTTACACAACCTCTCATTATCCACCCAGAGCCAATAGATCTTCTTGAGCATTTGTTTTGAGGGTGCTGTTCTATTGACCCAAGCGTCTCCTAAACCCAGGTCATAGAGAAGTCGCTTAACCTCCCTAAGCCAGATTACTTTATACCAGCCGGATGAGGATAAGATTTCGCTGAGAGCATCTGCATAACTACTCAATTCAGGGACATTCCATATCCTGGCCCATAACAAAAGGGGACGTAGCCTAGCTTGCTCACTGATTGAGCGTGTGCCTGCATCTAGCAGGAGGGGAATTGAAGGGGTACTGTGGGGTAACTTCATAAGATCTTTATGAAAATTATTTTCGAGGTGTGTCAAAATATCAACTCTTTGTATACCCCATAGTTCCGCACCATACAGTGCTGCACTCACCACCCTTGCCCTATAAATATCAAGAAGTGCCCCAATAGGTTTTAAAACTGAGGCACGTTGTTCCTTGAGCAGGGCCCCTGTGACCCTCTTATGGGTCAAAAACACCTTTTGGTGGTGCGCCTTCCAGCTCATATTGGCACACAGACGGATACCTAGGTAGTCAAATTCGTTAACTCTATCAAGGGGAACAGAGTCCAAGGAAGGAGGAACAGCCGCTTTCCTGGGAGGGTTAAGAACAAGGAATTTGGTCTTGCTTATGTTTATGGACAGGCTCTTGGTATCACAAAAGGCCTTAAAACTAGAAAGCAACTTTTGGATACCTACTGGTGACTTTGAAATTAGGAGGGTATCATCCGCGAAAAGGAGCGTAGGTACTTTTCTGCCAGCCAGGGATGGTGCGTCTGACGGCTGTTGAAGCAGATGCTCCACCACTCCGTTAACATAATGAGAAAACAGAGTGGGGGCAAGCACACATCCCTGGCGGACGCCCCTATCTACGGAGATACGAGATGTTTTCTCCCCCTGGGTACCCCACCTAATCTGGGCAAAGTTGCTTTCGTGGAACTTTATAAGCAAGGCCAACAAGTAGGGAGGTAAACCCAACTTGCCTAAGACATTCCACAATTGGACTCGTGGGACCAGGTCGAAGGCAGTTCGCAAGTCTATAAAGACTAAATACAAGCTGCCCCCACCCAGCACAAGCACTTTCCAATATATCATTAAAAGGCGAAACGTCTGCTCGATGGTACCCATCCCTGATCTAAAACCTGCCTGAAAGTCTGACAGAACCTGATTTTCTTCGACCCACTGCAGGATCCTACCTAGTACCACTTTGCCCGCAACTTTTTGTGTTGAATCAAGGAGGCTAATAGGGCGATAATTAGCTGGGTCGTCCCGACAGCCTTTTTTAAAAATAGGGACGACCTCAGCACCCCTCCATGAGTCAGGGAGAGAACCTCCCGACACAACCTCATTCAAAAGTGAGGCAATTAACCTACTCCAGGGTAATGGATATTTCTTCAGCAAGTCACCCGGGATTCCGTCCGGTCCGGCAGCCTTGTTAGATACAATACAACTAATTGCCCTTGCAACTTCCTCAGTGCTGAAGGGCAGGCATTAATGGAGATCTCGGCTGTTAAGCTGGCGAGGGGGCCCATGTTAGGATGGGGTACCCCACTTTGGACAGAGTACAGTTTAGAAAAGTGGGCAAACCAAAGATCACCGGGAATATTACAAGTAAACTGGGAATCAAGAGGTTTGTCCCTAGCTCTCAACAGCTCCCAGAACCCCTTGGAGTCTTTCCTGGTGCTTGCCTCCACTAGATCCCACCAGAAACTATAATCATGGGCCTCCTTTGCCTCTGCCACAACTTTTTTATAAAGTTTCCTCGCCCATCTAATATTGCCTGTATCCTTACTTTTCACTGCGGAAATAAGTTCCCCCTTTGCAACCCGACATTTAGAGGAATACCACTTGTTTCTTGCCCTAGGAGCACCTTCCGCAGAAACATTCACGCTGGATTGGGGTATAATAAACAAATCACTTAACAACGCAATGGTTTCTGTGAATAATGGTGAAACAGATTGGCTGGTGGTACCCAGGGCATCAAGGCGCGGGCCCAATGCTGCCATAGTGGTCCCTGCCTGTGCCATCCTTTCCTCGTCCGCTGCTACTTTAGCCCACTTTAGGCGCCTGCCACAGCGCTAAGGAGCAAGCTCATGGGAGGTTTTCCACTTATGGGGGATCTTAACTGGGTTCCCAGCCTGCCAAGGGGCAAACAATGTTAAGGAGAGGGGATTGTGGTCGCTATCGCAAGACGCAATAACCTCCATATCATAATGGAGTGACCACAGATTATAATTCAACACAACATAATCTATTCTAGAAGTGTGTCCCATCCTGTTATAGGTGTGCGCACCCAAAGGATCCGATTTAGATCGACCATTGGTTGGTCTTAAGTCATATTCCATACAGAGTGCATTGATGTCTACCGCACTCTGGGACCATTTAGGGATCGGGTCTAGGGTCAGGGTGGGGATTCCTCTCTTTATATCCTCATCCCAAGTATCCAAAATATCCTCCCTGGCCAATGGCTCAAAACAGCAATTAAAGTCGCCTGCAAGAAGAATGTAAGAATCAATACAGCAGGCGGCTAAATCGTTGCTTAATCCTGTGGAGGATAGAGTGGAAGACCCGCCCCTGGCCCCCCTTAAATAGAGGTTAAAGACTTCCAGCTTCCTGCCCCCTGGGCATAGGATGGTTATCCTCTGAAGATCAGGAGAATGCGTAGGCTTTTCGGTTACATTTAAACCTAAAGCAATATTAACCCATATAAGAAGGCCACCCGACGGGCGACCTTTACATCCATATTGATGGGAAGCTGGAACAAAGTAGGTCGTAAAGCCCACTCGGTGCTTAGGTTCAAGGCACCACGTTTCCTGCAAAAGACAGATGTTATAAGGGTCCAAAAAGGCATTCCATTCAGGGATTTCAAAATTACGGGCAAGCCCTGCTACATTCCAACTTATAATCTTTAACAAGGGGACGTCTGGGATAATCTGCCTCGGAGAGTTATCTACTGTGGCCAGAATGGACGCAGGTCCTACCCCCTCCACAGTAGATCTATTTAGCCTAGGCAGTGGCTCAAACTGATGGTAATAGGGAGCTATTGCTACATCAGTCAATCTCCTGATTGATGAAACATTTTGGATTGGCGAAACATTTTGAATTGGAGGCACGGGGATCATACAAGATGGATTCAGTTGGTCCGTTACTACTTCGGGGTCAGAAATGCATGGTATATACAAACTCGCCTCTATAGGTAAAACAGAAAACGTTCCCTCTAGACTTGGGGGGCTAACAACCGAAGGATCAGTCACCACAAGAAAAGACCCATTGTGCCCCAAAACCTGTGGTAAAAGGACTTGGGGAACAGGTTGGCATACGAGTCAATCTACCTCCTCAAGCCCAGCAAATCGATTCGAGGTGGAGAAGCCATTCCAGTTTATACAGGGATCTTGAAATTTTTTGGGATGGCTCCTCCAGTTATGGTGGTGTACTAAAGACCAGTCCTCTTCCCGTGTATATCTAGGACACGGTGGGTAAAAAAAGGACAATGGCCTTGGTGTAACAAGAGAACCTTCACCAGTAGGCCAGGAGCAGATGTAATGTGCCGTGTGGGGGTCCTCAAAGGTCACCACTATACAGTCCCCGGGACTAGATTTCTTTGAAGGGCCCACCCAGGGGGTTCTGCGTACCTACAAAATTCTACTTCTCTGTCCAATAGGGATTGGTCTATTCACGTTAAGCCAATGGATTGTCTTGTTCTTCAGAGACTCATAGTTCTCATAATGGCCGCTTCCTAACTCGGGGACACCAGTCAGCACAACCACATGATCATTGGCCTCTGGAGGGAGATCAATGTAACCCCCTCTAAAGTTGTTCTTAGCAGGAGGGCTCTTAGATGGATGTAGCGCCACTTCACTAAGAGGGGGACTATGCGGTGCACCTACATTGGGTTTAGATGATGGTTGGGGGATAGGGCGCTTTGGAGCCTTAGGTATGGAGGCGGTATTACTATGATCCACACCCACAGTCCCTGATGTAGGAATCAAACGTGCAATGGCTGGGACAGGAGGGGAGGTTTGCGGGACTTGAGGGGTTAAACCATGAGGAGGTGGCTCAACGACAGGAAAACCCTGATTTTCTAGACTTCTCAGGCCGAGAGTGGCCAGAGCAATAATGCTCTTTTCCATCTCGAGCAGATTATTCTCAATGCGTGAGAGTCTAAGATCGAGAGGGGTAAGAAGTTTCTTGAGGGTTTCCCAAACTAAACCTATATATTCTCCTTCATTCCTTTCCCCATTCTCTACATGTATGCCCTCAACCTCTGACTCCATGACCGTAGGGGCAGTCAAGGGGGCAGAAACTGGACCCTCTTTAACTCCCACATGATGTGATTGTTCCCTGGACACACACCCTTCTATAGAATTTAAAACCGGAGCACTAGTCAAATTCAGGTGTTGTACAACTACAATTTTAGCCTTCTTGCGACAGTAAGCAGACCGAGAGGTGCATCTTTTTTTGGGTTGATAATTTTTACTAATAGAGCGCCTAGGTGGAAACATTGCAGGGATAGAATTGTTAGAACTAGCATCCTGCTTGAAAGGTGTATTGCGAAGATTCATTGTACTATCCTGAGTCAATGGCTCTAAGGTGGGGGGTAGTGTAGGGAGAACCGGGGTGTGATGAACGTCAACCTGTGTAACTACACAATGGGGGATAGCTGAACGCACCGGGGTAACCGCGGTGGATATATGGCCCAGGGAAGATTTTTTTGACAAATCGATTACCTGGGACAATCTCCTAGCGGATGCCAGTTCCAGGGAAACACGAGTCTGGAGTTTAGAAATCTCATGGTCTATAGCTGTGTTAGTACGAGTAATAAAATCGTCCATAGGACCATTGATTGAGGGACCGCTATTTGCGGCCTTACTCCGTGTTCGCCTTGTAGACATGGCTTGGCAACCACAACAACAGCAACCCCCTGGCTAATCTGGGGATATAAAATAATGACTGATTAACAATTAAGGTACGACAGAACTGTTGTAATAAATATGAAGAGAGAGTAGCCCCGACCTGACCTCGCTGACCTCGAACGGCCTCAAACGGCCCGCTCTTTGCCCGGTCTTAGCCCCGTGCTGAGACCAGCGCGCGTCCCGCTAGCGCGTGTAGGGAGGGAGACGTACATATAATGGAGGGCAACGGTGTTGGGGGAGGAGTCAGGAAGAGGACCAGGTGCGGCTGATCTGCTTCGTGCACAGCACCCTGGTCCTCACAGTCCTGAATACGCTGGTTCTTGCAGGGTCAGCACACCAACAATGCCCCAAGTGACAGCAGCAGAGTCCCAGTCCCTCGAGCGGCTCCCGCGAAGCGGGGGCCGCGAGGCGCGGTGTTGATTTCAAAAAAGCTGGGATGAAAATCCAAGGAATCCCTCCAATGGGCAGCAGCACCAGCCAAGTTCACAGACGGAGCCCACAATGCGGGGGCTGCACCACTTGTTTAAGGTATTGGGGGAGGAGTCAGGAAGAGGACCAGGTGCGGCTGATCTGCTTTGTGCACAGCACCCTGGTCCTCGCAGTCCTGAATACGCCGGTTCTTGCAGGGTCAGCACACCAACAATGCCCCAAGTGACAGCAGCAGAGTCCCGGTCCCTCGAGCGGCTCCCGCGAAGCGGGGGCCGCGAGGCGCGGTGTTGATTTCAAAAAAGCTGGGATGAAAATCCAAGGAATCCCTCCAATGGGCAGCAGCACCAGCCAAGTTCACAGACGGAGCCCACAATGCGGGGGCTGAACCGCTTGTTTAAGGTGTTGGGGGAGGAGTCAGGAAGAGGACCAGGTGCGGCTGATCTGCTTCGTGCACAGCACCCTGGTCCTCGCAGTCCTGAATACGCTGATTCTTGCAGGGTCAGCACACCAACAATGCCCCAAGTGACAGCAGCAGAGTCCCGGTCCCTCGAGCGGCTCCCGCGAAGCGGGGGCCGCGAGGCGCGGTGTTGATTTCAAAAAAGCTGGGATGAAAATCCAAGGAATCCCTCCAATGGGCAGCAGCACCAGCCAAGTTCACAGACGGAGAAATGTACTCCTTGAGCAATACAATTTGGCGAAGATTTACAAAGACTTTTCTATGTTGCAAAGTCATACAAAGTAACACAAAATAATAAAAAGCACAGCAAGAGTATTTATTTCTTGCATAAAAAGTATTTTGTGCTGGAAAAGTGCCCTTGACTTAATACAAATAGCACTTTGATCTGCTTTGTACGACTTTGCAACATGGGCCATTTCTTGGATAGACCTGCTCAAATACCAATAGTTTTTGATGCAAAGACTAATCTATGAAGGTAACCAGAATTAGCATTTTGGCAAAAAATGCCTACTTGAAGCAGGAGCGAACAATGAGAAACATTTTATTGTCTCCAAATGTTCCAGAGCACACAAACAACGTGTGGAATGTTTCAGGATTGGTCTAGGCATAAGATTTTGAACTGGAAGGGTATACTTTCAGTACAAATCCTACTCTAGGCAGCACACATGCACCTCTGCACAATAGTGCAAAGGTTTTGTGTGGTGCTACGCAGCATTTATAGAGCACCAGTGCAGAGGATACCAGCAGCAGAAGGCCATTTTTAAAAAATATATAGCTATGCACTCCTTTCTCGCAATGTAGCACAGCAACTGTGGTTGCTGAGTTGTACTACAAAATGACTACATTTGCTAATGTATTTTTAAACTCTTCTCCTGAAGCTATCTAGAGTGAACATTTTGTGAAACATTTACTCTTGTGTAGAAAAGATACTCTAGATATGGCTGAATGTGAGCTCTTAGGGACAGATGTATCAATATTGGGACTAACTATTACCTAATTGTAATGTTCTGCGAATCACAATTTGGAAATTGTGATTCCTAATGTATTAAACTCAGAGTTTAATTTAGCCATTCCTAGTGGATCACAAATAGACCTACTTCATGAATATTAATGAGGTAGGTCAAAATTTGCGACCCATTAGTAATAACTAAAATCACAGGGATGGCAGCCTGCTGGGATCTGCAGACCATAATGTCTGTGATCGCTTTTAAATAAAGCAATCGTTATTTTATTTTTAAATGCAACTTATTTTCCTTAAAGGAAAAGAGTATGTGTTTAAAAAAGGAAAATGACAAGTTTTCTTTTCATTTTTAGGTCGAGCATTCAGACCTCTTGTACATACTTTAGTATATACTTATATGTGAAAGTACTTTGTGGGCTCTGGAGATCAGCACTAGGACTGGTCTCCTTCTGCTTAGGGACTTTCTTTTCTGTGCAACTGCTTCTATTTAACTGTCTTGATAGAAAAGGACCAGTAGAGGTCAGTAAAATACCAGAATTGCATTCTTTTTTTCTGGCAACTGCCTCTTATTTAACTTTCTTGATAGAAAACGACCAGCAGAGGTCAGTAAAATACCAGACTCACTTTAGCATGCTCTAGATTCCAGTCCATAAAAATTGTCTTCCACAAGCACCCGTAGACAAAAATATTTTTTTCAAATCTTGTATTTTCAGTGATATGACGACCAAAGGCCATGATTTTATATTTAAAACAGAGCTTTGGGCTATACCATTTCTCGCTGAAAGGCAATATTTCTCTCCATGTATTCCCATACCTGGTGTGTCACGCAGTCTGGTGCTTACTTTCCCTCCATGTTAAAGAACGGTAGATGTTTCAGCACCCAGGCTAATGTGCTGCATAGCTAAATACATATAAGGTCGCAAAGGCAAGACCGATTGCATTGCAAATGCTTGTTTTTATTGCATACAGACTGTGCATCATTTTATAAGGTAAAATCTAATATGTTACGAATGTGTGTGAGGGAAAGCTAAAGTTTTTTAAATGTGTCCAAGAATCTGAGTTGAGGAATGTGGTTATTTGGATGACTCTGAATATAGGGTTACCAATATCTCATACAGCTGAAACTCGTGTAAATGTGAGACCTATTGCATTGCAGATTCTGGTTTTAGGTCTGGTGTTAGCCAAGACCTTTTGATTTTACTAAATATGTATAATATACTTATTTATATGGGCTTTCAGACAACTCTTTTCATCCATGTGTCTGTCTGTTGCGTCATTCACATTTTGCTACCACCCACTACAGCATATAGCATGGGGCAATGGGTCAGTCTGCTTAAGCCACTGGTTAGCTGCACTTTGAGGGACTGCATTTTGCTCTTTCACAAGGAGCACATCTGTAAACAGTTCCCTTCGGTGCCAGTGTTTTTGTTTTCACTTTAATTACTTTAGTATTGCCTTTGTTTTTAGAGCATGATGCGATAGCGGGACCCTTCTGATGCACATTACATCTTTATCAGATCTCATCTCCAGCCAGTGCCATTGTAAATTCCTTTTGAAGTGTTTTGCTTAGCTGACTGCTACTATTTCACTGCATACCACATTGTGCCCATTTGAAACTGTTCTGTCTTAAGTTATACTCTTGTTACTTTCTTTTTGCTCTCCTTTTTAATGTTTCCTTACTTTCTTTTTCTTTGCCTCCTTTATTCTTTAATTCCTTCCCTCTATCCCTCTTTCTTTCTACTTTTTTACTTTCCCACTATTTTTCCTAGCTTTTTTACTTTTCTTACTTTTTCTTCCTATCCCTTTTTTCTTACCTCTTTCCATTTTCTTGCCTTCTTTCACTTCTTTCTTTTTCCTTAACTCATGCTTCCCTTTTTGTCCTCCTTTGTCTTTTTTTTCCTGGACCTCCTTACCTGCCTTCTTTGTTTTTTTCGCTTTCCTACGCTCTTGCTTTTTTCTTTTCTTCTTGGCTTTTCTTTTTCCGACCTTCATGCCTTTTTTCTTTCTTGCTTTGTTTCTCAAAGGCAGGACCAATGCCAGACTCATTGCCTTTTTTAGGTCTGTGTTAGCCGAGATCTTTCGATTTTACTACAATTATGTGTATAACATACTTATAGAGGTTTCAGTCCGACATCATCCATTGATCTGTGGGCAGTGTAATAACCATTTTTCTTCCACCCACTCCAGCATGCATTAAGGGACAATGTATCTGCCCATTTAAGCCACTGGCAGACTTCACTACGAGTTATGGCATGCCGCCATATCACAAGGTTAACATCTACAAACAAAGTAGTTACCTTCAGTTCCTGCGCTTAATATGGTAATACGTGATTTGCCTGTAGCAAATTATTTGTTTAGATTGAGGAGGGCCTGGCATATTCCAAAACAAAGATTTGCAAAATCCATGGCAAAACAAACAAAGAATTGTCAGAAGGCTGGTGGCCAACCCCAGACCTCTTGGTTTTGCTAATGCTTGTTGGAAACTTTTATACGGACTACTTCTCTGAAGAGGGTGGTTCACAGTGGCCAGGATTATAAATCCATCGCCTACATCACTTGGCTAATAAGTCCCAGAGCTACAGTTGAGTATTTTGACTAACAAAGCTTTTTTTTAGAACCAACAAGTTCAAAGACGAAGCTTTTCAGGCACATTATTTCTGACCGTATAATATTGACTGGCTCTAAATGATTGTTTCTTTACTATTTTTAACACAAAAATTATTAGCCCTTTCTTCCAATAAGTATCATAATGTGTTGTCACACTGACGAAACTTTCCATCATTCCCATTTTCTCGATTTATGAAATGTTTTCTTCTAGTTCATCTGTAGATTAATCTTTAAAACCTATACCTACCTGATTTTGGCTTTTCAAGATTGATTCCGTGTAAGTGTATTTTTGGCAGGCTCCCCAAAAGTACTGCTTTTCGTTTCTATACATTAATTGGGACTTTTTTTTTAAACTTTAGGTATTCGGTGCTCCCTTCTTTGGGCTGATGGCCCAGAATCAATTAAAGCGTTGAAATGCCCTTGACGCTTAGTGAGGTGGAGAAACTATGTCTAGTTCAGCGTTAAACTGTCATTTTTTCATTGTAACCCCACATCAAATACCGTCTTTTAGATACACACAAAAATGTCTATAAAACATGTTCTATTTTTCTTTCCACACAGTGTGATCACCACTTACACTCACTCATCTTTTTTTTTTAAATACAAAGAAAGATTTAAATACCTGGCTGCAAGACGTTTAAATTTTGCTGTAACAATGAATGTGCATTCATTCCCTGATGGCTAAACAGATCCGATGCTTACTTAATCTCTACAAAGATTTCGTTGCAACACCGCTTTTTACAATATACATAGTAAAACATGACAAATAGATACCACCCAAATTAAATGATCAAATCAAGCTAGACACAGGAGGGATGAGCTGCATAATTCAGCCGTGAAAAGACTAACAGGAGATGAAACATGCATCCTTTGCAGGTAAAACTACAGTTACGAGCGGTTGGTGCAGAAGGACTCAGAGCATGCATGTAAAATGACCTTGTTGCATCTAGCAGTAGTCGCAGCACTCCCCAGCTCTGGGATAGCAACAGGAGGTACTGTACAGCTCGCGAATACCAAGAGGAAACAGGTTGTTGAACTGTACAAGCAGGGACGAGGTAACAGCCAGTGCTGCTGCAACAGGAAGGAGATCTCTAAGAAGGATGGAAACTAAAGGACATGTCAGGCTCAATGTTCTTATGAATCGGAATAGAAGTAGCAAACTTAGTTGAAAAAAACTCATTCATTGCTGTTAAAAATGAGGAGCGAACCCCATTCCAAGGGAGTTGCTGCGACCTCATGGCAATACGGTTTCTTGCTTGCCATCTGCACAAAAAACGTGCATAATAACATCATCTTCCAATAACAAGTTAAATGTTCTGAAGCCAGTAGATACTTTTTTTCTGGCAGGAAATAAACTAGGATGGCAGAGAGTATTATGGACAGGAAGAACTAATGGGGTCACTTACAGGATATAAGTAGCCCCCTGCCTGTACTTTGAATCGCTCAGCCATGTGCTCACTCTTAGGAAAAATAAGCCAATATTTTATCAGATTATGAAAGTAACAATGCCACTGGGGCAAAAGTAATAAAGTATGTATAAGTCACGTCATAAACTACCTATTTTTATGCAAAAGATTTTACTACGAATATCATCTGCATTCAGTACCTTTTCAAAACTGGACAGTGCTAGTTAAGTACCCTCTTAGAGAAAGACTACAGTCTTACGGTCCTATACTCTTATCAGGCGAATCGAAGTGAAACTGCAGTGGTTTGCTGTCAAAGAGGTCCCTAGTGAGGGACTTGGTGAACGATGAGCAAATGAGACCGCAGAGTTCTTCACCATAAATCTGACCACAACAGTGCTGCGATCTTCAGTGTCTGCATTCTGGTCACCAAACAAATGAAAAGCACACGAGCTAGGAGAGTTGAATCTCACTATTGCAAAGCAAAGATTTCCATATCTGCACTCAAAACTCTTGCTGCTCTGGTGTAATGAGAAAGGAATATCAGCAACCACAGCCAAGTGTATACTTTCCTTCAAATAACCAATCAGTCAAAATAATCTTTATTTCGGTCGTGGACCATAAAAGATGATAGATCATAAAAACATACATCATAAAAGGCAAAGATGAACAATTACAATTCATATTAAATGATATTCCCATTATGAATTACATTAATTAGCAAAACAGTTATTTAAAAGAAGTATAATAAAAAAAAATATATAAAAAGTTAGAAATGATTTAAAAGGTACTAGTGACGAAGGTTAATAAATATATCTGTTTAGATGGCCCTAGAGATTAGAGGAGATAAGGGAACATCTCCTCCGCCACACAGCATGCCAATAGCGTGACACCGAAAAAACTATTGGTGTTGAGGTATCAGTCTTCAAAATTCTATAGGCCTCGTGACAGTGAATAGTGGCCAAATTCCTGCAAAGTTGAATAGCCAACGTTTTCTGATTGATTTATATGTGGGGCAAAAGAACAGCACATGTAACTCAGTTTCTGTTATAGCTCCACAGGTCGGACAGTCAGAAGGATTGTTGGTCAACCAATTTCCCGAAAAGGCCCTCAGAGGAAGTGTACCGTATCTAAATTGAGTATAGAGCTTTCTAGAGGCACACGGCTCAATCTCGTCTAGAAAAGACTATTTTGAGCTCCTCCTTTATATTAAAAAATTCTAGAGTCAATGGGCCTAACCTATTATTGGTTAGCAGTTTGTCATTGCTATTTGTCCAAAATATGTTAGCCAATTCAGCTCTAGAGAGATTTGGAGCAGTTGTCTCTGGCTGATACCAGAGAGCAGGAATTCCCAATCTCATAGACTACTTTTTGATATATACTAGCCACGGTATTTTGGCTAAACCCGGAAGAGCCATTAGTGACTTTAGATCATTTTGATAGTTTACCAATTCCGGCGTTTCCCACAGCCTCCGCCAATACATTAGAGGCCTCAACGCAACTTCTTCTTGTATGGGTCTAACACCCAAATCCATTCTAAGTGGATTAAGTGGTGTACTGGGTGGTAGAGCCAATAAAGACCTTAAAAACAAATTCTCAGACCTACTGATGTCTCCAGCTGGACAGTGCCCCCAGAGCTCAACCCCATACAAAGTTGCACCTCGTGCTTGGGCTTTATAGATCTCAATAATGGGTGCTATGGGTTTAGAGGTGGATGCTCTGTGCAATTTAAGGATCCCATCGCAGGTCTGGGTAAGTCGAAGTTTTGCTTTTGCTAGTTGGGGACCCCATTCCATTCTATCTGTGAGTATAACTCCAAGATATTCGAACACTGTTACCCTATCCAGTATAACACCATTAAGGGAAGGATTAGGGCGAGTGGTTTTGGGTGGGTTACATACCATACATTTTGTTTTCGTGGGGTTAATCTCGAGCCCTCTTAGGGAACAGAATTCGGTAAAACTATCGAGAGCACGCTGTATCCCCATAGGGGATTTTGACACTAGAAGAGTGTCATCGGCAAACATTAGTGCCACTACCTGCTCATTGTTAAGTTTAGGGGTGTCAATGTCCTTGACTCCCCTCAGGTGGGCCACTAGTGCATTAAGATAAAGGGAAAATAAGGTTGGGGCCAGCACACACCCCTGTCTGACTCCACGGTTGACGGGGAACTTAGATGTCAAATTGCCCCTCTTGCCACACCTAACTTGGGCAAAGTTGTCTTTATGGAGTCGCTTGACAATTCCAAGTAAACAAGTAGGCATCCCCATCTCTGCCAAGACCGCCCAAAGAGTCTGACGAGGGACCAAATCGAAGGCCGCTTTAAGGTCAACAAAGATTAGGTAGAGACTGCCACCCTCTACCCTCACGGTTTTCCAATAATGAAGTTGTAAACGAAGAAGTTGGTCCACCGTGGATGTCTTCTCTCTAAAGCCAGTCTGATATGGAGTCAATATTGACTGTTCATCCATCCAGGATTGCACTCGATCTAAAATAATGCGTGCAAAGAGCTTTTGAGTGACGTCAATCAAGCTTATCGGGCGGTAATTATTTGGCAAGAGTGGGGAGCCTTTCTTGAAAACCGGGACTATTTCAGCGCCCGCCCAAGTATCAGGGATAGGCGCGCCGTGGAGTACAGCATTATAGAGTGAACAAAGATAGGGAGTCCATACCTCGGGTTGGTGCCTGTATAGATCTCCAGGAATTTTGTCCAAACCCGGCGCCTTTCCTATTGGGAGCCAGTTTATAGCCTTTTCTACTTCCATGAGGGTTATAATATCAACAGGTTCTACATTCGTATTAGAAACAAGTAAAGGGTCATTGTCCAGAGCTAAAGGAGCATATAGACTCTGATAGTGATTGGTCCATTGGTCCAGAGCGATATTCGGTTATCTGCCACTAGGCCTTCCTTTGTATCTGATCGGACAATTGCCCAGAATTCCCTCATGTCTTTTTTAGTTAAGGCTCTTTTAATATCTTCCCATTTGTTATTTTCCCAGTTCTGTTTTGCCTCTTTTACGACCAACTTATATTCAATTCTCCTTGTAGCCACCATTGTCCTATCACCAGATTTTAATGAGGTCAGAAGAGCCAGTTTGGCGCTCCTGCAGTTTATATTGAATCAGGAAAGAACTTCTGAAGTTTTTTTAGATTTAAATACTATTGGGTTAAGAAGGTCACCCAGTGCTGTAACTAGGCCTGTATGAATGAAGTATATAACTTTCCCTATTGTCGTATCCCTGCTCTAAAAAATAACATAATTCTGTGAGGGCTTTATGTATGGCCACATAGACAGAATTAATTTTATTCGGGGATTTAAGAATCAGTGGCCATTTAAGCCGTCTTCTATCATTAGAGAGGAGTAGAGATCTGAAATTGTTCCCGCTATTTTGTATGGGGCAATTCCCCATCGGTAAGGTTAGATCGAGGATCAGGGCATTGTGGTCACTATCATGGCGAGGATGAACCACAAAGTTCCTGATCCTAGACCATGTTTTAACCTCTACCATGATGTAAATCGATGCAAGAGGTCTGGCCTGGTCGATTAAAAGTGTCGCTCCCCTCTAAATCCGATGGAGTGCGCCCATTGCACGCTCTTAATTAGTTAGCAAGGGTTAAAGAATGTATTTGCACTGCTAGAGGTGTCCAGGCCTTGATTGGTGGGATTTGAAGGGCCGGTATGGACCACTGATCGTCCTCCTCTCTAGTGATGGACTCAATGAACCCAGGTAAGGGCTCAAACTGGCAATTAAAATCGCCGGAAACGATCAAAGTGCCCTTATCCGCTACTGTTTGGATAAAATTGTCCAACATTTCTAAAGTAGGTGATTCATTTCCCGACTTGGTGGGACGGGAATAAACATTAATAAGAATAAGGCTAAACTCGGAAGGGAATGTAAATGATATACATTGCAGGTCAATATTTGGAGTAGTAATTTGAGAAATAGCACAGCCTAGGTGTGACCCTATAAAAATAGACAGGCCCCCAAATGGTCTTCCCCTGGTACCTATAAGGGCTAAATTATTGACCGTGTGGAAGCCCTTTTTTGAGAATTCTTCTTTGGCCCATGTCTCCTGTATTAAACAAATGTCGTGCTGGTTAATAAAATGATTTCAGTCTGGGCAAAGAAGTTTATTTGTTAAGCCCGCGACATTCCAAGATAATATTTTTAAATAGTTATCTGGGTAGGTATTCTCTCTTCCTACATACGAGGTGGAAGACGAGGGAGAAGACAAGGGCAGGGTGGAATCAGTGATTATATCATTGGAAGAATAAAGGTCGTTGGTAGTAGGAATAGGCTGGGAGATAACACGTGAAGGAGGGGAGATTGAACTAGTTGTGGTACCCAAGTGTAAGGAGTTTGTTTTTGTTAAGATAACCCCAGCCTCCGGGACACAAATAGAGCCTGGGGTAAAATTGGTCGAAATATTAACATCAGGGGGTCGAAAAACACGACAAGGCCCTACTACCCAATGTTAAGTCAATCGGACCATCCAGTCAGTCAACGTCCTCCAACAGAGCAAATCGATTATGAACAGAAATTCCAGAGGGTGGTAAGTTCAAGTTAAGCCTTTGTGAAGTATTTTGGGGTAGCCTAAAGCCTGAAATAGTAGAACCAATTCGGCAAGGGGCAGGCACCCAAGGTGATTGTGGATAAAAAAATTCAAGGGGAGAGGCATTAATTGAGGTTTGATAACCTAAGGATGATGTAGGTTGGGCAAATATTTTTTGGTTGATCTGCGCATGCCTAAAGATGATGACCACACAATCCCCCCTTAAACATTTTTGCATTGGTCCTATCCATGCAACCCTCCTCACCATCAGAATCTCATTGGCCATCTCATAGGGAAACTGCTTATGTCTTGCTAACCAAAAGAGTACTTTATTACGTAGATCTAGATGATTTTCCTTTGTACCCTTATTAAGTTCAGGAATACCAGTCAGAATGGTCACATACGGAGATGCCGCTGGGGGGAGGTTAATCGTTGGCAGATTTGTAGATGTTAACTCATTGTTGTTATCAACAGGGTTGCTATGAGTCATAATAGGGGTGGCTATGGTTTTTCTATTGCTGGTAACCCCCGTTGGTAAGATGGAATTACTTGGACATGGGTCTTGTGACTGTGAATTATGCAAAGAGAGCCTTCTGTTGTTTTGGGCTGCCTGTTTCGTTATTTTTGATACAAGACCATTTTGTACAGAAGATTCCTCTGCTGGAGTACGGACTTTAGTTGCCTGAACAGACCCATGTTTGCGTTGAATAGGTTGTAAGTTTAATGGTAAATTCTGCGCTAGAGGCAGCCTATCGGTTTGGGAATTAGAAATGCAAGGCTTGGGGTTTTGATCAGGGTGAATATGCACTTTCACAAGACTTTGAATTAAATTGAATATTGGGGCAACCTCCTCTTTTATAATGGCCCTACATTGATCAACAATATCGGCCAGTACTGCGTGCAACCAAGATGGATATACTGTGTCCGGGCAAGGTGATAAGGATGGGGTAGAGACAGGTGCTCCAGTGCTTGAATACACAGTTTCCCTTGCCAACCTCCCCTTGGTCTTTTTGCTCTTAATTCCGCCCCTACTGGCTTTCCTTTTGTTCCTAATTTTAGGGGGTATGGAATTAGAGCCCTCAGTTTCTATAGGTGCCAGTATGGAATCTTGGGTAATGACGGCCGATAAAAAACAGTTCTGGCTTTGTGGTTCATTTGAGTCTGCCTCAATAGAGTAAACAGGTGACCCCATAAGTGGTAATTCAGGAGTTAAGGAAAGGCGACGTTCTGTCATTTCAATTTCTGAAGTAACCGCACCAATAGCTTTCTGTAACATTAGATCTATTGCTGTAGGAAGTTTGACTTCAGGTGCTATAGATTTAGATCGATAATGTTTGATAGCACAAGCACGGGCCCCTTGGACGCGTTTGGGGACAATAGGTTTAGACATAATAAAATAGATGGTAAATTAGCTAATAAAAACCCCAAAGTTATTGAGATCTAAACAAATGTCAGTTCCCAACCGTACCTTGTGTCCTTAGTGGGGGGTCCTTTCAATCAGGTGAAAGAGAAGTGGCCCAGCCCAGCCTCTACCAGTCACGGACGGGCAAGGACGGGCCCGCCCTTGGCCCAGCCTTCGCCCGCGCGCGTCCCGCGCTGCGGGAGAAGTACGGCGCTTAAGAGGAGGGCATGCGCCTGCTAATGATACCAGGCTGCGCACCTCCAGGAGGATGCTGAGAGTCGTAGTCCTGCTTTGCCTGGAGAAATACTGGAACTTTTCCCCCACTGCTCGTCGTGAAGTCGCTCGTGGCAGTATTCGCTTCAGTCCCACTCCGATTCACCACAGAGGCTGACAGATTGCCCAAGGGTTAGCCCTCAAGCCTCCAGCATGTCCCGCGCTGCGGGAGAAGTACGGCGCTTAAGAGGAGGGCATGCACCTGCTAATGACGCCGGGCTGCGCACCTCCAGGAGGATGCTGGGAGTCGTAGTCCTGCTTTGCCTGGGGAAATACTGGAACTTTTCCCCCACTGCTTGTCGTGAAGTCGCTCGTGGCAGTCTTCGCTTCAGTCCCACTCCGATTCGCCACAGAGGCTGACAGATTGCCCAAGGGTTAGCCCTCAAGCCTCCAGCATGTCCCCAGTTTTCAATAGCAAGCGTTCGAGTGTGAGTGAGCTCGTACCAGATCAACTTTGCCTGGGAGTTGGCTGGGTCCAGTTCGTCCAATTCTCCTGTCTGATTGGAGTTTTCTTTAGAAGCACGGATCTGAAACAATCTTGGAGCAGCTTGTCTGTGTCGCTTGGGACGGTGACTCCAGTCAGTGTGCCGTTACAGAGTCCGAGAGGGATTTCGCCGCGGGATTTCAGCCGGACACGAGCACCACGTGGAGCGTACTGCGGCCGAGAAACTGCGCTCTCTGGCCTGCCGCTTGAACGAGTTGGCTGGGCCGCGTCCAATGCCTGAATCGGGTTACAAACCCGGAGCAAGGTTAGGGGGGCTGTTGGGGTTGCCAGTCGGGGGCGGCCGGTGTTGTGCGGTCTTGCCCGTGGGCCGGTCCGGGCGGAGGTCTCGGCCTTGGGTCGGTGCGCGGGCTGTAGGGGAGCTCATCGGCCCAGCTGGCTTCTATGCTGTGGTCGCGGGGCTTGCCTGGGCGCCGCCCGGTGCTGGGACCTGCTTGCTCTGGGGCCGGCGGGTACTGACCAAATAACAATTAAATAGTTCCACCAAACTGTTGCACGGTGGGTCATATAAGGCTGGACATACATGCTTTATTTTAGTGTTCAGAAACTGTGCCATCTCATTGGAAATTAACTACACACCATTGTAAGTAATTCATTTATCAGGGAAGCCTTCCCTACTAAACACTTCCCTGAGAAATTCAATCACAGTATAAGTGTTCACACCTTATTTGTGACACTTTGAATAGTAGTCCATAAGTAGTATTGCAATCTCACATTTCCCGACAAATTTTATGTAGTTTGTGAAACAATTCAAGGAGACTGTTCCGCAATTTCACTGACGAATATTTGTGTCATTACGAAACAAGAATTCAGCATTCGTGGACAACTCGGATACAACCTGTGCAAAGGAATGCAATGAACCTACAAGACATTTGATTTTGGGACAAAGGTCCACCAAGTACTTTATTACCATGTTCAATTCTTCATCTTGGCCATGTTCTTTGATCCACATATCTTCATCGCTCACCTCTGCATTTTCTCTACATACATCATTTACACTAGAAATCACATTAAAATCCTCATCATTCTCTTTCGCACTCTCCTCTTGATCGGGTAACCTAGATAGGAAATCTGCCGCTTGGTTCATCTGGCCATGCACATACCTAATATCAAAACCGTATTCTTGTCGTTTAGAGCAAAAACTGTCAATACAGGCTGTAGAATTCTTTCCTTCACCAGGTTATGAAATGGATAGGAGTGGCTTGTAATCTGTCAGAATATCAAAACTATTTCCCCAAACAAAATGCATGAGGTGGTTTGTGGCCCATACACAAGCTAAAAGCTCTTGTGTTATTACGGAATACCTACTCTCGGATTCATTTAAAGTCTTAAAGACATACACTACCACCCACTCAGATCCACCTGGCCTTTGTGACAACACAACACCTAACCCAAAAGCACTTGCATCCACTGATATGACACACTTCTTTCCTTCAGCAAAAGGTTGGAGAGCAGGTGCATTCCCAATTTGTGACTTAATCAATTCAAATGTATTTTGCTGGTCTGTTTCTCACACAAACTCACAATCTTTGTGTAACAGTTTTCTCAATGGTTCCATCACAGTGGCAAAATCTTTTGCAAACCTTCTGTAGTACTCACACAAACCAATAAAGGGCATCAATGTCTCTCCATCATTAGGTGCGGGTGCTCATTTGATAGTATCCCGAGATTTTCCTTGGGTACCACACCTTTGGCAGCTATTGTATGTCCCAGATAAGACACTTTGGACTAAAACAATTTCGATTTCTCTACACACGCAACAAAACCTCTCTTGGATAGTCTTCTGCAAACCTCTCAAAGCACATCATAATGTTCCTCTTCTGTTTTGGCAAATACCAGGACATCATCCTAGAAGCAGCCTACTTGACTCACAATGCCCCTGAACATATGAAGCATGGCTCTTTAGAAAACTGAAGATGCTGCTGTCTGTCCGAATGGCATCCTTTTGAACGGATACACACCACAAGGTGTGATGAAAGCTGTCAAATTCAGCAAAGTGGATTTGGTGGTAGGTACTTTGTAAGTCTAATGTAGAAATTGCTGTAGTTCCATTGAACATAGAAAGCAAATCATTTATCTTTGGCAAGGGGTGACACTCCACAATGTTTTCGTTAACACCCCTCAAGTCTATACACAATCTGAGTTTGACATTGGTTTTCTTGTCCAAAACCAGAGGGTATTATCCACTCCAATGTTTATTTTTCTTCGATTACATCACCTTTTAGCATTTGATTCAAAAGATCTTGTAACTCCTGTCTAACACTGAATGGTACCATTCTAATTTTTTGTTTGACAGGTTCTGCTCCGCTCTTAAGTTTAATTCCATGTTCATAGCCTTGCAACTTTCCCAATTTTTCCCTAAATACTTTGTGGAAAGAAAAAATTATCTTTTTCCCAGCTTGCAGCTCTTGTACAACTAATAAAGGGTCCTCTGCGTTAGAATCAATTTTAATGTTTAGTCTCCTTTGGTCTTTCTAACGTAGCACATTTGATCCTTTTTAGCCAAATACATTTTCAATTGAGCGACTCTTTAAACTTTGTTATGGCTACAAAATAACCCACAAAGTCAATGCATCATACACCAAAAGTGACAGCTATCACATCAGATTGCAACAATAGTGATATTTTTTCTCTTAATTTAGTTTCAAAGTGTGATTTGGAAGTTATTGTGAAAGGAGAACCTGAGTCTGCCATCACAGACTCCTCTGTAGCCAACCCTTGTAATTTACACATGGGTGGATTGATGGGCTCATCATCTTCTTCCATATCTTCTACTCACACCATTAACACTACATCTTTCCACATGACCATGTCATCATCTATATCAATTTGTCTGAAAGATGTGCATCCAGACACCTGTGCAATGTAATGTTTGGGTTGTTATTTCACGTCTCTTCACATTTTTGAGAAGTGGTCATTTTTTCTACAATTGTAACATTCTTTGTTGAGCGCTAGACAGTTTCTTGAAGATGCAAAATGGCTGGGATCACCACTCCTAAAGCAGCAAGTTTTGTTATCAGTACGTCCACTTTTGTAGATCTCATTTTTTACGTGCTTGTCAGCCAAGGCACAAACCTCTCTTTTTTGCTTTGTTGAGTTTCATTTACTACTTTTACCCAGTTCATGGATTGTTCAACAGCTTTTGCAGAAGCTACTACTTTCTCCATGATGGGATCCCCCATAATCCATTAACGTTCTTGTATATGTTTGTTATTTGTGTTAACTATGAGATAATCGCGTATCATCTCATTTGTTGTGTTTCCAAATTTACAAGTATTTGACAAGCATCTTGAGGCATTTAAGAATTCATCAATAGGATCACCATCTTTGTTGCCTTGTGTAGAAATGATATCTCTCATGTGAAGTACTTATAGTAGGCTTGAAACGGGTATCTGACCTCAATAGAGATACATCAAATACATCCACTTCCTCATCTTCTGAAGACTTCCTGTCCTTCGGACCCTAAAGAATGCAAAAGGATACTTTTTTCCCTCTCTGCTGGCATTCTACTAACATCAATTGCCATCAACTAAGTTTGAAACTCCTCCTTTCATATGTTGAAAGGTATAGACAGTTCACCTTTTGTTTGTAAAAATTTCAAAGGTGGGTCTAACTGCATGCTTTCAAAAAGAAAATCTGAATGAGTACATTCTTTATAATAGTACCGCTCATAGTGACTGTGTTTAAGATCATTTTTCTTTTAACTGGCACAGTATATGCCAATTTTTTCACAAGGTTGTATTCAGAATCTTTTCTAAAGATGGCCGCTAGTTTAGCTAGGACGTAATAAACTCAACAGAAAACACGATAATACTAAACGGCAGCCAGAATCCAATGGGAGGCTTTAAACGCAATTCACTCGTTTGTGGTGGAGAAATCAGTTTCTAGTCTCCCTCTCAAAGGCATGCCCGGACGATCAAAACACGCTCCTTAGCGAGCCCGCCCACTAGCCACAGCAGGAAAACACCCACGGCACAGAGCACTCACTGCAAATGCCTGATCTGCCTAGAGATATTAGAGTCCAGAGCAGACTGCAATCAACGGGTGAAGCATGATGTATTAGTTCGTGTATATCACACCAACAGGTCCTGTAACTCATCGCCACAAAAACGATGCAATATTTCAGGTAAATGAATGACGATAAGAAGTCAAACTAAATCTTTTTCAGGAGCGAATTTATTTCCCCTTCACAACCAAGTGTCTCATTACATCATCCACCCAACTGTCAACCTTTAGAACCACAAGAGCCCAAACATTCGGAGCTCGTGCCCTTTAACCAATCGGAACACAGGAGTGGAACAACAGGTAAGAGAAAGGTAATAAAAGACAACGTATATTCATGAGGTACTAATGTATTGAAATATGAGGCTCTTCTTGCAAGGGAGTGTTCCTGCCTCATGAGGCTGCCCAAAAGCCGGATGTGCAGTATTCACATTGTAGTGAGATGTAGGATGTTAGTTTCAGCAAATTGGAGGGGCAGAAGTACACAGAAAATAATGACACCGCAGGTCTTTCTTTGTGTTTCCAGAACAGCAGCCACACTAGTTATCACTGTCAATTGATTAGCTAAAAGCTATTTTAGGTTAGGCTGCGACCACTCTTCCCTTCCGCACCTTGGTAACTACTAAAAAAAAAACAAAACAAAAAAAAAACATCACAGGGGCAGGTTAGTTCAGTGTTCTCAGTTTTCAGAGGTCTTACACAGCATTAAGGTGTGTCTGGGATTCCCTATTGTGGAGCCTGCTGGTAACCTAGAGGACCTGTTTGGGTCCAACAATCCTCCCACCCCCACCCGGAACTGATAATTTGCTCGTCCCAAAGACAAAGGACATTCTTAATTGTAAACAGAAGTAGACGGCTGAGACTTTTTTTTTTTTTGTGTGTGTTTTATATAGTGCGAACTAGACCCGAAACATCGGGTATCAGAGTGCTTTACATGAGCACCAGTTTCATTTCAGAAGGACACATTCATTTTTGTAAGGCAAGGGAAGATTAAGTGATTTGCCCAGAATCACAGGATGTTGAGCGTCGTTGCCGAGACACAAACCCAGTTCCCCAGCTGTGAGGTCCACCATTCTAGCCGTAAGGCTACATCCTCTTGACATCCTTGCTTCCTTGTCCGGAGCTACCCTGAGTCAGCATTACCCTTGGGAGGTAATTGATATAGTTTCCATAGTCAACTCCTTGCTAGTTAGCATATCCTCCTCCTTGGCTACTGAAGATAGACTTTCTAATGACTCTGTTGTATAAAAGGTGACGAAGGCACTTATACATAGGTATACTGCATTCAGTTTCTCCTTCGGCCTGGCAGCATATGCTGCCAATGCAGCTCAATCCTTGTTGAAAGATTTCTAGGTGCTCTACAAAGGAGTGAGCAAGAGAGAAGACTGCAGTGATCTTCTGGAAAACATTGAGTTGATTGAACAACATAACCTTTGATGTACTCGTTCTGTTATATCGGACACCTGTCACATCTACCCCCTGCCTTTCCTGGGCTAAAAATTTAAAGGACCTCTTTTTGATGAAGACAAGAAACATATGCAATTTTTCTGGAGTCAGTTATCCAGGTCTTGTTCTTTCCTGAAGCAGTGTCAACAGAGCATGATTTTAGTTGCAGCCCTTTTGTGGGTTAGCCAAGAACCGACTATGCCCATTCCTGGGTTAGCACATTTGGTTGGTTACACCTGTACGATAGCCAGCTGAAGCCTCATATCGGAGACCTGTGGGTTCTACAGGTCATGTTGACAGATTATCACCTGGAAATCAGGTCTGCTCTTCCGGCCCCTGTGTTTAACCTGATACTGTTGCTGGTTGATGAGTGCAAATCTTCTGTTGGGCACCACAACCCTCTTGAGTAAATGTGTAATAATCCAGCATTCCCTGCTCCAGCAGTTCAGCTAATGAATCTCGTCCATTCTCGCTGTCGTAATGAAATATTTTCTAGATGTCATGCCCATTCTGGACTTAAAAGGGATAAAGGTTGTGACTTCAAAGATGGTGTCCCTTTAAACTAAACTGCCATTCCTATGATCAGCAAAGGGAACCTTCTATCCATCATGGATTAACAGGAATCCTATTTTCATGTACTAAAAATCTTTCCTACCAAAGATACCTCTGTTTCATAATGACAACGGCATTGGCTTACTTGGTAGGCTTTGCTCATGTACTGATGGATTTTTTCTTACCCTGATAATTGGGTTATCTTTCCCCTTTCTCTTTTTCAGACAGAGGTTCACGCACACCTGCCAGTTGCTCCTGGACTTTGGGTTCCTGTTGAAATTAAATAAGCCTTTTCTCGACCCTACTCAAGATCACCTGTTCATAGCACTGCATTTCAGCATGGACCAACGGAGGGTATGTATTCTGTTTAGGTAGCCTGGCCACTCTTCAGTTCTATACGGCAGCCACATCTGGCATTGCACTCTGCTTCTGTACAAGTTTATCTGAATGCTCAAAGTTTTGTGTCAGCTGAAATAGCGGTGGTTCCTTGGGCTCACTTGCACATCAAGCTGCTGGGTAAGGTACATTCTGGCTTACTGGGATCCTTCAAGTCTAAAAGCTTTTATTCAGTGATAACTCTGTTCTGGGTGGACCCGTCACAGTGGGTTGGTGGAGGAATGTTACTGGTTTCTCATTTTCCCATTTTAGTCACCAGTGCCCTAAGGTGGGATACGACTTGGGACAATGACATGGTTCACAAACAAGGAGCTGAATGAGTTCCCCCACCTCCCATGAGGACATGCTGACCTGTTTGGGATAGACAACTAGGTTGTAAAGTGATACATAAGCAGGCAGGTGAAATGTGGACTCAGGCTCCGATGGCATTAGCTCATTTGCTGCATTTCTGACAAAAAAATGCCAGACAGCTCCAAACTTCACCGAGCAAGAGAATGTTCTGGAAGATCAATTGAGTGGAGTGTGCATAGATTTCTGCGTCCTTCTCAAGGTCTTCCACAACCTTGTGTCCCACCTGGAATTACCGTTGGCTAGATCTATTTGCATCTAAAGGTGACTGCTCAAAGACTAGGCTCCCTGTCATTCTGATGATCCCTTGGTCTCCTCTATGCCTTTCTTCAGATTCCCCTCCTCCCAAGTGTGTTCATGAAGAATCTTGTTGATCAAACCTTTCTGGTTTCGAAGGCCATTGTTCCTTCTGTTGCGCAGGTTGACCCTACTACTATCTGCGCTGCAGATTCTTCAGTCTGCCTGCTTCCTCCATAGGCAATATGTTCTTTACTGAACTGTATGGGGTCGAGTGTTTAGCATGTGGAGGCTCTTCAAACGGCTTAATGCTAACTCCTGTGTTCTTTATTTGAAGCTGGACTTCCTCCAAGAAAATCTCCTCAAATTGCTCTTAATCTCTACACTGAGGGTGCAATTCTCTGCCGTTCTTCCATTCAGAGACCCACAGTTTACACTTCTCTCTGTTCACACCTTAACCTTTGCATTGGAACTTTGAGTATTGCAGACCAGTGATTCATGCATCTTTACAGTCTTGTGGTCTACTCCTGGCCCTAAGGGACCTCTAGGGGCCCTTTGAATCTTTGGATTCGGTTAACTTCTCTTTTTCTGCCAATGTCTATTTTGTTTGGGCATCACTCCAGCTGGACGCTTGAGATAACTGTAGAATATAGTTATTGATGACTCCTGCCACCCTGATTGTGTGACTATGCAGCTGGAGCTAGGCTTCCACTCTAAGTTTGCTCCTGGTTTCAGATGGAGTAGTGCATTATTCAACCAGGGTTTTTAATGGAACCCCTCATCTCCTGCGGAGGTCACCTACTATGCCATGGATGAGCTAAGGGCTCCACTGACCTACTTAGTTTACTCTGAGTCCTTCTGCTCCTGTCTTTGCCGGTCACACTTGGAACTGGTAGGAAGCTTAGAAAGTTTTCCATTGCAAACCTTAGCTGAAGGGTCAAGTTAACTATCTACACTAACTAAGAGGCAGCAGTTCAGGTGTTGCATTGGGGTTTCCTTGGCCACTCCACTAAAAGGATATTTATGCAATGGACCGAATTAGGGGATGACCCTGCAAGAGTTTTCAGAATTGTGGCTTGAGCTACGTCTCGCACCTTTTTTGTGCCACCACAATTTTGATTGTGTTTCTGACTGTCCCGAGGGGTTGTTTGATTTCTGTTTATTTTAAAACAAAAATGTTATTGAACAGTTATTCATGACTTCTTACATTTGGCAACATACTTGCACTTTTTCATGCACAACATTTAAGCCGGCCCATATCTCAGGATCCACTCCCTCTTTTAAACTGCCTGTCGGGTAGCCGCATACAAGCTGGAATTTTGTATTCGCGCCAACAAGCTCCCTCTTCCATCCACCTGTCTGCCCTGGGGCCTCTTTGTGCCTTCCAATGTCTAGTAATCTCCTATTTGGCCAGTACGAATCCCAAGTCTTGAAATGTACTTACTTTATTTTTTGAGGTGTGAGGGAACCAGTGTATGAGGCAGTACCCTGGTGTTATGGCTACTTCCCTCCCAGTCACCTCTGTCAATACTGTGGCTACTGTTCTCAAGAAGTTCTCTAGCTCAGGACAGCTCCAAAACATATGAAATAATTCGACCCCTCCTCACCGCATCGGGGACATACAGCTGTTTGTATGTTAAAGTATCTATTGATGCGTCCTGGTGTGAGGTATGCACTGTGAAGGACATAAAAATGTATTAGTTGAAACCTGGCATTTCTAGAGATCTAACTTGCTCGGTCCACTAGACCACCCCATGTTTTCTCATCTGTAGGCTCCCCTAAGTCTTCTTCCCATTGTTGTTATAGGCTATTGAGCGCTGGGAGTGTTGCGTTATGGAGGAGTCTGCATAAGCAGGTGACTGCTTTATATGCCCCGGAGGTGGTTACCACGTACTGGCACCCTTCTGATAATGGTGGTTCTGAGAGCCCGTATCGCCACTGTGAGGCCACTGTGTAGCAGAAAATGTTCCATGGGGACCATGATATCTTTCCCTAAAGTTGTTAAACGGCAGCAGGGCCCCGTCCACAAATAACATACCAATGGTGGTCACCCCTGCTGCTAACCACTCCTCCAGGCCTCGCCAATCTCCCCCTACCCCATGTGGCAGTTCTATACAAATAGGGAACGGGATGTCAGGAGCGTATGGTAGTTTGGTTTGGGACCTCTGTAAACTTCTGATCCAACATTTGCAAATTACTGTTAATTCAGTGGTGCTATCTCTCACCTGTGTAGGCAGGCCTAACACTATATGGGATGAGAGGCTTAGGTTTGTGCTACTCTTCCCACCTCTGATAAGTGTAGGGTCCTCCAGAAGTCGAAGCACGATTTCACTCCCCTAATCGCTTTTCCAACATTGCCTTCCAAGAAGTCCGCTTGGTTATGGTAGACCTGTACTCCCAGATATGGTAGACAAGTGCTTTCCAATACGACTCCCTCCACAGCCTGCAGTCTCTCCCGTCCTGCTGTAGCAGGGAAGAGGCAGGATTTACTCCAATTCACCAGAAGTCCCACCAATCCTACCCAGGGCCGCCAGCAGTTCCCTTGCTCCATTAAAGTCTTCTCTCATGTTACGGAGAAATAGCAGTAAATCATCAGCGTATAACGCTATATGATGAGTCTGGCCTAATACCTCCAAGCCCTGATAGGGGATAAGACAACCCTGCCTTGTTCATCTGCCCACTTCGTAACTATTCTATATGAGCCTCCCAGTTTTGACTCTAGCCCAAGAGTCTGCATAGAGTAAGGCCATCCATGTCACAAAGTCTGGTCCTAGCCCAAACCTCTGCATTACCCGGAACAAGTATGGCCATTCCAGGCTGTCAAAGGCCTTTTCTATATCGACTGTATAAATTACGGCCTCCTCTTTACAGTAAGAGTCTGCTTCTAATATCCGCAATAGTCTCTTAACATTCACTGCTGTATTATGGGACTGTATGAACCCCTCCTGACCTTGGTGTATAAGACCTGACATATGTGGGAAGAGACGCATTGCTAAGATTAACTCAGGATTTTATAGTCCAGGTTGAGCATGGAGATCGGTCTATAAACTGTTTTATCGGATGCCTGTTTCTCTGGTTTTAGGAACGGGATGATCAGTGCCTCTCTCGTAGATCCCGGCAATTGCCCATCCTACTACACACAGTTGTACACCTCCACCAACCGAGACCCTAGGAGGGCGACATACATGGAATAGAACTTAACCAGTAGGCCATCGGTCCCAGGTGTTTTGTTCCTGGCCATAGATTTGATAGCGGTTCTGACTTCGCCTAATTCTATAGCCCTCTCTCGTGCCTCCGCTTCTTCCTCTGTTATTGTACGTAGTTATACGTTTCCCATAAAGGTATCTAGATCTACTTCCGTGGGCAATACCCAGCTCCTATATAACTCAGTAATATTTGAAAAATACCCTATTTATATCCTGCTGACGGTACTGGACCCCACCCTGTTCGTCTCCCATTTCAAGAAGAACCGATCCTCTTTTGGCCAGGTTGGCTAGCCAAGCGAACAGTGCCCCAGATTGGTCGCTTTCTGTGTGAGCTTGAGTCATGTAATTCTTATAGTCAAAACAGCGCAGCCTCTCTACATGTTCCGCTACTGTTTCTTTAGCTGCGAGCAGCTCCTCTTGTATCTCTATTTCTCAGGCCCTGCCTTTTCAAGTTCTCGGAGGTGCTGTTCCGCTAAGTGCGCGTCTCTGAATAGGGTCCCGAGAATTCCCACCATCTCAGAAATGCATCTGCCCCGGAGCACAACTTTGAAGCCATCCCACTCTACCATGAGACTCATAGCAGTTCCTGCGTTATTGTCAAAGTACTGCTCTATAGGTGATCGTATTGTTGCTTGAAATGCCAGTGCCTCTGGTCTGAGGCGCCATGTGGGGATACACGGCCTACCTCTTGTCCAAGTAAGGCCCACCAGTAGTGGGTTATGGTCTGAGATCGTCCGTGCCAAATACTGACCTGTCTGCATGCATTCATGTATATATGAGGAGCACAGTATGGCATCAAGCCTAACATGTAACTTGTGTAGTTGTGAGAAGAACGAGTAATCTCTATCTCCCGGGTGTTATACCCTCCAAGAATCAATCATCCCCCATTGGTGTTGCCATTGTCTACGGGTTTCGGCTGTTCTATGGATGGGTGAATCTCGCAGAGGCGGATGACAGCGGTCTAGGTCAACGTCCTCGACAGTTATAATCCCCCCTCAATATCACCAAGCCAGTCAGAATGGGTGCCAGTATTGTAGAGAGGGTTACAAAGAAAGAAGTCTGGTCAATATTTGTTCCGCAAATGCTTCAGATCATCACGATCTTTGTGCCTAGTTTGCCAATTAATACTACATACCACCCCTCTGGGTCTATTTTATGCCTGGCACACTGGAAGGGGACTTCTGCTCTCAACCATATCCATATTAGAACTCCTCTAGCAAATGCCGAGTGGTTTGTGTAGTATACCTGCCCCCTACATCTGCATTGTAGCGTGGCCCTTTTAGCATTTATGTGTGTTTCCTGTAGCAATGTGATTTGAACCCCCCCCTTCGGATCGAGTATGCATGTATCTTGTAACGTTTGGTCATGGTGTGCTTTCCTCGGACAGTCGAGCCTGTCCCAAGAATCCTGCAGCATCTGGAAAAACTGCACCCTAGTCAAGGTGACCACTCTCAGCCGGGCCAGGAACAGCATTGGATATGGAATCTGCAAATGACGTAGCCTCTTCTTCATCTCTAGAAAGGTAGTCCTCTGCCTCTGTACTTCCTTGGTGAAGTCAGGGAACACCAAGACTTTACTGTTCCCCATCTGTTGGTTATGTTTCTGGCAGGCTTGCGTCAGGATGTGGTCTCGGTCTATGAAGTAAAGCAATCGGGTGTGGAGGAGCGCTTGGCCTAGGGGGTCTGGACGGGACCCTATGTGCCCTTTCCAGCGCGTAGAATTGCAGAAAGCCCCTCTGGGACCACTTCCGTTTTTAGCCAATCCTCCAGGAACTGCACTATGTCACTCCTCATCGTGTTCCAGTATTCCTATAATATGTAGGTTATTCCTGCGAGATCTACCTTCACTGTCTTCCGCTCTCATTTCTAGGATCTGCACCTTAGCTTCTATGTCCGTGAGGGATTTTCGAAGTTCAATCACCTCTGTGGGCAGGTCAGCGATTGTTCGTTCTCTGCTCGCCACTCTCTCCACTAGCCGGCGGTGGTCATCCTTTAGTAGACTTGGATCAGTGCCAATGGCATCAATTTTGGCTTCTACGACTTTGCACGATGGCCTGCATGATATCCGTTAGTGTCGGGCGTGTATGGGCGGCTTACTTCATTACTGTTGTCCTACTCATCTGTCTGGGCACTCCCTCTTGCTATGTCAAGAGCGCTTGGTCCTCGCTTCTTAGGTATCTTCCCCATTCTCCGCGGGTTAGCTTCCTTCTCTGTGATTTTAGGCTTCTTATGGAGGTGATCAGTAGTCCACCGCTGCCCTCCTGTCAGCCTCTGCCTCCAAGATTTGCATCATGCAACTCCCCTCGCTCCAAAAATGCAACTTCAAAGCCTGCCCAGTCCACAAGGTAGCCTATGGTCTGCAGGTTCTAGAGGAGTGTGTCCAGTGCTTACAATAGGCCCTGTGTCTCCTCTCTCCAGTCTGTGGAACCACCTCTCTGGGCCAGTGTTAAATACAGAGTACTCTCTCTCTGGTCTCCCGAGGGGCTAGCCTGCTCTGTCCCTCGCTAGATGGCCTCCGGGGTCCACTCCCGAAGCCTTTACTCGTAGCCACCCAGTCATCTTGGTCCTCTTCTCTGCTCTTCTCACTAGGCTGTCTTCTGCTGTTACTTGTCTGTAGGGCCCTGACCCACATCGGATTCAGCACTTCTGCTCCGAGTACAACCTGAGCTGGGTTTCTGACCCCTCTGGGATCTCCTGCTGGGCTGTGGCGTGGGAGACTTTTGGGCTGTGGCGCAGGATACTCCCTGGCTCTCTCGGTCCAATCAGCGATCTCTCCCCGGGTTTCAGGATAATACCACAACCCTCCCCTCTGATCATCCATCTCTCCCCACTCAGGGCAGTGAACCTCTGAGCCTCAGATAGCCTCTACCAGCTCTTACACTTCTTGCAGCTGGTGGCGCAGACCTGCAATGGGCCCTCTATGGCTCACCTTCTCTTTTGTAGCTTCCCTGGCCCTCTGTGTGTACGTAGGTTGTGATGGCGTCTGCGGGGTCTCAGATAGTCCCTGCCAAATCTCACCCAGCTCTCGGCCGGTAGCGTGGTCCCGAAGTGGGACCCCGCGGCCTACCTTTTCTTCTGCTGCCTACCTTTTCTTCTGCAGCCTATTTGGTCCTCTGTATGCTCATGAGCCATGTCTGCAAGGCTTCAAATATTCCCTGCCAGACCTCTCCCTGTTCTCGGCCAGAGGCACATTCTCGCAACAGACCCCCTGCAGCCTAGCTTCTATGTTACGGCCTCCTTGGCCCACCGTGTGCCCATGGGCCGAGCCGGTATCCGCAGAGTCGCCACCCTCTCCTTTTTCTGCTTGTGCCTCACATCTGGATACTCCAGACACCCTTTAGGTCGGCCGCAGGTCCTCGAGTCGTGTCAAGAGCTTTCCTTACTCTGATCTTCCGGCCCTTCTGACTTTGCTGCGTGCGTTCTCCCGTCTTCAATATACAGCGTCTGTGGGGGCAGCCATTTTGCTGCAGTCATCTCAAGTCCATCCCTCTTGCGCTAGTTTGCTGATATACCTGTTGAGCAGGACCCCCTTTTTTCTTGCAGAAAGTTCTCAGACAGAGCCCCACGGTCTGTGTCAGGCTAGATCGGTGCCTAGCCATGTTACCCCCCCCATCCTGAGTGGTTGTCTGATGGCATTTTCTTCTGTATTTCTGTAGAATACACTCATCTGGGCAGGGTTCTGGTGGACTGGTTTTCAGCACACTGTTTGCACTTGGAGTATTCTCACGGAGTAGGACTTGCGCAACCAAGAGTCAACATTCAAGATTGCTGGTGTTCCTTATGACAGTCAAGCATTCCCTTTTCGCGTTTGCTGCCTGAGAAACTGAAAATGCTAAACCTAGGATGGCAGCAGACAAAGGAAAGGAGCTTTTGCCCCAAACAAAAAAGATGTAGCACTGTTTCTGTAACTGCTCTAGTGTGGGGGGAAAGAGGGCAAAATCATTTCCAGTCCCAAGAATGGCAGTTTACCCTCACCCAGTTAGGACTCTAATGAGGAAGACCTGGATTCAGAGTAATGAAGACTGACTACCAATAATGAAGCAGGGATTGTTGGCTCAGCTCTTAGACCACAGAATCCACAAGACGCTAATGTGGGAAATCCGTATTACGTTCTCTGATCCAATGGAGTCTCAGTGATAGAGTTTCCCATTCTGCCTGACATGTCCTTGTTCATCAGTGCTTATTCAGGTGAACTAGCCTACTGCATAAGAGTCTCTTTCGGATGGTCCCTTTGAATCTGAAGCACTTTACGTGATAGCAAGTACCTATACTTATGGTGTTTTGGAGGGGGCAGGCATTTCTTTAAATTTGTACCAGCTGTGGGCTTCATAATCCAGAGGGCAGAGCTGCTTCTAACTGCATTACGTATGAGTAGTAAGAGTGAATCAGTGTGCCAATGCATAGGATATCTTGTATACAACTATAATTTTAAAGATAAAATCAATTGATGTATCTCCTAGAGATGATAAAACCCAGAATCTTCAAGACAATAAAAACACGTGTATGCAAATCAGGATTGAAAGTTTCTAGTTTATGGTACCAAATAATTGCAGATTTGAAGCTATATATGATCCTAACCCAAAAACAATATGCATAGGCAGTAAAATGCATGTTTTAGCAGGGAAAATGTTGACACCATCCGTTTATGAAACACACTATTTTTCAAGTTCAACTCCTTCGATGCTCATGACGGAATGGTTCCGTCATGAGCATCGGTGCCCCTGTGCTCATGACAGAACCATTCCGTCATGGGGACAGGGGCAGGAAATTTCTCTGCTGCAGACAGCAGAGGGATTTCCTTCTCTCCCCCAAAGCCTCGGGAGCTGGGGAAGAGCTTCCCCAGTCCCCCTCCCTGGTTTCTGTGCCATGACAATCAGCGCGCACGTCGCGCTGTCGTCATTGCACAGAAACCGAAACTTAAATGAGCCTTTAAGCTCATTTCAGTTTCACTTTCTATGTCCTCCGGGGGCTATCTCAGCCCCCCCGGCATGAAGAAAGACGGGAGAGGTATCATTGGAAAGGGAAGAATCCCCTTTCCAATGATACCCCTCCCCAGTGGATCCCTCTTGGGGATCACCCCAGGAGGGCGATCCCCAAGCAGGGATCCACCCATTAGATACCAGGGAGGGGGGAGCGGCCCCTTGGGCAAGGGCTTCTGCTCCCCTCAATTTTTTTGGGTGTGTTTTTGTCTTTTTGCCCCCCCTCCTCCCCGGGGGCAGATGGTGGCAGTAGCCCCCAATCTGCTCCCCCCGGGGGAGGGCAATAAGCCCACTATAAGCCAGAGGTTTTTTTTAAATTATAATTTGGGGTGGGGACTGCCCAATATGGGCATGCCCATGCCCCAACCCATCCCCTGCAAAAATGACAGCCTTTTTGCCCCCCCCCCCCCGGGGGGTAAAAAGTCCAGTAGACGCCAGGGATTTTTTGGGCACATTTTAATTAGGGTGGGGGCATTGACATGCCCGTTTTGGGCAGCCCCTACCCTAATTAAAATTTGCCCAAAAAACTCCCTGGCATCTAGTGGACTTTCTGCTGCCCCCCCCCCCCCCCCGGGCAGATGTGGGCATAAACCCCCAATCTGCCCCGCCAGGGGGAACAGGAAGGCTGTTATTTTTGCGGGGGTGGGGGCATGGCCATGCCCGTTTGGGGAGCCCCCACCCTAATTCAAATTTGCCCCCAAGAAATCCCTGGCATCTAGTGGGCATTTTGCCCCCACCCCCGCCGGCGGGGCAGATTGTGGGCTAATGCCCCCATCTGCCCCCCGGGAGGGGGGGCCCAAAGTCGACTAGACGCCAGAGAGTTTTTTGGGCAAATTTTAATTAGGGCGAGGGGCTGCCCGAAAAATGATACCTCACTTGTGTGGGTGGGCCAAAGGCTTGTTGCTAGGAAGAACCCAAAACTAGAGCATAGCACCGAGAATTCTAAGTGCTACATTTTTAAAAAAATACATTTTTAGCCAGTTCTGCTTTGGACACCCACACAATTGAGGTATCATTTTACTCAGGAGAATAAGGGGAATGCTGGGTGGTAGGACATTTTTGCCAGCACAGTGATTCCATGCAACAATGTGTGGAAAATGTGTTTTATTCAGCTAAATTTGAGGTTTGCAGGGTATTCTGGGTAGGGAAACGTTGGGGGATCCACGCAAGCCATACCTCATTGGCATCCCCAGGGTGTCTAGTTTTCAGAAATGTGTGAATTTGTGGGTTTCCCTAGATGGCGGGGAGCCCGGGGCCAAAAAAACCCGGTAATCCCCCCCTCACCCCCCCCACAACCAGGTAGTTTTGTTTTAGGTAATTTTTGAAGTCTCCACAATACGATTTGGGCCATATCCTGTTTTAGCCACTTTGCCTACCCACACAAGTGAGGTACCATTTTTATCAGGAGACCGGGCAGGATGCTGGGTGGAAGGAAATTTGTGGATCCATGAAGAATTCAGAACTTTCCCACACAGATATTTGAGAAAAAATTATTTTTCCAGCTAAATTTGAGGTTTGCAGGGGATTCTGGGTAGGAAAATGTTGGGGGACCCACGCAAGCCATACCTCGCTGGACTCCCCCGGGTGTCTACTTTTCAGAAATGTGTGGGTATGGAAGTTTCCCAAAATGGCCGCCGAGCCCGGGGCCAAAAACTCATGGGACTCCCCTTGCAAAACCAGGTTGTTTTGCGATAGGTAATTTTGATGTCGCCTCAAAGGGTTTTGGGCCCTTGCCTGTCACGGATCCTTGACCCACCCATGCAAGTGAGGTACCATTTTTCTCGGAAGACTTTGGGGAAGACGGGGTGAGTAGAAATTTGTGGATCCACGCAGATTCCAGAACTTTTCACCACAGAAATGTGAGGAAAATGTGTTTTTTTTTTTACAATCATTTAGGTTTGCAAGGGATTCTGGGTAAAAGAACCTGGTGAGAGGCAGTCAAGTCACCCCATTTTGTATTCCCCTGGGTGTCTAGTTTTCAAAAATGTATAGGTTCGCTAGGTTTCCCTAAGTGCCGGCAGAGCTAGGGTTAAAAAAACTAGAGCTAGGGTTAAAAAAACTACAGCTAGGTACTTTGCCAAAAAAGGGTCATTTTTAAATGTGAAATTGTGGTGTGTCCACGTTGTGTTTTGCGCCGTTTCCTGTCGCGGCCACTAGGCCTACCCACACAAGTGAGGTACCATTTTTCTCTGAAGACTTTGGGGAACGTGGGGTGTGTGGAAATTTGTGGATCCACGCAGAGTGCAGAACTTTCCACCACAGAAATGTGAGGAAAATGTGTTTATTTTGACAATGGTTTTGTTTTGCAAGGGATTCTGGGTAACAGAACCTGGTGTGAGCCAGTCAAGTCACCCCATCTTGGATTCCCCTGGGTATCTAGTTTTAAAAAATGTTTAGGTTTGCTAGGTTTCCCTAGGTGCTGGCAGAGCTAGGGTTCAAAAACTACAGCTAGCTACTTTTCCAAAAAAGGGTCCATTTTTGCTGTGAAATTGTGGTGTGTCCACATTGCGTTTTGCGCCGTTTCCTGTCGTGGGCACTAAGCCTACCTACACCAGTGAGGTACCATTTTTATCGGGAGACTTAGGGTAATTCAGGTTTGTAAAGCAACTGTTATTACCCATGGACTTTCGATGCATTTCTGCCTTCCAAATGAAAGACAATGTGTAAAAAAAGAAGTAATTTTGAAAAATCATCGATAATTCTCATGCTAGTATGAGTATTTCCAATTTCGTATATGTGCAAATATCTACTGTTCCTAAACTCTATATTTTGGTCCCATTTCAGAAATACATAGGTGTCTTTCATACCGATTGTTCCATGTATACATTTTCCCAGAATAATTGCTATATACCCGGTACATAATAAAAAATCATTGCAAGTTGCTGCTTAGTTTTTGGCTATGGGTTCATTGGGTTCTTGGTGAACCTACAAGTCCTATATATCCTCACAACCAGGAAGGTCAAGCGGATGTAACGGTATATTGCTTTCAAAGAGTCGTCGTAATAAGAAGCTACATGTGAAAACGTTGACACAAAAGGCTGTTCTTTTCAAATAATTTTCAATTTTCCCGATATTTAACTGTTAGTTTCTATAAAGAAACGTTGAAGGATCTACACAAATAACCCCTTGCAGAATTCAGAATTTTGTCTACTTTTCCAAAATGTATAGCCTTCCTGGAACCATTATTGCTTTCATACACATTTCTACCATTAACTGGAAGAAAGTTGAAAGCACAAAAAATAGAAAAAATAGGCAATGTCCCAGAAAAATGCCAAAACTGTGGAAAACATTTTGGTTTTCTGACAAAAGTCTGCTTGTCCCTGAAAGCTGGGAAGATGATTTCAGCACCACAACCCCTTTTTTGATACCATTTGCAGGAAAAAAAACAGACGCTTTCACCTGTAGCCCTTTTTTCGCATTGTTCCCCAAAAAACAAAATTTAGCTGTATTTTGGCTAATTTCTGGGTCCCCTCTAGGGGAATAAAAAATTAGCTAGCATTCGCGCCAAGAATTTTCAATTCTATTAAGGACACGGAGGCGAGGATTATGCTTCTCTTTCTATTTATTGCTACTCACAGCAGCCAATGAAAACTTTTCTTATGCAAAACAAACTACATTTCCCATGATGCATGCACCACATCACTTCCTGCAGAGCCCCATAAGAGCCAGTAACACCGGAACCAGTCCTCTTTCTTTGCTCCGAACAATAAGTCCAATAATTATAATAAAGTTCAACAACAGCTTCCAACGTGGAAGAAACCAGACCAGCTGGGAAGAACGTCAACTTAAAACAGGCTTAATCCATCTTCTTTTCGGATCCTGAAAAAAACAGAGATAACACAACCCGTAACTTCTGTATAAGCAGAGTATATATGCAAAACGGGTGGGCAACAATTACAATACTTGTAATTTAACCGGGTGGGATAATCCTCGCCTCCGTGTCCTTAATAGAATTGAAAATTCTTGGCGCGAATGCTAGCTAATTTTTTATTCTATTACAGGACCGGAGGCTTCGTATTATGCTAGTTTAACGCGGATTAAAAACAGTGGATATATCACCCACCGGTTTATAATAAAACTGTTTAAACATTGACTCAGACGACCAGTCTGCAGCATGCATGATATCCTGCACAGTAGAACCCAACATGAAAGTCTTAGAGGCCATAGCACCTCTGAGAGAATGTGCACCAAATACCTGAGTATCTACACCTGCTTCTTGCATAACATCTTTGAGCCATCTGGCTATAGTAGCCGCAGTCACAGTTTTGTACGGTTTCTGCAGAGCAATCAACAATTGTACCACACCATCAGGCCTGGTAGGCCTGGTACAGTCTTCATAAGCCTTGAGGCATTGGACCACACAAAGTTTAGCATTATCGGGAAAAGCATAATAATCCACACTGCGTGAAATGGTTTTAGTTCTAGACGTAATAGAAAACAAAACTCCCTCCGGAGTAAATACTCTACCTGTAATATCAAGAGCTTTAATATCCGAAGAACGTCTACAAGCCGCTAGGCAGAGCAACATGGCCAGTTTGGCCGACAATTGTTTCCTGGACAACCTATTGTTGTCGGGCCATCTATTAAATAGTGACAGAGCCAGCGAGACATCCCACAAAGAAGAATACCTTGGTTTGGGTGGATTAGCTACTCTGATACCCTTTAGTAGTTTACATATTAAAGGATGCATTCCGACAGGTTTGCCCTCGATCTGAGAGTGGCCTGCCGATATGGCGGAACGGAAGTTATTAACAGAACGATATGCTAGACCTTCCGACGCTTTTTCAGATAGGAAATTTACAATACAGGGTAGTCCTGCCCCCACGGGATCCACATGCTGTCCTATGCACCAACGATCCCAGCATCCCCAGGCGGAAGAATATCGCTTCTTGGTAGAGGGGGCCCACGCCTGATGGATAAATCCTGAAGCTTGTTCCGAAAATCCTGGCATTTGCCAACGCTGCCTGAAAGTCTCCAGGCCATCAGGGACAGATGTCCCGAGAGAACCATCGGGTGTCTCTCCCCCTGAGGGCCCTGGAGCATCGTCGAGGACCATGGGATCCTCCTGGGAAAGTCGCAACTCGCCTCCAGCAACAACGGGAACCAAGGCTGCGACTTCCACAAGGGAGTCACCAATATCACTTCTGCTTTCTGGCGCATCACTTGAGTGAAGACGCGAGGAATGAGAATGAAGGGTGGAAACGCATAATTCAACTTCTGAGTCCACTCTTGCCCGAAGGCATCCGTCGCCAGCGCCAAAGGGTCCGGCCTCCAGCTGAAAAACTTTGTCATTTGACGGTTCAGCCTGGAGGCAAACAGGTCGATCTCGCAAAAACCCCGTATCTCCTGCAGCCACCGCACCACCCGTGGGAGAAGTTGCCAGTCGCTGTGGTCTTTGAGATGGCGAGAGTTCCAATCCGCCACCACATTGGACTGACCCGGAATGTATTCTGCTATGACTGAAATCTGGTGACTCAGGCAATAGTGCCAAAAGGCCTTCGCTATCTCCACCAACATTGAGGACCTCGTGCCCCCCAGTTTGTTGATGTACCATACCGCCGATATGTTGTCCATCCGAAGCAGGATGCAACATGAGACCTGCCTGGGAGATAACGTCCGGATCGCAAATGACCCTGCGAGGAGCTCTAGACAATTTATGTGAAGATTTAACTCTTCTAGGGACCAACGCCCTCCTGTGGAAATATTTCCGCAACGCACTCCCCAACCCCAACGGCTGGCGTCGGATTCTATGACCACCTCCGGTAGCGAGCCGAAAATTGCTCTGCCGTTCCACGCCTCGACGTGGGCCAACCACCATTGCATTACCTCCCTCACTTCCTGGGAAAGAGGGACTACGTCCGTGTATGAAAGACCCTTCTGTAAGTGTTGGATCTTTAGTCGTTGAAGGGCCCTGTAGTGTAGGGGCCCCAGAAATATCGCTTGAATGGATGACGCAAGGAGTCCCACTATCCGGGCAATCCCCCTGAGCGAAACCATTTGTTTGGTCAGGAATGAGCGAAGCTCCTTCTTGATATCCCGAAGCTTGGAATTTGGAAGGCTGAGTTGGGCCGTATGAGAGTTTATGACGAACCCCAGAAAGTCTATCGTCTGTGTGGGACACAGAACCGATTTTGGTTTGTTGATCACGAACCCCAGGTTCTGTAAAATACGAATGGTCATGCGCAAGTGTTGCACCGCCAACGCCTGAGATTGCGCCATGATGAGCATGTCGTTCAGGTAGACAATCATGCGAACCCCTTGTTCTCTGAGATAGGCTACGACCGGTTTCAGAACCTTGGTGAAGCACCACGGTGCTGAGGAAAGTCCGAAAGGAAGGACCAAATATTCGTACCACCGGTTCCGCCATTGAAATTGAAGGAATCTGCGATGGGGACGATATATGGGGACGGACAGATAGGCGTCCTTCAGGTCCAGACGGACCAACCAGTCCCCCTGCTTCAATAGGTCTTCCAGCAGATGGATGCCCTCCATCTTGAAGTGTTTGTAAGTCATAAAGTGGTTGAAATCCTTCAAATTGAGTACCAACCTGTAACCACCGCCTTTCTTCTGCACCAGAAAAATATTGCTGCAGAAACCGCGAGGGCCCTCGTTGCAAGGAGCTATCGCACGTTTCAGCAGCAATCCTTCTATTTCTGAATCTATGAAATCGCACTCTAGTTGGGAAAAAGACAGCTGTCTGGGCCGATGAACCTGACAGGACGTCTGAAGGAACTCTAGGTGGAACCCCTGAACTGTCTGCAAAACCCAGACGTCCTGTGATATTTGAACCCAATTGTGATAAAACTGCTGAATACGTCCCCCCAACGGAAGAAGAAATAAATCTGGAGCGCTCACCTGAAGACTCGGTGTTCTGGAATCCTCCCCGATAGGATCCCTTGTTAAAGCGCCGCTTGCTGAAGCGCTGCCTGGTGGGGTAGAAGGTGCCACCGCGGGTGGAGTCCCACTCTCCTCTGCCGCGTCCGAAATCTCCTCTTTGAGGACCTTGGGAGAATTGACGGCCAAACGAGCATCCCCGGCCTCGTCCGGCCCTGTTGAAAACCCCTGCTTGGAATACCCGTTTGATTCCAGCCCGAGCTGTGTCCAGGGTCGTGTAGGTGCCCACGTATTTCGCCACATCTTTTACGAATCGGTCGCTGAATAGGTTTCCGTCCGCCAATGGGCCAGGCTCCGCCGCCGCCAACTCCGTAAGGTTAGAGTCCATGCGCATCAGAATGGACTTCCTGCGCTCCGTAGAGATTGCGCAGTTGGCATTACCCAATAGGCAGATCGCCCGCTGGGTCCAGCCCGCCAAAACATGGGAATCAATAGCGGTTCCCGATTCCTGCGCCTCTAGAGCCATCTCCAATATCTTGGCTAGGGGCCTGACCACGTCAAGAAGCTTGTCCTGGCACCCTCGCCATGCGCGGTGTATATCCTTCTTGGGGTCCTTGGCAAACTTTTTAAGGAAAGTTAGCAAACTGGGATCAATTTCCGGCGTTTCTGCCACCTTATCCGTAAAATCCGGTCGGGGACATTCAGACCGCAGTCTGTTGCGCACCTCCTTGTCAAAGCTCTAGCGCAAATTCTCAAGTAAATACGCTGCTACCTCCGGGGCAGGCCACCAATCCGAGGATCTGGGGTGAACGATATCCGAGGGGTTGAATGTGAAAGGCGTAGGGGCCGGCTGAGAAGTCTCCACATTTTTTACTTTCCGAGACTTCTTCTTGTGAGGGGAATCATCAGGGGTGTCCGAAGAGGTGGTACCAGGTTCCGAGTCAGTATCCTGCACCCTCTCCCTCTCCGTCGCAGGGCGCGGGAGTGACGCATAGGAATCAGAGTGCGGCCAGGACCTAGTCCGTGGCTCCTTTGCCGGCTCCTCAGCTGGGGTAGTGAAGCCATGATGCTTCGCGAACCTCTCCAGTTGCCTAGTAGTAGGCTTCAATGCAGTCGCCAATGCCTGCTGCACAGTTCTCGGAACAGCCTTCTCCAGGGCCTTGTTGACTGACTCCTGCACGGAAGCGTCCAGGGCCTCAACAATGTTATCTTCGATGGCAGGTGTCCCTACCTCCTCCTCGTACAAGGTGTCATCCTCCTCATAGTGCACCCAATTTTCCATGGTGGAACCAAATTTGTAGACGTATTTGCTCATAGGGCAACAGTAAGGAGGAGTAACCAGGGGGGGAGCCAACCCACAGCACAACAGCACCGGTACCTAGCTCCTCAGCAACAGCTGTGTCCCAATTATTACAGCCCACAGGGCGTAGTGGAGCCAAAGAGCAAGAAAAAGATCCAAGGAGGTGTGCTCCCTCCAGGCCCAGGTCGTTTTTGCAGCCAGCCAGGCGTAAGCAGTGCTCTCTTAAAACGCAGCCTGAATGGCAAAAACGAAAGCAAAAACACATAAAAACGGGCAGTTACCACGTGTGTAGCCCAAATCCTACCAAAATAGCCCAATTGGGCTACGCACGTGGAAACACGAACTAAACCGAAAGTAATAGGCTCCCAGCGTCACCTTCAAATAAAGGAAGCCTTAGCGCCAATATCCGGAGTAAATTTCACCCGCCGAAGGCGGGGCGGTACCGTGTGCCTTAACAATAATAAAAAAGCGCTCACGCGCTGAAAGGGGCACCTACGAGGCGGCCGTGCGCCACGTCTGACACTCGTCAGGAAATACACGCTACCGCGCGAAGCAGCCTCGCATCGCTCGCTGTTACCTATGCCCCCGACTCATCCCCGCTCTCAGCCGGGGTCTCGTAGCGCCAATGCGCGTCGCTCGGTAAGCACAACTCTGTGAGTTTGCATGTAAGCGCGGCGTTTAAACATTCATCTGCCGCTTGCACAATCAAAGCCTGAAGAGTGAATCCAAATCACAAATCACAACAATCAATAATAATAAAACGGAGCTCTCAACTTAACTGTCTGCGTGAGCAGCAAAGAAAGAGGACTGGTTCCGGTGTTACTGGCTCTTATTGGGCTCTGCAGGAAGTGATGTGGTGCATGCATCATGGAAAATGTAGTTTGTTTTGCATAAGAAAAGTTTTCATTGGCTGCTGTGAGTAGCAATAAATAGAAAGAGAAGCATAATACGAAGCCTCCGGTCCTGTAATAGAATCCACAAACCCTGGGTACCTTTAGAGTCCCCATGATGTTGGAAAAAAAGGACGCAAATTTGGCATGGATACCTTATGTTGTCAAAAAGTTAAACAACTCGTGGCAATAACATGAGAGCACTTTAGTCTAATTCAGGGATATCCAATGTTGGTCTATCTGGACTGGATCCATGCCAGAATTTCAGATATTGACTTGGAATGAACACACACGAGTTCCCTTTCCCTTGACCTCTGGATAGATCTATCTTCTTCTCAGTCCCACCCTGAAATGAGATTTACTTCTGCCTGTGACAAAAATTCATCCATGGCTGTTTGCTTGTTCAGAATAGGCTACCAAACTATTTGTGAATACTCGCAAACACATTTCTGGGTTTCCTCAAATATTCATTGAATTGCCAACTTTGAACCCCCAATTACCAGCACTTGAAGTATTTGCTCATATGGAAATCTACGTGCGAGTACATCTTTTCACAAGGGTGAAATGCCATCAAATGATTGGCAAAAAAAGGCTCTATTCCCTCAAGTAAGTTTATTGGTATATGTAAACTGAACTTGCAACAGCAAAAAGATATGATAGTCAGGCCTTGTAATCATTTACAGAGTCAGTGGTTAGCCTCCAAATCTAGCATGGAATCGTTCCCCATGGATCAATGCTGGACATACCTAACAAACAGCAATTCTGAAATGAGAAACTCCTTAAGGATCATTGCTACTGTTATACTTTTTTCCCAAAAGATAGTGTCAGAAAATAACTTTAATGCGGTTTCTCTGGATAGCACTTTAGCACAGTTTACCTGCATTAACACCAGTAGAAAAGAACTGGAAGGACTTGGAGGTTAAAGATATATGATTAATAACAGACTGGTCAGTATATTTAATTTATATTAGAACATTGGAATGTTGAGAGCTCTATTGCAGACAATGGAGTGGCTCCAGGCATATAATGGCTAGTAGAAGCCTTCTGCTCCAACATTCCAATGTTTATCTTTGTCGGCAGCGGGCTATAAAGCTATATGACGTTGCCTATTAGAAATAGGAAAAAATGTCATACCAAGCAGTGAGGCGTCTGTGTATGTTTTATCAAACAGTACAACTCGTATCTGTAACCTGAAAAAGATAAAAAGAAGTACAATTAACACCTTTACTACAAAAATGGCATATTTCAAATTAAGACACGCATTACAATTATTCAAGCAAAACTGGTATTTCTATGCATTCTCTCTCTGGCATACACGTTACAGTAACACCAGCCTTTAAAAACTGTGTGATTCATCCTTTCATACATTTCATTAAGAAGACAATAGTTTCAGCTGCATTATTTTTTTTAAGAAAAAGTTAGAGAAGCATATAGCATTGTCTCACTACCTTTCCAGGTTGCCCAAAGATGTACATTATAGACCTGATCTTCTGTGGCCTAGAAATAATGTCGAGGTTACTGTTGTTTTATAGCGAGAACCAAAAATAAATACAAGTGGCCATAACCCACGCTCAAGCCTACTCCGTGTGACCCCAGTAGCTGTATGGGCCCATACTTCCTAGGTCCTCAATAGGGCATTTGTAAAGGTCAGACTACAAGCGAGGTCATAAATGCTATAGTTAGGGTTTTACTTGGGTATAAAAATGTAAGAAAGTAACTCAATGCAAACACATTACCCTGGTTCCAGTTTAATATTGCCTAATAAGGTGAGCAAATAGTTCACACTCTATCACTTGTGTGGTTTCATGGTCTGCTATTGCCCTTTCAAATTTTATTAACGTCATTAAAAGCTTGGTTAAAAGGTACCAGTTAAAGCTGCCCGGTTTAATTTCAGAACTCATTTGCATCCATTGTAGGTAGAACGTGGTGGCATTCATAGGGCCACTAGAGGAGGCCCCCTGGTCATTGAACCAGGGAGCCGGGAGGTGGCTCAGGCCAAAGCGTTTATCTATGGCCGGTAGAGTTTTTTCCATGGCCTCCAAAAGCTAGTAGTGAACCAGGTCCTGATCCATGTTAACCGTTTGTTTTCAAAATAGGCCGAGTGCTATTAAGATTCTCATTCAGGGCTGAAACATTCCATTTTGACCAATTCCTATTTAGAAGATTATGGGTCATGATGTTAAAGGGCTGTGGGGGAAACTGACCTTAGATGGTACCGCAAAATGGTCAGACCACAGTAACTGGAGGGGAGGATCTGTAACCAGCTTCGTTATGTTAGAAAAGACTGGATGCAGAGTAATGACTGAGGACACCCAAATCCCCTATAAAGGAAGTACTCTGGTTGCACTTGGAGTCTTCCAAGTTGAAGAAAAGCATGAATCCATAATCAATAAGAAGATTTATTGTATAATAATGCAGCACAGCAACAGGAACAACAGATACTAAGACAGGTCCAGTACCACTGGCCAGTCTCAGTCAGATTCCAGTCCATGGTTCCAAATGGAACTAGAATGCATAACAAATGACAACTCATATGACAGCAAGGAGAAATCAGCATATAACATATCCCCCTTTCATACAAAAACAAATAAAACAAGGTATGGAAATAGTGCAATAGTATATAAAAAAAACTATCACACAAAATCTGAAAACTTCACAGGAAAAGATCTTGCACGAGTGGAACCTTTCACTCTATGAGCAACTGAATCCCCAAGTGATCTAGTGGTATCCAGACCATTGGAAATTACAAGCTGTGAACACCCATTCAAAGGTAATTTAGACGATGAAGCATAGGAATCATTATAAACAACTTCTGCCCGAGATCTAACATTCATTGGACATCTAGAAACCCGCCTGACATTCCAAAGCTTACCATCCTGGGTTATAAGAGAATTCTTAAAAACCTTGGTGATCTTAATGGGTTTATAAAACTTACTGACACATTTCCCTAAGAAACCCGGTTTCTTTACTCTCACCCATTCCCCTACTTTAAAATTGTGTTCCTTAACATTCCACTTACGGTCAAACCACTCCTTGTTCTTAATTTGTTTTTCCTTAACTCTAATGCTGGTAGCACTAACATCTTGGACATTCGTTATTTTATTGTCACACTTCTCTTTAAGCCACCAAGGACAAATATAAGAAGCAGGATTCCTGCCCCTTAACAAATAAAAAGGACTGACCTCCGTAATTGAATGTGGCGTAATCCTATACGTCCACAACCTTTCCCTTAATTCTCCTTTCCAATCCTGAGAACACTTAAGAACCTCTGAAACATAACCCTTTAATACACGATTGAAACGCTCAACCTGCCCATTTTCATGTGGCGCATACAATGCCGTGGTAACATGTTTGATCTGGTGACACTTAAGATATTCCTCCATCTCCTTTGAAGTCAACTGCACCCCATTATCAGTCACAATGACCGAAGGACAACCTTCCCTTGCAAAAATTTCTTTAAAGAAATCCAAAACTCTAGAAGTGGTGGCCATTGGGACAAACTTCACTTCTGGCCATTTAGAATGATAATCTACCAACACAAGAGCATACCGTGACTCCAAAGGTAAATTCAAAAAGGGACCAGAAATATCAAAAGCCAGTTTCTTCCAGGGTTCCTCTGGCCAAACTGTGGGACTAAGAGGAGGAACATTGACCCTTAGCATTTTATCATTAGAAATACAAACATCACACTCCCTAACAACTCTATCAGCCATGCGATCCATTCCTGGCCACCAAAAATAAGTCCTCATTAATCGCTTCATGGCAGACATCCCTGGATGTGATTTGTGAGCCAAATTAAGAATCATACCTCGAACTCCAAAGGGTGGTACACATTTACCAGCTTTATAGACAAAATCCCCTTCTAACTCCAAATCATCCGCCACATTATACAAAGGCATAAGCTCTTCTGACACATCTTTCCTGTTTGGCCATCCTTCCACAATAAATCTCTTCACTGACTCCCAAAGAGAATCATTCTCCTCACTAGACTTCCAGGATACCTCTGATATGTCCGCAAACGCACCAACCACCACATCCTGAATGGTTGTAACAATATCTGTATCATCTTCTTTTTTACTAGGAAAAGAAACACAGGGATGTCGTGACATAAAATCTGCAGTTACATTTTTCTTCCCTGGTACAAACTCCGTTTTAAAACAATACTCCTGCAATCTCGAAGTTAGCCTTGCAATCCTGGCAGTGGAATTCCACCCTCCTCCTGGAGAAAGAATATTAACCAATGGTTTATGATCCGTCCTCAAGGTAAACCTTCCACCCCAAATGTAATTCCTAAAATGTTCAATCGCCCAGACACATGCCAACAACTCCTTTTCTATAACAGCATACCGTCTTTCAGTTTCATTTAATGTTCTAGAGGCAAAACACACATTCCATTCCTCATTTCCTGATTTCTGTGAAAGCACCACCTATGCCATATAAGCTGGCATCTACTGTAATTACACAATGTTTGTTAATGCAAAAAGGCCTTAAAATGGGAGCATTGACAATATCTTTCTTGATCACCATAAAGGCTTCTTGTTGTTCATCTGTCCATTCAAAAGTTGCCTTCTGGCGCAGTAACTTCCTCAAAGGCTCCATTTTATTTGCAAAATTTGACACAAATTTCGAATAATACTCGCACATTCCTGCAAAGGACAATAATTGCTCCTTAGTCTTGGGCGAGGGAGCATTTAAAATTCCATCTACGTTTGATTTTTTTGGAACCACGCCATCACCAGTTAGTGTATGCCCCAAATACTCCACACTCTCTTTAAACATTTTACACTTGTGAGATTTAAGAGTTAAACCATTTTTTTTAAGCCTAAGACAAACCTCCTCCAAGTGTTTTAAGTGCTCTTCATTATTGTGTGAAAATATTAAGATATCATCCTGAAAGCACTTCACGAAATTATCAATGTCTTTAAAGATGTTAAACATTACTCTTTGGAAAACAGAAGCCGCTGAGGCCAAACCAAACGGCATTCTGTTATATTGAAATAACCCTTGTGGAGTTATAAATGCTGTCAACATTTTCGATTCCTCAGTTAGCGCAACTTGGTGGTATGCTGACCTTAAGTCAAAGGTCGAAAATACTTTCGCCCCTTCCAACAATGACACCACTTCATTTATATTAGGTAATGGGTGACAATCAACAATTATTTCTGCATTCAAGGCTCTCAAATCCACACACAACCTCAGAGATTTATCTGGTTTCCGGACTAAAACAATGGGCGAAACCCACTCAGATGAATTAATGGGCTCTATTATGCCTTCTGATACCAAATCTTTTAACATAGTTTTCAACTCATCCCTTACATTTATGGGTACTGGTCTAATCCTTTGCCTAACCGGTGTGGCATTATTCTTAAGTTTAATCTGGTGGGAATAACCCTTAAGTTTTCCTAAAGATTCTGAAAAAACTTCTTTGTACGAATCTTTCAAGAAATTCTCCATACTATCACACCCTGTAAAAGAGATGTAACTATCATTAACAGACTCATCCAACACCACCGGATCCTTAAGTCTAGGATTTAACATTACCCCAAGTTTCCATTGATCTTTCCAGCCCAATACATTTATACCCTTAACAGCAATGTATAAATTAATATTTGCCGATCTGTTTTTAAAAGTAACTGATGTTTTGAAATAGCCCACCATGTCTATGCGTGAACCATCATAACTCAGCGGGTTTATGTCTGGTGGCAACATTTCATTAAGCTCAAAAAGTCCCTCCAGCTTCTCCTCAAAATACTGTCTTCCAATAATGGTCCATGGTGAACCTGAGTCAGCCATGAGATCTAAATCTACCCCTGACACTTGAACCACACACATGGGAGGATTCCTGGCCGGAGTGTTCTCATCTTCTTCCCAGTCAGCCATGCCAGCCAAAACCGACACCACAAAGCCTGTATTCTGTGGCCTGTCTAGATTACCTCCCTCAACCAAATCTTGTACAGGGCCTTGTAACGTAGATGAAATTCTGGGGCGAAATTGACCTGCAAATTTCCTTTGTTCCCTGCACATGTTAACAAAATGACCAATCCTACCACAATTCTTACACTCTCTCCTTAAGGCTGGACATCCACTAAATGATGCCATGTGGTTCCTGTTCCCACATCTGTAACAGGCAAGATTCTTTCCCCAGCTTTTGAAGTTAGGATTACTCCCTGACGGCGGATTGTGCACCTCCTTTTTACTCTCATCTAGTCGTTTCACAGACGCAATCTCTTCCGCTTTATCTACCTTGCTATTATTCTTAACCACATGCATCCACTTCTCAGTTTGTTCAAAAGCTTTCGCTGTCGAAATTGCTTCTGATAACTTCGGATCCCCCATCACCCACAACTGTTTTTGAGTTTCTTTACATCTTACATGTACAATGATTTGATCTCTTATCATTTCATCAGTAATTGTACCAAAACTGCAATGTAAACTTAAATTGCGCAATGCAGTTAAAAAATCATCAAATGACTCACTTTCTTCTTGCACCCTCGTATAAAACTTAAATCTGTTTAGTGCTATATTACTTCTGGGTTTAAATCTTTTTTCTATTCTAATCAAAGCTTCATTGTACACATTGGTTGCTTCGGCATTTTCCGCAACTGTAATTTGTGGTAAAGCTCTAAAAACCATCTGTCCCTCAGAGCCTAAACAGTGTAAGAGAATACTTTTCTTCCGTTCAGCTCCCATCCTCTCCCCATCTATGGCCTTCATGTAATTAATAAACTCTTCCTTCCACCTGGCCCATGGAAGAGGTGGATCGCCTTTCGTTTGTAGGAATTTTGCTGGTGGATCAAACTGCATTTTTTTTAAAATATCCTTAAGCCTGTACGACTTTAGTTATTCTTAACAAGCTAGACTAAACAGACTACAATAATACTTTATACATTTCCTTTTCAAACATCAGATGAATCACCTAAACCCTATATATATCATAAAACCTTGGGCGTCTTTTTTTTTTTTTTTTTACAGTTACTTCTTTTACTCCTGCGATCTTGTTGATGAAGTCACCACTCTTCCGACTGTTACCTGAGGCAACTTCAGCACTGTAAACGTTCCTCTGCCCAAAAACCTCTCTCAAGCTTTTAATCCTTGTTTCTGGCCTGAAAAGCACCCAGCTTCAGAAACTGTTATCCCGAAGCGTCACGTGTTTAATATATTTAAATAGTGATGAATTCCAATCTCTTTCAAGCGTTATGATTCTTCGCCGTGTTCATCCCGATCCAAAATGGCCGCCACAGCCAAAACGTCCTTGAACAGTATATTCTGTTGCAAAATGGCCGCCACGCAAAGCGCGTTGTAGACGTCAATAATTACACCCAGGCTTCCATACGATTCCCAGAGTGCACTCCGAAGTTCCAGATGAAGACGAAATGGCGGAGAACAGAGAAACGAGAGAAGACTCCAGGACTCGAAGAAGAACCACGACGTGCAAGCGTTCCAGGAAGAGCGAGGCAACACACCAGGACTCGAAGATGAACTGCCAGCGTTCCAGGGACCGATTTTCAAAAGATGCAGTGAGTTTCTAATAGATTTAACCGTCCATATTTCGCCAATGTTGTAATACCCTTTTTTTTTTAAGTGTAAACCGGAGATTCCAGCGTAGCTCAGCAGACAGTATCACTTGTCGATTTTCCCTTTTGGTTACTCCTTTTCGTTGTATAGCTTCAAAATACACTTCTTCCACAATCCGTTTCAAAACGATGAAAAAAAAAACTTCAAAATACACTTCTTCCACAATCCGTTTTACGTAGTAAGATTAGGTCGCTGTATCTCCACCGTTTCGAGGATATTAGTTGATTTATCCCCTTTCTTTTTTTTTAAATAAATAAAGTTCTTTATAATGGGTTCAGGAACATAAATCTTCTTCTGTGCTGCTTCTTATGTTGAGAAGAATGTTCCTCCGCTCGTCGCCATTGAAGAAAAGCATGAATCCATAATCAATAAGAAGATTTATTGTATAATAATGCAGCACAGCAACAGGAACAACAGATACTAAGACAGGTCCAGTACCACTGGCCAGTCTCAGTCAGATTCCAGTCCATGGTTCCAAATGGAACTAGAATGCATAACAAATGACAACTCATATGACAGCAAGGAGAAATCAGCATATAACACAAGTGCAGGTTAATATCCCCAAAGAGCGTAAAGTTGGTGGATTCTAATATCAGGGGAGCTTTTAAGTCTGTAAAAGGAGTGCACAATTTTCCACCAGACCCAGGGGACGTTAGATCAAGAATTCTGATAGAGTAAATTTATGCATAAGCGAGAGAGCAAAACCCAAAGTTTCACAAGCAGGAGCAGAAAAATCTGAAACTTTATGTTAAAAATGTATTTATTGGCATTTTCATTGTTGCACCAGCATAAAACATACATTACGAGGTGGGCATTTCATTGGCATTGCATAAACACATTTAGGTATAGCACAGATGGCAGCAGAGTAAAGACTGATCACATTACACATTGGATATATAACACAAGGTCTTTGTACAATTCTATGCATTGTTAGGCAGATCAATCGACCTCAGCATTTCTCGCCTCAGTGCCCCCCAGCCGGCCTACTAACTGGTGCAGGAGAGGCTTACCCGGCTGTTGCACCGGTAGTCATGCGTTGCAGGTAATACGTGAAAGGTTCCCATATGTTGCACGGTCTAGAGCCCGGGGGAAGTAGCTCCGCGTATATATGGTTTTGCTCTTGACAATATGACATATCTGCCAGCCATTCCTTAAATGTGGACGCCCTGCCTCTCCCCCATCTACATGCAACTTTTCGCTTCGCGATGAGCAGGCCCATCGCTATCAGACGTTTTGTGCGACCTCTATACCCTGGTAAGTAGCCTATGAGCCCAATCTCAGGAGTTAAGACCAGTTGCTCCCCTACTATTTCCCTCAGGGCCCCTGTGTGTGTTATGTCCGTGTCTGCGACTGTGCTGCCTACGTGTAGTGTTGTCATATGAATGCCTACCTTGTTACCCCAACGTCCCTCCCACAACGGCATACCCAACAACATGTTTCTTGAAAAGTCTGCTGTCTGTTGTGGAGTGCTGCAGATGTGTTTTCTATCATAAGTGATCCGCAGCCGTGCAGGGTAGAGCATGGCGTATTTCACTCCCTCCTGCTGCAGTTTTTTTCTTCATGGGCAGGTATTTTTTTCTCACTTCTTGTACATTCAGAGTGAAATCGGAGTAAAATGGTAGGGCATTGTTGTCGAAGATCACTTCTTTCATTTCACGAGCCTTGCGTAGTACCGTATTGCGGTCTCTGTAATTGAGTAGCCTTGCCACTATGGGCCTAGGTGGTGTCTTGGCGCCAAGGTTCGGTGTGCCCTCTCAACAAGGAGCGCTTTTGAGAAGACCTCCAGGTCAAAGCATGTGGTGAGGAGGTTTTCCAAGTAATCTTCAAGTCTGCCGGTATTGGTAGTTTATGACATACCTGTGATGCGGATGTTATTTTGCCGCAATCGGGCTTAGATGTCCTCATTTTTTGCCGCGATCACTTTCAGTAATTTGTCAATGTCTGTTAGTTGCCCAGCAGCTTGAGCATGATAGTCTTCAAGGGTGGATATTCTGGTTTCTGCCTCCTTCATTCTACCATCTTGTTTTTCCATTTTCTGTGTGATTTGGTCCATTCTGGCGCACATGGAGTCCATTTTCCCCTCAAGGGATGCAAAGCTATTCTTCATTGTCACCAGAAGTGTCTTCATGTCCACATCATCGGACCCTTGACACGCCTGGCTCGCCCCATCTTGTTCCGCATCATTTGGCTGCCCCCTGGTCATTCTGCAAGCGTTAAACGCCAGCTTGGCCTGTTTACCGTCTGGTTTCCCCATCACGGAGAGTTGCGCGCCTGGCGTACTGGATGGGCGCCGGTAGTCACTCAGTTGTGAACGGGCCAGCTGTTATCTCGATGCTCGTGTCCCGTGCCTTCTGTTGCCCTGCCGGGAGCGTCTGCGGAAGGGCAAACGTTCTTCTGCGCATCGTGTTGGGTGCCGCAGTGTTCTCACATGTAGTTAGTGGAACGGGTATCCGCCTCGCCCCTGACGCGTTGTCGTTGCACCAGTCCGGTGCGATTTCTCAGCTGCTCGCGGACAGTCGCTGCCTGTCATGCACTAAGGATTATTATGGGGCTGTGCAGTTCATCAGTATATCGAGCTTTGTAGAATTGCGTGTCTGGGTGAGTGTCTCGTGTCTAGTCAGTTCCTGGTCGTGATAATGCCCTCACACAGCCCAAGGGTGTGTCTTGTCGCCTGTCGGTGGCAGCGGCGCGATTCAGGGTATTCAAGTGCTGTAGGCCTTCTTCGGCTTGGCATACCTTGTCTTCCCACACTCCGTACCACATTGTAGGGTGGTGTCACAGCTCCCCGATGTTGTCAACCGTGCTAGGAGCTGGAGCGTTTGGTCGACAATGTCCTATTTCCTTCGGGCAGCGTTGTCAGGAGCAGAGGCCGTGTATTTGCTTCGCGGGGGCTGCAGTGGTGAGCGTTCCCACTTTGCGGTGAATGGAGATGAAGCCTTGTCCAACCTGTGGAGCTCTGCCTCCGACTGAGCGAGGGGCCTGACCGTGTGCCGCAAGGTTGATACGCTGCTTATGGCCAGTACCTGGGTGGCGCGCTCACTGTCCAGGTACCATGCGAAGGAGAGGCGATGAAGTTGTGTCCCTGTAGGGACAAGTGGAGTGAGTTATGCACTGGGGCCCCGCTGTGATCGCTTAGCCCGCCGTATCTGCTGGCTGTGTTCTCACAGCGCCGGTGTGTAGAAGGGGCTCACTTTCCTGTAAGGTGTAGCCGCGTCCCTCGGCTTCTTTGGGTGGTCGTATTGACATATGCTTTCATGGGCCGCCGGGAGCGGCGCTTAACTGCATTGTATTGTGCTTTCTAGCCTCCAGACGGTAGGCCTCAGTCCCCGGCGTAGTGTGGAGTCTGCCCGCCTAGGGTGTCGGGGAGGCTTGCGCTGTTCCGCTCTTTTCTTCCGGTTGTCATGCGATGACGTGTGCTCGGGCCAAGGAGCCCCGCCAGGTTCGCCATGTGCACATCTCGCTCACTGGCTGCGGGGTGGAGCGACAATCCGATGGTGGCAGGCGTGCTCTCCGCAATGGGTAGGCCCGGAGTACCGGGCTCGCATAGCAGTGGGCAGCCTAGGGGCCTCCCACCGGACGTGGAGCAGAGTGGAAGCGCACGCCGGTAGTCGGTTCGTGCAGTCTTTACCTTCTCTACACTTCTGTTCTGGTGCGGTAGTGGGTGTAGCCCAGGGCCGCCCCTGGTAAGCAGCGGGACGCAATCCCAAGAGTTATTACCCCGTCTGCGCTGATGACTGCAGTATCGCTCCGTCCTCAGTTCGTTCAGCAGTGCCACATTGTAGAGGCCGCAAAGACGCTCGGCGCTCCCGCAGTCCCACCGCAGCATCTGCCTCGCCGAAAACTGGTCGTGCCGCGACTGCCAGTCTTCCGCTACTTGTTGCAGTAGATCTTGATGCGATTACCCCACAATTACAGGATTGTTGATGATTAGTGCCTCCATGGTAGACGGAGCCTCACTAATGTGTGGCCATCTTGTGAGCCCGCACTCTAGCGCCCACCAGAAATCTTAAACTTTGCTATGAAAATCATTTTTATAAATGATGGAAATAGAAAAATCAAACAGATGTCTCAAAAGAGCCCGGCAATTCATGTTAAAAAAAATGAATTTCCTAACATGAACAGGATCTGCCAATGATTTATATGTACAACAGTCAGTGTCAAACATTGCACTGGGGCTCTTAGCATCAGATTGATGTAAAACAGTGCCGCCATTACCATCACCAAAGGTACACAGGCGAAGTTATAGACAGTGAAGGTTAGAGGGCTAGTACCTAGCTTTAAGATTTGCCAATCTGTCAGGCACGTAGGTCGCATTGCCTTTAGCTGGTCTGCAGAAAATACCTCTCTCACTGTAGGAAACCAGGGTTCCTAGCCCCTGGCTGGACAGGGACAGGCACAGACAAGGTTGCCTTAGGTGCACTTTCAGTACACCAGTGGCGCGTCCACGCCCTGGCTGCCATTAAATATTATGGCCTTAGCAATGACTAGACTGCCAACAAAGAGGCAACTAGCAACGGTAGAAAACAGACTACCGGCACTGAAAACGGCTGTGTAGTCCATATTGAAATAATGGCCCAACGTTAGCTTTCCACAAACGTACCAGCACGTTATAAGTGCAAGTGCAACTAAAATTAAAAACCGATTTAAAATTACAGTTAAAAACAGATTGCTAGCACTGACCACGGCCGCATAATTAGTAGTAATGATTGTGCTCCAAATGTTTGTCTCCCCATAGGTATCGGCGCACTAGCCATGCAGGCACATCTAAAATGAATTTATGTTTCACTACAGACCTAGGTCTTTAGAAGGTACACTGGTCAAACACAATATGGTTCAAAACCCTTTCAATTAGGTTATTCCATGCTCCCCATATTTTCAAATTTTGGGGTAGTAACCACAAGATTCGCCACCTTCAATTTCTATAAATAAATCCTTTACTTGAAGCAGTCTCCCCAATGAGCCTCGTGTAAAATACACCAGATGTTTCTCTAATCAGTCGATTAATAGAAGAAACGTGAAAACAAAAATATGAAAAGAGACGTGATGGCACCTCACGTGTGCAACACCAATTGAGCCTGCTGACTGGTACTCATCAGCTATGCCCCTTTCATTTTTTAATCTTCACTATTTAGTCGCATCACTTACCTTCAACAATTTCTTTTGGGTTTACAGTGTGGACACTTTCTTTACTCTTCTTTTTGAGCGTGATGGATACCGATGATGATAACAGTGGGCATAGCTGATGAGTACCAGTCAGCAGGCTCAATTGGTGTTGCGCACGTGAGGTGCCATCACGTCTCTTTTCACATTTTTGTTTTCACGTTTCTTCTATTAATCAACTGATTAGAGAAACATCTGGTGTATTTTACACGAGTCTTTACACCAGGAGGCTCATTGGGGAGACTGCTTCAAGTAAAGGATTTATTTATAGAAATTGAAGGTGGCGAATCTTGTGGTTACTACCCCAAAATTTGAAAATATGGGGAGCATGGAATAACCTAATTGAAAGGGTTTTGAACCATATTGTGTTTGACCAGTGTACCTTCTAAAGACCTAGGTCTGTAGTGAAACATAATGATTGAGAGGAGGGCGACCTAGGTTTTGTTCCCTCTATAGCTCCTTATTGTTGTACACATCTAAAATGAAAACAGGATTAACACAGTTTTAAAAATAGGTAAAACAGTCTCGTATAAGTGAAAGTTAGAGAAATTCTTCACTTACTCCTCTAATTACCGCATCCACGCCCCGGCCGCCATTGAATATTATGGCCTAAGCAACGACAAGACTGCCAACAAAGAGGCGACTAGCAACAGTATTATTAAACTATTATTCAATTCTTTATTGTTTGATTATTTAAAATCTTACAATATTGTACCAATCATTTCTGTTGTAATAAAATCAAATTCTAAAAAATAATAAAAACATGAATAAATTAGCCAATCATTCATATTATCAGATATGTTAAACTTCATAATATAGCCTTATAGCCCGCCGTAGCGGGCTATACCGGCTGTTAAAGGCCCGCTGCAGCGTTAAAGGCCCGAGCCGAAGGCGAGGGACTTTAACAAAGCAGAGGGACTTTAACAGCCGGTATAGCCCTGCTATGAAGGGCTATAAGGCTATTAGAACATTCTGCCACTAGAGGGCAGAATGTTCTAACAAAACAAAGCCTTCAGGGAGCGCGAGGGGATTGAAATCCCCTCAGGCTCCCTGAAGCCTTTGTTCACAGCCAGAGCTGTGAACAAAGACACATTGGAATGTTGGTGCTCCGGGCTTATACCAGCCATTATAAGCCCGGAGCACTCCATTGTTTTCAATGGAGCTTCCAACGTTCCAATGTTCTAATACCAATTATATAATACAGATTATATTTTATATATATCCTATTTTACATCTCGATTTGATTTTACTGATCTAACTCTGTTCTTAGCAGTAATAAAAAGTTTACAAAAGCTGAGTTCAGTATTATATCGTCTGAGTGCAGACATCTTATCAGTGCCTGTCTACAAGTCCGTATTCCTCGAAAATAAAAATACCGCTTAAATATAGATTTTCTTTCAGTTTTAGGTTTCAGGTATACGCACAGAAAATGAATAATTTTCTCTTCCCCCGATTTACATAAGTGACACAGCGTCAGATCCACTGTTTGAAGCAAAGGCATTACATGACATAGGCGGGGGAAAGCACCAAAACGAGCTTTTATAAAAAATTCGCTTATGCTTCAGAGACCATGGAGTTTCAAGATAGGATTAGGATTTTACTTTTGTACGTCCATTAATTAATGCACATGCATGCTTTCTTTTTTAAAAAGAGTCTTTATCCAGAAGCAGTGAATGTTTTGTCATTGTATTTATAGTTTTCTTAAACAAATCTGTAGTTGGTGAAATATCCCAGATAGAATTTGCTGAGTATTCGTCTAATGCAGCATGTAAGTACCTCCAAAACTGCGACTTTTAGCATGCATTTATTTCCTGCCATAACAGTTTGGACATTTGATTTACGTTATCCATTTTTATTCTTTTCCATACTTTTATAAATTGACCTTTTCATGCTATTAGTTGGCTAGTTAACCCAATTTCCAATCTGATCTGTGCAGGTGAGGAATTGTGTGGAAGATAAAAGAGATTAAAAAGATTGTCGCAGCATTACTGATGATTACAGAATCTTTTCCACATAGTGCTTCGCTTCCATATGTTATTGATGGCCATAGTTTTGCTATTACTTTCAAAAGCGGTAGATAACTCAGCCCTCCTAATGAATTCTGCAAGGTTCTAAATGCAATTAGCAGGATGTTTTCTCTCCGTTGCATATCAGCCTTGTGTGGATGAAAAGATCCTTTATCATCAAATAGTACTCCCAAGTTCTTACTTGTTCTAATTGCAAATTATTGAGAAACCATTTATGCTTATATTTTGACCTTCGATTTTTGTTAACCTCCATAACTTTTGTCTTGGTTTAGTTTATAACCATTCCATTATCTTACAACAGTAAACAACACGCTACCAATGAGAGAGCTTGATCATGCTCTTTTTGTGTCACTCTGAAAACCAATGTCATTACTATAACTGAATGCATTCATGACAGGCTGCATGATATTTCAAACGACTTCTTGAAACATTCTACAGCGGATGACACACCAAAATGTAATCTTTTGTATTGAAACAGTCCAACATGTGTAGAAAAGGTTGTAATGTACTTGCAACTTTGAGTTCCAACTGATGATAACCTTTATTCAAATCAAGGCGAGAGAAGACCTTTGCACCATTTAATTGTGTTATCATATCAGCAATGTGTGGACCTGGATGTCATTCTTGTTTGAATGCCTTGTTTGCCTGAGGAATGTTAAGGGCATTTGCGTACCACTCCTTCACTGTCCTTTATGGGCACTAGAACTATGGGAGGAAGTCATGGCGTGGGATCAGTAGATTGCTCAATGATATTATGCTTAAGTAACAATTCAAGTTCCTTTTCAACAGCATTTTGTAAAGGAATAGCAACACATCTTTGTCTTTGGGAAACAGGACAGATGTCCTAATTAATTTGCATTTTAATTTTATTGTCTTAAACTTTCCTGAACCTTGAAACAATGAACGGAATTGACTTACTACGTGTGGTGACCACCCATGTTGTAGTTTACGGAAAGCTGTCCCATATCAGCAGAAGTGGTGAGACCGAGTATAAGGGCACTTACCTCTGTACATGGAACATGGATGGGTGCTTGCACCCTCACTTTCTTGTGTTTCATCGTCGCTACAAATGAACCGTGACTTTTTAAGGGTGCAGATGCAGACAAGCCATACACTTTGGTTTTCGATGGCATTAAGTCACGGCGACAGCAATGGAGATACTTCATTTTATTTTTCTTCAGGCATATTGTTTATCCACGCACCACTGTTGATGATGAAAGGTATAGAACAACCATTCACTTTTATTGTAATCTTCGGACAATGTTTTAATGACTGTTGCTTTAGCAGGTTGACTTTTCTTTGACTGACATTTTTCCTCAAATGCGGTTAGTCCAACATGTGCACACTTTTCTGAGAAAAACATCGACATGGCACAACCATCTTCTTCACTTTCACTTGATACTTATACAAGAACTGTTTGACCATGATTTAGATTACATTCAACTTCGTTCAGTGTCAATTTGTCTTGATTTCACTGCTTGGCCTTGTGGTCATGTCATGTAATGTGGCTTCTGGAACGTTGCGGCGCCAGGTTTCCTTTGCGCTGTGACGCACTTGCTTTTTCCTTTGCTTTGCAAACTGTTGCAAAATGGTTCACCATCCCACGGCCTTCACGTATCTGTCCACTGGTGGGACATTTGCCTCTGTGTGGAAACGAAATTCCACATCTAGAACACATTGCCTTGTGTCCTTCAGTCATTTGCGTTGGCTTACTTTTCACACTCATGACTGGTTCATTTTGGACACCTCTGACCTCCATGTCAGCAGCTTGTCTTTCGGCATGCTCTTCAGCTCTGGCAGCCATTAACACTCGCTCCAGACGAAGAGTTTCTCTCCGCACTCGTCTGAAGGAATCTGACAAGCAGCCATCAATAACATTAAGACATAGCTTCTACGTCATTAAATTCATTAAACTTACAGTGTTTGATGAGTGTGACGAGTCTTTCCACAAATTCATCAATAGTTTCATTAACTGTTTGTCATTCTTAACTGAAAATGTATCTTTTGTAATCTACATTGGGTATTGAATTGAACTTCAGATTCAAAGTTTCTTTAATCTGATGAGATGCAATTTATTCGTCAATTCACATCTTTCTTATGACTTTTTAAACCACCACTAGTAAGATTTGAGGTATTTGATAATCTTTTTGTTAGCAGTCTCTTCAAGTGAATCAATTAAATCTTCTAATGTCTCCATCCAAACAATCCATCAATCGCCAATATTTTGCTTTTTAGCGGTGGAAAGTGGAAGCATTTTGACAATTTATGGGAGTGGTTGACATCGAGGGTGTAGTTCTTTCAGAGAATGTTGGCTGTCCACTACGGCCTGCGTCATATGCACCATGACAGAAAATAGGACCCCTTTCTTGGTCTCCATTGGATAAACACACGGTCATGGTTTCAATTGCCGCTCTTGACTTTTTTCACTTCAGAAACCTCTGGAGTTGTTCTGAGCCCCACTCGGCAGCTTTGGTGGGATGCCACTTCGAATATGGACGGCTCTGCAAGCACGACCCTGGATGCATTCTCTGAGGTCTCTACCTCCAGCGCTGTGGCATGATGACTCTCCTTTCTCAGTACTAGTAAGCAGATTACCGTTTCTGGTATCACTTTGCCTTAAGTGATACTAGAAACACTCATCTGCTTACCAATGTAAGCCTTTAGTGTAGTTTTATGGTGTCTGACACTTGGTTGATCGCTGTTTCTCAGCACTCCTGTTGGCAGTGTTATCTTGCACTTTTTGGCTCCTTCAAACCTGGTTCCATCAGCCTATATCATTATCACTTATTAGGATGTATTGCTTTGAGTAGCGTCGTAGCACAGCACCACTTTCTGCAGCCTTCCCAGCAAGTTCTTGGTCACCAATGTGGAGAATGCTCAGTGTAGCTCTCATTACCTTCAAGCGCTTTATACGGAACTGTTGCTGCGCTTTAACTCTACATATGCCAAACATGGATTCCAAACTTCGACAGAGGCACACGTCCCACGCACGATCAGTGTGCCGGATCACAACAAACTCTCTGGGAGAGCACGGTCGAACAACGGGTTACTTATCACCTATCTCGTTACAAATTATGGCGTCCTCTCCAGCCCTTGTACTCGCCAATGACTAAGACACACATGGAGTTTAGTATGATACGCCTTTATTCTTCTGTGTGTAACTGCAAACTCAACATTCTAAATTAGCCTTCAATGCATTCCACTCTAACACTTGTGTCAAAGCTCTACGGTGTCCATCAGGAGCCAAAAGGGTTCAGTCATGTCCAACTCGCAAGACACCACACCTGCCAAACTGATTGATACATCATGTGGCTAGGGTAGCTGACTTGCAATCATTCCCACTCAATAACGTCTTGGTTTTATCTCAAGTGTCTTCAAGTTGATATCCATGCTCAGAATCCTACACCTCTTATGCAGAACTAATGGTCTCCTTCCAGTGATTGGGTCCTTGAAGAAACCATGTATATTTTCTTTTACCATCCTCAAGATTTAATCAGCTTGGCCTCTTCGCCTGGAACCTCAAGCAGCTCCCTACTCCTAAAAGGAACCCAAAGTGCTTATAAGGTGTAGATTAATCTATTCTCAATGGGACATTTACTTTTCCGATGGGAAAATTGTACTGAAAAGCAATGCCATTTACCTACAGTGCAGACATTAAATGGTATTTCATACTTTGAACCAACCTAATCCAGGACCATGCACAAGTTCACATACACACCAAGCTATTGCGTGCAACATACACAGCTGTGAGATACTGAATATTCAAAAGACTTGCTTATGGATTTAAAGATTTGCTCGGTTACAGACGGGTCTTATACCTCATCTCATTTGTATAGTTGACACGGAGCATGCCATTCTAGTCTAATTGAAGAACATTACCTACAGTCATATTCAGAGATAGAATATAGATAAAGATACAAACATTTTAAGACTATTTTGTAGGGCCATCTTCCCAACTGGTATTGATTGATTGAAAGTAAGCATGTGGGAGAATGAGAAATGCTAAATAATATGCAATTCAGTTTTTTTTAAAGGCATGAATGGAAACTAACAGTAGTAGGGAAGGGTGACGCAAGAACTCATTAGGTATTGTATTCTGGTACGATAGGGGCAGTCCTGCTGTCTGACTGGTTGGCAGTGTCCACATGGAGTGTAAGAATTTCACTGTCAAGGAGGTTTTAGCCAGCTGTCCTAAGGAGAGAGTGAAGTGGTGCTCCTGAATGCCGCTCAAGGAGTAACTGTGTTGGGCCTCTGCTTCACAATACTGATCATGCGAGACCTGCATCCAACCTTAAAGAGAGACAAGAACCTCATAAACTAGAGCTCTCAATCTAACAGGAAGGAGCAGACCCCGGAGACAATGGTCAACGCTGCATGGCACTTAGTCATCATAAAGCCATCAGCTGCTAAAGCTTTATGTGTAATGGTCCGTGTGTCGACCTAAAGAAGAGGGAGAGAAGACAGTGAGAAATTGCTGGAGCTGGATAAGCCGTCTCCTGGTGGGCATAAGTGGGTGACATCCAGCGAGTCATCACAGAGGCCTACCAGCTCCGTGCGAATGTTATTTGGCAATAGAAACAGCATACATTTAAAGTGGTTTTCTTTCTCACAGAATCAGACTTACAGCTATTTCCACAACAACAGATCATGAGCAGACCCAAAAGAGACATAAGGGGTAACAACCTCCACAGCTGCTCGCATGAACGTGTGTCTCTAGGTTTACTGACACACTGTCCTAAGTACAACACTTCTGGCCCAAGTTTACTACCTTCTGGAGAGGCTCAGATGCCCCTGCTGAGGTAGGAGTGGCACAAGAGGTGTAACCTCTCTAGTGTATATGTATACCACGAAGAATGCAAAACAGAATGAATGTCTTTGAAGCCCAAATGCATGCTTATAACCAGATGCATTTGCTTCTATAACATTTCGACATGCTGCAGCAGGAGTTATAGAACTTGTCAAGAGTATGGCACCATGCAATCTGTTTCAATTGTAAGATAAATGCCAAAGGTTTTCTGAGTCTGAAATCAACCACAAATGTATTTAAAACCCAGGTTTTGTATAGCTGCCTCGGAAACAAGATTTGTAGCACTTCTGATGCAACTTGCTATGACATCTCGGGAAAACAAAACCGGGACCTACATCACAAGAAGCAGCCGGAAGAAAAAAGCTCTACCTATTATAATATTCAAAGCAAAACGCAGCCAACCAGAGACTGCTTTGCATGATCCAGCATTGCATTTTGCTCTCTACAAACTGAGACTTGAACCACAGGAGATGAAAAGGGCAAGATTGGTGCTGGGAGAGGCAGTGGGGTTTTGGGATATTAATGGACTTCAAGTGTTTTTAGTCAATCTGTCTCAGCAAACCAGCAACACCACCCTCATCTGACAGAACATGGCACGCTTTTTTGCAAAGAGGGGGTACAGTGTAGAAAGTGATCTAGAAATGAGCTGCATCTGTCATTCGGGCAGTTTTTCTGAGGTATCCATGCTACCAGCATTTAATTCATGTGGGGATAGTCTTCAATGTGCTCTTGATGCTCCCGCAAAAACAAAAACACCAATCCATCAGGTCAGGCCAGGTAGGGACATGTATGGATACGGGTCTGCAAAATCAAGCCATCAAGTGGGAGATTCCTTCATGGCACCACTGAAGACCTAACGGCACACTTTAACGGAGGAAGATATTGGCAGGGCATTCTAGATATTTTAACTGAAGTCTTGGAGTCTGAACATACTTAATGACATCCTCATCTACTCCACCATACTGTGACACTGTTGCCTAATACTTCACATGGAAAAGTATGAATGCCGCAAATCCAGGCTGAGCTTTTACAGATATTAACCAGGCAGCAGTGATGACTAATATTTATAAAACCCTTTTCAAAAGTGATACATTTCTTTAATGGTGACTAGCGTGTCTGGTTTGTACCACGTCTGGCAACACTGACAGGCCCTCTAACTGACAAGAGTGGACCTTGAGTGTTGTCAAGAAGTAGTATTTGTTGCGACCAAATATTTCCATGTTCATATCTCGGGTCTACTTCAACCCTACAAAGATAACTAAACAAGTGATAAAGGACAGCTGTACTGGCCCCCTGAATGCTAAAGTGATGACTCACTCAACACACACCAAGCAACTACACAGCGCGAAAGGCAGTAGCCATATTTAGTGGCTACAGACACTCACACATTCACCTTCAAGGGCATACATCCAGAGCCCTCAGGCTAGAAGAAACAATCCTGCCCACCCGAGGATGTAAACTTAGAGTTGGCAGGCAAGGCTCAAACAGAAGAAGATGGAAAAATATGCTATACAAAACCACAACACATTTTCAGACATCTTATCGATTCTCCTGCAATCTTGTACACGGTTTAATGGTCAATACTGTAAGACCTCAGAAGCAAGGCCCATAATGTCATAGATAATTAGTTTTTTTTAAATATAATAAAATTTTATTGTTTTTAAGACCTGTGGCACAGATAAAGCACACATATTGTCATACCACGCAGGGGACTTCCAGTAGTCGGGCACAACCATCCCAGTATCCCAAAGCATCCCCCCTCCCTAACTTCAAATGTGCCCCTGGTCAGTCCATTATACACCCCCCATTTTCTACAAATTTAAGAGTTTCTTGGGGCATCAGTGTGCTATATAAATTGGTTCCTCCCATTTTGCACATCGATACATACTTACCTTCCACTCCCACAATATTTTGGTCATTTTTGAAGGAACACACCTTCCATTCTACAGAGCTGATAAAGTCAGAGTGGAGGATGTCAAATAATAATGAAGAAAGGTATAAATGGCATAAAATCATATGTATATCTCTTCTATATCTATTGGACTGTTTGCCCTAGAACTCTTGAACTTCGGAACCATTTTGAACAGAAATGAAAGCAAAGACTAGCAGAAAGCTTCCACGATGGTCTGTCTAAATGGTACACACCAGGACCCCCTTGTCTAAAAACTGGATGCTACTCTTCCAGGTTCTATGACACAACTTGAACTGAGGGCATTCCTCACTCTCTGAAGAAACTTTAGATATGCCTTCACTAACCTTGTGCAAAATGTTGTCTTACCACAGTATCATACTCCCAAGCAGCCTAACTTGGGTCGATGAGAAATGTTTTCATGCTGATACGGCATGTTGACAAAGATTAACAGAAATGTGTAGAGCGAGGATAAATCTTGTGCAGAACCTCAAGTAATTAAGAAATTATCTGAACTAAAGTCATCATCAAAAACCATCAACATGCAATTAATGTCTGAAGGTTTAGCTGACTTGAGAATGAGGTCTTAGCCCAATGGGCACTGAACTATTTCTCATCCCCACAGTTCGTGTACCGGTCAGTCAACATCTTCAGCTGTTTTTGTTTCTCAGATATTCTTTTTGCTTTAATGCACCCCTCTTATCAGATGAGGCTACTATCTTACTCTCCTTCACATAGTCATTGGAAAGAAGCCTCTCTCATAGTGCTATAGCAATGGAGCCCTGGATAGCTTCCCCAGGGCTAAGAATTGATCATTCATTGGTGTCTTTTTTCACACAAAAATCTTCACAGGTGCATGGCCACTGCCTGCCCATCTCTGCTCCACTGTTTCACTTTATGCAGTGATCATCTGTTCAAAGCCTCCCCACCCACAACAATCACATACTCACTTCAACTAATCTCCATTTTCAATATTTGATTGACTAAAATCTTTTCAGTTTAAGTTTCATTAAAGCCATAAACAAAAAATATACCATAAAACAAATTTGAAGTAGTTCAGCATAAACTTTAGTTTAAGGAAAATAACTGTTAGTTTTACTCAATTGATAGCCAATCCAAGTAACCTCATTGTGTGGCAAACAGGTGTGCACCGTCTATATAGGAATATAGGCTTTTTCCCGGTCTTGTATTTTAGGGGGGGGGGGTCTAGAATCTGAAGTATGATGAGGATTTTCTGGAAGTTGGCATAAAAGCCTAGATGGTAAATCTGAGGAAAAATTGTACTGAAGTCTAGATCAGTTGTGTCCCCTGTATGAAACTGGCAGCATAGATTGAGATAGCCTTAGGCACAATGAGTCATATTCAAGGAGAAAAGTACCTCAGTTTTATTATCATAGTGTTGATGAACATGTTCTCATATTGAACAGAGGTGGCGGGGTGTCTGAAATTCCCACAGAGCAACTCGATTTTTGAAATACATATTTGTAAGCTAAGGTAATCCCAGTGTTATATTAACAGATAATGGGGTATATTTAACATCTAACGCAACCTAGAAGATTTTGAAGAAGAAAGGCACTTTGTACAAAAAGTGATTGTTGTATATTCCTCAATGAAATCGAATGGTGGAAAGAATGAAGTGCACACGAAAGGGATGCATGCAACTCACAAAAAAGTCTGGGAACAAGTTGGAGGGAGAAATTAATAAAAGAGATGAAGGCTTACAGGTTTGTGCCTTGTGCTAGGACTTTCAATATCTCTTTTGAAATGTTTAGGAGGAAGAAAGCGTGTACAGAAATTCTGGTGATGTGTTATTAGAGCATAGTGAAAAGTAGTAAGAAGAACACATGAGAAGAAAATTAATCTCTAATGTAGGTAATGTGGTCTGCAAGGCAACTGCCAATGTGGGTGATGTGGTGATTGTCAAAGCACCTATTGTATACAAACCCTATTCCGAATTCAGCAAACCATGGGAACTGCTAAAATTGTTTAAATAAACTGTGAAGTTGGAAGTCTATTGGATTTGAGATCTAACTGGTCTGGCAGGCATCACTAGAAAAGCCTTTGTGAATGTTTTTCACTTCAGCATAACTGTGCCCCAGAGCACTGATCTCTGCAGGAGACAATGCTGGAAAGGGGACCTTGTTGCGCATCTTAGTGGACCCCAGCTTGGGTAGTCACCCAGACCTGGCATATGGTGGCTAAGTCTAATGTCTGCACATGAATGAAAGAATGAATGAAACTATTGTTTAGTTAATTCAAACCGTAACAATGTTACATGAAAACTTTTTTGGTGTACATAGTAAAACACATTAAATACTTGTGAAAATTAAAAATTGCTGTTCAATATAATATAAGAAGTTTACTTTATGCTGTCTTTTGAACTGGTATGTTTTTTTTAAAGCTAATTCATGATACTTTAAGAACTTTATCATCTACTGTTCAGTTGTGTGCTTAATGGGTTAAGGCACTGGGTTAAGGCAGCCCTGCATGTCCTGATTTTCCTTTTTTTAAGGTCGGGCTGCAGTGAAGTGACCCGTGCCACAAACAAATATGAGCAAATGCAGATCAGATTAATAAAATCCTCTTTCATGTTATGGGGCCTTTGTATTTCTAGCTTGGTTGGTCTGCTGATGTTGGTAGGTTGCCAAACCGGAGTGCCATCAGTTGTTTCTTGTCAAAAACAGAGAATGTGGCGCTTGTTTTAAGGAGTCATAGTTATTAATTACCATCAATGCGTGTGATTGCCTGCTGACTGTTGTTTTATCTTCTGGCAATGAATGAAGTCTTGCCATTTTGTTGGCAACGTGTCTAAAATTCTGAGAAGGACAGACTTTTTTCACCACAGATCTTCGGTCTTGGTATTTTGAAGGGCTTTGTGGAGAAAATTATTGATGATGATACTTTGTCTTTCTTGATTTCCATCCAAAGTGCTTTACTGAGTTTACACTGATCTAGATTAAGTTTTATTTTGTACCAGCTTTTTACTGTTGAAAACATCCTTCTGAGTGTTTCATTTATTAGACCAAATTCCAGCCTCACCTGAGCTGGTGATGCGCTTTTCGACAGCTGGAAGGTCAGTTTACAAGTAGTTACCTGAAGTTTGCTTAGTAATACGGAATTTTTACCCTGTTGAATGATACTGCCGGGAGTTAGTGTTCGCACAAACCTGGCTGCCATTACTGCTAGTAGTGGCTTGAATGATGGACACCCCAGTTTTTTTGCTAGAGTGTTGAAGGCGAATGTTAACGAACCAGCCCTTTTTTCAATGTAATTCCGTTGTGCTTGTTGATTGAATCCGTTGTTTAAGTAGACTCCTAAATATTTGTACTTTGCGACTTCCTCCCGCTTTTTGCTGTTCAGCCAGATATTGAGTTTGCGGATGGATCTGTTTTGAATCAGCATGGTTTTCGTCTTATATTGATTTCCAGCTTATTTATTGTCACGTAATTCTGCATTTCTGTCAACGCCCTCTGGAGACCTACTTGAGTAAGGCTCATTAGTATGACATCATCAGCGTAAGAGAGATGTGACAGTGGTTGCGGCCCTAGTCATGGGGGGTGACGGGGTGTTAATTTGATCCAATCTTTGTGCTAGGTCGGTCATTAACAGGTTAATGTCTGCACATCTAGCCACAGTTTATGGCAGTACAATAGTAAAAAGTCTTATTGCGCTTGGTGGTGCTTTCGTGGTGTCAACACCCAGCCACATTTGGTGCTAAACAACTGCACTCCAAGCAAGAGCAGAAAAGTTCCATAAATCCGAATGGCACCTAAGCACATAGTCCAATTTGCATTTGTTAATTCTTCTTCCTTGCTGGATTCCAAATTTCTCGGTAGTCAAATTTAGTCCAAACACAAATGGTCCATGGTTCTTGTTTAATTCAGAAATACATCTAGGTACATCATTATTCAAACACACCACAGCTGAGACGTGTTTTGTCCTCCTGGACTTTTTCAATGCTGCAAAATCATGGTAAACAATTATCAGTACAAATGTATTCTCCATTATGGCACATATAAAGTCCCATCACCTTCTGGGTGTACTGTCGCCTGATCACACAGTGTGACTGATATACATATATATATATTTTTTTTCTTCATCAATGTGGTTCCAACTGGAGCGCGCAGCAGCGGGTGTAGGCGTTGGGCCGAACCAGTGGCCAAATTATTTTTTTTAACACAAAGGATGCCGCACTCTGTAGTATTGTGCTGTATCTTTTAATATGGATACAGAGCCAGTCTGTCTCACCGACGCGTTTCGGGCAACCCGGCCTTTCTCACGGTAGGGGGCACTTCTTTCATCTCTGTATACATGTCATTTCCAGTGGGTCCAACTCCCATGGATTTCTGGGAGTTGTAGTTAAATTAAAAAGATAATGCTAAATCCCTAATTGACAGACATAATACATGTAATTTTTTTATTTCAAACATAACCCATGCTTTACATTCAAGGTGAAAATAACATTTTTGCTTAGTAGCCATTGTTGTCATGTAACATCCTTATTTCCCAAAAAGTTTTTTATATGATTGTGTTGGGTTTAGTGCCATATATACAGAGATGAAAGTAGTGCCCCCTACCGTGGAAAAGGCCGGGTTGGCCGAAACGCGTCGGTGAGACAGACTGGCTCTGTATCCATATTAAAAGATACAGCACAATACTCCAGAATGCGGCGTCCATTGTGTTAAAAAAAATATATATATCTATCCAACTGGCGACTATAGTTAGAATGTTGCGTATTTCCTATGGAAAATAGGTCCTATTTGGAATAACGTTGGCGCCGATTGACGAATCTTCGCAAAATTTTCTAAACTTTTGGCCAGCTCCGGTAAGCTCCTATCCTGAAAATTTCACGGTGATTCGTCAAGCGGGGGCCGAGAAACTGCTGAACGGAATTACACCAAATTTGGCAAAGAGGTAGTCCTCAGTTCAGACTCGTGCCTTTTGCTTAAATGGTGTAAATCCGTTCAGTAGTTCCTGAGAAAATTAGAGTTAAAAAGATAGATATATCTGGGCGGAGCCTAAACACACATCTCATCGTGTGATCTGATTGGCTGTCAGTACTTCATCCAAGAAGTGTTGGCAGCCATCTTCGGACCAATATACATGATAGCACCTCATTAAAAAGCATTGCAGTTAATAGAAGGTTTTAAGACTTTAATTACATTCTAAATCATTTGTTGATGGTACCATACTCATTTTAGGAATTGAGGTGTGTTCTAAGGTGATTTTACCATGTGAAAAAGCCTTCTGCTGTGATATCATGAATCACGTTTGAGAGAAAACTATTTTCTCATGCTTTTCCCACAGAGGTTTGGAAGGTGATCTATAAGCTAAACTGAGAGCATATTTTCTGTAAATTCACATTATCTTTCTCAGTCATGTAAGAATGAAGTCTGACATTCTCAGTAAAACATGTACATCCAACAAGGGCAGAGACTGTCAGTTGATTCCTCTGTGTTCTACTGCAGCTTCCCAGAGTGTTCTAAAGAACAAGTAGAGCGCTAACAGTCCTACTTATGACAAACATATTGCACACCTGAAGCCATCTTGATTGGAATAAAGTGGTAACTCTTAAAACATTTAATTTAAAAAGGAACAACATGAGGGGGTCATTTTGCCATAGAAAGTATGATTAGTGCTGCAGAAAGAAAAATTAGGGCACATTTTGAGTGACTTCTCAAATCCTCTTCTATTTCATTAAAAAATTCTGACATGCAGACTGAAACATGCACTTTCAATACCAGCAGCAGACTTCCCTGGTGAGCAGTAGCTTTACTACAGTGATCTAATAAGCAACTAGAGTGCTAACATTCTGAATTTATGGCAAATGTGTGACACATCTGAATGCCTTCTTGATGGAATCAAAGTAAAAAACTGAAAGTATTTCCTACTGAGGAGACTGTAGTAAATGAGGAAATTAGGAAACTTCATAACAAATAAATCTCCCAAGATGGCCGCCAGAGACAAAAGAGCCCAAATGTAGCCCAAATATCACCCAGATGTAGCCCAAGTATAGCCCAATGACAGAATGTCCCAGAGTTTTCTTAAGAACAACTAGAGCGCTTACTGTCTTACTTATGACAAAAGTATGGCACACCTGAAGCCATCTTGATTGGAATAAACTGGTAACACTTAAAACATTTAATTTAAAAAGGAACACAATGAGGGGGTTCATTTTGCCATAGAAATTATGATTTCCTACTGAGGAGACTGCAGTAAATGAGGAAATTAGGAAACTTCATAACAAATAAATCTCCCAAGATGGCCACCAGAGACAAAATAGCCCAAATGCAGCACAAATATCACCCAGATGTGGCCCACATGTAGCCCAATGACAGAAGTGTGCAAAACACTTATCTTTTGTGTATTTGCAGTTTTATATAGTGCAGACTGGTCAGGTATTGGAGTGCTCTACATGAGCATTGTTTACATCACACAAGATCAAATTCATTTTGGTTGTAGACATGGGGAGATTAAGTGATTTGACCAGAATCACAGAACGTTGAGCTGAAGCAGAAACTCCAACCTGGTTCCCCAGTTGCAAAGTCAGCAGCTCTGGAAGTAACACCACATCCTCTCCCCTAGGTGCAACATTTAATCAAGTGGTCAACTGGATAAAAAAACAAAGATTACAAATAATTTAAAAGTTCTTTGTCGCGATTTGAAAACTCAGAAAATATGTCCTCATTTTAGTTTTTTAGAGCACTAACCATACTTTTGATGCAAATAAGACCCTCTCATATTGGTAATTTCTAAAGGAAATGCTCTAGGTATTACAGCTTTGATTACATCAAGATGACGTCAGGCGTTCCACACTTTTGTAATAAATATAGAATGTTAGTAATCTAGTTGTTCATTGGGATACAGTTGAGAGGCTGAGGCCAGGGGCATGGACTCTGAAAATTGAAGGCAGGTAGGAGAGTGCAGAGGCAACAATTTGACCACACTGGGCAGGCAGGAAGGGCAGTGGCAGCACAACAGACTATGGAGGGCAGTGGAAAGGGGGGCAGGGGCAACAAACCAACAATACAGGACTGGCAAGAGAGGCTGTGGCAATATAATAGACCATTGTGGGCAGAAGGAAGAGGCAGTGGTAGTACAACCATTCATGCCAACAGACCCGTTTCAGCCAGGAAACGTCCAATGTTGTTAAGCTCAAATGGGCTTTATTTGATCTGTCTCCTGTCTACAATCTCCTCTATTTCAATGTAACTCAAAGGGGAAAATCAATACCCCAGTTTTTTTTCAAAATCTTCCTCTTACCAAGTTCAAAATGTTCGCAAGTATGGTACATTGGATCATAGTAGGCAGGAGGAATTGGGGTGGGGACATGGACTCGGATAACAGAGGCCAGGAGGGACATGGAGAGGTGCACCAAACTGACCCTACAGGGCAGGCATCAGGGTTTGCAGCAGCACAATACACCACACAGGACAAGCGGGACAGGAGTGCAGCACAACAATCCATAGAAAGCAATAGGGAGGGTACAGGACCATGCACATGGACAACAGAGAACAGAGGGGAAAGAGGCAATGGTAGCTACCTGACCATAATGGACAGACAGGAGAGAAAGCTGCAGCATAACAGACCATAAAGGGCAGGAGGGAGGGAATAGGGGTCTGCACATGGAAACAGAGGGCTGGGGGCAAGGGGGCAGGGCAGGAGCAGCAAGATGATCATGGAGGTCAGGCAGGATGGGTACTAGAAACAAGACACACCATGGAGAGCAACAGTGAGACTATGATGGCATACACACAGACCATGGAGGGGAGGTGGGAGGGGTCAGGGGCAGCTAGCTGACCACACAGGGAAGGTGGGAGGGGCATGGCAGCAGAGAAGACCATGCATGACAAGCGGGAGGGTTAGTGGCAGCACAATGGCTATGATGGGCAAGAAGGAGGGTGCAGGGGCATGCACAAAGGACCATGAAGGATAGAAGGGAGGGTCAGAATGTGGGCACAGACAAGAGAGTGTAGGGGAAGGGGCCTCACAACAGACCGCGCTGGGAAGGCAGGAGGAGCAGTTGCAGCACAACAGACCAGGGAGGGCAGAAGGGTGTGGCAGTAAAATGGACCATGGAGGACAGGAGGAAGGGGCCAGGGGCATGGCATGTGGACAGGCAGGGTGGAGGTGGCAGGGACAGGTTACAGTCATCTAACAATGCTAGGCAGGTGGGAGGGAAGTGGCATCTCAACAGAACACTCAGAGTAGATGGGAGTGGCAGGTCCATGGAACATGGTGGGCAAAAAGGATGGAGCAGGGGCTTGCACAAAGACATCGGAGGGCAGGGGGAAGGAGAATAGGGGCAGCAAGCTAAGCACAGAGGCTAAGCAGGAGGTCAATGACGGGCCATAGAATAGGGCAATGGAGGGCAGGAGGAGTGGACTGGTACATCATGCTAAATGGAGGGCAGTGGCAGCACATCAGACAATGCATGGCAGGAGGGAGGAGGCTAGTCCATGGATTCAGACAACAGAGGATAGGGAGTAGGTGAATGGGGCAGCAAGCTAACTGTTCAGAGAAGGTGGGTATTAGGAACTTTATTGTTTGTAAAATGTGTGTCTGTGCGAACTACTTATAATATGAACAAGTATGCAGCATAATCTCACTTTTATTCAGGAAGAAGAGGACGTTTGTGACTGTGACTCCGGGCTCACTTGGCAAAAAAAACCCTGACCCTCCATCCCCCATCGCAAAATGTAATGCCCATGAAAAGGGTAGGTGGACGCAGTGTTATATAGAACAGTCCTGAGAGCACGATTGAAAATTAAAACTAGATATAGTATATGGTATAAACTATGCACCAAAAAGTGTGATATAAGATGAACCGGGGCGTGAAATATAATATGCAATACATTGTGCGCAATGACAGATTCATTGGAGAGCGCGAGATAGCACAGGCTCTAGCGTGTGCTATGCGATATGCGCCTTGGAGTGAAATATGCACAGGGCAGTGTTGTGTAACCTAACTAGTCTCTAAAGGTGTAATATAAAATATGTGCTGGGGAGTGTAACGCTGCATATGCACTGTGACAAAGATATAGATCCCAGATTGTAATATGTATGGCATAGCGCTGTGCGTTATAACATAGGCATCGAGGAAGGCACGATAGATGGGGCAATATAACCCGTGCGAAGGCAAGTGTGGCATGACATATTCACGGGGTGGTGTTACAGTGCAAATGGGCTAGAGATTGTCATAGCATACGCACTAGCTGGTGGACTACAACAGAGAGGTGTGTGGCACTGGGAGGGCACTGGTGGTTGTAACACAGCATTGGGCTCAGCCAGGAGCACGCTGTGACTCTCAAGTGAGGTTCGTCTCCTTTCCAGAGAGTAAAATAAAAAGTATTATACATCCGGCGGTGGATGTGTGTTTTATTAACCGTGAGGGGGGTTTCTGGCATAGTTTTGGTCGAATTTTTGTTGAATTCCCTTTCAATGGCTTGGTGTGCATGTGTATTAAATGTGCCCGTCAATAGCTACCCATGTTTGTATAAATAAACGACAAGGGTGTCTACTTGGAGAGTACCCATCGGCGGGGGCACCAGGATTAGGCACGGTAGGGCGTCAGACACGTCAGAGCTTCACTAGCAGTGTAAATACATTCCACGTGGATTCATTGTATGCATAGTCGCCTTTTAATGAATATCACGCAAATCGTCATGGTGATAGGTACATACGGTTTGTCCAGCATGTCCTAGGTGTTTCTATAAATATATTTTAAAAAATGAAAATAAAAAACAAAGGCCGACCCCGGGTGATGGGGTCCCCGGGGCAATAAGTGGCCTGAGGAGGGGGGCAACGCAGCCCCCCTCCTAAAGAATTTAAAAAAAAAAAAAAAAGGCCATGACCTGGGGGTTGGGGTCCCCGGAGCCCCCAGGGATGATTAAGGCCTTGGGAGGGTCAAATGTATTTTTTACAACAAAACAAATTAGGGTGCAGGCCCTGGGGGATGGGGTCCCCAGGGCCAATAAATTAGAAAAAGAAGGGGGGCCACACAGCCCTCCTTCTTGAAAAAATAAAATAAATAAAAGACCGGCATCGTGCCGGAGGCCACACCCCTCCTTGCAGCACTCTGCAAACGCGCCCCCTGGCCAGTTGTAAGTTGGGGAATTAATTCCCCTTCAATACTGAGGGTCCCTGAGGGCCAACTAGCCCAACAGGTATCTCTAGTATGCGCCAGGGAGCTGCGTTGCAGACAGGTGTTCAGAGGCCACGCCCCTTTTTACACCTCTATGCAACGCAGCTCTGTGGCGCTTACTGGAGGTACCTAGTGGGCTAGTTTGACCCTAGGGACCCTTAGGATTCAAGGGGACTTAATCTCTCAACTTAGAACGGCCACAGGGCGCGTTTACACAGTGGTGAAGGGAGGGGACGGGCCTGAAGTGACGTGCAAACACGCCCTGTGGCACGTTTTAAGTTGGGGAAATAATTCCTCTTCAAACCTGAGGGACCCTGGGGACCAACTAGCCCACCAGGTGCTTCCAGTAAGCGCCACTGCTCTGCGTTGCAGAAAGGTGGTGCAGGCCGTACCCCTTTTTACACCTCACTGCAATGGCGCTTACTGGACGTACCTAGTGGGCTATTTTGCCTCTAGGGACCCTCAGGATTCAAGGGGACTTATCTCCCAACTTAAAACGGCCACAAGGCGTGTTTACACAGTGGGGAAGGGAGGGGACGGGGCTGGAGGTGACGTGTGCAAACAAGCCCTGTGGCGCGTTTTAAGAGGTAGTTTTAATCCCCTGCCCTATTATATACTAGGGGCTTACAGAGGAGATCATGCTGATCACAGGGGGACCCCCAACGCATAATGTTCCCTAGTGTATGTAGGTGTTTTCACTGTATTCTAAGTGTCTTTTAACATAGCACTGGCTCTAGGACTGGTTAGTCAGACTCAGTTACCACCAGTATCCGTCTGAAAAAGTTGAGGGTACAGGATGATTTTGCAACAAGGCTTCTTTCTGCTCTTCTGTTTGTTCTTTCTGCACGTTATCCTTCTTCCTGCACTTTTCTACGTCTTTGAGGACTTCTGTTGCTTCTTTCTGCATTTCTTTTTTTTTCTCCTTTCTGTGCGTTTTTTCTTCTTTCTTCAGATATCCTATCTCTGTAGGCATAGTTCGAAATTAGCATTTTAAAAAACCATTGAAATTCATTAAAAAAACCATAGGTTTCAGGCACGTTATAGTTAGGAATTAGCATTTAAAAAACCTTAGAAATTCACTGAAAAAAACATAGGTTTCAGGGGCGTTCTAGTTAGTTGGACTTTTCACTCGTACAAAACCCATTGAAATTCCCCCGTTATAGTTAGTTCAGCTAACTATAGCTCGCGCACCCGCAATGCACTGCTGATGACGTCACATATTACATCACTCATGACATGGTCAGTGACATCACTCATGACATCACTGACATAACCCAGGTATCAGGCTGTGCCTCCTCCTCAGAACAAGCCCAACATACTTTCTGCCCTCAAAGTAGTTTACCACAATTCTGCTTGGGCAGGATGTTGGGGTGGGGGCAAGCCCAGTAGACATCAAGGCTATATTTTTTTGTTTTACTTAGACTAAAAAATATGGGGTGTAGGCGGGCTGCCCTGGTGTTGGGTTAATCTCTTACCCCTGAAGGTCCAACAGTCTTTCGTGCCACTTAGGGTGCAGAGCATCCACAACCACATCCCTATGGCAAGCAAGAGAAAATATGGATTCTTTGGGGTGTATTGGCATGTGGACTGGCAGAATGGGGGTATATTCAAATTCCCGCTGACTGCGGCATTCAGAATGGCTGCACTATTTGGGCCCATGCTCAACCACCACCAAAGAAAAGCCACTAAATACAGATATTTCTGAGAACTCGACACCAAGGGGAGTCCAGGGTGGTGTGCTTCCATCTGAATTCTAAGTCATTTCTATTCGTATGCCCTCCAAATCTCAAACTTAAATCAAAAAACAAATTTTTGCAAGAAAGTTTTAGAATTTGCGGGGATCTACAAACTTCCTACCACCCGAGTTCCCACCCTTTTTCCCCAATACCAACGCGACCCCACTTGAGTGGCTTGGCCTAGTGCCTGCAACCCCAAAAGGCCCCGAAATGCAATGTGGAGGCACCGGTAATAGGGGTAAGGAGTGTGTGAGTGCCTCCTCCTCCATTTCTCAATTTTTTTAGATAAAGAAATGCATCAAGATTCCAGTTTGTGATTTTGAATATATTCATTTTGCTGTCCGGTATTCATAGAAAGGAAAAGCACAATTAGGGACTCTCAAAAAGCTGACCCGTGTTTCGCCCTTTTATATGGTCATCCAGACCAGGGCTTCCTCAAGGTGTTCCGAAGAATAAGTGTCAATGAGGAACTTCATTCAGGGACCTGACCATGATGAACGTCGCTGACCGACCACAAACTGATTAACAATGTTGAACTATTTGTAAGCCACAAGAAGTATTTATACCTTTTTGGAACTACAAAAATGGACACCCATAAGGACTGAACCTTTTACTCGTCATGTCACACGGTCTGCTTATCTTGTGAGCACCATTTTGTTTACTTAATTAATTTGTTAATAATTTGCATGCAGTGCGGTCTGCTTTCACTTTAGTTGCTGCGTTTGTTTATTTTTTAATTAATTTGCAGCGCTGTCTGCTTTCACTTTAGCGTCTGTGCTTGTTTTTTAAAATTAATTTGCAGCGTGGTCCCTTTAGTGGCCGCTCTTGATTTAATTAATTTGCAGCACAGTCCGCTCACTTTAGCAGCCGCGCTTCTTTATGTAATTAATTTGTAGCCCCCCTCAATGTGTGCTCTGGTGCCTCCCTCTTCCCCTGAATTAAGCTCACTCGGTGTCCGGAACAGCAACACTGCACAAACCCCACCTCTGTAGCTTCCACGGCCCCAACCCCCCCCACCTCCCCCACTTGCCTCAGAAAGTTCAGACGAGGGGCACAGGCGGGGTAGGAGACAATCACCTCACGCGAGGCTTGGTTCTGTTGTGGTGAAAGGCAGGCAATTTCACCTAAACAAGCATTTGCAATGCAATAGGTCCCGCATTTACGCGTGTTTGAGATATTTACATTGTAAATGACAATGCCTTTTATTTTTGTTCCTGAAACATAAATAAAGGGCATTGTCATTTACAGTGCCAATAGCTTAAACTCGCATAAATGCGAGACCTATTGCATTGCAAATGCTGGTTTCATTTTGAACTTGCCCTGGCTGCGGATGTGCCAATAATCACCAACGATGGTCAGCTTGTCTGTAAGATAAGCTGGTTGTGATGGCTTTGTAAATGATGTAACTGGTTTTGAAGATGGCTCTTGCTGGCAAGGGGAGCCAAGTCAATGGAGTTCCATCAGGTTGGGGATTATGTGATAGTATGGGATGTTTCCATTTCTCCTCTTTTGCCTTTAACTCTTCTGGCTTTCTACTTAAAAAAAAAAAAACTAAAAAAAAAAAACTTCTGGTCTGTCCTTTTAGGTTTTGTTTTTAATTATTACAAAATGTGCAGTCTTTAATAGAATACATAGCTGGTAAGCGGACATAAATGCCACGAGTATGTGGTTGCTTTCTTCGTACCACAGAAGGTGCACTTCACAAAGAGTGAATGCACTAAAATCGTCTACAGATGATAAAGAAAGTGGAAAAGCTTCAAACGTGTTTTAGACACAAAATGAAGGCAAAATAATTGCAAATCTGAGGGACAAAACTCACAGAATAAGGTAACAAAACACTGGAAGAGTTTTGAGATCCTCTCAGCATGAGTCAGAGAACAGGACTGAGGCTGCGAAGCAAATATCCCTGAAAGGCATGCAGGGATAGGGAAGCTGCTGGCTACGTGAAAGGCACTGATTTCACTTCTCTGTACATGAGCATATCAAGCTATTATATTTTCCTTAATGTGTGCTGTTTCACTTGAGCATAACAAATTCAGCTTACTTGAGGGTTTGCTGCAATGTTGCCTTATTGAAAGTAAAAGAAAGGAACCAGAACAAATCTAGATTCTTAATGCTATGGAGGTTCTGCCTGCATTGGGCAACAAATAAAATGAAATCAGCATTTTTTTTCCCCGAAGTTTTACATAGCGCAAATTTGACCCGAGGGTATCGGAGCGCTTTACATGAGCACCAGTTGCTTTATGTGGAGCGTCTTTGCCGAAACTCAAACTGAGTTCCCCAGATTTGAGGTCGACCGCCCTAGCCGTTAGGCCACATCCTCTCCCCCTGAGCATTACCTATGCCACAAATTAATTACCGAGAGAGGAATGAATTACCAAGTAGCGTCTGGGGCAGAAACACAATTGTGCAATCTTTGCAGCATAGATTAGGTTTTCAATGTCTTTGCAGCATAGATTAGGTTTTCAATGTGGATGCAGCAGAAAGAACTATGTAGCCACGAAACAGTGCATAAAGCGAGCTAGAAAACATGTCAATCCCTTTTCAACGTTAGTCACGTCTCTAGCATCTGAATATGGAGTTACATGCTAAACCATATATTGTACGAACAATAAACCTTGTCAGCAAGCTGCTCAACCGCTGAGTGTCAGACAGGAGATGGCTCTCCAGCCCTTCTGGGCTTTCTGAAGGGCTGACCTCTTTGGTACTCTGTGGATGCTTGCTGTTGTACTGAATTGTTTGTCAAGTATGTTTCTGTGCCCTGTGCATGCAACTGTCTGAAGCGTAGCAGTGCATTTTCGGTTCGGAGAAGCCTTAGTTACACAGCAGGCAGTGAAACAAAAACAAACATCACACTGGGGCTTTGCTTTAATGAAGATGTGGATGGGGCTTTTCTAATTTTTCCGTACACGTCATCAGATCACTAGTAGTATCTGAGTAATAAGAAAAAGGTAAGTTGCAAATGAAACTTAAAGAAAAACACTAAACAAAACAAAAGGAATGGACCAAGAGCTACTCGCAGCAGGTGATTATTTAACAATAAGTCAATGAAAGAAGTATTTTTAGATAATGTTATTAGACAATACAACAGCACTGATATTAAATAACAAATCTGTCATTGAAAATGTTTTAATCATGGCTAAAGAAAAAGTCAGAAAAGGTAATTATCTGTGAAGCGAAACCTACCTGCAATGACAGTTGGGTTGTAGCTGAAGAATTCTTTATCAAACTTCGCGAGCCACTTCGCGAGCCATCTAGTACTACACATACATATAAATTCTAGGAAAGGAATGACATAATCCAACCCTAACCAAATGATTAATTGATGAACGTGATGTGTATTTGTTACTAACTTCTCTCAAGAAGTTACAAGTTATTTGCTGAAATATGGAATATTGATCATATGGATCAGTTGGACATGGACTGCGTATTCTTTCACAGGTACCCAACTTAAAGCATTTAGTTAGGAAGGGAGGACTGTCAAACCATCAAGTACATAATGTAGAGCAGTAATCAATATGGATGTCCCCAATGGCAAAATATTGTAAAATAACACCAGAATAAGCAAATATTAATCAACTAAATATCATTCAATTTACACATTTGTTTCTTTCAGTTTACACAGTAAACTTCCATGTAGGGCTATATTGTCAGTAGTCATAGATTGGGAGGTTTAGGTTTAAAAACAAATTATTATTCTCAAGTAGGCATTACATAGGACTACCCATTGTTATCTTCTAAAATCAGTATTACCCATTAAGGACCTCCTTTTCACCTTTTAATATTGTTGCTCAAAACATATCTTTAAAGTAAACCATCACTACAAATTAAAAGCTTGCACCCTTAAAGGGAGGTGGGCACGACCCCTACATATATTAAAAACATAAAAGGTTTGCTATAATTTGCCATGCAGGTAAATGTTACTCCTTTCTCACCCAAACTCAATATTTGTATACTTGATCAATTACTGGAGTAAATGATTATGACCTGTGACATCTACATGCGTTGAAAGAACATTTCATATGTGCATTAATCATTATATACCCTCTTTACTTATAAATTATAGCAGCTAAAATTATTTCATAGCTTTGTTGTGGGGAATATCTCCTTGATGACAAACTACTGAAACCAGAAGGAAAAATAAACTATTGCCTTTATACATTTTTAATTGTTGTCAATAATTAATGGAGCAAGAACACAATTCTCATTAAGGCATCTCCTTGAAGTCTCAAAACACACACAAAATAGAGACTAGTATATGTGCGTTTTCTGCACTAAATAATTAAGTAAGTTAAGAAAAAATATGTTTGAAAGGAGTTAAAGTAACTGTTCCCTGTCAAAGAATGTGTGTTCACTGTGAAAGTAGCTTTCAGCGCTTTCCATGAAGTAACTCTGAAATAAATTAATTGAGTGGGAAGACATCTCATTAATGCTTTGGCATTTCACATGTATCTAAGGCACTCTTTTAATTAAGCCAATTAATTGAATTTCTTCAGTTCTCTTCAGTTTAAGTGCCTGACACCTTCTTTGAAGATGTATCAAGCTTTGTGGTTGACGATTCAAGAGAATAAAGTGGCCACTACAGGCCTGTATCTTAACACACAGAAATAAAGGTAGTTGATACAGTTAAGTCTTTCAACGTGATAAAGGGACATGACTCAATATCGATTGAAAAATCTTTATTCTATTATCAATATAACATTATAACAGAATACACCAATGTAAAAATACCACAATCAGTTTAAAGCATGGTGAATCATAAAAGCGGGAAGGATGTGGCTAACTTCATCATATTGCACTAAGGATCACTTTAACCCTGAAGTTAAAACGCCAGATATAATTTTAAGAATTCAATACTTTGTTCCAATACAAGGTGGTTTTCACAAAAACACAGCATGATCATTTAAAAATTGTAGATAAAATAAAGGCCGGTCTACATTGGCAAAAACCCCTTAAACTGAGAAGGGGCAACAGGTACCTCCTTTGAGGGGACCATAATACCCACAGAATAGTACCAGGTGCTCTAATGTCCAGGGTGAGCTATCATCATAGGGGCAAATTTGAAGAGAACTTGGCTTATATTGCCCGGGAGGGAATCACAGGTTAGATCAGATTGTTCATAAACTGAACTTTGTTAGATGCAATCTCTCCCAAGGATTTCTAATGGCAGAGGTAAGGTTCAATGCCAATACTGGTTTTTAAAGGCAAAAGGTCTCTCAGGGTTGGTTTCTCCAGAGTCATGTTCTCTCCGTTCTCGCTGGCACTCTTTAGAAGCAGCTCTTTAACTACCTTCGTGCCGTGGCCAGACTAGTCTTCGGGACCCCATGGCACGAACGCATGACGCACCACAGTGCTTAATTTGTAAAAAATTAAGTGCCAGGGCTCTCGTCAGGAGTCTACTGCAGCTTGCACCACAGATTGCCCCTGCCAGTGATAGTAACAACTCAAATATTAACCATCACACTTTTACAATTGTGAAAATTTTGACTATTTTAGGCCCCCAAAGCTATAAGAATGACTTGGGCGGCAGGTGACAGTATTTTTTTTAATATATTTAATTAATACTTAACTGTTGTTGTAAGCATCTCTAATATGGCCAGGCAGCTCCATCTATCACAAGCACCGGTGCTGACAATGAAGTGCCGGTGCCGAGCACCGGAAAGCACCGGCTCAAATTAAGCACTGACGCACCACCTTCGAGACCTACACTGGCACCCGGTCGAGAAGAGAATAACCCACAAGCTTCTCACTCACGCCTACAAATCCCTCCACAACATCGGACCCAAATACCCCAACTATAGAGTCTGCTTCCACGCACCCAAAACAACTCTCTGATCCGCTGACCTCGCACTTGCGAAGACACCCTGCATCCACAGAAGCAGAACAGGAGGAAGGGCCTTCTCCTACATCACAGCCAAAACCTGGAACGAGCTCCCGGTCAGTATTAGACGCTCCCCTAACCTGCACATCTTCAGGAAGGACCTCAAGACCCTGCTCTTCGACTGAGCCGGAGCTGCCTACCCCACCGCCTCCACCCCAGCGCCTTGAGACCCTCAGGGTGAGTAGCGTGCTTTATAAACCCCTGATTGATCAATTGGTGTCTCCTTTGCTAAGCAGCTGTGGAACAGATCTGGGCTGCCAAAAGATATGGCAACACTCCTGATTTCGTCTAGCCATGGAATTTTGTGCCCATACTCACACCCGAGAATCTTCAATCACATCCCTGTTGAACACAGTATGTTCACCACTCCACACTGCTACCCACAAGAGCAACTGGGTAATTTTGGCCAATTTTTCAGCATGGTCAAGGCAAAGCTCATCGTGCATAAAAAGAAAATTTAAGCCAACAGGACCCAGACACAACGTTCTTCTACAGAATCAATTTTTTTCACGCTGGATACTCTGACAGTTACTGTACCCCCAAATGGCAGAATTAAATGTCTCCCAGTGTTTTTATATTTTGCTGCAGCGGTCGGATAGGTTTGCTACCCACTGCTGATGCAAACCTGAAAAGGGATCCGAATGCTTGATTGAATCTCAGACAGCGGTTTGTGAAACAAGATACCCAACTAGTCTGTTGGCTAAAAGTAACCCCTAAATAATGAAACGTAGCCACCCTTGAGATGACCTTCCCCTTGATGGTAATGGGTCTGGTTTTGGAGGTCTGCCCCCCACAGGCCATGTAGTGTATTTTTGCAATATTGGTATCTAGCTCTAATTAGTCCATAAACTTGATAAACATATCTACCAGGCCATTTAGGAGGTGAGAGGAGCACTCCACCATCTGCATAAAAGAGGGGAAGGTACAAATGTGTATTTCACTCTGGGCATATCCTTCCCATTGGCTGCCAGAAAATAATTTAGGCCATTAATGTATAGCAGGAATAGGATAAGTGCCAAAACGCAGCATTGCCTGATCCCCGCTGTAGGCAGAAACAATCTGCACTCCTCTTCCATATCATATAGGAGTGATGCATTGACATCTGTATGAAGGGCACATAAGAAGTCAATCAATGGCTGACGCAGCCAAAAACTGGCTAAAATGCTCCATAGCTTCAAACAATTAACACAGTCAAAGGCGCTACTCAGGTCCATGAACGCTAAGTAAATGGCTCCCTTCTTAGCTATAACATATTTCCCCATTAACAGATTTAGATAAAAAAAAAAATTGTTCAATGGTTTCCCTACATTCTCTAAAACCATATTGGACTGTACAAAGCATGTTGTTTGATTGGCCCCAGTCATGCATTATAATATTATGCGACCCACTATTATCATATCAGAATCTAATATAGCAATGTGTCAGTAGCAACCAAGGTCGTGTCTGCTGCCCTTTTTAAAGACAGGTACAATGACTGCAGTTTTCCATGATTTAGGAATTTTGCTTGAGGTGGCAGCATTAAGGGCATTGGTTAATAAGGGTGCCCAAAAGATGATATTTGCCTTATAAAATGTACATAGTTACCCCATCTGGACTGGCAGCTTTGTTTGAGGGGTTAGCTAGAATGGCAAAGCGTACTTCAATGATTCCAAATGTAATACCCAATGGGAACCATAAGGGCCCTTGGATGCCAGCCAGGAGTCCATCCGCACCTAGGGCATAAACCTTCTTAAAGTGTGCCACCCATTGTGAGGGAATAATGTTCGTACCTGGCGGATTAAAACTGTTTCCCATTGACTAACTTCCAGAAGCTCCTGGCATCCCTGGAATTTCAAGTGGTTACTAACTGCTCTAACATTTCCTCTTTTAGGGTCAGCTTACTATTCTGAATGGCTTTCTTGTAGGTTGCTTTTTCAGTCATGATGATCTGCTGGTGTCTGGGCTTCACAAAGCCGCATATTAGCCACCCTACACCCTTTATCAAACCAGCTAGACTTAGGAGTGATCTAGTGCCCAAATGGTTCAATCGTAACAGTTCTTATGGAATGATTTAAGGACTGGAAGGACTCTAAGACAACGGCAGGGGAAGCCTCAAGAGTTAACAGAGAATCCATGATCAGGCTCAAATTTGAACGGACTAAAACTTTTAGCAGAGTGGGGATTAATATGATACATATATGACCCTGTGGCCAGATCTTTAGAAAGTACAACCCTTAAAATCTGGATCCCGCTATGCCGAGAAGGGACTAGCTTAGCCATAAAATATTTGGGGGATGTAAATTATGGAGACTAGCCCACCTCGAGCTCTTTGGCTAGGAGAGGGAGTAACTGGGATAATGAAACATTCAAAAGCGTCCCAGGTAAATAATTCCTGGGCCAAGTTTTTTGGGGCATATGCACATCAAACTAGGTGATACATTTTTGCCACTTCGGGTCCAACAACTTGGCCCAAAAATCTACAGTATTCCAACAAAGGTACGTAAAAGTCAAACTCTATGGATAAATTGCTGGTACGATGGAATAATTAATAGTCCATGAGCTGCTTACATTATGGGTAGGGCTGAAAATGTCTGGGAGGCAATCATTGTGGTAGAGGTCCGTCCAGAAAATAAATCTATTAGAGGTGGGAATACATGGTTTCTCTGTATCCAAGGTCACCGGTGGAAACCCTACTGTGTGACAGGGCTGTAAATGCCAGCAAAAAAAAATAACATACCTAAAGGGAGGATATTAATGCTCATATCCAGAGAACGCTTCTGTTTTGTATTGTGAATCAGCCAGCTGGCTAGACTGGGTGACCTAAAACGGATTACTTAGCAGTCCCCTTCCAGATATTTAGCGGCCAGGCCAACCCAACCCACCCAACTCTTCTCACAAATAGCGTTCCCCTGTAGTCGCTGATTTTAAAATTATAATTGACACGGTCAGTGGCATACTTTGTTTTTAAGCTGGATGGTAGATTTCTCGATATTAGAGGTAGAATGAGACACCCGTCATGATTGCAATATACGGACAGAAATCCGAAGCCACGTAAGATGGGGGAGACTTTTATTGTGCTGGGGATGTCCCCTTAAGCACTGCACTGGATGACTGACCAAAGCCCCCAGGGACAGCCCTTCACTAGTCATGGAGGGTACAGCATCACCAATGGGTGAGGGGGCTGGCTGAAGGTTTGCAATGTTGGCTTGTGAGGCACTTGAACCGAACATTCGGTATTTGTATGATAAGACTTACCAGGACCCCCAGGGATAACAGGAGGGACAGGTTGAACAGTACCTTCCAAGCGAAGTCATTAGTGTTGGTGGACATTTTGATCAAGGCTAAGACAGCGATTTCTATGTTATGCAGTCTCTCCGCAAATGAGACGACATACTGTACAATAACTGATTTTAACTTGCCCAAAATGAGGTCCCTGTCTATGGTGGGTGCTTCCCGAACAGCTTGAAAGTCAGCAGGCAAATCTCGATTACTTAAGATTTAAGTAGGGAGTCTGCGGTTGGCAGTTCATTTCAGTTGGCGCTTTCTTTTAGTTGATGAAGGGGCGCAGTCACAGCTATTTAGAGTTTAATGCATTACATTCCCTATAGAAGATTCGTGTTCAGCAGGCACTGTATTATGGGGAACAGACAAGTCCACAGGATCAGGATGGACATGGGAGCCTTCCTGGGGTGGCAATGCGAGACTAGGACTCTCCCCTGCATCCAAAGATAATCGCCGCTCTTCAAAGTCAATTTCTTTTGCATTCACCCCCATTGCACGAGCTAAAAAAAAAAAAAAAACTAGAATGGTGCCATGAGATAGCTTATTGGTGGAGTCCTTGCCCCATGCAGTTAGTACTTGCCCATGCTAGTCGCTTTTTCGAGCGGCGGTTCTGAAATGTTAGGATTAATTGAGAAATATCCCACCCAAAGCAAAACTATATTTCAAAATAATGTTCACCACTTATAGGTGGGGGTACCAAAACCAAAATAGGGGATCCAGTCCAGGCTCCTGCAGTTCTTGACTGGTGCAGGACAGGCCTACTCTTGTTCTAGGTTTGCTCGTGCAGCAATAGATCTCACAGCACTTTGTAGCGCCGACGGCAGCGCAGGGAGTTCAGAAAGGGAGTCCCTTTGCAGACCTCCTGGCCCACACTGTAGTGCAAGGTTTCCTGCACCACGGGAGATTTCATGGCGCTTTGAAGCGCCGACGGCAGTGCAGGGAGCACAGGCCCCTCTTCACACAACGAGGTAGAGCAATGTCAGCTGGGACAAAGAGCGAGTCTCTTAGCAGACCTCCTGGCCTGTACTGTATCAGAAGGCATCCCCTCAATATCCACCAAGACAACAGAGAGAAATATGCATTTAACCGAGAAGATGCATGTACGATTCTTATTTATATTTCTAGGCATGCCAACAAAACCAATTCAAGTCTCAGAAACGGACACTGCCAAATTCCTGTAGGTGAAATAGATCAACTGTTTAGATGGATAATGTATGGGCTTACCTTCAGCATCAAGTCCTTGTACATTTAAATCATATCAGATTTAGGATAGCCAAAAAAATATGAAGTGACTTATGCATACCCTTAATGTTGTCAGGGCCCAAAGTTATCACTTGATAAAGGAGACCTCCGTCAAACAGCCTAGCCTGAATTATGCAAGTCAAACAACCTCCAGGAAAGGGAATGAAGCAGATCCTGCTATAATTGAGGCTCTAGGAATGTTGCCCCGGCTAAATACAACCAAACATTAGAAAAAGCCGTTACTAAGCAAAGCTCAGATATTATACTCAGATACGGTCTGTCCTTGTGATGCCACATCATCTCAGAACAGTGTAGACCCAGAGAAGTAGCTCTGAAGCTCTCCAGCTCCCTAATGCAATGTTTTCAAATCGGATCAAACATCTTTGCTACATTTACAAAGAGAAGGCTTAGAAATACAGTTCGCTGTCAGCTAAGCTACTACTAAATTGGCACAACACCTAACAGTCACCTATGCACATCATGGGACCGACATCATACTTAGAGCCAACGAACTATCCAATAAGGAAACCTGCACCCGCACAGCCCAAATCCACCACTTACAGTGACCCGTTCGGCCTCTAGTGTTTCAAATAGTAATTAGACTACTTCAAGACGGCCGTGGACATCTTACATAACGGACCCTACAGAGCTGCCGCAATGAAGCATTTAAAGAGTAGCAGGTGAACTGATTTGTTCTGCATGAATTTTCAGTGAATTATATCAAACTGTAAAGGAATTTGGAAGATAATGGTGAGGTGTGCGAAGTTAAGAAGCGTAGATTGAGATTACTGGGACGCCTGAGGCTTGAGCAGTTTCTGGTTTTCCTTACACCTACTTAGTTCATATGGTTTTGTCGAGTGAGACTTGGTTGGAGCAGAATGGTCTTGGGACAACTGTGAACATTGAGATGTGTTGCATCTTTTTCTGTCAGTGAGAGTCTAGGCAGGGTAGCCTGCTGGAGCAGAGTTTTCTGTTGAAAATTCATCGGGTTTTGAAGCTTCAGTTGTCTATACGTGGTAAAATTAAAATTATTAATTTTTAATAACTAATTATTTTGTCTTGTGTAAATGTAGTGTTATACTGATCAACATGTGTGTGTGTTAACAAAAGAGAATTACACGTGGGGATGCGTATGTGTGCTAACTAATAATAATGTGCGTGTTTAATGTTTAAAGTTGCTGAGTGCTGTTTATTTTAAAGCACAAAACGCTTTCGAATTAATGCTTTTCTGTGTTGCAAAAGCTAGATAATTACATACACATAAGGGTATTAGTGGGGTTAACACTGTTTAATCACTATGCTGTAGTAACGTTGTTTTGTCTCTTTCAATTAAGATGGTCTATTGTGGCCTATTGAGGCCTAACCAAAAATGGCCGCCGTTTGCAGCCTGGCCTCGAGTGAAAATCTGTGATGAGAGAGAGCCTTGCTGAATATGGTTCCGAGTCATCTGACCACAGTCCTTGCCTGGTTAAAACTTTCCGTGAGGACAGCAGCAGTTTTGGGCGAATCTCCAGATGCAATGAAATGGCCTTGGCAGCCTTGGAAAACAAAGGAGCCTTAAAGAAAGACTCTGAACTATGAGCTCATTGCCGAGGAAATGTGGAAGTTGAAGGATACTTTTTATTTCTTGGTTCCTGTTCTGTCTTTTTATTTTTGTGATTTTTCCTGAGCGGAGATTTTTCAAATGTAGCGATGCTACATCCTTTCCTTCTCGCTCTGCTCAGCGGTTCAGCGGACGTAAAGAACACTTTTTGTTGCTTTCCTTTGTTCAAAATGTTATAAAAATTGTTAGCTTAGAGAGGGTCTTTGCCACTTGCCATTTGCCGCTTGTCATTTCCTTCCCGAATCTACGTTGGTGAGGATCTATGCTGTGAGGACGACGACTCGAGAGACTTTACCGAGAGACTTGTCCTGACCCATTCTGACATTTAGCTAGAATAGGTAATTATGAGAAAAATGATTTATTCTGATTGATTTCCTTTGACTAATTTTAGATAAAGCATTATAATTTTGAATATGGTGTTGGTTATTATTTCTTGTCAATTATTGAATACTATATTTTGATTATTGTTGTATAGATTGTTTAGATTATGTTTCAGGGCAGTTACAATAACCAGGTCTTATCGACCTCGATATAGATGCAGGGTGTTTAGGAGTTTCTTTCCACAGGTTCAGTGCTGGTAGAGTATTTGAGCGTATGTTAGTGAAATGGGCCCTAGTGTATGATGAGTGTATGTGCGTGTAACTGTGAAATTACTTTATCCGTGGAAGTAAGGATGTTATATACACCCTGATCTCTATCAATTTCCTGGTAGCAGAGAATGGTTATTGATGATTGTCTTGATCTGATTAGATTAGCTTATTGATTATTGATTATTGATGTTGGTATATGTACTAATACTATATGTTGGAGTCGTCATGTTGAGTTATATGCAGTGCTTCTGGAACTTGGGAGCTGGTAGCAGTTCCGTAGTAGGGCAGAGGGAAGTTTATGCTGCTCTCGGGAAAGACGGGATTGTAAGGAAAAACGTGTGACAATTGAAGTTGCGCGTCACATTGTCTGGGTTCGGAATCAGTGACATTGTCGTATGTTACTATTAGAATATATTTCTGGTATATAAGGAGTGCGTATGGTAGTGAAGGTTCTCTGTGAAACTCTGGTTTTAAGTCCCAGGGATCCGTAAGGTTCACCGTTAAAGCTTATCGCGGGAGAAGTAATAGGTATTCTCTGAGCTTGTTTGAGGAACTGGGCAGAGGTAAGCTGCTTGGTTGACGTGTATTATAATTCTGTAGTGGGACAGATTGTTCGCTGTTCTCGGGAAGCAGGATTCTGTGTGTATGTACTATATTTTTCTTGTATGAACGTGCGTGAATGCATATACATTTAATTGATTGTAAGACTCTTTGGACAAGTCCTAGAGGAAACAGTTAAGGGATGTATGTAAGTCCGTTGATTCTTGTGAAATAGATTTTCTTTTACTATTCTGTGGTTAGCGAAGCAGACAATGGAGATGTTTATATGTTGTAACTAATAGATTTTGTAGAAATTTGACACGAAGTCTACTAAGAAGATTTTGTAAGGGAGGGGTAGACGAGTGACAGGAGACAGGAGACAAGCGACTGCAGCGACTGCTGACGTCAAACAGACAGCGCTCTGATTGGATATTGGATCAGAATAGTGTTCGCGCTGGGATTGGTGCGTTGGTGTGAGCCGCGCAAGGATTGGAAGAGCTATTCTAGTGACGTAAACGCTCCAGGATTGCTGCGTTAGTGTGAGTCGCGCTGTTATTGGTTGGAAAAATCGTATTGTATATTTATAATACGGAAAGGATTAGAGAGTTTTGGTAAACGCTAAAATGTATTACCAAGAAGAGAAAAAGAAGAAAACATTCTTTGGAAAAATAAAAAAGTGGTTTGGCAAGGATAAAGATGTTAAGACGAGAGAGGGTGAATTGTTACCTCCAGCGAAAACACCTGCATCCTTCATGGCTGCAAGATATGGGTATCATACCTGTATATGGTTGGAGAATTGGGTTAGGTATACCAAAGAGGATGGTGTTCTAGCATTTCCAGAACATGGTTCATTTAATTTGGCCGTGTTGAGAAATTTACGGGAAAAGATGTTATGTCTTGACCCAAAACCAAGGCCGACACAGTTTGAGGCTTTAGTGGAATGGGAAGAGGAAGTACATGAGCGAGAAAAACAGAGGTCTGGAGGACATTACAGGTATATGTTTGGGAGGAGACATGATCGTGAAACTCATCATGATCGAATGAAAAGGTGGCGAGATGCTAGTATGTCAGAGGGATTATATCCGATGAGAACAGTTGAAGGGGGAGCAGAGAGGGTTCCTGAGTCAGAAGTGAAAAGATATGGAGTTAATGAGTATGAGGATGAGGTCTTGAATGACATGATTTACAAAAGACCACCTCCATATAGACCAGAACCAGACGAGAGTACACCAGTTGTTTCTCCGATAAGAGATACAGTGTGCATCATTGAGACAGAAAATGTGACACCTGAGTTAAGAAGTGGTAATCCTTTCAGGGAGAGAGGGAATCGAGGTGGTGACGAAAATACAAGAGAACTAGCCAGAACTACAACAGAGCTGACCGAAAAGATTAGGGAGTTAACAAAGAATCTGGAAGCTGTTACGGTGCCTGTAACCATAGGTCCGGTTATGCCTGTGTTTGACAAGCAGAGGACGGGTGAAAATGGATTGGTGATTCCATATGTTGGGAAGAAGTTAACAAGTTTGGTTGGTCCCTCAGGAGATTCAGGAAGAAGGACAGAAAGTAGTGATTTGAGACAATCCAGACATGACACATGTAGTGAAGGACTGGATGCTAGTGAAGCTAGTTGTTCAGGGATGCCGATTTTAGAACCGCAGAAGAAAGTGGTTTCAGTGAGGAAAACTACTGAAATAACAGCTGAAGATTTGAATGATTGGATGAAAGTTCTTCAGAAGAGGGATAAAGATTCACAAGCAATTGATGTGGCTAGGTTACGTGTAGAATTAGAAGAGCTTGTTACAGGGACAGTTCCAACAGAAATTCTTAAAAGTCATCATGATGGTGAGCTGTTTATGTGTAAAAACATTACCTGGAGAGCAAGAAATACACATGACAGGTTAAGAGCAATAGCAAATGAACAGGGAGTTGACATTGAGAAGGTGAAAGCTTTGCAAAAAACCTACAGGATGGATTTTACAGACAAGGATATAGAGAATCTGAATGGTACTGGTAGAACAGGACAGATTAAAGAAATGGTCGCATTATTGCGAAGATGGGGAGATGTAGAAAAATGGAAGGATAGGTGGTACAAGAAAAGAGAGGAATCCGGAGATAGAACTTATTCAGCATTTCCTGTGAGAGAAAAGGAGAAATCAGTGGATAATTATCCTATGAGAGAAATACCTGGAGGAGGATATGTACATGTTCCATGGACCAGACAGGATATTTTATCATTTACGAATGATTTCCCTCGATTGAGAGAAAAGCCCGTCGAGTGGTATAGGCAGGTAGATAGGTTTGTGAAATTGTCAAAAGTGCTGTGGATTGACCTGAATAGTCTGTTTGATATAATTGTTCCAGCAGACTTGTGGACTGAGTGTAAAATAGTTGTGAGTTGGCCTACTGAGGAATATCCAAGAGATCCGAGAACAGGAGCACCAGA